>NC_133952.1:6744129-7357231 GCF_031877795.1 Strix aluco | reverse complement strand
CCATGTCTCTCCCTCACTTTCCTTATTCTGTCCACTTACAAGTGTAAAAGGCTTGTACAGTTACTTACTCCTTATAAACAAAGACAGAGACAACTCCGTGAAAACCTGCTTTGGGAAAACCACTGAAAAAAAGTAGTTCAGTGAATCAAGAGATATGTCAGTTCTCCACATATGACATTAAAGCAGACATGGGCTAGGGACATGACCTCTAAGTAGTATCTATCCAGAACATAACAAACATCACATGGCCCCAAGCCAAGTGTAAGAATACTCAAATACACAGTGTTTTAGAGAGAGAGAGAAAAAATTATTCTTAGAAATTCAGTGCAACATTTAGGAACAGCCTAAGTGGGAGCCTTGTAGACAAGCGGCAGCCCAGACAAGAGTCTGGGGATATTCAAGAAATGGAAAGACAAGTTTTTCCAAATAGTCTTGACAAAGACAACAGAAAAACCTATGTTTGTGTCTGATGCAGGGCAACAATATTTCACCAATAGGAAATGACAGCAGAGAACAGCTATTTCTAGACTCTTACTTCTAGATCCAAGTTCAGCTCTACCACGCTGTCCATTCACAGAAGAACAAATAGGATTGCTTGATTACTCGCACCGAGTGTAATCTGCAGACATTAGGAAGGGGAATTACTGAGCAAGTGTTTCCATATGAAGTTGCAAATGCTCCCCCATAGCATTTCCATGCGAGCCATGCCCAGCTCTCGGTGGCTGCCAGAGGTGGTGAATTCGGAGGCATTACATTAGCTGTTCCTTTGCGCCTGCTCCTGACCACCAAGTTAATCATTCCAGTCATCACTCGAAAAATACCCGATTTGCAGCTACGAGGCGAAACTGGTTTCAAAGTAATGGCTCTCAACAGACTTCCCTTTCAAAGCACTGAAAGGTTCTCTCTGCCATCAGTTTATAAGCCAGGATATTACAAAGCTTGTGAACACTTCAAAAGCTTCCACTGAAACACAAGGACATCTGCTATTCACATTTTAGGATCAAAGGTGGTCAAGTAGCTTAAATATTGAGTTGACCAAAACCATGTACTATTTATCGTGGACAAAATTATTTCAAAATGATGGTTAGGACATCAGCTTACCCATAGTGTCAAGGTATAACTACAACATACCCTTTGAGAGATAACTAAACCCTACTTTCAGTGTCTAAGTTTGCTGCAGACTGTCTAAAAAGCCTTCCAAAAAGTAAAAATAAAACCTGCTGTCCTTAGGTGATGTGGCAAACTGGATTTGCAGCAAAGTAAAAGCCTTGCACTCAAAGAGTTTAGCCACTTATTTAGCTGTAGCTAGACTGAGGACAAACAGCTTCTCCTCACATAGCATACCTCAAGGCAGCATGGAGATTTAAGCTTTCTGCCGTGGATTCTGACGAAGCCTGTCCCATTAAGCCTGCTATATGGCAAACAGAAAATCTCCGGCCCAAAGCTAAATTCTGAACCTCGAGTTTCCATTGTTTGTGCAGAAGCAGTGCATCATTACCCCAGTGGCTTTTTTATGGTTAGTTACATTGGAAGCAGGCCCCTGCTTTAATGCATCACATATGAATTAAATGATCTGCTGTTAAAATGATGACAGAAGCATGAATCTCCCCACTAAAGCTTAGAGAGTGAAAGTCAAACTAAACAAGGCCTAGCAGTTCAGGCCAAGGTGTACTGAGGACACCCATTCTCAACAGACTCTTGTTTTCCTTGGCACAGCTCTCACACACCATAAGGCCACGGCCAGAGTCAAGCCCTTGGCCTCCACTTCACAGCTATGATTTAAAGTATTAGGAAGGCCTGTGATTAAATATTTGTCCGGGTCACCATAACTCGGGTGTAATTACTGCAAACATTTTAAGAGTACGCAATGCTCAAAACTGTCTCCAGATGACTTTCCCCACACACACACACACTTTTCCATCAGCTTCTTCTGTAAATCAACAACGTGGAAGGAAAAATCACCTAGGTCTAGGGCAAGCTCCTGCGACTGCAATGCTAACACAATTTCAGTTCCTCTCTGCAATCACAGATCCTTCTTTCCTTCGCCTGGCTCAAACCTGTACGAAAACATGAACTGTTTAACAGAGTCAGCATTGTCCTTTGTATCGAAAGCAACAGTCGCCCCAGGAAGTCTCACAAAGGAGTTTTAGCTACTGCCAATCTCTCTAGTCACTCATGACCACACAATATGCCTCCTGTCCTCCAGAGTTTATTACTCTGGCTCGAGTCACTGATTTCCACAGTCCAGATCTTTGGCAACCGCAGTTCAGCTGCATCATGAAGCAGGGAGACAGCAACCTTTGGCAGGTGGGTAGGGCAGAAGCACCTTCACCCAGTGAAGCCAAGTCCAGCAGATCCTGCCTGTCAGAGACTTAGACAGCAGCACTGCCTGAACAGTCTGGCACCTTGGTGGGAAATGGCTCTCTCAAGAGGAAGTCAAAGTAATTAACACTGGCACAAAACCCCCAAATGTTTAGAAAAGAGGTGTGTTTTTTCCAAGAGATGTTTTAAAATCAGCGTCTTGGTACTGCGGGAGGTGAATACTAAAAGACAACCAACGTCTTTAAGAACAGAAGAATCCTATAGTCAATGCAAAATACAGGTTCATTCACAGTGGCCTAGCTGGCTTTTAAAAAGAGAGACATAACAAAAGAAGTCATCTTGTATTTTTATAATCTTATTGGAATCTTCCAGTAAGAAAGTGGGCAAGTCTTTCAGATAAAAATATGTCTCTGGGTAACACATATGGAAGTATAAAAATTTAGGAGTACCAAAAAACAAACTAAGACTTAAAAAGCAAGTCTAAACTCCTACTGAATGTTTTGTATTTTTAACAGAAAGCTATACTGCCATCAAGCAAAGTTCAAGGGGCTTCCTGGTAATTACACACTTATGCATTAACTGTTTCACTGGGCTGCACACGCAGCAGGAGAATAGATGTTTATACAACACCTCACAAAATCAACTTTTTGTGCCTGACTGGGGCTACTGGGTATATAAATAAGGAAAGGCATGCCTTGGGTCTGCAGCGTACACTCGTGCCAATATACAGACATACCTGTCTGGTAAGGCTCCCTCCAAGGTTCATGGTACCAGAACCAGTTTTATTAGTCTGCAGCCACAGCATCACTGTGGAGGTCAGCTTGTAATGAGCAGTACGACCACTGGATTTCTCCTAGAAGTGGAAGGATAACAAAAAGGGATAGAGACAAAAGGTTAAAATCCCTCCAAAAGCTAAATGGTGGCTGGCCCGGAAGACCCCACAAGCAACAGGACAGATATGTCTAACTCCACTCACATAGCACAGTCTGTTTCTTAAAAACAATTGTAAGTGTGCACATTCCCCTAATTTTCCAAAGCAAATCTAGTTAGAGCAATTTAACCTCCTATTACCTTGTTTTTATTACCTAATTAGTGATATTTATCTGTAGACCTTTATGTTAAAAAAACCATAATCTCAGGATCACATGCACAGAAAGTAGCATACTTTCAATTCTTCTGGGATTCTTTTTGATTACAGCCCTGACTTATCTCTATCCAAATTGCTTCAGGGAATTTTCAAAAATTAACAGGGGAAAGAAGTTTACAGCCCCTAACACAATATTGCATTGTTCAGTGGAACACCTGTGCTCGTTAATTGTCTGGAATTAACTGGGTTTTGTTTTCACTTAGGTATATCAGCTGCCCCAGAGGCTGTACCTGAACCTCCACCACGTGGATGGAATCCCAGCATCCCTTAATCTTCTTTGATCCGTCTCCAGCTTTCTTAATGAGGATCACCCCGGCAAAACCATGATCCAGATCCCAGAGGTAGACAGAGGAGACTCCACCTTCAAAATACCTGCAGGACGCAATCCAATAGGCATGTTAAAAGTAAGCAGGATCCAAGCCAGTGTCAGATATCAATAATAATCTTAAATAAGCAGAATCTCTATATCCTAGTACAGATTTTTTTTTTTAAGACAGCACAGTCTCACCAGTTATATACCTAGAAACACAGCAGTTTAAATCATTTTATAATACAGAGACTTTAATTACAAAAAACTGTGTATTTCTCTAAAGGAGAATAAAAGTCTAGTGAGAAACAGAGCTAGCTACAGATTTCTACAGTACTTGAGCAAACAATTCCTCTGATTCCAATTAACTATAACAGCTGGTAAAAGCACAAGCTACAAAGTAGGCCAAGAGTAAGGCTTTATTTTACAGTTTTGTCTTTTTTTTTTTTCTTCTTTCTCCTCTTCTCTCACTATTGGGAAAGTCTGGAAGTTCTTTACAACAAAGTCCGCTAATTAAGACAAAAGGGAGCAAGTAAGTAGCTTTATGCTGCTATCTCAAAAGTTTGTGTGAAGCTGACTTATTGATTTATTGCAAATAGAGTTGAACTGAAACCAAGGCTCTTAGAAAATGAAGGGATGCTGTTGAGGTTTACATATTATTCCAGCTTCAGATACAGTATACAACAGAAAGCAAGCTAGATTACCTAAATCTCAGGTTTCTGGTAGCAAAAAGTACGCTCTTGGAAAACTAACAAAGCAATGACATGGGCAGAACCCCACTCCTTTATCACACTAGTGCTAGGCTCCTTATGTGCCAGATGGAAGACGCACTTTCAAAATAATAATAAACAACCCAACACTGTAGGAAGAAAGATGCACAAGAGCCAATTTTGGCTTCTAGAGAACCAAAACTGTAACCCACAGCATTTTACCAACTGTTTCCCTTCTCAAGTTACCAAACAGGCATAAGGAGGATCGAGCAAAAGGGAATACTCTTTCATGGCACACAACTTCGATCTCAGCAATGAACTCATGCTGCCCAGCATCACCATCTCCTGTGAAGAACTGAGGAAAGGACAGGAGGCAGCTTCAGCTGAGCCAGAAGATCAATGACAAGACGATTTAGTAGTCAGGCATTTCTACTCTCTTCTGAGCATCTACTGCCATTCTGCAAGTACATACATAAAGCAGACAAACCACCTGAGAATTCACTGTCTGGAGGGGAACAAAAGCCCATCATCCAAAGGCATGAGGAGATGCTCTGATTGACAGTTCCCAGCAGTTAAACTGGGAAAGAGTCACACAGATGAAACTGTTCTATGTTCCTGCCTCTTACTATCATGAGGGAGACAACCACATAGATCTGCAAGTGACTGCATGCTTCTCCTCTTCTGCAAGAAGGGAAAGTATCATTCATCGCCACCGTGAAAAACTTGTTGAACCCTCCCACCTTCATACCCCTCCTTTCTAAACATGAGCCTAACAGTTGTTAATGGCACTTAAGATTTGATTTACTGTGCATTTTAGACTTCAGGTATTAGCTTGAAGTATTGTAGATTCAAGAACACCAACCCATCCTTTCTACAAGTCAGGAGAAAAGCTATGGGGAAGTTAAGGCAAATAACACAGGTAACTTTCAACATATTCTCTGCGCTTACAGATCAGTCCAGTATGTTGTTTCAAGAAAGCAGAGTCACCAAAAAAGCCCCAATTCTTTTTAATTGCACACATCCAAGCCTGCATCAAAAACAATGCTGACCCCAGGAGGGGTATATGGCTTCATATTAACTCACCACATCATTTTATTTTTAATGGGTGACTACAGCTACTCATCACCAAGCTTAGTACGAGCATTTAAGTAACCAACATACACAGCACCGTCCTATGACATTTGTCAAGCCACCGATAACATACCATTAAAAAAGAAACGTCCTTTGCTCCACAGGCACACTAAAGCCAGACGTCCAGCAGGCAATTTAAACCTAACAAACCAACAAACACCCTTTTTATATCCCCTGGGGAATTCACAAATGGATTTTGGTTAATGCAGTTAATGGGAATTTCAGTCCCACAGTGAACCTCAGTTCCAATCTAAGTGACCCTTCCTTTGACAAAAGGGCAGCTTGAATCAAAAGCCAGAGAGCAGACGTTATTGTCCATTTCCAAACCAAGTTTGCTTAAAAAAAAAAAAATATATTCCTATACAGAATAAGTGATTTCACTCAAAATGAACTGGCAGCCACTGAGAATATTACAGTGTGTACAGACAGTTTCCCTATTACCCACTTTATGAGCTTGCTATGAGCATGAAACATTAATTAAGAGAGGGACCGAAACAAGGTTTTTGGAAATTTATTCTTACCTACTGTACTTTGATCCTAATGACATGAAACAGGAAAAAAATAATTTTTATGTGGTTCACCTTTATGAGATTTTACATAAAGGCTTTTGTGGGTATTTTAAGAATGTGCTAAAATGTTGTCTGAAACCACATAAAACCATCTGAAGAACCTCCCGCCAGAACTAACAGTGCACACATGGAAACGCTTTAACTTGCCTTTGTATATTTAATGAATCAAATATAGTATTAATATTGTTTTAAATACCAACATGCTATTTCAATAAAGTTGCTTTGCCATAGCCAGATCCAGTATCTTGAGACTCAAACAACAATGCCAGCGATTGAACCGTTATGAATCCAAGGCACGCCGGGATATATATTAGGCAAAGCTTTCTCTGTGCTTCAGCAATATATAATCACTTCAAAAATTCATTCCTCCTTCATGGGGAGAAAATATATATCATTGATCACTACATTAGACTTCACCTTTCCTGACACAGCAACTAAAATGCACTGAAGTGGGATTTTTGAAGACTATCTAAACCCAGGGAAGTCACGTTTGGAGAGGAGAACATTCCTTGAAACCTGTTTTCTTCAAGAAAAATAAAGAAGTGCTACAGGTTAATTGGCTGCTACATAATAGAGAACTGGATGACAGACAGATTGGTAGGAATTTAAATCTACATTCATGAACTTGGATTTGCTGCAAGAGGGCTGGACTACCTCCAAGAAACCCCTTCACCACAGATTAAAAAGTAGCACTTATTAAAATACAAGCGGGAGAGGTCATCAGCTTGGGAAAGGTTCCTGGAAGGCATAAGCTGGTATCTTCTCTGTTAAAGAAATGGATGGGCAAAGCAGAGCACAGGCACATCAAAGTTACACGCAGTAGTTGCAGCAACACTCTGAAAGCACTACATAGCTCCTGGATCAAACACAATTTTCTTTGATCTCCTGTTCTGGATACCCCTGCCCGTGGTACGTTATCCTCCCGCACAAGCACAATCGTAAAAGGCAATCTGCCTTCTTTAGAAGCTCGAGTCCTCTCCCACATCATCCAAGGCCCAGCACAAAGAAATCAGCAGATGCTTTCGAGATGTACAAGAGGTCTGAAGTAGGAGGAAAACTCCAATTCGTATTGGGGTACCTCAGAAATGTTCCCAAAGGATAAACCATTTTCAGAGGACAGCAATTCAAAGCAAAGCAATCACTCCTGCTTAAGGACAGGGATGTCTCCAGGATGTACTCTGGGTTTACCTACAGACAAAAGTCTGTTATAAAACAATGGAAAAACATAGTCTTATGGTTGTCACATCCCTTTATTAACAACCAAAATGCTGCCAAATGATATCACAGAATGGTTTGGGTTGGGAGGGACCTTAAAAGATCATCAAGCCCAAATGATAACCCTGTCCTCTCGGAGGACAGCCAGTGTTCTCCATCTCTGGTAAAATCGCTTTATAAAAAGTTGCCCAGGAAGGTGACTAAAAGGCATAAGGCCCAACGTAATCATTCATTCTCTTTACAAAATCCAGAATAGAATTTCACTCAAAATCAATTATAGTTTTAATGTCATGATCAAACACTCTAAGTTTTATATCCGTTACTCATCAACCACAGAACTCCTGGAAAAAGCTGTTTTATACAAAAAATGTCACACTTAAGACTGACCTACTTTACAAATGCAAGAATAAAAGAAAATATTTAAGCTAAAAGTGATCCAAAGCTTTATGAAGTGTTTGAAGTTTAAGCGGGTGGAGACACAGGATGGAAACTTGTTTAAGGAACTCGAGCTGTATCCATGAAATAGAGAGACTGTGGCCAGAACAAAGCCATAACTCGAAGAGGGATGTGATAGGGGAGGAAATCCCCCAGCTTCCAGCACAGACCTCAAGAAAGGAGGACAGATTAATCACTTTGTTTTACCACTAAAGGACAGACCAGAAAAGGCACCGTAACCTTCCTGATAGCATTCTACTTCTCACAAGCCTTGCAAATGAATGCTGGACCCTATACTGACAAAATGAGTTTCCACCACACAGCAATAAAAACAAGCTATGACTTTCAATTACACTTCAGAACCAAATCACTCATCCATAAAGACACTTGTGTATTTTCCAGTACAACTGAGAGCCAGAGACAAAAACCCACCCAGTGTCTCTGGCTTATGGCTCTCACAGCACTAAGCCACAAAACCCTGATTGCCAAAGTACCAGTACCTGGAACCTCAGACCGGCAAGGCAAACCTTCAAAAGAGTTGCACAGCGTTTCAAACTGGCTCGTTTAAAAGCAGCAAAATAGATTTTCTCTTTTTTCCCCCCTAAAGGTTGCATAGCTATTTCTTCCAGCTACAGAAGTTCAGCACAGAAAGGGAAATGTCTCCATCTATTTAGATCAACAGATTTCCAAGACACCTGTCATTTAAAAAACCTCCCCCAAAGGAAAATAGCGAGCATTCAGCTAGAAACGTTTTTACAAGAGTGACAATGACTAAAGTCACAGTCCGAGAAGCTAGTGTCTAACAGCAACCCGAAAACATTACCTCAAAGACTAGGTGAGGAAGCAAACATTTCAACTATTATTAAAACAGATGGCACTAATGGCAAGTGACTTGGCATAATTTTCACTGAGTCCTTCCCCTAGGCCTGCACCCTGTCATTTCAAACCGGCACATAAATAGCAACAGAAATATGAAGGAAGTGGCAAGTTTCAGCAACCCGCCCTCCACCAAACCCAAAACGTTGCTAAGGTGTTCATTCAAATCACCTGCAACCTCATAGCTCAAGTGAGGGGAAAGAAAAAAAGTCTTCAGGACAACATCGAGAGATCAGACTTGTCACTAAATAATTTTGTTGCCTGTGTCCTCCATCCAGCTTTCTAGTAATGAGGCTCACGAGCCTGTTCTTTAATAAAAAGGACAGGTTGGTACCAGGAACTAACCAGGATGTAACACTTCTCCCACTGGCATAAGTACAAATGATTTACAATTCCTCTCTCCCTCCTTCTTTGGCCCCAGGAGTGCAACTGTGTAACACTTTCAGAATGTCACCTAAATACTTAAAATTAAGAAGGTAAAATGTTTGTGTATACAGACCAGCTGTTTTTCACCACAGTTTATGAACACAGCCCAAAGTATGCTTGTGGACTTTGCACAGGTATTTTACAGAAATTCTTTCCAGCATACACAGGTGCAAAAATCCCTCGAGCAAACATACCAATGTAGTTAGGTATGTGTAACTTCAATGCCAGTTGTACTTAAAAGCACACATCTGGACCACGGTGGGATGACTCAAACTGCGAAGCAGAGTTGTGAAGTGCAAGAACTCTGCGAGGAAGGAAAACACTATCCAAACAATGGGATCCTGAAGGCTAAAAAAATCTCCCAGAACCTCCCATTTTGTGCTTTCTAGTACCTTTCATTATTTAAAAAAAAAAAAATTTAAAATGTGTATTGCTCACATTTTCCTTACCATCCAATCGCTCTTGGCAGATGGAAACTAATGACCAAATCCCTTTTGAGAAGTCACCTGGAAACAGTTCCATTAGCCACCTAATAAGCAAGACAATGGGTCACTTTGTACCATGTCCAAACGCGTAACCGGTTCATTAACTACCAGGAAGCGCCGACTGCTTACAAATCTTTCACCCGTACCCATCCGTTGGACCGGCGTGCTCTGCAGAGACAGCCCACTGCTTCATCCACCGACAGTCTGACACGTTTTAGACTCCGCCAGCTATAATTCAAATATGAGTAGGAGGGGAAAGACAGCAGCAGAAGTCTCCCGTGTCGTGTAATAAGTTTGCCAAAGTCTGCGCAGACTACAGATTTCACGTGACATACGTCCTTCTTCAAACAGGCATATGTCAGATATGGTACAAGATGGTTATTATTTGTTAAGTTACTCTGTCTTCAATTTTCCATCATTAAAACACTGCATTGTGAGAGCATGAGGTAAATTTCTGCAAGCATAGGCATGCGTTATTAGAGATAGTCAGTTCTAAAATTCCAGATCATAATAAATGGAGATTTTAAAACTTAGCCTCTCTCCATTTTTGAAAGCATGTAAGTAATTTCTTACTAGGGATTTAAAACCTTCAGAGAGTGTTGTTTGAGGATAGCGCTGCATCATCAGTGCTGACCTCCTAATACAAGCTTTCCCTCTCCAGTGTTCAGATTTTATGTAATCACAGAGAACCGTGGGAACCCAAGGGAAAAACTCCTCCTCCGCTGAAAATCTCAGATTCAGAAGATAAGAATGTAGCCTGTACAGAGCTGCTCTAAAATGAAGCACACAAAGAAAAAGAATCAGATTAAAAGCAACTAATTTAGTTTTCACAGCATGACAGTACACTTAATTTTTTCCTCTCTTCTAAGTTTGCTCTAATCTGTGTAATATATATCAACAACTTCAATACTGATTCTGTTTTGAGTTTTGAGCTGCCCATGGGCGAGTTAAGGAAGGGACCCCAACACTGCTCTGTTTACTCTTACATCTGAACAATTTCCTTGGGAAAACATCATGGTTGTAATTTTAAAAGCACACAAACATTAAAGCAGCGAGCATCTTAGCAGTTTAGGTCTGTCTTGTGAGGCTTCATCTTGTACTTATCAGTCTAACCCGGAGGCAAGAATCTCACAGATGACATAATCCTGATGTCACACCCTATTGTGCAAAACCCCAGCCAGCAGCGAGATGGAAAGTCAGGTTTCCTTAGTGCTAGGATGCATAACAAATGCATCTGGATTCAATCTGCAGGGCCCTTGCTGTGAAAACCACAGTAACTATCATGCCCAAGAGAAAGCCATCACAAAGGGCTAGTAACCATTAATGAGGAACAGTGAGCTAATGGCAATAAAGTCACTTCAAAGCTTCCCATGGGTTTTTAGTTTAGGCAAACTAGGTTTACATCTAAACACAGACAGAATGCTTATATAAAGAGCTCACAGCTGCCTAATCACTTTGTGAGTTGAAAGTTGCACTGCGGGCTGCAGGAATCGAAGCTCAGCGACTGCTGCTCCATGCACACCTACGGGCATGAGCACTGGCAGGCTGTGCTCAAACCAAAAACACTAATTACGCCTCTTACATCTGGTGCTCCCCTTTTATTTACTTGGTGGAATCGGCGCTGTTCCATGCACAACATAAATCAAATTTAGTCAAATCAGTAAATACAGCGATTGCTAGAAACCTTGCTAGAAGTGCATCAAAACTGGAGAGGAACAAACTCCACTCAGAGGATCTCGTGGTCTGTCAGACCAGGTAAAGGGAGATACAAAGGCAGGGAAGGAGAAATTAGATGACAAACTACAGCATCACTCTGAAAGGGTTAAAGTCTAAGGGCAGCACTAATAGAGGTTGCCATCTTTTCTTACCAAGACAAGTGGGCGAAGGCTAGCATCAGAGGTGGTTCAAACTCACAATCCAAAATAAACTAAGAAAAAAGGTAAAAACAGCTGAAAGGGGGAAAGCTATCCAGCAGCTTACAGCACATTTGAACATACTTGGTAGTAGAGACGATGGCAACAGAGTTCAACAGCAACCAGCCACAGAAGCAGAATGAGACATCCCTGAAGTTCAGCAAGTCAAGGCTGTTCAATGAGATTAAACACACTAATGAAAAAATAGTCAGCCCTGAGCACTCTAAAAATTAAAGGGCAAGCTTGTCTGTCAGTGGGACTTTGGTACTGCACCTGACCAGCAGTCCCTTCAAGCTCTCTAGCAAAAGGCTCCCGAATCTACATATTCCTGAAAGCACACGCATCCAGGAAATCCCTGGAGTCTCTCATCCTCGAGCTGAACGGAGAAAGCTGATGGATGTTCAGTTCAGGTACTATCTATGCTGCAAAGAGTACTGCAAATGCTTTGTTGCCAGCAGTGCCATCCTCAGCACTGCTAACACCATCAAAAATTTGAGTGACTAACCCCATTTTGGTCTGGATTCCAATCCAAAATTCAATAATAAAAGGATTACACACAATGAAGACATTTTAGAGGTCAATCCTCTGCTAGACCTCCTTCCGCTCCTACCAAATTCCTTGTCCAGATCTCTAATATAACAAATTGAAAATGGATCAACATCAAAACACAGATAGAAGCAGAAGTTCAAAAGGCTTCATTGCTTACTCTGTTGAGGGAACTCAAAACCTTAAATCGATAAAAACATCTTCAGGAGCAGAATGATTAAGATGAGCAATTTTTTTTTTTTAAGCTATTAAAAACAAAAAGCACTAATAAATCCAACTTAACCCAAGAAATAAAGCAAGGAAGGGCTTTCTAAATGTATGTCAGCTTACTAAACCAGTCCAAAGTTGCCGAAACTCATCTTGTTTGTAGAAATATTCAGATCAACAGCATCCTTCCCCAGGGAGGTCTATTTAATCACTTCAGAAATGATTTCTTCCAGACAACAAAGAACGATTAGATTACTTAATTAAAGCACTGATTATCTCCAACCCAAAACAACGGAACACAGAATCTAAAATAGATAGATTTAACCAGATGCCCTGGTCCTCATTATGCTTTGATTTCAATCAATCGCACACACACGTCAAGCAAAGGGCAATAAATTACAACCATGTGTTTGAAGAAATTATCTTCACGATATTGGAAGTGGAGAGCCAAGGCTTTAACTGAACGGTGTAAGATATTAGACTTCCATCTGGGAATAATAACCTACTGAACAAAAACATACCAGGGCATTAGCTTCAGGCAGTGTCTGAGTTAAACCTGGCAGCAGGAGATCAAAATTAAACAGTTGTTTTTTGGGAAAGTGACATGCATTTTGGTAAAACAGATAACCAAGAAATATGCTTGTTGTTTAACATATATAATAGAGAGGGAAGTAAAACCTAGCATAATTCCTCTTTGACCCAAAGAGACATGAACATGCCTCCAGAAATAAAAAGGTGGGCAACTCTAGAGATATTTAAAGGTAGTTTGCATTAAAACACTTACAGGGAACAACTTGGCACTGCTTGAGAGGCACTGAAGATTCAGCAGAGTTGTTGTTCTCAAGCTTTCTCAAGTGATTTGAAACAACTGCATGCAACACTACAAGACTTCTCTGAACTTACTTTCACATTACAGTCACTCAGTGTGCTGGCCAAGAAGCTTTTGGGGACAAAACTAAGACTAGTCACCAGTCAGCAAATCTGAATGGCTTATCTCACACAAATTGTTAACAAATGCCCAACAGGCTGTTTCCCTCAAGACACCCACGCTAGCAGGTGCCAACCCTTGGGAAATGGCAAATACATGCCAATGACTCATGAAATGTGATACTTACCACACCTGATTAAAACAGAAATCTAAAAAGGAATGGTATGTGGGCCAAATGGGACTGACACAAGAAGAACTGAAACTATCTGAAGTCTTGGGAGACACCTGAGATGAACTCTGAGATATTATCGCTGTGCATAAAGGTAAAACGGGAGATGAACCAGAGGAAGCTTGGACCATATGCTGAGAGCAGAGTGGGAATAGCACATGCTCTCAATAGTACTTATTTTTCTACAGAAAGGAAACATCTTCCTCTTCCACTCCCTGCTGGAATGACCAGTGTAAGATGTATTTTAAAGCTGGGGAGTGAAGTGAGCACCATGCAGAGCAACATCTCAGAGACAAGTGCTTACAAGGTATTAAGATACTCAAGTGTCCTTCAGCGATGGGCAGTCCATACTGGCTAGATGACCGCAGGCACAAGATCCAGCAGTTTAGCCCAGCAAGGCTGGAAACAAAGCCACAAACTGCTTTGAAAAACCTAGCAGAAACCCTCATTACAGGAATAAAATGCCTAACAGCCCAGGAAATTCAAGCACACTGCGGCCTGGTGTTCTCTGTGAATGACTGCTTACATAAGATTATTTTTGTGTTAACTGTTACCTCTCTACCATAAAACTCAGCATAGCTGTGGTTAGAGGTGTAGTTCAAAAACATTCTCTACCCCATAGAGAGCAGGACAGAGCAGCCTCTTAAGGGACTGTTGTATGAGAGCCTGATGCGTCAGATCTGAGGCTTCTCTCTCAGCACCATTTTCATCCTCTTAGTCTGCAATGCAAGCTGAAAGCCTAACAGCGCAACAGCCACCGCACTTGAGCTTTTTATGAAAAGAGTTTGTAATGTGAAATATTGATTAGCTTGGTGTCACCTACAGTCTGTTTGGACAGACAACCCCATCAGAGTGAACAGAGACAATAAGTCTCTGCATGTCAACTCAAGAAAGGTTTTTTTGCACGCTGCCTACCCAATGAACACCATTACTGGAAGGTGGACCTGTTATAAATGTCCCCATGTAACAGAAACCATAACTTCCACAAAAGATACAATACTGAAGACTGCCAGCATGCTACTTATTTGTTTGATTAATACAGCAATGCTTTCAAACCAGCCTGAAATATTTCACAATGCTGGAAAACCTCTGATGTCACTGGCTCTGGAATTTAAAACAACACTGGTAACTCTGTCCTGGAAGCGAAGCATCATGAGCTCCTTTCCCAGAACTGCAAGCTGGCAAACCAGAAGGCCAGTGTCACCTTTAACATGGTGGACATTGCATGGCTCAGACCTACTTCTGGCTTTGCAGTGGGCACGCAGGATTAGTTTCCAGCTCCCGCAGACCACGGAAATTACATCACTGCAATTGCCATCTTGTTCCCGCTACAACCTTCCCCACACTTCAGACTCCCACATGGCTTCAGCAGCTGTTACGCGGGTAATTGTTACAGTCATTCCCAACCTGATATGTTGGCAAGACCAGCAAGCAGCAGTGCGAAAAGCTGGCACTTGTTACCCCCACCTTATTTCCCTCCCACCCCTTCCAATCTCCAAGTAAAAATTAAGCTTCTGCTGTCAAAATACAAAATCCAATTGTCTTGAAACTACAGAGTTCAACTCCTAGAACAAAAGCACGTTTCTGTCCAAATCTCTGTTGTAGGTAAAGTACAAATCATTTCCAATTTTAAGCATGAGGAACCCTTCAAATGGTCAGGTTAAGTTTCCCTAACTTTGCAAATTCTTTCCAAAAATGCCACAATTTTTACACCACTCAGCAAAACGAAAGCCACCCTTCTCTTTTTCTGACACATTTTTGAGATCGTAACATGCATCAAAGCATCCTGTGCTGACAGATATGCTTATCTAGTCTGACTCCACTGCGAGTCATAATGCCTCCATCATTTCTGGCTGATGACACGAGAATGAAGCCTTTGTGAGAAATCCCTCCCGTATCCCCTCTAACAATGTATCGTCTATAAAACTTGGACTGACAAACTGAAAGATGAAATTTGATACAATCCCGCCTTTTACTTCCATACAATATATTACGACTACTGTTGTACCACATGCTGAACAGGGTTCAGCAGATTCACCTAAGTCTGAGAGTAACCTGTACCATGCTTTCCTTCCAGCAAATGAAACCTTTTTAAAGACGTTATTGTATCCAGCTGTGACTTCACAGTCATCTGATCAGAGAGGGATTTCAACAGACAACCTGAGCTCCATAAACATACTCATTTTCATCTTAGTGTATTAAAAACCCTATCAGTCCTGGTCTGTAACTGCAAACCTCTTTGCTGCACACACAAAATTCCTTTCTTCCAGTAAGTTCAGACACCAATAACAATTGTTACTTACAAGTTGGAATCCATGAAAATAACGCATGAAAGTAAGTAAAAATTTGTTACCTGTAACAAATGAAGATTACACATTTGGATAGGCTACGTTTACATCAAGCCACATCTTAAAATGAGTAGAAAACCTAGCAAGAAAAGTACTTTTTAACCTGCTTTTGTTAGCACTGTAATAGTACAGTGACACATGATGAACTGCATCTAAGGATGTGTTTTATCTCCATTTTTAGGCAACACGAAGAAGCAATTAAGTTTGTTCACCTTTTTCAGGGTCATTAGGCATCTCCAATAAGAAAGCACCCCATTACTGGATAAAGCAGTAAGTCAGTTTTGCTTTGCAGCACACACTTGTTAGATTTAGCATGACTTACTTCCATCTCATCACTGCTTAGGAGACCACAGTCTACAAAGCCAACAGCTAAACCTGATCACTTCTCCAGACCTCGGGTGTGACCGCAATGCAAGATCAGTGCAGTCCCACCTTTCAGAAAAACTGACAAGTCACCCTCATCTACATTTATCTTACACATGCTCTACTAATTCCTTTGCTTTACCCTCTTAAACAAGACAGGGCCTAAAACGAGCATCAGAGAATGGCCCTTGCAGCACAAGTCCACTAATCCCCATACAACTGCTGCATTTCAGTATAGTACTGCCTGTCATTTCACTGGAAGATGTGAAAGTCGCCACTATATATAGAGACATTTTGAGAGAGTACAGTCTTGAGGGAATGGAAAAAGCAGATGGTTTAAGACTGAACTTAGGCAAGATCAAAGAGAACACAGGTCATTTCAGGACAAAGACGCCATTAATCTGTTGAAGGGGAGAGGGAGGCAGGAAAGCACCTCAGCATCTGCCTTTAGCATCAGCTGACAAATCTGATCATGTTTTCGTATCGTGAAATCACAGCGGACACACTTCCCAAGAGCAGATCAGCGGCTGCCTACCCTTCTTCCTCCGCTACACATTGGTATGCCACTCTCAGAGGCAGCTAGTGACCGCATTTTAGACTCATTGTGTGCATTGCACGCCTGCTGAAGGAAACAAAGAAAGCAGAGGGCTCTGTACAACTGACATACAAGTCTCTGTACTGGTCAAAGGCATTGTTGGCTTCCACCTCCAGCTTGCGCAGGCGAGCAGATGGCATGGCACCGTCTTCCAGGGGAGGATCGTATTTGTTACTCCATGGTGATCTGCCAGAGAGACAAGGAAAATAGAGACACAGTTAGACAACCGAGACAAACTCTGAAAGGTTGGAGACTGGTGGGTCTGACCTTTTCCACAGATGCCGAACTTCCAGAAAAACAAAAGGCACAGAGCCTTTTATCTGTAAGAATTCCACCCTCAACAGCCATTCCAAACACTGACAAAAAAGGAACACTGAGTCCTCAAAGTTTACAGTGTACCTGGGACACATCCCCCATCTTCAGGTTTCTACTATATAAATAATCATGCTTGGGTTTGAATCTCTTCCTTCTTAAATATTAAAAAAATGAGGCCTCAGCTGTTGTACTTCAGACATCTAAAATTATTTTCATGCAAATACAAATAGATTGTGCAGTTTATTTGGGATCTGACAGTATTCGAGCCACACACTGCTGTCCACAATTACGCTCCAAATCCTCCTCTACTATTTCACTTTGAAATAAACTCTGCTTTTAGTATAACATTAGGAAAACATTTATACAGTTCGAAGGATTTAACCGGGTTTGTAAAGTTGCAGGTTTTACTATGATTTCTGCAGGTGTGGAAGAGATTTTGTGCTCTTAACGAAAGATTTGGTATTAAAAGATTAATGGAACCCTTTGCCCATCTGCTTGGGACTTTTATAACCCCCATTCTGTAAACCTGCATTTTCCTTTTCATTTCCCCTGTGAATAACCAACCTACATATATCATTGCTAGTTTAAAGAAAGGTACCTCTACTCTTTACCTACTCACTTTTCAAAATACTCCAGCCTACTAACACTAGGTCTTAATGCAGTCCATACGTAAGGGCTTTTTCCTCAGTAGCCATTTGTTATTCATTTCTCAGAAAGGCATCTAGTTTTGACATCTGTTTAATGCAAAGCACAAAGAACAGGCTCTGCTTCACTCTGGCTTTGCGCTTTCACAAAACTACATCTGACTCCAAAGGTGAGACATCAGGAAAAGCTAAATCATTATGTCACATCCACCCAGAACAATGTTTTTCAGGTGGTGGTTCTCATTTTAAAACAGTTGCTTAAAACTCGGTTGCTTTGGAGAAAAGTCAACAGCTACAGTAGTGCTCCTTTACCTAACAACTCTCTGAAATCTGGAAGAGATTCGCACAAAAGTCACCACCGGTGGTATCTGCAGGATTCCCAAATGGCACACCTACACCCTTCAGGCAGTACACACAGACCCGGATGACACCAGAAGGACTTCAGGCAGACACAGCACTGACCTTGCGATCGTGAAGTCTGCAAAGGCAAAGCCAGGGTTCATACACCAGGCAACGCAGAACTGTACTGCTACCTTAGCAGCCACATTCATTAGGATGAGCTTACTTTTTCTTTCTCTACTCAATTTTAAAAAGCAGAATCCAAAAAAATTCTACTGTTTTCTGTAAATTCAGAGCACTGTGCTTCTCCATCACGTACAAGGAAATCAGCGAGCAGAGAACCATGCAGAAGCCGCAGTCAGGATACTTCAATTATAAACATTAGATGTCTCTTGCAGGCTGCAGAAATGGGATTTAAGGGAAGCCTAGCAACATAAGATTCTTCTAGCTAGCAGATTGTGGCATTTTCAACCCATTACAGTTGGAGTCAGCAGCAACTTCACCTAAAAAAAAATACCTCGTAACACAACCCTGTACTTTTTTCTTTTTGTGGAAGAGTACTCACAACACATTAAAAAACTTAAATGGAGGTTATTTGAAGAAAGACAGACAGACAAGCACTTAAATTTCAAAAGTCAGACCTCTAATTTCCCTAAAAGAGAATGTTTTTTGTTTCAGCTAACAGGTTTCAGTGTTGTTTGCACCAAATTCCCCACAAGGATTCCATTTAATAGAGTGATCAAACATACTTAAGAGTGGAAATGTATGGACAAAGTCAAGGACCTTGAAGTCTTGTATAAAAAAAAAAGATTAATAAAAGCTCTGCCTTCACAATGTGGATTCCACGGCTGTTTGATATCCTCCACAAACCTTTGTTATTAGAGGAGCACTTGCAGAAGCGCCTGCGAGACTGTGCGCATGAAAGGCTGCTCCCACAACCAGCAGTGCAATAATAGGAAGAAACTGAAAATTACCTACTTAGGAAGATCCAAGAGAGACTCCAAAAAGCTACCTTCTGGTCTGAGCCACGTTCAAGATGGAGAAAGTCAAGTCTATCTAAGTACGAGGAGGGAGCAAACTGTGTTGGGCTAAGCATTAGGATATTCATTTCCCTGCATGCTGCCCCATGGAACTGGTGGAGTTATCACCTGAACAGCCAAACATCCCACAGCAACTTTTTTTCAAAGCTAATTCCCAGTCAAATTGTAAAGGCACTCAAAAAAACACTATAAAACTTGATTCCCAGTAAGAAAGTCTGACTACCTAGCTACACCTTTCCTGCAGAAGTAGCGTGAAGGCTCAGTTGTCCTCAGAACGCTCTGAAATCCTTGGATTATTAAAAGAAATGCAATTAGCAACCTCTCCAATAAGAAAAAAACCTGGTGTTTAGTTTGAAGTGTGCAGTAATTGGAGATGTAGCACGTCGCAGGCAGGGAATAGCATTTCTTAGGACTTCTAATTGAGCGTGTGGTTCTGAAAAATCTTTGTGGAAATATCAAAAGCTTTTAAAAGCACAGTAAACTCCTCCTAGATTTTGGCCTAATTGATTAAATTAGTGTAAGAGCGACTTCCCAGTAACAACTTCAGATTTTATGAGGTATGAATAACAGTGTCTGAACACAGGCACAGAATGGGATTAACACATGCACATGTTAGTATTGCTTGGTTTTCAAAGGCTTTTGCTTTGTGATGAAGGAAAGAATTTACTTCACAAAACAGAGCTGAGACCAATCAATTCCAGAAGGAAGAATCACTTCAATCCAGAACGCCTGAATCAAAAGCCTTGAAGAACAGCATTCTTTAATGCCAGCAATTAATATATTATGCCTATTCTATACAAACAAATGAAATAGTTTTTCTGACACCCGATTACTTAATAAGTCCTGAAAATGTTGAAGTGATTCCAAAAAACTTGTCTTCTTGTTACCTTGTAACTATTTAAGTGTCTTCTCAGAAAGAAAGAGATTGAGCAAATTTCAGAGGCAAGCACGAAACTAACCTTAAAGAAAAGGCCACCACATGCACTAATTAAACACGGAGGGGTGGGGGGGGAGCAAGTGTTATTAGTTATTGCAGCATGTCACAATTCTGTTTAACAAGTGCCTTTTCAAGTTTCCTGTGCCTCTGGTGATGGATGCTCATGTCAACAGCCTAAATAGGACGCAAGGGGACTGCAAGAAACATATCACAACTTCAGTGAGAAAGCATCTCTTGAAAGACCCACAAGAAATACAGGATCTCATCCCTCCTCTTGCATCTGCCAGAGAGGATGCAGCTGCGTGAGTACATCTTGCAGAGGGCAGAAGCTATAAAACTCTACGCTAGCTACTAATTTAGAACTGATTAAATGCATGTAGCTGCTAACATAGATCTCACTAACTCGCTCTTAAAAGGCACCAGGCTCTTTTGTAGAAGTTTGAACAAACTTTCAGTGTTAGACCAGTACCCTAAAGAACATGAGTGAACACTTCAAAGACCTTCTTACTTCTTGGCCCACTGCAATAGGTTATATTTTAAAAAAACTCCTTAAGATTTACACTCAGTCGCAATCCAGACGCACTGTCAAACTCTGCATCCAATATCAGTCTCCTCCTATTTCTAGGACAAAATGAATCACAGCATGCTCTCTGCATAAATCATTTACAGATATGCTTTCAGTTTAGATAAGTACCTTTCCTGCAACTCAAAGCGATCAAAACCAATTAATCTAAAATCCTTTATAAGCTTACCTGCTTCTGCAACGATGGCCTGAGCCAAAGAGAAAAAATTGTTATATTGTGGAATTCCATTTTGAAATAGAATTCTTGAAACATTCTGGCCAGATGAATGTAAAACACTACTGCAAATCTGCACAAGGCAAAGCTAGATTCTTACTGTAGATCAGTTCCAATCGTTAGCACTAAAAATGTAAGCTATTACATTGAAGCTACAAGGAGAGCCAGGGATGTAACCCTTATAATCATAACCAGAAGCAGCAGAATGGCTGAGCTGTTAACTCGGGACAGAAGATGAATGGTGGTCATTACTTCACAGCCTAGCACCCTTCCTTAAGAGAAAAGAATAAAAGCTAGGTGATTCAATATTCTGGACCATAAGCTTCATGATTCTTAATTAAATATTTGGAACTATGCCACTGTCACTACGGCCATTAAGAAAAGTCAGGCAATGCAAAAAAGGGGGGAGAAATCCCTCAACAATAATCATCCTAATGGCAAGGTGTAGAATGAAAACATTAAAAGAGAGACTGCGCTCCAAGTGTCAGCCAAAATACTGAAAACTCATTGTATCAATCCAGTATTACAGTGTCTTCTACTTCAAAATTCATTATAATTACATACAGCTCATATTGTTCAAATATTTTCATTGTTTTTGACTACAGTCCTCAGAATAAATCAGCTATTGTGGTAGAGAGGGATTCCTTTTCTTTGCTAAAAACTTGGGCCAAGATTTTCATACAGAACTAGTGACATTACACGTCCAAAGTCAGACTCAATCCCTTGCAAAACATGAGTGAAAGAGCCTTTCCGGGCTGGCAAGTCCACCCTGTTTTGTACCGGCAGAAGACGATTTTGTTTAGACCGACTGCTTGCATCATCTCTTTTCTGTTGTTATCCATTCCAAAGATTTTACAAGCTTGCAACAATAAGTGGTTTAATTTCATATCAAGGCCATCAGAGTCATTTCTTCTAGAGATCTGACTGCTTTTAATTCTCTAAGATATAACTATACTACAGAAAGCCTAAGAGAAATACGTTAGTCACCCCTTTAAGAAGATGACAACATCCTATCTTAGGCTTCAGTGAGTGACTACAAATCACAGTAAAGAAAACATGCAGAAACACTGTGGTTTCTAGCATAAAACACGTCTTGTTCTGTAGACAGACAATGGGGACTGCACTGGGTTTGCATGGCAAGGTTCTGGTAGCAAGGGGCTACAGGGGTGGCATCTGAGAGAAGCTGCTAGAAGCTTCCCCTGTGTCCAACAGCCAACACCAGACAGCTCCAAGATGGACCCACTGCTGGCCAAGGCCGAGCCCATCAGCGATGGTGGTAGTGCCTCTGGGATAACATAGAAGGGGGGAAAAAACCCAACAGCCAAAGAGAGGAGTGAGAACACGTGAGAGAAACAACTCTGCAGACACCAAAGTCAGGGGAGAAGGAGGGGAGGAGGTGCTCCAGGCACCGGAGCAGAGATTCTCCTGCAGCCCGTGGTGCAGCCCATGGTGAGTCAAGGCTGTGCCCCACACCCATGGAGGCTCACGGGGGAGCAGATCTCCACCTGCAGCTCATGGGGGACCCCACACCAGAGCAGGGGGGTGCCAAAGGAGGCTGTGACCCCCTGGGGAGCCAGTGCTGGAGCAGGCTCCTGGCAGGAGCTGTGGCCCCATAGAGAGAGGCACGGGGGGGACAGGACTTGTGACCCCGCAGGGAACCCACACTGGAGCAGGTCAAGAAGAGCTGTAGCTCTCTTGTAGGAAGGGCTCACGTTGGAGAAGTTCATGGAGGACTGTCTCATGTGGGAGGAACCTCACAGTGGAGCAGGGAAGAGCGTGAGGAGTCCTCCCCCTGAGGAGGAAGAAGTGGCAGGGTGATGAACTGACCACAACCCCCATTCCCTGTGCCCCTGCCTCAGTGGGGAGAGGAGGTAGAGGAATCAGGAGCAAAGCTGAGCCTAGCAAGAAAGGAGAGGTGGGGGGAAGATGTTTTAAGATTTAGCTTTTATTTCTCATTACCCTACTCTGATTTAATTGGCAATACATTAAATTATTTTTTTCCCCAAGTCAAGTCTGTTTTGCCCATGACAGTAACCACTGAGTGATCTCCCTGTCCTTACCTCGACCCACAAGCCTTTTCTTTTATTTGCTCTCCCCTGGCCTACAGAGGAGGGGAGTGATAGAGCAGCTCTGGTGGGCACCTGGTGTCCAGCCAGGATCAACACACCCCAGGGACCCACCTTGCAAAGGTCATCAGATTAGCAACCATACAACCACGTTATTTGAAACTGAGGCCCTCTACAGTGGTCTGGAGATTAAGATGTTTATGTCCTCTCACATACAAAAATAGTAAGAACAACTTCCATAGTCAACGTCTTACTAAAGAGAAGAGGATTTGAAACAATCCCTGCTTCATTGCTGAGTTTAGTATCATTAAATTTCTTTTTTTCATCTAAAAATAATAAGGGACTGCAATACTTGTACATTGCTCTCATTTACAAAGTAAACCAGTTAATTCCTTGCTTTGGATATGAACTCACCTATACGAGTCTCCATCTCTGTTGTAGTCACACAATAGATAGTCTTTTCCTACCACCTTATCTCGTGCAATCTTCAATGGCTGATCAACAGAGGAGAGGAGATCTTCACAGAGGCTTGGGACCTGATGGTTTGGAGAAAAATAACAGGGAGGGAAGAGAGGGTAACACATTAAGGTTAGAAGAGACTGGCATCCCTAAGAACAGATTTTGTTATTAATAGCCCACATCTGTCTCAAAGCCAGAAACCCTTTAAAAAAAAGCAAGCTGCACTTAAGTTACAACACCATCCTATGCTCCCACCTCCAATAATTTCAGATTTAATTACCTTACCACTAGTGTGGTCCAGTACACTTAAACATATACATTCTCGATGTTAGCTTCTTGCCAAAGACGGCCAGTAAAGTGATTGTTGAGGACTGATGAATAAAGGTAAATATTTATAATGGAGTGGAAACGAGGGAGCTGCTAAAAGAATACGCCATCCATACGCTTGAGCATATTTTTCACAAGCTCCCACTCTGGGTAGAGTTTAGAATAGTTTCCAGGCAGCTGGCCAAACATTACCATGTTGGCTAATAAAAATACGTGTGTGTCTGTGTGCATGCGCATATAAAATCAAATACATCTCCTACACAGGTAGCTTTTAATGGCTTCATAATCCCAGCTGTCTCCCTGCACTTCACACGGAGAAAGACTGCAAGATCTGCAGAGAGGCTTTGATGTACTGCAAAGAGAGGAGGTGACATTTTGCAGCCTGAAGCTAGCATGGATGCAAGCACAAGCAAATCAAGCAAATTCCATTGCGTGGCCTCTTGCACTGGAGCTGATGGTGGCCCCATTATCAATATATCAATATTCCTGTACTGCAGGCTTTGGCCACACTAGCAGCTTCCTCCAGGAACTCCACCTCCCCTGTACATACTTGAGGGCACGTGCAGCAGTGCACCCCAATCCATCTGAGGGACAATCAAGAAATCATTCCTGGAGCTATTATTAAACAATTAGTGTACTGTGTGTCTCCCTCAGCAAAAGTGTTCCAGATTTCACTGCAAGAGAAAGGGATTAAACACCCTTGCCCAACAGAAAGTTGGGAACGCAACAGGATATAAGACAATTGGTAAGTTTTTCAGTATATTGGTGACAACATGCTAATACAGATGATAAAAGAAATAACCAACGCGGAATCTCTTCCACATTTCATTCTACATTGTAGAGATGAAAACCTGATTGAGAACATGAAGACAAAAGGCAATAGAGGGTAAAATTAATCATGAAGTGATGAATTTACAACTCATGAGACATGAAAAGGGAAGGGAGGAAGGAATAAAGAAAATACGGAAATGTGCTTTCTTCTCTTCAAGCCACTGATTCAGTGAACTGGTAGGTATAATTTCAAAGGGAAGAAGCCTAGAGGAGAAAAAACAAATTAGGGGTGAAACAGCTCCCGAAAGCATAAGCACAAACTATTTTAATGCACTAGATGTGACATAATAGATCAAACTGCCTGAAACAAAAACATTCCTAATCCCAAGTACAAGGCAATAACATAGAGAGGATATTAAGTCAAAGTGAGCAGGGACAAATATAAAACAACATGACCACAAAAGACCAAAAACACCCAGCAAGGCCAAAGGACAAAACAAGATGTGGCTAGCAAGAGACACAACACCTAACCCACACAATCACCCCATGTACACACAAAAAAATAAGAGGAAACCCAAGAAATGGTTGGTAATGTTACCAAAAGTGCTGAAAAAGCTGAAACATTAGTTTGAGGTTTTTTACTTTGGTCTATATACACTGTAATGTGGTAATGAGCGATAACTGAAGAGCCCACAGTAAAGAGCAGAGCAGTTAAGTATCTATATAAAGCTAGATGCTTCTCATAGGAGTTCATCATTGGATACCTGGAGACCTGGCTGAAGCAACCTCAAAACCATTACGCATTCACTGAGCGCGGACAGGAAGCAAGCACAGCTTTTAGGAAAATCTTTACTTTTTCTGAAAACAGACAACCCTAATACTCCACGGAGCTCATACAAATCAGCAGTGTCATGGCACAAGTTAAGCGAAATGATGTATCTGTGTTCATGAGCCCATCTGGTTCCACTTTGTCTCTTCCTCCGTTTCTCCATTAGCTATTAATTTTAGGCTGACTCTTCAGGCGAAGAGCAACTTGAGATGACTGCTTCAATTTCAGATGCGCACACAACAAGACCCAAAGCACCTCATCATTAAGAGCTATGCTCCATGTTGTTCCTAAGAGTGACCAGCTGAATATTTTCCTCCTTCTCGGCTGCTCCTTGGCCAGCTGCCCATCAGCAGAGAGATAAGCGTCTAGGAACAGACTCCTCACTCTGACGTGAGTTTAGAATGAGTAACAGTGATGAAAACACAATTCAGAGAAAAGTGGCGTTTTTCCCAGACTCTGTTTCTATTTCATTTCTTGGGGAAAAGGCCTATGCTACACGTGCGGTAAGGGAGCACGAGAGGTCTCACTGTACAATTCTTCAAACTCAAACATACATACAAAGCATTTTCAAAAGAAACCCCAAACTCAAGACAGAGTCAATTCCCCTGCAGAAAAGCTCCTAATAACCATCTGAATTTACAACCCTTACAAAAAGCCACACAAATAAATCTTAGATTTAACTTTCTTTTAAAAATAGCACATGCCTAGTATGGTGTTTCCATACTGCTCAGTGGGAGAGCACAGACTCCTGCTGACTAGAAGGAACTCTTAACACATTGTTTTTAAGATGCAATCTATTTAATTCCCACATAGTAGTGGTGAACTAAACTTATCTCTGGATGATTTGGTAACAGATATTCATGAGCATGGTCACTTTTCCAATTTCTAAGAGCTGTGGCTACTCTTACAGCCATAACAGTGAATGCATTATATCATATACTTACTAGAATATAATACTACACTATATTATAACACTCCGTTGTAATAGCAGGCTATACATCCATTGTCTCTTTGCTACAGACACTCTACAGGACTTCAGGCAATATATTCTTTTCTCTTTCTCCTTCTCTCAGAATAAAACAGGGAAGAAAACCCACTTCTCTACTTTGGAAATATTAGAAAATTTCAACAGTGTTTATAAAAAGAACAGAGATACCCCAGCTGATGGAACTACTTATGTAATTCTAATTATCGGGAAAAATATCCAAGTGTGGCACAGTCACCCCAAGAGAATCATTTTTGTATCATTTATTACATCAACTTTGAACAGCTGCTGTACTTCCTTTCTAAGAATGAATTTACAAGATCTATGCATACTGGTCTTCCTCTCCTGCATTAGGAAGCTGCTTAGAAGGCAAATGCAGTAATCTGAACAAGGTAATTTGCAGCTTTAAACACTTCAGCTACATGTTCATGAGACTATTCGATTCCTTCTGAATTTAGGTCTTTTGCATTTTAAAACATGCAGTAAGCTATCTGGCACAGCCAGGCTAAGCTAGCTGCTGCAATGTAAGCACTGAGCAATTATTTCACACTATGCAAATACCTTTCCTTAAATTCTTCTCCGTGTCAAGTACTGAACCTTCCTAAAACATTTACATTACTTTTGTGCACAGACTCACAGAATTCAGTTTATATTTAGCAAGATAACATCCAAATCTTCTGATTCCAGCAAAGACAACTCTGCTTAGAAGACCAACCGACCCTCTAAGTTTTCAGTTGGAAACAGTGAATTTGCATTGTTAACATTTCTTATTAGTTTGTTCTGTGTTAACCAAAAAGCCAAAACACACTTAAGGTGCCTGAGTGCACGTCTCCAACAGTCATTATATAGGGAATTTCGACTTAAATTTAGAAATGCCAGAACAAACCCACTCCCCAGGCCAAATACTGACATGCAAAAGCAGTGATTTTGTTCAATTCATCACTGCACTATAAATAAGCATCACTGAGATGAAAACACTGAAGCTATGAGGATTGTTTTATAAGCAAAGACTGGGCTCCCATCTTTATTCTGACACAAGATTTTCCCATTTTCAGCAGTGGAAGGTCAAATGTAGAATACAATCTTAACCTTGTATCTTTAGCTAAAGGCCATCATTAATTTAATTTGGCCCACAGTGTACTCTGTCTCCCCAATGCACCCATGTTTCCACAAATAAGCACTCAATCATCTGTTGCAGTGGTTGTATGTATAGTCATGGAGCGAGACCACCCTCAATGTAAATTAGAAGAGAAAAAAGGAAGAAACTCTGGGGGTCCAGACTCAGCTGTTCAGCCTGGAACTGAACAGCAGCATCATTCAGAAGCACATACCATGCAACAGGGCACTGTGTTTGTGGGAGTGTTTTTTTTTTCCAAGGAGATATACAATGAGTGTGCAGTACAGAGGAAAGAAAAACTGAATGAAAAGCGAGTTAAGCATACTCTCCTGCATGTTGAACAAGGATTCTGTTGTCTCGTGTAACAGTATTCTCCATCAGAGCAAGCCAGGTATGTGGACAGTGTTTTAATTAAGTCAACTGCTCTGCTATCAAGACAAATAATCACTTGTGCCAAAGTCGAAACCATACCCTTTTTGGAGTAGCTAACCTAATAATCATTTCTTCTTGATTCACTTCTTGGTTAAAGGAACTTATTATCAACTAAGCAATTGTTTCTGAATTATTTTTTTTTAAATACGATTAAAGAATCATTTTTAAACGTTTAGAAGAGATAAGAACAGTACTTCATGTCTTCACGTCTTAGATGCACTCCCCATCCTTGCTTTGATCATACTGGCTGAATTACATCAAATTCTGCACCTTACATATTCAGGACAGTTAATATTTTAGCTTACTAGCCACTCAAGTACATTGTGGTTGTTGTTTTCTTCTACAGCCTTGACTGAAATGAATCACATTTATAGTTCAAACAGCAATATTGCTAGTGTAAGGTTCTGTCCTTGGAAATAGTCTTTTTCCATGTCTGTTCCGAGGTCAGCATGTACTGTCCTCCATAAGAACCTTACACACTGGAAAACTATGCTAAATGCAGCAAAATTAAAGATGAAACACATTTTTTCCTTAAAGAACCAGAAGGAAGATGAAGCAAGCTTCAAGAGATTAGCAAGGAAGGCATTCCGATCCATTTGGCTTTTGAATTTGCATCTATAACATGCAGGTATCTGAACACACATGTGACTAGAGCAGTTTTTAATTAAAAGCCACATCCAAACAGGAAAGGAACTCCAAAAAGGAATATTTTAATTGCATGTGAATTCTTAAGACCCGACTTTTCTTTTTTAAGACAACTTACATCATTACAAAAGTGGACAAAAAGTGGCCCACAACACTTGGGGAAATCGCTCGAACGCAAAGAATTGCCCATGCAAGTTACCCAGCACTCTTGCAAAATAACCACTTTGGCACAAGACCCCCCCTTCAGCTTGGATTCTTCCCCTCTGGGCCAGCATCAAATAAAATATTATTATAATTTTTCTGAGTCATTCCACAGCCTCAGAATTTCCTGTTCCTGCAGAACACAGACACGGCCTAACGGATGTTGTGGAAACTCAAGAAGGAAGCCTGGCTCCACTCATCTTGGGCCTAAAACCACTAGTAAAGTCACTCCCACAAATCCACACATTGCTAAACCTTAATTTGATCCATCAGATGTCCAAGGGCCACACATTCTTCAAGCTTTGTTTATTAAATGACACTTAAATGGACTTTTGTGTTCAAGACCAGATGTAATTGATATTGGAAACAGCTCGGCTTTATTCAAGTACTTGCACTGAATTCCAGCACTGTAAGAATTAGCAAAAACAAAGTTAAAAGCAATCAGCTTTTCTAGAAAAAGGCAAACAAGATTGCAGATCCAGGTTTGTCTAGTTAGCGATGTCATAGCAGAAACGTTAAATTTTTCAATTCAGCTCAAGGAACTACATTTAAAAAACTCTGAAAGGTGACTACCATTCATAAAACAGGATCCTTGGCATTCTTCCTGTGATTTATCGGATAAAATAGGGCTTTTGCTAGATTCCCCATTCTGTAGCTCACTGAGAAACAAAAGCTAGCCATCTGGCAGGCACAACCAGAGTGCCCTAGACTTTGACTAGTGACCTGCAGGTGAAGGCTTCTGTATCTCATTACCAGTCACAAGTCCCATGAGCCATCACAGCATATCAATATCTTGGGAAGTCTTGACTATTTGTGTCAAGAGTCTAGCTGGTGTTGGAAATATCCAGCAACAATTAAGGGATACGCAGAGGCATGCTCTCTCCAGCGATGTTTCTACAGCCTAGCTTTTCCCCCCCATCTTCTAATTTGGATTCAAGCTCAGCAAGTGATCCCCACACACACTCCTTTAGAAAGATATTCAAACAGACATTTTAAGGGTCTCTTAACACCAGCAGTGCAGTGGCAGGAGCCTGGAAGAAAAAAAGGCACAGTTTAGGCTTGAAAAGAAAAAGAGTAAGTGAATACGAAGCCAGAAGTGAAATTCACTTTCACAATCTCATGCAAGTAAGTGGGGTTGCTAGCTCTAAGCCAAGCACCACATTAGCAATCTACATATATTAATTGCTATCTCTAATTACCATCAAGATATCCAGGGGTAATCTTTTCTAGCTGGAAAAGCTCCTGCTTACAGCCACTCACCAAATGGAAAACTGCCTCTCAACGACCAGAAATTTATTCAGCAAGCCAGAGTCCCTTTCTTTAGCCAATAATCCTTACATTAAAAACCCGACTGGCTGCTGGTGGCTTAGAGCCTATCACACAAGTCAACAAGTCCAGGAAGAACAGCAGGTCAAAAACTCAGCTTTGAGACCACAAGGCTGTCAATGCACTTCTGCTTCCACTATTTTCTTTTAAAGTTTTCACTGGGTCTGATTTTTTTTTTTTTAAAACATCTTCCACCCTCACTAGATGTTCAACTGGCCATCTGCATTCAATTATTTTATCTTTCTCCTCGATACTGCATACTGCTTAGGCTCTTGGACTCAAAATACAAAAAGCTCCAGTCACATTCTCGTGTTCTTTATGGCCTGTGCAGACCAAGCAATGCAGTTTTCCTGGGGATAAATTCTCTAGCTTCATATATCTTCAGTTACTAAAGGCATGCAAGCAGATCTGGGACTTGCCTGGAGGCACACTAGCTACACGAAGCAAGGTCCTGAATATTGTTCAAATATTTCAAAATAGCAAGTTTATACATTTTTAAATTCATCACTGTGGGACTTTCTAGAAAGTAACACATTCTACTAAAAATACTTAAGCATTCTCTTGTGATGAGAAAGCAAAGATGATCACCTCCCAGATCTTTAATTGCAAACAGAGCCTTGAAAAATAACCAGCAAAGTTACTGACTGCTATATCTATAAGGAACTCTAGCTTTAATTCTTCCATGGCAGCATAACTTGATTCTGCACTTTAAGAAAGCTTTTGGCAACAAGTTGAGTATTATTTGAATATCAGTCTTACTGGGAAAAGAGAGGAAGAAAGTTGTGGCTGTGAGCAAACCCCACTCTCTTGGCAAGTCTGCTTGTCCATTTTGTGAGCCAGTTTTGTAAGGATGATTCTCCATCCCCACTTTATGCCAGCCATCTGATTTTTCTGAGTCAGCTGGATTTTTCATCTAATTTATATTATATACACACAGGCAAACATCCAAATTAAACACTCGGCAGGAAACTCATACTTGCAAAAAGAACCTGCTAACTTTTACCAAGACTGAGAGCACATCAACTTTCATTCTCAAGTCAAAGCCATCAAGTCAATCCTGTCACAGACCCCTTACTTGCTGCACGTGGCTCATGAGCACAATAAATGCAACTTCCACCTTTCCCAGAGATGCAACCCTCTAAGCCACATCAGTGAGGCTGTCTTGCAAAAAAAAAAAAAAAAAACCACACCACAAAAAAAACCAACAAACCCAAAAGGATTCTGGAGACTGTGACCCCAGCTATCCCTCACCTACCCTGTAACGTGTGCTCCCAAGGTGTCCTAGGAAAAGATCCTCCACAGCAGCACTACCTGAAGCTGATGCCTTCTTTGGGGTTTCTCACAGCTAAAATTACACGGGGACTAACTTACTGTACAGCTTATCTTAAGAGAATGGAAGCAGGAGGACAATTCTCTCAGAATATTCTCCTTTCATCAAGCGATGAGAACAGATGTAAGTCACAACTGACATCTGTGAGAAGCACAGTACATCACCAGCAGCAATTTCTGGTCAATGCAAGGCTACAAGTGCTATCGCTTGGCGTATCCTCATGACAAATCCATTTAAGAGCAGTGTAATCACCTTTAGTGCTCCTCTTATGGAACTGCTTTACAGTTCAGACTTGGCTGACAGGTAGATTCCAAGGCTTCAGTTACCCCAGTTTCCAGAAGATGTACGTGGAAAATTATTCCAAGTTAAATTAGCTGTCCTCAGAAGGTATGTGCCTACGCTAAACTCTTTTTGTAGAGACTCAGAAGTCCTCTTGTACATTTTGACAGCCTCCAAGTAGTCTGTTTACAAATAATGACTAATTGAATTCCAACTAGAGCATTCCATGCCAAGGCACATTACCAGCACCACGCACAGCTTCTTTCAGGCAGAATTTCTAGAGTCCTATGATTGACAAGGTCTCTAATGAACCCTAATTGAAGACCTGGCAGTCTGAGAAATGCCACAGCAGATGTGGTAAAAGGGCAAACCACAAACTGTTTTGCTAATGAATGAAAAGTGTCTGGTCTGATGAGGGCCAGTGACCCAAAAATTCTCCTCTTCCACCCACCCTTTTACTTCATGTTCAAGTTTGGACCCTTTCCCTCATCAGCCCAACACTTGGGGGCACTAATGTACAGTCTCATACTCATATCGGCACCAAGATGCTTTTTTATTAAAAAGTAGCAGCAGAGCATGACTTTGACAGAGTGAGAGGGACCTCAGGGAGGGAACTCAGTGCGGTCATCCTCCCCAGCAGGAAGTAGATGTTAGTTTCTCACAACAGTAGTTTTGGAAAAACTTTGTAAAAAGACATTTCTAAGTCATCTTCATCTCCTTTCAATGGATCTTAAGCAAGTATCAACACAGTAGCTACACTCATCAGTCTGGAGATCAATTCCTACAAAAAGACTATGGCAAGCTGAGCTGCAAGCAGATTTCAAGTAGTAATGTACGCTTCACACCAAAAAAAAGGATGCGGGCCTCTGCTTCACATCTACTCCAGCATGGCAGTGTAATGAAGCAGGAAAACCAAGCACAAAGGAAGCAGCAGTCAGGGTGCCATCTTTTATAATTCTATTACAAATTTAATGAACCTGCTCATGCTCGTCATGCATTTGGAGTCTGACCTTTTACTTCAAGGAGGTTATTGTCTGGTAATGGTACAGGAAACAGACTGAAAACGTCAGCTGTAAAGTTTTGGATGAAACTTGCCAAAAAAGGTCAAAAAACTATTTGCTTGAGTCTGGCTTATGATGTTTTTGGAACTATTACAGGTGGCAGCGCATACGCTGCTCTTGTCTAACTGGAGTGTAGACTTCAGTCTTGCGGAGGTCAGGCTGAGAGAGGCTGCTGGAGAGGTCTACAGATGTGTCAACAATAAAGAAATCATGCTGGATTTAACAAATTATTCCATCGCTGCCCCAGAGAAGGGACTGCAATGGCTAGTGTGGGAATCACACAGACCCTCCTAACAAGCGTCATTCAAACTGGTCTGTTTCATGTTACACTTTCAATATGAAAAGAAGCCCAGTGAGCGTGTTGCTGATGGAAAGCATGTAGAGCACTAATGAGCACCATCCAAAAGTAATTCCAACATTTAGAGGTAACCAGCAATTTTCTGAGTCATTAAAAAAAAACCTCATACCAATTATACAGTCAAGCTTACCATAGCTCCCCAAACAACTCATTGTTCTGAATGGTCCTTGGAGCTGCTCAAACCCTGATATCCCTTCAGTCCTCCAAATTTCATCAGAAAACCAACCATGTCACACCAGATCATATCAATGATTGAGTTGTTCTGTGTCCTACCTCCAGCAACAGCCACAAAAATGATGCTTTAGGTTGCCAAGAGTTTTGGTGGCACAGATGTAGCCAATTACTAAATGGTTTCAAGAAAGAGAAATAATCCCTTCCTGAAGGGAATAATTTCTTTCCTGACCCACAAAACCTTACCTGTACCCTGGCTTATGTAACTAAAAGCAGTACTTAAATAAGAGTTTGATAAATTCAAGTCAGACACAGCTTTTTCAGCATGGAACCCCTCCCAAGTTTACTAACAGCAGCTTCAGTACCACTTAGGAACAGACCTCCTCAACTGGACTTCTACCTGGTGAGCAGCTGCTCTTCTGCACACAAAGATGACAAACAGCTTGGACACAATTTAATTGAGGCACTAGTTCAAATTGCTGCTATGTGCAGAACCATCAGGTTTTTAGGGTCTCTTGGATAAGGTTTGTCAGCATCATGCATAAAATTCAGACCTGCCACAGAAAAGGGATGTAGTTCCCACTACGGATAAGAGCAAAGGCTTAATTCAAAAGTCTAACCACCCTGTTCCAGCCTCAATGTCCTCTGTCTGCAAAAATTTAGAAGCTTAGGTCAGAAATAAGCCATATCTTTAGACTGGACAATAGAAACAAGTTTTCCCAGCCACCTATATAGTAGGTTCTATATAGATTAAATCCATATTTCAGTTACTTTAAGTTACTCCAGAGGTGACTGTGCCACACGCAGGGACAGCTGACACTAGCTAGCCTCTTACAGCCCAACTGTGCATCACAGGATGGGCAACTAGTAATGAGCATACATATCCTTCTTAAGTCAGTTTTCTTCACTAGCAGTTTATAGAAGGAAAACAAATGTTTCAGGGGCAAGTGGAAAACAGGTACAAGGCACAAGATGGTTGGCCAGGTGTTGGGGTTTTCTGGGATACTCACCAGACTGCAGAATACCTGTTATAGCATAAATTATAAATAGATTTGGGTGTTCTCCAGAACCCCGGTGTTTTCACATATTCTGTCTCAGTAACATCTTTGAAGCACGTGCCATAGCACATCCACGGCACAAGTCCTGTGTCAAACTACCAACAGGCAGGTGGTTTATCAGGAGACAATACACACGTACAAGGGCATGCATCAACCTTGTATAAACTGCTCCAAATTATTTTTACTAAACAGCAGCCTCCAAACCGGCGATGACTTCATCAAGAAAGCTGCTAATGACCCTTCATCCAAAAGCATGTCCATGCCTACACAGTAGTACCTGTTGATTTGCCCAAAATAAACATGTAGATTCCTGACATTGTTTGGGCAATTGCTGTATTATTCAACCTTGTCAAAAGACAAGGAGAAAAACAAATCACCACGCCTCTGAGATGCTTCAGAAAATGTTCTTACATACCAGATCTTCATTACACCCAGGGCTCAGCCATTACTTGGTCAGAGCATCCAATACTCACCAAGTCAATGAGGTCACTGAGATTCTTCTCTATCTGCTGCGGAGGCAGACGCCTCATCAAATCCAAGGCACAATCCAGCTGCTGGTCACTCTGCAGAAACAAGAACACCCCTCCGTCACAATATGTACAGGTAACACATCCCGTTCACACACACGAACTGCAGTGCTTGCTGACTCCTCTGGTACGAGAGATACAGTTCCTAGTTCTAAGCAGCAGCAGCATGTTCTGTATTAATACAAATAGATTTCAATAAAGTTCAGCTTCATTTGATCGCAGATATTGACTTGGTATTGAAAAGTGTTCTAGACTATGGATTGTAGAGCAGGGCTTTAACTGGTGTCATGCTGCCAATTTACCACCGTGCTGTTGATGGAGAGGACTGCAGTCCTTACTTCACCAAAAACTGTTTCCAACGTTTGTGCAAATGTTTAATGCATTGTTTTTCCATGCTATCTCAATAATAATCTGGGTTAGGGAACTGAAAGTTCCTTCTCCCAAAGCAGTTTTAACACTTCCTCATTTGTATTGTGCCATTCAGCTTGAGCTAAGTAGTATCCAAGACAAATTCTGTCCCAACACAGAGCTTTCTCTCCCTCCTTCAGCTTTATCAAAAAAACAGAATGAAATATGCACACAAGTATATGCTGCTACAAAACACACACCAAAAGGGCTTGTATGTGAGAAAACAGTGACTTTAGTTATTTCGAGCAATCACAGCAACGTACTCCAAAGGGGTTATTACAGCAGGTCTCGCATCCAACTCTGACAAAAAAACCCCTTAAACTTCACTTCAGAGTCAGAAGATGTGCAACAGACATTGCCACAGACACTTGATGAGCTGAACCATGTTCTTGACATAGCCTTTAGCTCTCCTTCTTGCCAACAGATATAAACAGACACTTTCCTGCAAGCCTAGCAGTACCCAAAATGTGCATGAGCTACCTTGATCAGCAGGTCACCAGGCAGCTGAAGGACAACCAGCTTGTTTTCACTGCTTTTTCCCCTCCCTTTTTCCTTTGCGATTTCTCGCCACCCATACACAACAAGCTTAGCTTTAATTTCTCCCTCCTGTGTACTGCCAAGCTCCAGAAGTTTTATTTAAGAAAGGCTTCAAAACTAAAGCAGTTACATTATCACATTATTCAAGTGGCAGCCCCAGGTCAGGGAGAAACAGGAAGCAAAGTTTCCTGCAATTAAGCTATACCCTAGCAATGAGGAAAGGAGGGAGCTCTAGACATTCATTATGAAAGCTGTTCTTAAAAGGTACTACCCATTCACTATCAAAAGATAAATATTTTACAGCCAGCAAGTCAGACAGCCTGGTCTGGGGAGATTATATATTTATTTCTCATCCAGTTCAGATTGCAGGACATCATCTTTGCAAAATATTCCAGCTCTACAGACAGTTCGGCATCAACTCCTGTATATCTGCAATAATCTCCTGAAGATCTGAGCCTTCAGCCTGAAAAGCAGGATGCACTTACACCAAAAACAGAAGTTTATGACAGTCGCCTGTTGTCATCGAAGGAAGACGCATTCAAGTAACATACATAACTCCCCCCCACTCTTTAAATAGTTGGATAACATGACAAGCAAATCCTTGGCTGAAATGAGTCTGGAGTGAAGTTATTTATCTTGGAAAGCAACCCCAAATCGATCACTGAACTGAGTATTGTTGTACAAAAGTGACAGCCAAGATTTTCCAAACTTTTTACTTATCTTTATTAAACATTCAGGCAAAGGGAAAACCACTCACTTTTTTGCTACTAACCTTTCAGTCCCCAGAGAAAGATACTATTTAGATGGCCCACGCCTGTCCAGCTCCAGCAGCCAAGCTCAGGCAGGGGATCTTTCTTACCAAGTATTGTCTTTACCTCCCGCTATCTCTTATGTCCAGGAAAGAAAGCTGGCACATGGTCACAAGGTCACGCTCCTCACTTTCAGATCGTGGGAACACTTACGGAAGTGCTCCATCCTCCTCTGCCAGCTGGAATTGTTTAATAGACAAAAAAGCCTAGGGAAAGATGATGTTAAACCCACCACTAAATCTGCAACCCCACAGTATGTGTTTTGCAGTGCAACTATTTTGAAATAAGCTACACTGAATGAAAAGAGTATCTGCATTTGCAGTGTTTTATGGATTAACCAAAATAACTTGGACTGACCATTTTTATAACAACATATTCAGTAACAGCTGTAAAGAGATACAAGCAAGACTGTTTAAGGCAGAGATCCTTAAAGGGGTTCAGACATGGCTGGCATACACGGCTGTGTGCAACAGGAAAACAAAAATATCCAAGCACATACTAACAGTATATTTTTCTGGTATCAAAGAGGTAAAAACAAGGCTGAGCAGCAGGACTCTTCGGTTTTCTTGCAGAGCATTTAAGTAATTAAACAGCTTGCCAACAGATCTCTTAAAGCACTGAAATAAAGGCAGGTTCTGCAGTGGTTATACACTCACTTTAATCCAGCATAAATCCATGCTGGCACAGTCAAAAAGGCAACACAAAGCACACAGATTAGAGAGCAAAGTGGTACCTTGTGGCATTGGATACATCTGGTAGGTCCTATTTCAGAACTGAACAGCTAATTCTACCAGTATCTTTTGCTTCTGGTTCTTTCACTGTAGGTGAAGTTTTAAAAAACAGGTCTGTGGTCAAACACATCCTTTGGTTCCAGACCTCTGCCCCAGCTGCGGTATATCAAGTAGCTGTAGGTACTTACATACAAAGAGATAGGAACCACACCCAAGTTGCCACAACCAGCAGCGCACAGTTCCCCAATTTTAGAGAAGAGTGAACACTCCCAGGGATGTACTACTACTGCAGTTCTGAGAGTGGCACATTATTTATTAGTGGCACTTAAAAATTCCACAAAGCCTTCACACAACTTGTGTTCTTTGGGAACTCAGGATATATGTCACCTACCTCGCTACAGTTGACCCAGCCTACTTAACTTCACCTGTTCTGGATTTCCACTTGCTTAATTCTCTTGTAAAACTGCACACTGAAGACACAGTTTCTAACAGACCTCCAGACAAAACATTTCTACAGAATTCTTGCCTTTAGACAGGGCGAGGCTTATAAACCCCTGCTCACTGAGAAGGTGATTAGACAGCCTGTCTCCCAGTCTGGGCTGCTCTCGAAGCCAAGCTCTTTGAGGTTGCAGGACTTAATGAGCTTAGTGTTTACTTGATATGAGGCCGTTTTCCACCATTCCTCTGTTCCATCCAGCACAGAGCTCCTGTGGAGGAGCAGGGAGTTCAGACAGAAATTCTAAATGAAGTTTTATTACAGCTCGAGTCACTGAAGAAGGATTTAGAGATCATAGGAGTCTCAAAGACTGAAAATATTAGCTTAGATGAAAGCTCCTTAATAAGTTTCCTCTGAAGATGTTTGGCTATCTAGAATCTCTACTTAAGCAACTGCTATAGCCTTCCCATGGTACTACCACAGGGGAAAATATGAATATGTCTATAGGTGTGGTTATGTTTGTTTAGCTTCCTTTGCCCACATCAGCTCTGCTCTTCAGTCTCTCTGCTGTACTGAGCTCATTTCCAAAAGAAAACTCCTCTCAGAACAGCCACATGTCTCTGGTTATCTAGGCACTCTGTGCTGAGGCTCAAATGAAAACAAACAGTGCTGGAAAAAAATCAGTTGTATAAATGTGTAGTTGCACAGAGGCACAGCTGTATACTTTAATTCCATTCCTACTGTAAGCAATATTGTTTAAAGGCTGAGTATGGGCAGACATCATTCAATGCAGAAAACAAAAAAATCCAGGAAGTTATTATAGATACGCAAGTTGCAAAAATTAAAACAGGCAAAACACTGAACTTCCTTTTGACTCCCATTTGTCATGTTCCCTAAACCACAGAGCTCCTGAGGATGAGGGGACAGGGTGCAGGAATAGCTGGCAGTTGTTATTGGTCCCCTGGCCAAGATACTGTACGCTGACACCAGGCAACAGGAGCTGACCCAAGATCATGCAAACCTGCAAGTAAAATACTTCTTATGCAACTGTTACAGTTCAGGGCACCCAAAGGTGCTCCACCAAACCAAGGTGATAAACCACACCATGTCTGCATTATATTTTGCACAGAACTGTCACCTGATAAATTAGGTTATTATAAGCCAGGATATACGCCTGAAGCCTTTCAAACATCAGTGTCACTGGCAGAACCAGTAAGGCTTCACAGAAGCTATGCTTGTTTTCTCTTTTCAAAAGACACTAGCAACCTGAAGAGTTACTACCTGCAAGTATTTTGCACTTTTAAAGTGATATCTTTACATATGCATTTCACTATACACACTTACAGAAATTCACAGGCTCTATTCAGAAGTTTTGACGACTCTCCATTGCTAGTTACCCAAGACTTAACCTACACTCTGAGCTTTAAGAGGGTTTACACAAACCTGCAACTCTACCCGTTTCAAAGACTAAGCCATTCCACTTGAAAGGAGGTAAAAGATTTCATTTAAAGTTCCCGGTTGTACAGTCAGCAGGAATGCGCTTCTATTTATCACAAAGACCTGCAGATTTAATTCCCTGGTCTTCACAGCTTTGTTCTGATAGCTCCTGCTCATTTGTCTATTTTATTGCTGAGCATAAACAGAGTTAGACAGTTTCGTCAAAAAGAAAACCAGGCTGGTTCACTTCTATATTGTATTTCTATATTAACACTACTCTGAGCTGACTCCTGAACCAAGAGAAACCAGCTGAGGTAGTTCAGTGCTACTGCAGTGGCAGCTTCCCCATAATTTAACCTTTTCTGAGAAATAAGCCACTTGGGCCACCAAATCTTTCTCATCAGCAAAACCAAATGTAACACTTCACTCAAGGCATGATTGTGCTACATACGCCCTTTCCCATCTGTGATGCCAGCTGAGAAGGAGGGGGTGACTAAAAATTACTTCAGTAGTTAGGATTAAGGTAAAAGCCACACACATGTAGTAAGAGCATTCATTATCCGGCCTATGCTGCCCTTGTTTGGCCCTGAAATGTCACAGATGTTAGGACCCAGAAGCTGAGTTATAACAGATAAAACAAAGGTCTTCAAGCTGCTTCATGCACAAGTTTTGCTCAAGACTGGAACCTGAAAAGTTATCCAAATTTAAAGTACAAGCTGACATCTCAATTTTCAGAGAACAGAAATAAGAAGATAAAAACCTGAAGGGACAGGAAAAATGGAACATTTGCTCAACTTACACAATTTGAAGCAATCACTTTGGTCACTGGTCAGTTTACAAGCAAAGTATCTCCGTAAATTAATCCAGGGCCAGAAGTACACAACCAGCAAATTACTTTTTTTTCCTTCCTTTTATGTTGCAGACATACCCCAGATTGTAAATCATATTATTTCCTGTCAGTTCTCCCAAGAGGAATGTCTGACTAATGTTTCAGCTTTGTGGTACTCAAACACTAAATTTTTTTAATTGAAGCAGATACACAGCTTCCTCTCCTGCTTGTCATTTTAATCCTTGCCAGCTTCCAGAGCTGAAAAGGCAGAAGACTCCCTTTTCAAATTGCACAATAGGATAGTATTACTGCTACAAGCCTTAGCGAAGGGTTGAATTATTGTAAACCCTGTGTAATAAAAAGTACGGTAGTATGTTAAGTCATAGGATTCCCTTCTCGGCTGTCAGCATTCACTTTTTAGGATATTAGACGAGAAGGTGAATAGCTCTGTACGATCTATGAATCCCAGGCAAGTTCTGCACTCATGACGTTTCCATCAGCTGCACATATTCCTTGCAATCTGTTTTTCTACATTATTTTTCCCTTGACTATTAACCCTCTTCTGGCAGACCCTATCTAAAACCACTTGTAATGTACTTATAAATCACATCTTCCTGACAGCAAGGTGCACTAGTGGGAGAAACAGCGATAGCATATTTAAGAAACAATCAAACTTAATAAAACCTGAAGCTACACTACGCTGTGGATAGTCATAAAAGAACAGGTCAAAGATTATTAAAAGAACGTGACACCAATGCAGACTACATTCTCCTTCTCTTGACCTACCTCTAGCTTTGTCTTCTCTGGTTAGGATGTGATCCAGTGGCTTTTATTACCTCAGACACTTATGACCACACTGTACCTTTAGTAACATGTTTAGCTCAATTACTGCTGTGGTCAAGACCAAACACACGGACTAATTACTTACTCCATGAATTACAAGTGAGAAAGACTCGAGATTAAAATAAAAGCAAGAAGTGACAGATCAGAAGATTTTAGCAGAAGCTGCTGTACTCTTATCTCCCACAGCTCCCCTGTAACCGGTACTTACAGAGCAATCGTGCAAGTCACATCACAGCCTTAGAGTTAGCGAATCCTTCTCAGAGATGTTCTCCTGCAGAACATTATTTCTTTTATTCTTCTCTGCTCTAACTTTTAAAACAATTGAGCGTGCTATGGAGAAGCAGTCCTAGTCCCAGTTAATGACTGGAAGCACCTTCATGACTCGTTTTCTAAATTCAAGTCTAGGTGTCATACACCCTGACAAATGCACCTGCATGCTTGTCAAAAAATGAAAGGTCTACTCTAAATCTCAAAAACATTGACCAGCTTTTGTTCTACATTGGTCCAGAAATTTAATACACGCTAACTTCAGAAAGGCAAGTGCCCACTGCTTAAAGAAGAGGGATCTCTTCTTTAAAGAGGTCCTACAGGAAAAAGTAACTTACACGTCTGCTCCAAAGACTCACACGGGGGGGAGAGCAAATGAGGCAGCTTAAGTTTCATTGTCACCAGCACGCTGATGATATTGGATACTTCTCACCATTTCAGGCTGACAGCACAACTATGGCAAGTCCTAGACAGACTAAAGGAATGGCATTGGTCTTCTAGGAGCAACTACCAAAGAGATCTCCTCCTCCATTCAAGCCCAGTGAGCACCTCAAAGCTTGCAACCAGTGTTTTGCTAAATCCTTGTTTGTTGCTTTACCTTCAGACAGATGCTTCCAAACATCCTTTCAATCGTATGTTGTATTTGACTTCATCATTCTTACCTCCAAATCACGTAAGAGCGTTGTTCACTGTTCATGGGACATTACCCAACATCCTAGCTCATCTCTACAAGTGAATCAGAATACACTGAAGGCATTTCCATCCATTAACTTCCAAACAAACCAGAGCTGTTTGCACTACTTTATTAAGAAGCCCAATCTCATGGAACAACTATTTGTCAAGATGTCTTACATCCATCGAGAAAAAAACCAACAACCCCTGATAGTCTGGAGCAGGCTGTTTGACTGTAATTCACTATTTGCTCTACAAGTAAGAATTTAGCATCTCCTGGAGCATGTTCTGCAGCTACTTTGCACTCCTCGCTGCTGTTTTTCAGCTAGATGCATAGCAGTTCCTGTTAGCACATCTACAAAGGTATACAGTACACAGCAAAAAAAAAAAATAACATTTGCTTGGCACCTCCTTCCCAGCAAGGATGTACATCAAGATGGTAGAAACTTGCATCTACTTTCAAAACTAATTTAGCATCTATCACTTTAGTTTACATGAAGTCCAATGCAAGTCTCCGTCACCTGGCCAGTGAAGAGAGCCACACGTACAAACGCAGAGCAGGGTGGACCAGCAACAAGGCGTTCTGGGAACAGCCTATTCTATATCTTGACCTTTTGCCATCATCACTAATGATTTCTGCACCAGCGTTTGTCTTCTGGGTAACAGAAACAATGTTTTATTTATTAAACTTGTCATTGAACATGACAATGTAATTTACTAGCTTTCATCTGGTGCCAAGAATTCCTGTGAAGCATAAAAGTTTGCAAAAAGTCATTTCCCAGCAAATCATGGCATCAAATGAACATGCAATCTATTAGCCCCACATGAAAGAGTAAAACAGGGACAGCAGTAAAATAGCTACATAGAAAAGTTGCACAGATTGCAAAAAGGCATTGCTAACTTTTAATAAACGGGATTAAAGATACTGAAGTTGATTGCAGAGCTGACCACATTTGCCAATTAACATTAAGAAATTTAATTAGACTCATGTTACTGCACAACAGGGTGGGTTTTTTCCCATTTAAAGTCTGGATTTAACACAAAATAACATTTTCTTTGTTAGATTAAACTAGATAGGAAACCTTAGCTAAACAAAATGGAAAAAAAACCTGTTACAGCACAGCACTGAGATACGAGAACTTGTCCTGATTTTGCAAACACTTCATAAGGAAGCCTGTAATGTCTGCCTAATAGTTTCACTACCAGAACAGATGTTGGCTTGAGCACAAATATGCATGCACCCCTAAAAGACAGACACCCAGACAGCTTTGCTGACAGTGTAACCCTTCAGTATTACCTTAATGCATCAAGTAACTTCAGAGGCCTCTTGGTATTTCCTCGTGACTCAGTTCAGCACTACCCTGCAACCATTGTCTGTAGGTTCACAAATACTCTGGCATACACTAAGGTGGTGTGCAGGCAAGTCCTGCTTTCTAAAAACTGTGAAGTTCCCTCCTAACCACCTTCCTTCACCCATCAGCTCACTCACACTAACTCACACCAGACAGAAGATGCTGCCCATGCAACAGGAAATCGTTCACAGGATCTTCTTCCCGACTTTGTCAACCCTTTTGTAAAATCTCCCATGCAACTTAACCTCTGAGAGATCCTTTTGTATAGCTTTTAGCTTCAAGTCTGCAGATACATCCCAAATTACTGATTAATACTCTCTCATCCCCACCCTCCCACTTCATTACTTCATTCTTTGTCTGTAAACCTACTACTAACTGGCTAACTGGATTAGTTCAGTCTTTGAAATAAGCTAATACAGTAGGTCTCTGTTGGTTCATAAGTCTGATGACCTGTTTTTCATAGTCACATTGTCTTCTTGCCTTCCATTCAAATATTACTGAGGAAGTGTCCAAATCAGTCTCTAGAGAAGGACTGATTAATTTTTACAAGGGTCAATTATTTTTTTTTTAAACTGAAACCATAATTACTACAAATACAGCAGCTCTTGAGATTCAACACTGCCATTTGTTATCCCGAACATCCGCAAACGTATCGTTTGTGATCCTTTCTTTTAATCCTGTTAATGCTCGATGATCTTTTCAAAATGCTCTTTTATTCTACATACTGCTTGCTTCATGTTCAAATCAGCCTGGTCACGGAAGTATCAGAAGAGGAACTGCTCAATGGAAATGAAGAACTTTTTTCTTGCAGAAATAGTCAAGTTTGGCAAGTTAGTCCTGGCCTGACAGATCCAGGTTCTACTTCCAGTCAACTACAGCCTAGATTTTTTTAATATGAGAAGTTATTTACATCAAAAACATTTGAAAAAAAGCACATTATTATAGCAGCAGGGAGGCATATACTCTATTACCAAGGTGACAACAAACACTGACACGCTTACTGAAAGCATAACTACCATAAACATTCAACATCACAAATTCAGTGTAATGCTTTAGGCCAGCCCGTCTGTAGAGCCCCCGTCACCCCAGGTAAGCTGCCGCCACGCTGACAGCTGCCCGGGTTAACATACAAACTCAGCACTTTCCAGCGTCCTGAAGTCTAGTAGCCGGGGTTGTAAATTCACGAGATAACTCTGGCAAGTAATCGGATGCCTGGCACGGCAGAGAGGAGAGACAGAGAGGTTATCTAATTAGCCCTCATCCCTGAATGTTCTCCGATTGCCTAAAAGGTCAAAAAAGTAGGTTAATATGCCTTTCGCTTGTGTCTAGCAAGACATACTTTGCTGACTACATTGCAAAGCTTGCAAGACAGTTCAGTTTTGTCCCAGGGATTCAGTGCTAAGGATTTCAAGTTTTAAAGTAGGAAGCTAATGGTGCATACGTATAGGTCAAAAGAATATCACCTCTCGACCTAACACGATATTCATGCTTCACGGAATTCCTTCCCTTGCTGTAATTCCCTGACTTGCTTATTCTTTCAGTCTTTTTATGCTTTCCTTGCTGCTTCTGAACATGTCTGACCCACCCTCAAGTCAAAACTGCAGAGAGACAGTGTGTGCTCTAACAATACATACAGGTTCTGCAAAACTTTTAATAAATGTAAGTAATAAGAGACAGTTTCTGCAGGAGCAGGGCTTCACATAACAGGCACATGCCAGTTTCAATCCATGCCAGATTTCTCCTTCAATTTAATACTTATTCCATTTGGCCTGTTTTCACCTTACCAAGCTCTGAAATAGCTCTGCCAGTCCTGACGGCTACACGAAAGTTGTATTTGACCATCCAGTGGAGCACTGTCAGTACTGAGCCAAGATCATGCCTGGTCTTAGTTTCACACCCAAAGCTCTCTGCGATGACCCCTAAATTTGCACAGCAACAGGACTCGGTGGATAAATACAGCTATTAACTGCTGCGGTCAGCAGAATGCAGCTGATATTTTACCTCATTCCTCCATTTCATGACTCTCTCCTCCTCTGAATTAACTCACCAAAAGACCCATCTCTTGTTTCTTGAGCCAGTCTCAAATTGCAAGCACAGGCTATCAGCCAGGCACCGGCTATCAGCCAGGCTCCAATCACCTTTGCTAGCAGCAAGCTTTTTTTAAATCCTGATATTTACCAAAGCAAAAATAACTGGGGAAGGCAGGTAACAGGGCATCACTTTCAAACTCAGCAGTTTGTCTAATGGGAAAGACAGAAAGTGTCACCTGAAGAAACACAAACAAAATTCCCTGAGAGAATAAAGCGTATTTTATTTATGGTGGCTTTGATTGGTGGCTTAAGGCAACCACTAAGCTCATGTCTTCAATGCAGTCTCAACCCTTTTTCCTTCCGCACAAAATCCTCTTACTTAAGCACTGTTTTCAGTCTTGTTTCAGCTGATGCTGCTAAAATTGTTAGATCCTGGATTCTGCTTTCACCCCGGCTGGTAACCCTCCCACTTTGCAACAAGGACATGATTGAAATTCCAAGTCAACGCACTCAGCTCCACTTTCTGTGGCAAAAAGACATGGAGGACATCCTCCATGGCTCAGGGAAACAGCACCAGGAGGACATGCTCTGCAGCATGGCTGCAAACACTTTGAGTAATGTCTCGTGGGTTTAAACTGAGAGTCAGGACTCCTAAGCCAACCCTGCACTGAAAAATAACACAGGCTAGTAAGGCTTAGTTTGCACACAGCAGGAATAAAGTAGGTAATTTATGAGAAGAGCAGCCAGATAAGTCAAGTGCATGCAAATACATTTTGTAATTCTTCAGAGCAACTTGGAAGCGACAGCACAAAGAGCACGAGCTCAAAACATGCTGCACGTTTTCCTTCTAAACCCTAGAAGGGGAAGGTAGGGCAAAAGAACAGCACCAGGTAACACAAGAAAGTTAAACTTACTGGTTGATGTCAAGGCTCAGGCCACCATTCTAAGAAACACAGCGCAAGATGTTATCTAGTGCAACTAAAGTAACTCTGAATAGAAGCCTATTTTGGGCACAAGAAATAGATCCTGTTTTCGATTCCTCACTCAAAACTTCATTGTATCTAAAAACCCAGAAAAAGGACAGGTTTGCCACTGCATTTGGCATTACCCAGACAGCCCCTGGAAAATTACAACATTTTAATTAGGTAACAAATAAAGCACCTTCCTCAAGTACACTGCATTTTCTTCCTGTAATAAATCCTCTCAGCTCAAGTAACAGGGAAACATCTTTAAAATTTGCCTAACCAGCGTTCACCCTCGTGCCCCATGAAGGAAGTTTCAAAAGCAAATACTCCATCTACCACACAGGCAAGAGCTCAAACTTCCCAAGACAACCTCTTTGGAAGCATCCCCCCCCATCCTGCTTTAGGACCCAAGACCACATAAGTGAATTTTGGCCACTCCATCAGATCCAGGGGACAGGAATCCTGTAGCATTCAGCTCAAGTAAAGCACAACAGCTTCATATTCTCCAAAGGCATTTCAGGTTTCAGTTCCAGTTCTTTGCTAGGTGTCTACTCACTGTATTTGGTCAATTCTCACCTTAATGTCAACACAAACACCTCATTCATGGCCTATTAAGTGTTTAAGAAGGCATTACACAAAGATGAAGGAAAAAAAATCAGTTTATACTCCAGCTTAAGTGGCCACACTTCCATTGCATGGGCCTGAATTCTTGATCTTTATGTTCGAGTTAGAGTAGCTTTTTAATTAACACAACCTATCAGCAAACAAACCTTGGGTTAAAGCCCAGCTAGAGAGAGCAGGAAGCTTGGGAAAGATGTATTAACTGCTCCTTCAGACCACACAGGTTTCATCCATAAAAGAAAACCAAATTTGAAGTTCCCTGTTTTTAAGTGAGATTCTTTTTCTCACCCTTCCTGGAAATGGCAAAGAATTAGGAAGAATGGAAGCATACACGTGCTTTGGACCTTGTCTGTTAAGGAAAGAGACAAAGATTTGGTTGAGGCTTTTTAAACTCTTCAGGACTCCTAGCATAAATCAATGGGAAAGTGGGAAACCATAATGCACAGTGACTGCCTAAGAATATGAATAAAAACAGAAGATCAACGTCACTTTGAGCATCTTATACTCCTGCAGTCATGTCCTCTGTCTGGAAAAGAATAAATCCTTAAGCATCCCATTGTATTAAAGTGGGGTAAAAAAAGGGCTTAGCAGAGACCTAAACTCCAGCTTATACTGCCTGTGCAGGCACCTTCCAGAATTTCACGCTTCTCCAGTAAAATTGCTAGCTCTTCAGCAGACACTGAAACATATTCAGTTTTATTTCAACTTGAGGTGGTACTACTACAATGTGTACCAGCTCGGGGCAGGGGGGGCCAAAAAACTTCTCTACAAATTAGCAGAGTAAAGAGCCATTTGGACTTGACCAAACACCCCTCCAAAGGGCAGGCAGGAGAATAAACACCAGCACGGGCACTCCCCATCCAAGTCTTCAGAAGTATCCACCTGCCAAACTGGACAGGTACGCAGCACCGGGGAGTGCTCCGTGATCACGCGCAACCCCCGAGTTAATCAGCTATCCTTCACACATGAAAGTCAACTGACGGAAAGCAGAGCTGACAACTGCAGAAGTAGAAATCGAATAGGGCAGCAATCTCTCGTTCCCAAAGAGAGTGATTTCTCTACTCAACTACAGTAATAAGGACTAAAAATAGCAATTCAAGAGTTGAACTGCACTTTCATTTTGTTTTACTCCCAGATGTCAACTAGTAAGATATCAGCATATATATTTACCATACGAGGAAACCCTGTTTGAACAACTTCAGCTTGCAAATGTTTTTCCTTCACTAATAAACCACAAGATTAAGCATCACTGCAATGGCAGTATTCCCTATCCCAACGATATCCTCTAACTTGGTTATTTTGGGAATTTGCCTTTTAAGATAACATTTAGCTAAGCTCATATACTTGGCTAATAAAATGTGACTCTACAAAACAGCTTAAGTCAGTATTTCTCAGAAGGCACAAGGTGCAAAGGACTTGCTGTGGACACTGAAAACCTACCCTGAGCTCGCAGGCTGTATGGTAGGGTTTCAAAAGTGACACAACCAGTTTAGAAGAGAGACGGGCTCGCTGTTCGAGCAGCTGGAAAAGTGCTACCTGCAGTCTTTCAGTTTCACAAATCCTTTAATATAGTTTTGGTAGCAGTTGCACAAAACCAAGTTATTTATCAACCAGCAACATGCTTGCCCAAGACAAATAGCCCCTACCTTGAAAATATTAGTTACTCTGAACAGCACGCGAGGTTTATGTATTGAATGTCAGTGTCGCATCACGCATCCTTGGCTGCGCCTCAGCACTTTTTAGCTGCCTCACAAATTCTAAACGGATGATGTGCAGCCAGCACTACACGAGGCAGTCTGAATTTATGGCTGATTAAATTTAAAGTTTTGCTAAAATTGTCTGCTTTTTTTCCTGAAGAGTTGCATAGCAGAAGAAATACTTGCTAACGTGATCAGGACCGTTTACGTAACCTGGAAAGGAAGATTTTTATTTTTACAAAGAGTAACTGGATTCCATCCATTCATAACCCACAATTCCAGAAATCTCAGCAGATCCACTCTCCCAAGTCCTGCTTTGCCCTGAACAGAGCATTCCATTTATTTTTAGCACAAGAGACAGCATCCATCCAGGCAGTTTTCAAGCTTCATGTGTTGCCCAGCCCTGTTTCACCAAGCACCTGACTGAAATGCGGACACACTTCTGAATTCTCACATAAGCTCACCCAGAGCTTGAGGTGGCACAGAGGAGACAAAGGTTCCCACCTCTCTGTTCTACACAGATATTGGTAACCCCATGGTACCAAGAAGGCGTTTGACCTAATATCCTGTACCATACCAGCTTCTCAGCTGTCATGAAACTTGCTGTTGCCTCCAATGAAAAGGCCATTTCAGCATTTCAGTGCTCCATTTCAGTACTGTGTCTTCATACCCACTAAAATGAAAGATCCTGGAAGTCCTCTAGACACTGGGTTTGCACTTAAGTTGAAACTGGATGCTGCAGCTGCACTATCTGCATAACGCTCAGTTAATTCTAAGAGTCAGTCTGCAAACAAGATCAGAGATTTATCTTGCACGCTCCTACTGGACCTAGATAAACCACGCTTAAGTTGACACATTCTTTAAGTCTTCAGGTGCGTACACAGCCACCACAATCTACGAATAACAGAGCGGCTGCCACAGGTTCATCCCTGAAGTCCACCCAACATCAGAGACTAGCATATAGTGTTGGAAGTTGTGATCAAATTTCTCTTATGTCCATGAGTAAACACAAAAAAAAAAAAAATCAGAAGACAGCATAAACTTCTAACACTCAGGAAATTTCTAAAGGATTTGTGCTCTACCTCATCCAAAAGACTGATATAGTTACATTTAAACCCTGACTGGATTCTTCTTAGAGCATGCTTTCATGTCCCCTTAAAAGAAGCTGGTATCACCGTTGTTATTTTACACAAAGCCTACTTGTTTTCCTCGAATTCTTCTCCCGTGAGGGTTTTTGCCATGGTAGAAGTTAGGCTAGTTTGTTGGAATCCCAGTTTCAAACTGTACAGTCAGGTCTCACACATACAGATTTCAGTATCTTAAAATAAGATAACAATTGAAATAAGATGCTCTGTCGTATCACCCCTCAACTCAGAAGTCAGATACAGCATCTCATTTGTTCCAGCAAGAACAGAGGAGCAGAACCTTGATCTTAACTATTCTTCACCTTTCATCAGAAACTAAAGATATTTATCCTGCAAAATACAGGTGGCAGGATCACTATGATCTTCAGCTCTGAAGAAAAACATAAGGTATTGCCTCTGAAATTCTTCTGGTTGAAGGCAAGAAGGATTGCACTTGCTTGCTTAACCAGCCTTTATATCGCTATACAGCCAGGCACCGGGCTGTTCTTTTCTAAATCTAAATACATTTGAACATTCTTAAATTATGTTGGAAAACCTGAATTGCAAATTCCCAAACAGTATAAAGTATCTCAGTGATTCCACCACTGGGGTCACACCACCTTAAACAGGCTCCACAAAAGCACACGTCCACCCAGGCAGAGCTGGGAGCAGACCAGGGCCTGGGCCAGTTCCCCTTCTTATTGTTGCATTTGTTTAGAGCTGATGAAATCTGCCCCCTCTACACAGGGTGCCAAAATGAAATTGAAAGGTTGTGACTTGGGCTAATCCATTCAGCAAACACACAGCAAGATGGAGATTATTTTACATGACTGAAGAAACTAGAGATTCACCTCTGAAAAACGGAAAGTTCTCATCCTCGCAGAAGAGCGGCACCCACCACTGCAACATTACCTGCGCTGACTGCGCTGGGTTTTCCTGTATTTTGCAGATTCCGTTAGATCTTAGTACACCTTAACGAGCAAGCCCAGCTTCCAGAGGAGACGCCAGACCCTGGGTTTAGGCTTTATGAACCGCAGCAATAGCAAATTGGGCCCCATCACTCCTAAAAGCTGCCGCTGCTGCATTCGTTCACCCGCTCCGTTTCCAGCTACATCAAGCGGTAACATTCGTCGTCCAAAGCGGAAGCATTCCCTCTGTAAACACCCCCCCAGGTATCAGGCCCAGAAACCTGGAAGTAACTGGACAGTAGAGCAGCCGGACGGGCCTGGACGCCCCCGCCGCCCGCCCCCAGGCCCTGCGGAGCCCCGGGCAGAGCCCCCCGCCGCCACCCCCGTCGCTCCCAACGCCAGGCCAGGCCACCCCTCCCTCTCCTCTAACAGCACCGGCTCGGGCTCTCCCTCACCGCTAACTCGGTTAGCGAGGCCCACCCGCTCCGCCGCCCGCGGGCGGCGGCGAAGTGCCGCGGGGGGTGGCGAAGAAGCCGCCGGGGCGCGGCACCAGGGGGATGGGAAGGGGCAGCGCCGGCGGGCGGAGGGGGGGCGCGGGGAGAGGGAGCGGGCAGCGGCGAGGGGCCGCCCCCTTCGCCCTTACCATGGCGGCTCGGCGGGGCTGTGCTGGGCGGTAGCAACGGCGGCGGCGGCGCCTCCCGGTCCCGTCCGGTCTCCCTCCGAGACAGGCCGCGGCCCTTCCACTTCCGCCGTTGCCTAGGAGTGAACATCCGGGTCAGCGCCGCGCCGCCCCGCCCCCTCGCCGCCGCCCCGCCAATCACCGCGCGGCTCGCCGGCCATCGCCAAGTATGGAGCGCGGCGCGCGAACGGGGCGGGGAGGGGCAGGGGGGCGGGGCGAGGCGGACCACGCCCCCCGCCCCGCGGCGAGCGGCGGGACCCCGCCAGGGAGCAGCCCCGCGGGCGTGAGGACGACCAATCAGAGAGCTGGTGGGCGGGGACAGGGGCGGGGCCGGCGGGAGGGCGCGCCAGCGGCTCAGCCCTCGTGGCGGGCGGGCCCGGGGCCCGGCGCGTCCCTCCGCGGGACCCCCTTCAAACACTTAAACGGGCCTTGGGGTTAATGGAAGGGCAGTACGGAGCAGGTAATTAGCACGGAAAATGCCAGCCGGAACGGGTAACGTTTTGGCAACCTCATCAGGGCTGAAAACGGGACTGTACAGTGGTAACGGATAGAGCATCATCACTGGAGCTGCCTGGAGCACAGCTAGTCCAGCTCTGAAGTGACAAGGAGAACGAATCAGCCTCTGACTGCTTAAGACCAGGGTTAATTAATTTGAAAAGCAAGTGTTCAGCCTTCTCTGGAAGCTTAGCCTTTGATTCAGCCAAGCGTGTAGGTACCTGCTGGAAGCTAAGCAGATGCTTACCTATTCTGATGACTTCAGGGCTCAGGCAGCTGCAATACAGATCTCCAAGTGCGAGATAGAAATCAGCAAATCGGAGTCTATGTGCAAATAAAACTATTTCTACTTTTCTCAAACTGTCCCAGAAAGAAACCATTTTCTTTCCCTAATGCACTAATTTCACTGATCTCAGGTAAAACTGATCCCGGTTCCAGACTCTAGACCTGAACTTCTCCATAGCGACCTGTGAATTTCAGAGCTGCAACGCTCAGTTACCCCAGGAAAGCATTATGTGACAAAATATGTTATGGGACAAAATATATTCTGTAAAATTCATTATGTGACAACGCTTCCCTCTGCAGCTTTTTTGGAACAATCATTTGGCCCCGAGTTTGGTGCCAGGATCCTGGCGAACCCTCCCCTGGTGCTCTCTGGCCCCTGCACTGCAGACTTGGCCCTTGTGAGCCAAAAGCCCGTTTACTTTCCTCGGTTTGCTGCAGAAACTGGAAATGTTGTCAAGGAGGGGCCGCACACCGCTTCGTTTTTCCCCTGGATGTAACACTGTGGTATGTCCTTCCTGCCAGAGACCCCCAAGGCCAAGCTCTGACTTTTCACTCGGACGTTATCACAGATGACTCTAAATTTTCCCATCGATCAGATACCAAACGGGCTCTTCCAAGAAACACCAACCCTACTGCGCTCATTTTATTTAACAGCAGAAAACAGCTGTAGCTTCCAGGTGGAAAAGAACAAGCTCGATTTCCAGGGAAGTGAACATGCATCCAGCTGCAATAGCCAGCATCGAGGCGTAACTGTTAAACGTGAATTTGCACGACAAACGACCACGTGCAGAGGTAGCAGCTATCACTAATCCAAGCTATCCTGTGTGTTGATGACTTCTGACAATCTGCTGTCACCCATTTTGATAAGTTAGCCTTTAACTGCTTTTTTCCATTCCTTTATTGCCATTTTTAAACCTTTGGTGTTTTCAGTGCAGGAACAAAATGACCCCGGGAAGCAAAGGATAGAAAACAGTAGAACAATTTCCAGAGAAACAGGAGCTATATTACTTCACAGAAAAACAAAAGCGCATAAAACTCCATCAATAACCCGCTACCAAATAAACCCTAAGATGGGAAATAATCTTGCCATGGCTAATAGTGTGGCCACAAGACCTCAGGAGCCATTCCCTGCTCCAGAGCATCTGAATTCAATTCTTTGCCAACACAAGTCAGCCTAACCTCCTTAAACCCAGTTTATAAAATGGAGCAATCCAAAGTGGCTTCTATTTTGCAATCCCCAGATCCTTCAGTCCGTGTGTTCCCTCAGAGATGCCTACCAGCAGTAATTAAGAAAAGCAAGGCTGTTCATTACACAGGGCAAATTATTAATTAATTTTACAGGGGTACACACATCTAATGTGCATGTTTTCCTTGGGGCAGGGTCTGGGAGGACAGAGTTGATAAATTTGAAAATGCATGTTCTAAACTTCATTATTTCTGTCACAAAACTCATGCAAAGTATTCAGTGACTACTCTACTTTTAGCAGCTTTTACAGTTATGAACAGAAACCATTTCTAGCCGCTTGCTGAAGAAGCAGAGCAATAGCAGAACTATGCAGCCTAGTGTATTTTAAACAATTTGAGATCCAAATGAATGTTGAGGCCAAGAGGATGTTTTTCTTAGTGGAAGAAATACAAGCATCCCGGATTTTGTTTTCCTGCTAATAGGTATAAAGAAGAATAAACAGCTGCTTTTTGTTTTCCAAAAAATATTTGCATTAAGAAGATCTGCAGATTCCTTCTGCAATTGATGTAACATCTTTTCAAATGAGGACCAGCTGCTTGCTTTGCTTGTTTATAGCAGGACATGCTTAAGGGAATTTTTTTTTGTTTGTTTATTAAGATGTAGGACCAGACTCTCCCTGGTAGGCTGCAATCTGCAGCGTGGAGTGAATCTCAGCAGGCAGAAGGCTCCGCGTATGTAACTACAGTTGTAGCCATCCTGCTTTCTGTTGCAATTCGTGGAGGGCTCGACACCAAAACCAGCTCATTGAGGGACACTGGATAAATCTGAGGGCTCTGAGGTAGCGTTACCTGTGCTACAGGGACTTCCCACACCTCCTGGCATGGAATCGCCCACCTCAACAGGACTGAGTGTGCTCAAAAGGCTTCGTGTCAGGCATTTCACCCCTTTAAAACGAGGGCCTATAAACAAAGGAAGCAAACAATGATGTCAGTTGACGGCTTAACGGCCCTGCAACATCGGATTCATGTGCAATTAATAACAAGGCTTTTGATCTTGCAATCAGCAACTATAAAATACATGTGCTTTCCCTGCACATTTGATTATATTCAAGGAAGCAAAAGGATAAATACTTATTAGCATTACAAAGTACTTTTCACGTTTAGCCAGAACTTCATAAAGCATTTGTGGTCCAACACAATGTGGTTTTTATTTTATCCTCCTGCATGCATGGTGAAATGCTATTTATTTTGTTTATTCCAGTGTTTAGCCAGGGCCAAGGGTGACTGTGAGAACATGCTTAGAAACAAGGTCCTAGAGAAAACTTTCATGCCTCACTGAATATTCATTTTTCTATTAAAGAAAAAGACATCTTGAGCTTTTTTAGGTCAGATTGCCCATTTTCTTTCATGTCAAGCTTGTGGCACTTGAAAGATATGTAAACTTTTATTAGGGGTTCTCATAAATTGAATTTACTGCTGCAGGAGTCTTCCAGCAATGGTAAAGTTTAGCTTGCTGGGTTTTATTAGTCAGAGTCAGTAAACCCGCAGCATCACTTGATTTGAGGCTGAAAACCAAGCGTTTCTTGGAAACTAATATAGGAAAAAGGTACCTACAACACTACCCAACGTCTTGGAATTCCATGTTCAAGCCACAGATAGTTCTCACTATGGAGATCTTTGTACACACTGTCAAAATAGCACACAAACAATAAAAAAAGCCTGCCTCCCATTCTGATTCCAAAGCAACTTTGCTGAGGGTACTCTTGGAATAGAAAGGTTTTAAGAGTTTCCCCATTCACTGCAGGAACTGATGAGTAAATCAAAATACCATGTTTAATGAAAAACAACATATTGCCCATTTAGTGTGAGGTTTGAGGCATTTCCCCCCCCACACTAAGAATGCTAAAACCAGATTTTTTTCTACTTCATCAGCACCCAAGCAGATCTGCTCATCTGATTCACGTAAAAGACAATAAACCTAGCAGCCTAAGATGTACATACACTGACCAAAAATGAGACATTCTGCTGCCAGTGCAGCACTGTCACAGCAATGGCAGAGAAATTAAAGGTTACACATCACTCAAGCACACATATCACTAGAGGCATGAGGTTTTTCTGGCTTTGACTATTTTCTTACAATTGTTTTGCCTAAATAGGTAAGACCAAGTCATGTACCATACCCCTCTTTCTCAGACTGAAAAGCAGACTTGGCCACTCAGAGAGGTCATTTAGCAGAGAGGCATGTTAAAAAGTCACATCTCTGCAATCTGGGTCCATATCTCGGACATAGAAGAATTACTTTTTTTTCACATATAAAGTAACATCCTCATCCACTAATAACAATTGCTTTATTTCTGTCCAAAAGTACCTGCCCACATTTTGAGAACACTGTGTCTGGGCATGCCTCGGAGTTGTTTGCAGCCACACTGATTTCACATGTCCCACAGATTTCAATCCAATTGTATTCCACAAAATATTTCATACAAGATGGACAAATGCGACTAAGACATATCTGAAATCCCACCTTAGGAAACCCAGCAATGCTTGTTCAGAAAAGGACTACGAGGCATTATTTCAAATATCAGTCCAGAATAGTGGACTGCAGGACTACTGGGACTGCTCGTTTTCCAGCTCACTCCACTTAGTTGCATATCGTAGGATGCTGTTTATTTCCGTGCTTGCGACTGCTCTTTTAACTTTACATTTTCAGCACAGAAAGCTTGATAGACAGGAGCTTTCAGAAATGTCTTTAGCCTGGGCAAAGAGACTATTGAGAACATTCTTGTCAAACTTGGTCATTAACTGTAGTTATAATGTCTGCAGCCTGTCATTAAAAAAGAATCAAGGAGAAACTGATTGAATGCACCAGAAAGAAACAAAACTTTCCATTCCCTTACTTTTTCCTTGACACGTTGCACTTCATTTGAAGCTTGCTAATATACCAGCCAAAAGAATTGTAAGGGCCTGGATTCTTTCTTAATACAATAGTCACGGTTCACTAGTTAAAATCTGTATAGAATTAGCCAGGACGAATGGAAAAACATACTTAAAGAGCTGAAAAATAGCACTCTTCTGCAGGCTTATTCATTAGAAAACCTCTATCAATACAGTGCATTAGTTCTTTTCCTATTTCTACTACTAAACTAAAAAATTATCACAAAATAATACACATCAAATAAAGACAAGAAATGTCATAGCGGTGCTATGCCTGTAACTGAAAAGTTAGCAAAAACTCAGATCAGTCTTTCCATGCAAGTCCTTTCTTCCAGAGATTTTTGGGGCAAACTTCATATTCATGGCAAAAGCAGCTTAAAGCAGAATTAGCACAACAAGCTGTGACACATCTTGTTCCATTTTTCAAAGTTCCACTTCAATCAGCCATACCTGACAACTGTAACCAGCAGTACCACGCTACTGAATATAACATTACATCAGCTTTGCAAAACTGGCACGAAAATACATTAGCACAGACACAAAATGGACTTGCTTATTAGCGTGAATGTGATCACCGTGAAAAGACTGAATGCTCCTTCACTCGGCATCACAAGCTGTCTCTCCTAATGCAAGTCTACCTCAGCCTTTAGACTATTGTTCATCCCCACAGTATCTGACTGCCTTCCACATAAAATCAATAAGAATAGCAAAGTAGAGTTAATGGAGTCTCTGGCACTTTTCCCATTTTAGGGCAAAGTCCTGCTGAGGACAGGTTTCTTTTTCCTCTGACTTCGGACTTAGACTCTTTTTGTTGTTGCTTGGATAGCAAGAAGGCTTTCAAAGAGAAAAATAAGCATCAGTATCTGCTGGTGAATGCGAGGAAAAAAACCCGACAAACTGGAGTGGAGACAGAGAGTTGAAGTTCCCTGGCCAGGTCTGATTCTCTCTGTAACATGAAAGAAGAATCCTGGAAGTACAGACAGCGAAGTGGGGGCCCACTACCAAGGCTGTGTCAACCATTTCAAGCAGATAACTCCTACACTGCTGTCTTCCTATGCAGATCACTGCTACTCTTGGCAGAAAAAAAAAAAAAAAATGTGTGTGTGGGAGGCAATTCATGTTATTTAAAGCTATGGGAGAACTTAGATGGGCATTCTTTGGAAAAGAGGAGATCAAGAACCAATCAGTATTCAGTGGTGAATTGACAGGAGGGATGCTATAGGATTCTTTGAAGAAACAGGGTAAGAGGGGATACACTCATCCTGTGGAAGGATCAAGATTTAAAAGAAACTTGCTTGGAAGTTTTAAAACAAAAACTATTGGGGTGAGGATGAATCACCCTATACTGCACTATGCAAAAGCTCAGGCTAAGAGTTAAAAGAAAAGAAACTCTGTTACGTTGAAAAGGGGCTTCAAATTCTGGCTGGTGCAGCCTCAGAGAAGCTCCTCACCTCCACATGCGTGTACAGACGTGCCCTCTGTACGGCTTCTTCCACTAGACACCAGAGAAATAGCAATTTTGAAGAATAATAGTGGTATTTATTCAACTTAGATTCCCAGTTCTGCCTCTAGCTTGTTTGTTGGCCATCTCTTGAAAAACAAACCAGCAGTTTATTTAAGTGAATGCCTAACTTTTAGTCTGTGAGTAGTCTTACAAGTTTGATACACAGCTCAGGTTAGGTATATAGTTAAGAAAACTGGTGATACAAGGTCTGAACCTACTAAAAGTTGACTTCCATCAGAGAAAGGCAGGGATTTTTTAAAGCTTTCTGGCTTCATTTCAGCCTCCTCTATTTTTTCATGTATTTATTTACTGGAAAGAAAGGAGAAGAGAGTGTGAGGGAAGAAGGGAGGGAAGGAACCCTGGGACAGCACATGCTGGGCTGTAAAATATAAAAAAGGTTTTTCAAAACCGCATGTTCTAAACATCACCTTGGAGTCATATAATAATAAATACTCAATATTACACTGAGAAGGTCTAATTGCCAAGTAACTATAGCAATAGAGAGAAGAGGCTGTCTTTGGACACATTCCCTCCTGCCTTAATTTTTCCCTGGGGTGGGGAAGGGGTGCAGAGAATGTGCTCTAGATCCTTAACGGATAACGTTTTCCAGAGCCCCCTCGGATCACTCAGTGACTCTGGCATTTAAAAGCTGCAGACTGATTTCTCAGAAGGAAGCTGGACGTTCAAAACAATTACACTGAACTATTCCATCTCCTTAGACAGGGTTTAATGCACCAGGTTCCTGACGCAAGGCTGTCAAAATACATTGAGACCCATTACACAGCTACGCGACCCTTTATGAAGCGCCTTACAGTCCAACAGCTCACCACCGCTTCCTTCATCCCCCAAGAAACGGCGCTTTCCAGTGAGCCTAACAGGCTGAAAATGAGTAAGTGTGAAGTGAGACTACACATTGGCCTGCACCAGGTATTTGTTTTTGCCAAAGAGAAGACCACATTTCTGGGTTGTGTTTAAATACTGATTTCTGGAATTTAATTTGGGGGAAAAAAAATTAAAGAATTATCTGGAGGCTTCAAGTATCCTTCTCCTCCTGATATTTTCCAGAGCTGTTTGGAAATGGGAGGGTGGAGCTGGCACATTGGGACGTACCACTGGGTCAGTGGTTTTAGAAAACACTTCTTTATCCGGTCAGGGAAAAAACTGCTAGATCCTGTTGGTATTTTTATAAGTAACTTGATGCACGGTTCTATTTTTGATACCAACTATGCAGCAATACAAACTGATTTGAATAGATTGCAGGGGGAGGAAGAGAAAAGGAGGCTCCCTTTACAGAACACGAACTGTCTTCTCCAGGGAAACCTCTTGAATCTACAAGGCCTTAGTTTAACCATGTGCCTTCCAAAAGAGTTTTTAAAAAAGCCATTTAGATTTTTTTAACTAAATGAAAATAATAAGCAACTGTGATTGTTCTGTGATATGCAAAGGAGTTGAACTAAACCAAATACAGGAAAAATCTTTCATCATTGCTCTAGATCAAAACCAGTTGTACTTTTAAGATAAATGAAAGACCACAAACAGTATCTTATAGAGACCTTATAGCAGCCTCCCAGTACTTAAAGGGCGCTACAGGAAAGCTGGGGAGAAACTCTTTATCAGGGAGTACAGGCATAGGGTGAGGGGTAATGGTTTTAAACTGAAAGAGGGTAAATTTAGATTAGATGTAAAGAAGAAATTCTTCACTGTGAGGGCGGTGAGGCCCTGGCACAGGTTACCCAGAGAATCTGCGGCTGCCCCCTGCCTGGAAGGGTTCAAGGCCAGGTTGGACGGGGCTTTGGGCAACCTGGGCTAGTGGAAGGTGTCGCTGCCTGTGGCAGGGGGGTGGGCCTGGGAAATCTTTAAGGTCCCTTCCAACCAGAACTATTCTTGTGATTCTATAACAACTTCAGAAAACTTTTGCCAACTTCAGAGAGTTTTGACTTTTATTTGTTGCTTTAGTCTGACTTGTTAAAGAACTTCCATTTTTATAAAGCAGTAGAGCCTCCTCCTCTCCAACCTGATAAAGAAAACTGTCAGAACTTGAAGAAATCAAAACAAGTAATCACAGCTAAATTTGCCTTACCAAGTGTGAATAGGGACATTATTACTTGAAAAACACTCTATATTTTTTCACAAGGCTTCTGGAGAATGACTTCCAGAAAGCCTACACAACATTTGCAATATAAAGTTCATTACAGTAAGTTTTACACTATTCACACTTACATTCCTGGTTCCTACAGCACTGTAGCATGCTTCAAGATGTGCTAAAGACCCATAAATCTTTGAGAACCCTTCCCACAACTTCTTACTCTAATATTAGCATCTTGTTGTATGGAATAACTTCTTGAAAATTATTTTCTTCCTAGTAAGATTCACCTCCTTTTCCTAATTAAGCAAGGAGATATAGAGCCTAGGTTGTTCTTAAGTAAGAGCTGATCCCTCAGACATCGACAGGGAATTGCAGCAGCTGTTTTTTTCACACACCTGTACTGCATTTCAGGCCCTGAGGTTGAGGACAGCCAGCACAGATGCAGGACCTCTGTGAGGGAAAACCTACACGGGAACAGCCAGTGGGTTATACCTCAACTTAGCACTGAGAAAGATGGGACCCTGCAGCAAAGATCAGCTCTTACCAAGGACGAGGTGAGAGCTCTGAGGGGAGCAGGTCGATGAGGGTGGGTCCAAGCCGGGGGCCTGTGAGAAGATGGGGATCCTGCCTTAGGCTGAGGGATATGAGGCCTAACAAGGACCCAGCGGAAGCCCTAGCTGAAGAGATGGGGCCCAAGAAGGCCTGGGACTGTGGTGGGCTGGGTCCTGCGCGAAAAAATGGGCTTCTGGGCCAGGCCCAAGGTCGAGCGCGGCGGCCATAGCACCCTCCCGCCGGTAACCTCGACAACGGCGGCCGGGCTGGGCCGGGGGAAGATCTCGCGAGATCTGGCGCGGCGCCGCTTGCCCGCGCCGGCAGATCTCGCGAGAGTTGCGTGGGGGAGGAGACGAGGGCACGGCCTGAGGTGGGAGGGGACGGCCAAGATGGCGTCGGAGGGCGAGCTGGGCAGGAAGTGGGACCGGTGTCTGGCGGACTCCGCCGTCAAGCTGGGTAAGGGCGGGGAGGGCAGGGCGGAGGAGGAGGACCCGGGGAGGAGCGGTGGCGGCCGGCCGGGCGCCCCGGGGCTGGGAGGGCCGCTGGCCGCCTGGCCCCGCTGTGCGGCCGGGCCCGGTGGGGAAGGGCCCTGTGAGGCCCGGTGCCCCCCGCCGCTCTCGGCCCGGTTTAGGTCGGCGGCGGCCTCGCCGCGCTGTGGGCCTGGGCGGGGCGGTGGGGGGTCCTCAGCGCAGGACAGCGCTGCCCACGAGGGTTGGGGGCTGGCGCGGCGGGAGGGAGCGGGAGGGCCCCGGGCCTGGCAAGGTGACCTTGGCCGCGGGCAGGGACCCCCGCTGGGCCCGCTCCCACGGCCGCCCTGGCCTCTTCTCCCCGGCTTGGCCCCGTCTTACCCGCGGTCCGGTAGCGGAGGGTCGGGTTTGACCTCTGGTTACTCCCTCGGTTGAAGATGAGAGGTTTCCGTAGGAAATCTCCCTCTGCGCTGAGCTCCGCGGCCGGCGGGACGCCTCCTGCCCTGAATGAATGGACCCCGGGTAGGCATCACCGGTTCCCTCAGTGCCACGACCTTGCCCGCCTTTAGTTTCTCTATGACGACGTCTTGGTTTTCAAAATTTGTTTCTGCAGAGCTGTTCACATCACTCACTGTACGAGGTGGGCTGTGTTTTTTAAAAGCAGTACGCAGCGTGACACGCTGATAGCTTTGGCACGTGTGTGTTAGTACAATGGGCGCAGTTTGACATTGAGAAGCTTTCTGTCCGGTGTCCCAAGTCTGCCGGCACTTATGCCTTTAAGTAGAGGAACAGTTCCGTTGATTTTCCTTCACGCTTATTTGTCCTTAAAATTAGGACTATGCGCATGCCTGCAGTGCTTCAGAACTGTAACAAACCATTCATAACATTTCACTTCAAACTGTGAGTTTTAAGAGTGATCATAATTGTGTATGTGCAGTTCAGCGCTCTTCATGCGACAGGCTGGCAGGTCGACTAGACAGAGGTTGTGGCTTTGCAAAATGTATATATCAAAGCAAATCTTTAAATGGAATTTATGGAGCAAGAAGTGAAGTATCTGACATGAAAGGTATGTGTTCCATGTTGGTGCAGAAGTCTCTTTTAGCACCATAAATAATATCTGAGAAATGTGAATGTTTATTTCTTGTTGCTGTAGTGGCTTTATGCTTGAAAGCTGACGAGGAACTCAGGGGTTTAGCTGCCTAATGCTTTTCCATTAGAAAAGATGTTTAGTAATTTTAAGTAAACTGAAACTTCCATTGTTTATAACAGGCCTTTGAAAAGTGTCAAGTGCTCCAGAGCACTGTTTTGCCTTGTGAAATTCTATTCAGGTTTGTCTGACAAACATACCCAGATATGTTTATGTTTCCATAGCACTGGTTGCTTTATCATAAAATATTAAGTATGCCAAATTATAAACAAGAACTTGTTCCATTCTGCAGCTGTACATGTACATGTAGGAGTCCTGTACATGGAAAGTCTCTCTGGGAGGCTGAAAGAAATGGATACAGGGTTGATTTTGATGCAGCATTTTTCTCTTCAGCAGGCCTTTTGTTTTAATTTGGTGTTTTCTTTTATCCTAAAGTGGCAACAGAAGAAGAAAATGTGCTTAGACATTCTGCACTAGTGCTCTAGACCAAAGATTCCCAGTGTTAGCTTGCTGATGGCACTGAGTAGAGGTCTCAGTGAAATTTGAGTTTTTCATTAGATTGCCCAAAAAAGGGCACATGGGCTGCAGCTCTTAAATTTTACCATTAGCACTAAACCCAGTGTGATGGCCTCAGACACATGTTTCTCTTCATGTGTGATAGTGTTGTTCTGGTTTCTGTGCTTTTACGATTGATCCAGTAGCTGAAGTGTCTGTGCTGGCAACCTCCTCCGTGGTATTGACAGCAAATGACTCGGTATGAGCTTTGGAAGTCTGAACAACCCAGAAGTTGCTGCATACTCCCATAGTTTATGACTGAAGACGATGATGGCCTTTAAATGTGAAGTGAGTTGGTGGCCTAGTTATGCAAACTGTGAACGGAGTGCTGATAACACAAACTTTCTCAGACTATCTCAGTGAAAATGACTGTTTTCTCTGCGGGGGCTTTCAAAACCCATGTGGTTGTGATGATTGTTTTTGTAATATTACTGTGAAGTTTGCTGGAGTTTCCAATAAACAATCAAGGACAGTTGTTATACTGGAAAGAAAGGAAATAAGGTTTTTCACTTACAATTTCGTTGCTTGTTATGTGGGATATAGAAGTTTACCAGATCCTCACTTCTCTGTCGGACTTTCGGTGGCCACAGTCTCCTTCCTGTAAATTCCTTTACATCCTCCCTGAGATGAGAAGAGAGATCTTTCCCGCTGACGGCTGGGGAAAAGCATGCTCTGTGTTTTCCCATTCTAGACCCTGTAAATAAAGGAAAGCACTACATTTCTGAAGCCTTGCACACGTGAGAGTGTTCCAGTGTCTGTGAGAACTGTAGAGGCAGGTAACTCCTGTGGATTGAGGGCTGGAGGGACATGGGAAATAGAAGAGAGTGAGAAGCGGAGGTAGCAGCTCTCAGAACGACTTCATTAGCAATAGTATGTTATTAAATAATAGTTGGGGGCTATGCAGCCTGTCCTGTCTTGTATTAGTCTGTCAGGCTTTCCACTGCAGTGGCTTCAGCCAGTGTATCTGTAGCTGGCTGTGGTATTTGTAGTTATGCTGTACTGGTTTAGTTGAAGATCAAGCTCCCGAAAGAAACTTGATCTCCTGCCACTAAAATGTCCAAAATATGTTTATCTTACGTTACATCTTACAAAATGCTGTATTATATTTTTGACCTCTTAGTCACCGCCTGTGTGCATCTTGTAACTTCGTATTAAAGCTCTTTTTCCTGTTAGTTCAAAACAGAGTATGTTGTCAGACGTTGTTAAGACAGTGTTTCATTTCAAAGAGTTAAGTACTCTAAACCTCTCTATACCTGCACAAAACATTGTTAAATGGAGTTTATGTGCTCACTTCCTTTTTATTAGGATGGACTTTCTTGTTTTGCTAATGATGAGGATGGGTCTAGGTATTTTTGTTCCCTTTCCCTTTCTCAATCTAGCTGTAACCACAGTGTTTTGTGCGTAGTGGGCTGGGTTGTGCTTTCTTGGCTGCCCAGGCAGTTTCTCTGGTGGGTGATCCAGATCGTGCTGGCTCTGGTTTCGCACCATTCTCAAGACTCTTCACCCGTGCAATCATTTAAATAATTTAACTTTCTGTTCCGTCTTTCTTCCTGCTACTGGTTTTTCTTACCCATCAGAAAAGTTGCCTGTTTTGTGTGGGGGGAGGAGAATCAAGCTACAGCTGCTTTCTTTTTCTTCCCAGCTTGCAAAGTTCTATAAATTTTCGTGTCCTCCCCAGCCTTCACAACCATTTCTTCCTTTTTATTAGTAGAGCTCTGCAGAGACAGGGGAAGTAATTGTATTGTGGTCATCTTCCATCTTACCCGCTTCAAGCCCTGTTTAAAGGGTTTGTTTGTTTGTTTAACTGATTGATAGTTCATGTGTGTTTATTTGGAAAGACAATTACTCATGAAGGACTGACAATTGCTTTTTCTCTGCGAGGCTATAATTTGGGACAAATTATTATTATGTGCCATTTCCGGGGAACAGGGAGGCAATAAAGAGTATGTGTGTAAGGGGAGGGAGATTTGTGTGCCTGTGTGTCTTGGTTTGTTTTGAAACGGGTGTAGTTTTAAATGAGTTGAACACTAATTTACTTGATATTGCAAGGTAATCCCAGGAAAGCTGTTCGCTTCTTGACTTGTGTGTAAGTTGCTGTGCTGAAGTTCATTTTTTTTGCAGGAGATAAATGTTTTGATGTATGTCTGTGACTGACCAAAATTCAGCCTGGAAGCTTGTAAATAACCCAGTGTGGTAATGTTAATTTTCCACTAATCCTCTGTTTTGACATCTAAAAATAAAATGTTTCTAATCCCCATTTAATAAGATTTTTTTAAGAGAAAAGGGCACTTTCAATTCTGCAACTGTTACATGATTTCTTCTGGCTTGCATCATCTGGCCTGCTTGAATAGCTGTTTCTGTTAATAGCAAGGGTAAAATTGTATTGTTTGTGTCATTCCACAGATTGACCATTTCAGAGAGAATCATTGTATGGATTGCAATGTCAGTAGTTTTAAATAATCTTTCACATGGTTATGAATAAGATGAAGTCAGTCTATATAATGATAAAACTTGATTATACTTTCTGAAAACTGGATTAGACTTTCTCTAAATATACAAAATCCTGAAATTCCTGTTTTCAAGTGGTTTTTTGCTTGGCAATTGTAATGTGGCCATCCAATCTGAGCTACCAGGTCAAAAGATTTGTTCTTCAGATGAGATTTTTTTTCTAATACTGGAGAACACAAATATTATGCAAGCACACAACTGCATGGTTACGTGAGCTTTGTTTGCAGCCCAGAGTTATTTCCCTTGGTCGCACAGGAGCAGATCCAGTTCTACTAGTTGCATCTTGTAGCAGACCAAGTAGTGTAAATATTAACTGCTTATGGTTTAGACTGTGCAGGGAGGCAATAGTGTCGATGAAAAAATCTTTTATTTGGAAGAGGTGGACAAATACTGCTCCAAGAATAGGTTTTTAGTCAAAAATCTAACAGCAATATTTAGTTATGTTGTTAGCAGAGTTCTGAATACAATGACCGTCTACAAATTGAGGGGCTATTATCTTCTTTTGGTGGAGTTGAGAATGGTCAGTGTGAGGTTAATGGTTGGACTAGGTGATCTTCAGGGTCTTTTCCAACCTAGATGATTCTATGATTCTGTGAAAAGCCAGGAAAATCTTTAGGAACCCAGGTCTGTCTTCTAACTGCATTGTGTCCTGCTGTTCCCCTTGGCTGGCCATCCGACTGAGTCAGGAAACTCTGCCCTGCCTAGGTGTGCCCCACAACTCGCTAACCGAAGCGGTGAGCGATGCTGGGGGAAGCTCTGCTCGCCCCTTGTTCCAGCCTGCTCTTGGCAATACTTCTGGTGTGTGAGAAAACCTGAAAGAAGAGCTGTGACCTCCGTCTGATCGTGCAGCCAGTTAAAACCCTGGACTACCCAAGATCTCCTCTGCTGGAAGTGATTCCAAAATGCACCGACTTCCGTGTCCTCTGCATTAGTGCATTGATAAGATGCCAGCTGTGCCTTCTTTGGGAGGTGGCACACAGTGACACTGTCCAGGGGAAGGGGACTCCGGCCAAGCGATACCCTAAACCTCTCATTTCGTCCTTGAGATGTTGCAGCAGTAGGTGGGAAGGACTCTTTGTTATGTCAGATATAGTTCTCTGAGAAAGTCCTTTTGGGACTGCTGGCACATCCTTGATAATAGTAAATTAATAGTGAGAGCTTTTCTGCTAGTGAGATGCCACCATAACGCCTCTTGCTCTAAATTGCCTCTATTTCTTAGCAGGGCCAGTAGACGTCAGTAACGGTCAACCTACGTTGGATGGGTGTGGAGAGGCATGGTTGCCACCCCTCATAGTTAGGCTTGCAAAAGCCCTAAATGTGGATGTGTTTCTTCCAGCAAAACTTCTCTTTTTAGCAGTGCTATTGTTTTCATTAGTGGAATATTGTATTGAAGTAAGACAGGGTAGAGTTTTCTGTCAGAGGTGTATTTTCCATATTATGAGTATCTTGCAGATTTCTTATAAATTTGCCTGTAAAGCAAGTGCAACCCTGATTTTGTCTAAAAGCTTGATGCAGTATTGATGAGACCCTTTGTTGTGCTGTCTATTCAAAGAGCAGCTTCCACTCTTTTCCCCTTCCCCTTTCAAAAGAGGAAGGAAATGTGTCTGCCCTCTCGTCTCACCAGCTCATTCACCAGTGTGAGGGTGTAAAGTTTCTGGTCCACTACAAGACTATCGCTGCGACTGCTTGGGGAGAGCTCGTGGGCTAACAGTGACGTTTCCCACTGCTGTGTGTCCATCTGCAGAAGTGCTGATGTTTATCTAAGGTTAGACTTCGGGCAGAGGCTGACCTGCAGGAGTGCTTAAGGGTGAAAGCGGCCCCTGGAAGCATGTTGGGATTTTTATAATTATAATGGTATTTAGATATTTATATTCTGTCATTCTAAATATTCTGTGTTACTACAGTTGAATGCTAGAAGAAAACAAAACACACTTTTTTCCTGCTTCTTCCTCGAGTACTTGGTATGTAGTTTCACTATGTTTTCTTCTAGTGTCCTTGCTCATTTTTTCTCTCTGCTATGTAAACAATCCACACAACGGGGGAGATGAGAATGAAAGCTTCAAAGTTGGTGTTTGAAGAAAATCTGATTCCTGCCACAGAAGACCTTGCTAAGAATCTGCTTAAAATTAAATCTCTCCATAAATAAGTGATTTCATGGTCTCAGATTTCTAACTGGTGCTAAAGTGCTGCCCTGTAAAGGCCCTGGTGTATGAAGAAGGCTTTCCTCCCTATTTTTGCAAAAAAATTATCTGTGTATCTTGTCAAAGTGGGATTGGAGGGGAGCAGGACGGGACACCCTATAACAGGAGGGAGAATATAGTTTTGAGAGTTACTCACCTTTTTTGTTTGTTTTGAAGATCTTGACTCTTCTTGGGTTATTTCCTTACCTTTATTCTTTACGTAAACAGCAAGTTTTAGTGCTGGACTGAGCTGATGCTCATTTGAAACTTCCAGTGCATCAGGCCCGTGGATGGGATCTGCTGTTGGACCTTGAAGCTGTTGCTGTCACTGTCCCCAGAGAGAAGCTAACCGAGCTTGATAGATTTTCGTGATCCTAATGGCAGCTGTCTTTCTAGCTGGGAAGAAATCTTCTCTGTTGGGACAAGTCCCTGACCTATTTTAGAGAGTCTTGTCTGTACAGAGTGGTTGCTATTTTCTTGGAACAAGAAGCCGTCTTCCAGGAGCTCTGTGTTAATTTTATTTCAATCGTTTAGTTCTTTTAATTGTAAAACAACAGAATCTGAAGGAGCGAAGCCTGAAGCTCTCTATTTTGTATTTGTGTGTAAGGAATGGCAGAGGAAAATAATAGTCTTCTTTTTGTCATCAGATTAAGTAATTGAAAAACTTCCAGCTGCTATAGTAACAGCAACACATTTGCCAGATGTCAACAAGCACATTTTAATCCTTCTATTTTAAGTTCCAAGCTATTGAAGAAAAGTACATCTAGGTGTGGCAGTCTTAATAGCTGCTTCAGCCCATAGCTACTTGGGTAGCCTAGGAAGGAGCCGTGTAGGATCGCTGTTGGAGGGACTGTTGATTAAATTTATAGAAAAAGCTTTTCCCAGATGTTCTTATGGGGCAGGAGCCCATCCTGAAGATTTGTGTTTCTCTCCAAGACACTTTTATGATGTCCTGTTGGGTATACGGCGCGTGCTCTTCTGAGTGTTAGATTGATTGGAGGTACTGTGACATTTTTCTTGGAAGGTGTAAGAGCCAAAAAAAGTAGTGAAGAAGTTTTGGAGACTGGGCTTTCTGCCTAATACCAATTCCGCGTGGCTGTGCCGGTCCATACGGCCGGGACGCTTACTGGGGAGCGGGAGTGAGGTGTCCACAGGACTGCCCTGTCCCCTGTTGACACCAACTGTAAATGAGTTTAAGCTGAATTGATAAATGTAGGGTGGAAGAGACTGTTTTTCTAGTTAAACATTTTAAACTGTCAGAGGAGGTGAAAAATGCGATGTACTCTTTCCTGTGGCCTTTTCCTCCAAAGAGTCTGTCATGCAAGAAAGGGAGGGAAAATGTGCCCGGCATGGATCAAGCCCTTAGCTTTTCCATGTTCGTTTGTTTTTATTGTAAGATAAACCTTTCATGTTTTATTGTTATGAAGTTAAAGCCTGGCCTAGAGGTGCTGATCTTTAGTAGAAACAGCTGCAGACTGAGTGTCCCCTGGTCAGGTGGGAGGCTCTTTGAAGCAACATGTTGCCTCTTTAAAAGGAAATTGAGCATGTGAGAACTTAAACCTGTAAAACTCATCAACGGCTCTGCCATTGTTTATCTCTGGTGTAACTTTATATAGAATTAAAGTGAAACGTGTTACTTTGCTCCCAAGACAAGATGGTTTAGCTCCCCCTTGGTCCTGGAGACGCAGGAAATGACCACATAACCACAAATACTTTCTAGTGGAATGAAGATGAGTGACAAACTATCCACAGAAATAGGTTCTTAACCAGATGGGCTAAGAAATTAAATGTAGCTAAAGCTTCTGGTTCTAAGTTAATACCAGTGCTTAAACGTTAAAACCAAGTAGAAAAGAGCAAATGGTGTATATGCACCGGCTGACATGAGGGGGCAGATCTGAGCATTTCTTGTGGATTGGGTATTGAGACCTGCATCGGTTTTCAGCATTGACTGGTCTGTTGCTCAGTAAGAGAAGGACTGGACCTAACTGCCTTTGGGATGAGGGAAGCTAAGGTACTTTTTGACTTCATTTCTCAAGTTGCCTTGTACAGAAACCAAAAACCTATTAGCTGTCAGATCTTCTCCTGTACTTCTCTAGCATTTTCATTACGTAAAGCAAGGCCCTAGATATCTTACCATTATCTTTTTAAACTAATCAACCACTGTGCTCCCCTTCCTGCTGGAACAGGGTGTAGTGAGGGCCTCTAAAATTGCATGAAAATTGTATTTTCATGAAAAAGAAGAATCCATTCAGATTCACTGCTTCAGAAAAAAGCTTTCTTAGGAAAGACTTAGGAAGGAATGGTCTTTCTGAGTCAGTCATGCTGGACCACATCTGCTTAACAGTGGTGTTGGGTATTAGCGTGGGGGAAGACCTCGGTTTTGGTTTAGGCTTAGGCTGAATTGCAATTGGCAGAAATAATAAATTTTTCACCTTTAAGTGTATCCTGTAGCTTCCGCTATGGCCGACAGGAAGCAGCATTGATGGCATCTGTGCGGAGCCCTTAGAAATGGGGCTGTGATGTGAGAGGGCATCTGAAGGAGGTGAAGAGAATACAAGATAACGACAATTTCTGGAAGTAAATGGAAAGAAACTGTATTAACGAGAGCTGCTTCCTTAGTGCAGACTTTTCTTAAGACAAGAAAGTAAGCGGCTTACCACCACGCTGGTAAGAATGTGGGTTTGACTGGTAACGTGGAAAATGTGGTGACATTAGAAACTGCCCAGGCTCTGCATCGAGATGATGCAGAATTTGTCATCCTGTAAATCATTTCTCATTGATTAGCTAAACTGTTTGGATTGGCAGAGGAGATCTTTTCTTGGAGAGGAAGCGTAGGACCAGTATCACTCACTGCATGACAGGCCTTTCTGAACTGGACGGCTCAAACAACGCCTAGTGCTGTCTGAACGGAGAGTAATTACCTCCAGCAAGGCCTTTTCAGACCTACAGCACAACAGCCCAAAACACAAAGGCAGCATAACTACATATTGGAGGAAAAGATTGGCAGAGGGAGTCAGGCCAGAGGGCCAAACAGTTGTCCATTGGATGAATTCTTGAAGATAGTAATTATCCTTAATAGCATAAACACTCTGCGAGAGCCAACACCAGCTGTACTATCGCAAAGGTACAGAAGGAAGGCCCTACTTGGGGAGGGGGAGTGGAGGCATTAGCATGGATGAACTGCTGCTCTTAGCAATGCCTGATGTCTCTTCCAGCCTACACAGAAATGCCGGTCAGTGACACGGTGTGAGTAGTTAGCTGTTTATATGAGATGCTCTGAGTAGTGTATCTCTTGCTGTCTGAAACGCAGAAAAAGCCTGAAGCTCTGACCAGACATCTGAGGAACTGAGACTTTCCCTGAGCTGTGCAAATGATTAGAGTGAAAACCTGACCTTCTGCAAAATGCTCGGTTTCTAAAATGTCTGGGGGAGTTATGTCAGGACCACTTGGCAGGCGGTCAAAGTTCTTCCCTGCAGTTGCATGTTTTGTAAGCCTACTCCAAAGTTGTAATGACCTGGTAAAGTAGTTACCTCTTTCACAACTGAAAATCTGTAGTAAAATGAACAGAGTTTTCAAAAGCAACTCTTGATTTCCAGCTTTCAGTAAATACAGATAGTCAAGTCCTAGCAGGAGAGTAAACATAAGGGCGATTGCTCAGATCATCTGTTTGGCCATCTCTGCTCTAATAGTCAAGATTTTTTTAAACAATGAAAAATGTGGGTTGCTTAGTTAATTTAGCAGGTAGTGCAGTAAGTATTGTTTCAATAATCTGTGCTTCAACAGAAGCTACCATTGGTATACTTTTTGCAAGGAAAAAGGTTTAAAGAGCAGAAGGAAACTTAAAAAAAAAAAAAAAATACTCCTATACGCCAAGAGGGTATAGGATTCTTTGGCATTGTTTTGGACTCAACCCACTTAGTAATGTGTTCAACAGGAGCTTAAATAAGGATCACATGCTTTTAGGAATATTTTTTTAAAAAATGATGTCTTTTAATTAATCAAACTCGTTATACTTAAGTTAGATTTCTTATATTGAAAGGAGAGAATTGAAACCCGTAAGAGGATGTGTTTGCTGCAAAATAAACCTGAAACTGTTAAGTATTTTTTCTAATAAGTATGCATGACTGATTTTTTTTCTGTTTTTGAAACTTTTGTACTTCTGCACCTTATCTAAAATTTTTGTCTTTAGTGGATATAATTAAAGGTAGAATTTAGCCAGAGCTCAAAGTTTTCACTGTTAAATTTATTGGGTTGTGAGAGGACTTTTGCAGACTTGCCTGACTTCTTGCAAAAAAATCATAAGCGCACCTTCCAAGGAAAGCAAAATTTATTTTTAAATATGCCAGCTGAATTTTTTTAATGGCGCTGAATAAATTTTTTTCAACTGCTGCAGTTATTTCTATATATAGTGTAAGGATGTGAAAAGTCATTCATTCCTAATGTGTTTAAATATGCTCCATAATGAATGTTGTGGATGTGAAAGATAAGCAGCCTGGAGCTTTCTTTTGCAAGGTATAGGGTAACACAAAGCATCAAAGTTTTGCTGCCCTCAGGACACACATTGAAGTAGTTAAAGTAGTGAGATAAACGAAATACAATAAGATATTCATCTGCAAAATCTAAAGCTCAAGGACACAATAAGTTTTCATTTAAGTGTTTCTCATTTGCTGACAATGAGCCAAATAAATCTTAATTCCACATTGTAGATGGTGACAGAAATTCAGTAACTTTCTCTGGGATGAGAGTCTGGTTTGTTTCTCAAATCTTTCTGATAATGTACTTGTATATGTTGGGATTCTAATATGAATTAGCTGCTTACAGTTACTTAAGAAAACAGGATTATTTTTTTTTCAGAATTGCTGTTTAAGAACGTTTTTGGGCTGAAATAACATGTAGTCTGAGAGTCCTCACTCACTGCATTTCTTCTTACAGGTGCTGGATTCGGATTAGGAATTGTTTTCTCAGTCATCTTCTTCAAAAGTAAGTATACAGCAGTAATCTTGACTGCCTGTTCTCCTAATTTCTGTCTGTTGTAGATGCAGTTTAAAAACCAAGAAATCTGAGGCATGTAAAACTTAATCAGCATGTTAGACCAATTCTTTCATTATTGGTCATGTCTTTTCAGTTGAAATGGAGTTACCTAAACTTTTAACTGTTGTGTAACAAGGTTGTTACACGCGGCATCTCTCTAAGCTCCTACTGTGCTCGGCTCAAATTCTGGAATTGCAGGAAACCCTGAGCCAAATTACTGGAGCCATGTGTCTAGACATCAGTTTATGCCAGTCTTGCCAGGGTTTTAAAACTGATCTAAATTCTTTTTTTAGTTATGCTTTGGTAACAGAATAATTTTCAGGAATATCTTGACCTCAGAGATTGGTCTCCATTAAATTCTAAATATGATGTCTTACTCACTGTTACTCTTGGTTTTCTTCTGAAGTGGTCTGTTTTTCAGCCGATTTTAGGACTTGTAGAACTTGAAAATGCCTAATATGCATCTTCCAGTAATTTCTTTCTTGATGCTTATTTAGCAATACTATCACTGTCATGTGAAATGAACAGCTTTTCTTGACTTTAACTTTTCTCCTCTGCTTGCCTTCCCCCACAGGAAAGACATGGCCTATCGCTTTTGGGTCAGGGATGGGGTTAGGAATGGCTTATTCCAATTGTCAACATGACTTCCAGTCTCCATATCTTCTCCATGGTAAATTTGTAAAAGTAAGTACTTGTTACTATTAATTGGTAACTGTTTGTAAGTTAGCATTAAACAATAGATCTAGACACCATTTAAATGGATTTTCCTCTGCCTTCCCCAAAAAATTACCAATAAGAAGAAACTTGCCTAAGCAGGGGTGGTTCCCCTGCTCTGTAGAAATTTTTAATATCTGGTGTGTTTAGCAGTAAACTTACTAGACTGAATACATAGAATTAGTTTAACAGATCCTGCAGGTAGGTTTCCCTACAACCTGAAAGCAAGTATAATAAAAATACATGTTAGAAAAGCTGAAAAATTAAACTACTGGTGAGATTCTGCCTTCAGACTTTGGAAGAAGCTGAAAGTCACATCGGGTAGATCTACCTGTGGAAGCACATCTGTGGGGGTTTTTTTGCAATATGAAAGCACTAATCACTTGTAAGTTTTGTGGCTTGTTTGGCTGGATAGTAGTGTAATAATTAGTCTCAAAATATTGCACGCTTCAGGTTTGAAGAGGATAATTTAAATAAGTTCTGTATTATCACTGACCATGCTGAGATAAAATATTTTAAAATAGGTTAATTAGCAGGAACCATTTGGGCACTTGCAAACTGCCTACACTGCACTAAGTCCACACTTCCTTAATATTTTATTTCTTCGCATGTAAAAGTTGAGACTGCTCTTAGGGTAATTTATCATTGTGGCATCTGGGGGAAAAAAAAAAAAGGGCTGTGTGTGCATATTTTGGATCCACAAAGCCATATACTGCTAAAAGCATTTCACTGATACTGGTGGAGAGGCATCTACCAGGACATATTTACATATTTATTTTAGCACTTCAGAAAGTACTGAGGTAAAATGTGCTGCAGGTACAGAGTGCATGTACACGGCAAGTACACATAATGCAAAAATTGCTCCTGTATCTCTCGTCTGCCTGAAGAAGGAGGCCTGAAGGTGTTGTTAGGCTTTTTCCTGATGCATCTAGAGCTCTAAGCTGAGTCCAGTCCTCCTCAGATTTACTGGCAGATGAGCTTTTGCCAGCCTTCTGCAGCCCTTCCAGACATACCTGTTTACAAATATTTTCTTCAGCTGCCTGTTAAGAAGGGGAAACAATAACAAGATTCTTGAATAACTCCTTCAGATAAAATATTTTGGATAGCAATGTAGAGAAACTGTGACTTAGATGCAGCTGATACAACATTGCCAGCTACAGTCCAGAATCAAAAGTCTGTGCATGACTCTTCTGGCCAAATTTGTTAACATCAAAACGTGTTAGCTTTACACACTATCCTGAGGGTATTACGCCAATTTATGTCTCCAAAAAGAAACTGGAATGCCACGTCTGTGGCTTCATGTGAATGGTAAATGCCCCGTTCACATGTTCTGAGAAAGCATTATTCATTCAAGGATGCTTGTTACTAGGGATGTTGGGCAACAGAAAACTTTCAGGTCAGCCTAGTAAGGGATTTTGTTTGGATTAAGGACTAATCTGTGCTCTGGAGCAAGGGTGGTCCTTCGAAGCATGAGGTAATTGAAAGGACACTTCACAGAAGAAGCGCAGCTGCCTGCATGGCGCAGGACTAGACAAATAGTTTCCAGTGCACTGTCTCCACTAGTCTCTCTGGCACAAAGAGGCTGAACATGCTGAGAGAGGGAAGACGCCGATGAAGCCATCTAATGGTTAATGTCATTAATTCTCTCCAAACTGTCGTGTCATGGATAATGGCTCCAGGGTTATTACAACAAAATTATTTCATTTCTGTTGGTTAGGAGCATGGAAAATATTGTTGCATTATCACTCATCTGTGTTTTTCCTAGAAAATACTGTTGTAACTAAATTCTATAGGATTTCCTTTACAAAACTGAGTTTCTGTTCAAATGTTAACTTGTCAAAATGTGAGATTCTGCAAGAAAATCAGCTTTAAGAGACAGAGAAATGTAACACGGATTAGCTTGAATGAAATTATTTCTAGTTTTCTGAACCTGTCAAGTTCATAGGATCACAGGATAACTGAAGTGGGAAAGGACTGCGAGGAGGTCATCTAGTCTGACCTCAAACTGGGGTCAGCTGTGAGGTCAGACCAGGTTACTTGGGGCTTTATCCAGTCTGGATTCTTGATTCTTCAGGATCAAGTTCTTAAATCTGAATCCTAAGTGAGAATGAGAGAGGATGGAGGACCTTCACGATACCAAATAATCAGAAGATTACAAAGCAACTTTGCAGCTGTTCTAGCTGCCCATCCTTTGGGTTAGTGATTTGATCATGAAACACTAACACGAATGCAAGAGCCACTCATCTAGGCCAAAAGACTACTTAAAATGCAGAAAAGCTCTAATTTGTGGTCATAAGGTTCTGGTGGTTTAAGTAATTTGATCAAGTGGATGTCACTATGACTTCAGCTGAATTTAAAATCAACATCTAGCAATTATTTCAAGGCTTAAAACGGTGTGGCTGAGGATTACATGGCCTAGGTTTCCTTGCAAAATGGAAAGTATCGTATTTTTCAGGTTATTTAGCCTGTATTATTTATCACTCCCAAACCCACAACCCTGTACTTTGATAGCAATGTGAATTGTATTGATGTGCAAGAATACAAGAAGTCTGGCAACTGGCACCTTTCCTCCTGCCCTGTGTGCCTTTGTTTTCTATCCGATTTCTGTTCAATCTGTGAATAGTTAACCTGAACAATAGTGTTGGGTTTTCTTGAAGAACCCATTTTATCAGAACGGAGGGTTATGTGCATGAAAACATGGCATGCTTCTGCTTAACTTCTGCATACTCCTCGGTCTAGCGAAGGATGAAAATGTCAGCCTACCTTCTGGAAATGTTACAAAGCTAAGTGGCTTGCTTTACATCGTGCAGCACCTTCCATGTAAGGAACCCAAATGGCTTTTTAATAATATAAGCCTTCTTGCTTTACAGGAACAGTGACTAATGACTAAGACTATCCCAGTGGGAAGGAAGGAGAAATCAATGATTATTCCTCAGGAATACTGAAGTGCCCCTGGAATAAGCCAACATTCTTCAGTAACAATCACCAGTAACTCTTTATACTCCAACAAACTGTTTCTGTACATGAAACAAGGGTCTGTTGCTTGTTTTGTATCATGTCTGGAAAGTGCAAGGAAGAGCTCTTCTGGGAAATAAATAAAAGAAAAATGGCCTCCTCTGGTGTGTTGACTTTGTATGTGAGTGAGAGAGAGGGAATGGAAGGAGAGGACTTCATTTTGAGTACCTAGCAGCTGTGACCACCTGGGTAAAAGCCACTGTGAGAGCTCTTCAGAAAAGACAGCCGTCGTATGTTCCTCTCCACTCTGGAACGGCAACCCCCATCTAACATACAGTTCAAAGAAGCATTCCCACCTCATAAATCACCCACTCGACCCCTGCTGCTTGTGCCGGTGTTTGGAGAGGAATATAAATACTCCTATGTCCTGTTTGTACAGTTGCCCTTTAAAATTGGAATTTTTGTCCTCTCTGAAGAGGCAGAATCCAAAAGGGCACAGCCTAACCGTGTGTCTGATGCAGTTAGCCAGTGCTGTCTCTTGCAGCTTTGAGTCATGGAGTGACCCAAGTTTGAAACTTCCCAGGATAGTGGGCGAATTAAACAGACGCACATGCCATCTGGCTTTGAGCTTACCTTTTAGGTTGATGGTTTTTTCACCCCTCTTCTGTGGGAGAACAGATAGGTTTCAGTGTCTGGGAATGGGTCACAAATATTTAAAGCTCTTTATTACCTTGGCACGTCACTGGTCCCAGTACTCCCTTCTACTTTACATTTACCCCAGTCCTTGTAACTACTCGTTGGCATGTTGTCTGCTGCTCTTCTGACTCAAGAGGTTGTCTTCACTGCTGCTTTACTCAGCACAATTTTCTAGCTATTGAGATGGCTCTCAAGGACCTCTTGTCTTTGTCCTGTGCTCGCTGCATATTGTCCACATAGCACAAGATGTAAATGCACATCTCCCGAGACAGAAGGGGAACGGCATAGATTGATACGGAGCTTTCCTTTATTGGAGGCCTGTTCTGCTGCATGGTGAGTGCTGGCAGATGGAAGAGTGACAAAAAAATTCCTCTCCAGAAAGGAAAACACAATGGAAAACAAGTTGTGCAATATTTGCTTTTTAAACCATGCCAAGAAAGGAAAGGGATGGACTGAGGGGCAGTCTTCAGAGAGCTTGAGAAACTCCTTACCTTACTGAGCAATGGGACTGAGACTTGGTCTGGGTGTTACAGCAGTCCTGTGCACCCACATCCCCCGGGGCACTAGTGTGTGGATCTTGCACACTGAAGAAACATGTTGAGCTGTGCCCAGAGTCAACAGAAGTGAAGAGCTCGCCTAGAGCAATGGACTTGTGAAATAAAATAGCTTTAATGCCAGAGCAATATTAAAGACTGTCAAAGCATGATACCATCCAGGACCATTGCTTGAGCATGTCCTTGTTTTTCCACCTCCTCCCTTGCCGGACTAAATTCATCAGTCAGGTCAAAACAGCTTATTGGAAACAGGATCTCTTTCTTTCTTCCCAATTTTGAATCATTTTATCTGGCCCCAATTTTTAATTTGAACTGTGTACTTTGGAGCCATAGCTCTTCTGTGGTTTGGAAAGTGTTTTTATTGAGTTCTGTGTGTGTGTGCTGTGATGCTAGCAGTCTGTAAGCCCATGGGTTCAGCTGGAGAGGAGGGCACCAACCTGGGTAAGAAACAGGAGAACCAAAAGCGGTAGCGACGCTCTGAATATAACAAAAGTCAACGTGCAGGAAAAGCTTTAGCTCGCGCTGTGTCGTTTGGGCCATGATGATGGGTTCCATTTTTCTTTAGTGTCGCTGGTAATGAGTTGTCCTAGCCTGTTGTGCTCTGCCTTAGTTCAAATATGGCTTTCTAGGGTTAATTCTTACTTAATGTGATCTACTGTGACCCGTGATCAAGTGGTTCTTCTGTCCCTGGAACTCCAGAGGGAGTTGTAGACTTCCAACTTGTAGATATCGATTCACAATGTGCCCTTTATTGCTAGAATGAGAATAATCAGAACAAATGTTCGTTAATATGAAATCCACTAGGGTGAGTGTGGAAAAATGCACAATTTAGAAAGTAGAATTTAAAATTTGTCATTGCTTTTTAAATGGGGTAAGAACTAATTTTTTTTTTGTTTTTCACAGCTGCCTTGCTTCTTTTGGTTTTGTTGAGAGATACATATATGCATATATAACTAGCTCATAATGGGCCTGTATTTGTTTTGGTTTAATTAAAGTTGTATTATTCAAAACTTGGTTTTGAACCTGTCCATGTAAGCTGTGCAAAATGTCTCCTTGTGAGGACAAGTCTCCTGTTTCCCTCTACGAGAATGAGACCATAGTGTTCCCAACTGAGGTTGGAATAGGAACGGTTTCCTGCTGCTTGATTTCTAATTACATAAATGGAAGGGGGGAAAAGTGGAAATTCTAAGTACCAAAAGGCATGTTAAATTTAGTATAATACACTCATCTGGAAACTATCACATTTTTCCTTCTTTCTTAAGCCTGCTGAAATCATTGCTTCGGCTAACTGTAGCATGATTTGGATCAGTACCAAAAAGTGCAAACAAGATAGGCCCAGAAAAGTCAGGTGTCCTTACCCAAAACTTAATGAGACCTTTTAGTGGAGAAGTTACTGCAGCACCCCGATGCAATTTTAACAGGAAAATGGTGAGTATACAGTGAGTATACCACTATTTAGGGAAAAAAAAAAAAAAAAAGACTGCTGAATAGAACTGTTTTTGAACGTTTAACAGCTCCTTAAGTGCTTGACTGGCCACAAATCTGACTCTTAACAGCTTGATTAGATGTCTGCTGAGGCTTTGAGATGAATAAACAAGTCAAGGGAAAGCAGAGACTGCAGGGAGAAAAAATATCAAGCTGCTTTTCTATTGTTTATCAGAGTTCGTCATGTTTGATCAAGATACCATCATTTCTTTGTATTTCACTCATGCCTAGGAGCCTTAGCCAAGATCAGGACCTTGCTGTATGTGGTGCTGTGCACACAAATAAAAATCAGTCTCTGCCCTGGAGAATTTACAAACTAAATAGATGGGATTAAGGGAGGTAGAAAGGTTTACAATGCCCGTTTTAAAGATGGGAGAAGCTGTAGGCAAGGTCAGTGATAAGTCTTGGAGGGGATGTGGCATCCAGCTGGGACTCCAATTGGAGTCTTGAGCCACGGACTCAATCAGCCGACCTTTCTGAGGGGTTTTTTTACTTGGCAGGTCATGGAGACTCAGGGGAAAGCTGCCCACTTCATAGTCTGGGAGACTCCAGAAGGGGACATTCTGCAGCTGTTTGCTAGCTTCAAATTGCCCCAAATTGTGAATGGCAAATCTCTGATAAGTTAGGAAATCTGGTTTATTGTCCAGCAGGTGGCTGCTTATAGAATCACTAATGGGTATAAAACACTGAGATCCTCAATATTGACTTCGGTATAAATCTGAATCTGATAAAGAGAGAAAATACTGCAGTGTATTACCAGTTCTTTGCATCTCATGGAATAGGACACCTCTGTGTTAGGCATAACATAAGCATAATACCAGAGGACAGTCACTGCCTTAGTCGATCTACCTTAAATATGAACTTAGGTAGCAGATCGAGATAGAGGGAGGATATCAAGGAGACAGTATCGTTCCAGCAGTGGAAACACAGCAGTGATGGTGTAACTCAACTCCTCCAGAGGGTTCACACGGGTGATCCTCCAAAGGAGAAGGAATTAGTTTTCCAGATATTTTTATTGGGTTCCCTCCGAGTTTTTGAAGCAGTACAAAAGAAATCACAAAGGTGCTTGTTTGCAAATGCAAGCAGTGGGTGCATGAGTGGACTAAAGGAGACTGTGGTGGTTGGGGTAGTGATCTACCACGAAGTTCAGCTCTTATGCTTTAGCGTAAGTGGCAGAGCTGGGGAACACGTATCAGTGACCTGCTAGGAAAACCCCATTTTTCAGCAGTGTCCTGAATCAGCGAAGCATTGCTGACCCTTCCTTTTGCTCTGAGCTGGCTGGGTTTTGTTGCTTTTCCCCCCTACCACAACATCCTGACAATAAGAAATAAACTTTTCCCTCATCCCCCACCCCACCCTTGCCTTTGTAAATGGGACTGGTGCAAATTCTGGCACGCCAGCTCCAGTAGGCAGCTGTAAGCAATGCGTACTGTGTCTTAACTGCTCTGAGCGTCCAGCCTATAGCCCACCCACAGTGAAATGCTTAACTGAGATTGAAGCTAAATGGGAACACAGTTTATGGAAATTCAGCTGTGGATCGCCGTTTCTCTTGTGACTTCTGGCTGTCAGCACTTAGCTGTATAGCACTGCTAGCTCTTTAGGGCTGGATGTTCCTTGTGGTGGTGGATACCCACCTCCTGTAGCTTATAAAGACGCTGAGAAAGTTGTTGGTGGCTAATAAATCACTCCTCATCTATAGTCTTTATTGGTAGTGCTTGTAAAGACTCCAACTCTGGGTTAGGAGTGTATGCCCCTTCCTAGAAAAGGTCATGCCCTTATCAGTTCAAATTCAGTTCATAAATCTCCTGTTGTATGAAGGAGTGTGTTTCTTTTTAGAAGTTTTAGAGGGTATTCTTCTTTCCCCTTGGTGCTGCACTTGGAAGTTGTTAGTAGTGACTAACAGCTTAACCCAAACCCATCACCAATCCCATGAGCCATGTGTTCCCTGAGGATTTAGTCCAGTTGTGATAGACAGCACCTCAATTTTCTCCCCTGTAAAATGGAAATGGTGCTACTCTCTCTACTTGGTCATGGATTTAAGACCTACTTCACTCCCGGGTAAAAATCAACTCTGTGCAGTCAAGCAGCATATATTGTGGGACACCGCAGTTCACTACCCAGCTGCGCTGACTGAATCACGCTCCACAGTTCACAAAATACTTTGAAGATGCTGGAAGAACAAGGTAGAGGTGTGCTATGGAAGGTGAGTGCTTCAAACCAGGTAAGAGTGTGCTGGGGAAGGAGAGTGTTTCTACACCTTCTTATCCACCCTTTCATTTCTTGCAGTCACCTGCTTCTCTGTCCCCAAACTCCTGCGCCTTCTCTCCAGGACAATGTGTTATAGCACAGAGCAATAAGGGAGAAAGGGCTGAAGTTATCAGTGGAGTAAGGGAACAGGAGGCTTAGGCTGAAGGTAACTGCCATGGGTTGTGAAATCTCTCTCTTCAGCAGCCGCTTTCTAGGTTCAAAGGTTGACTGAGGCCACAGGAGAAGAAAATTATTTCATGTCCTAATGGCTCCGTGGCAGATTTGCAAAACAGTGGCAGTCTGGGGTCTGTGGATGCCGTGTCTCCCACAGGAGTCAGTATAATGCTTTGTATTATCTGTAATTTCCATTCATTATCTAGAAGTAGATATCAAATGGTGTCAGACGGATAATTGCTATCTGGTGGGATGCTATGTAAATGGAAAAGTGGAGCAATGTAGATTTTGAGATAGTCAAATGTAAAGTTTGACACTGAGACACAACAAATGCTGATCATACCTAGAGATCACAAGGGCTTAGGGGTTACAAAACCCCAGGACCTGAAGGGTTTGCTGCCAACAGGGAGAGGCATAATGAGAAGCAATGGCTGGAGGCCACTTGACCCACGCAGGTGAGCAGCGAGGTGCTGAATTATAAGCAGAGAGACTGAGATAAGCCAGGAGAGGAATGGGTGGATTTTTCAACTCCTGATGTCTTAAATGTAAGTTACTGTGCTCCACCTGGGAGTGACTGGGTGAAATCAAATGACCTGTAACACACATGGATTCATATCAGATGATCTAACTGTTCTTCTTGGCCATAATTTCTTTTAAACTTCCAAGGCCATAAAGGTTGACTGCATTGTTCCTGGTCTCTGTCCCATCGCTTAATCTGGCATGAACTAAATGCAGAAATTTTCAGCTCAAGGACCCTGTTTGTTGGACACTCCCTGAAGATGTCCCTGGCGTGGTTCTCAGACAGAAGACAACCTAATTTCTACAGCGATCATTGCTGCTTTGTTCTTCCAGCTCCTCCCTTTTGGACTGTTTTCCTTGGTTTTGTTTGAGGGAACTGCTGATGGTGTGTGCTTCCCCCCACTCCTTTTTCCGGGCACAGGGCCCGGTTTTTGTTTAATTCTCTCTGAAGATTACATGGTTTCGTAGATAACCTGTCGAGAGTTGGGGTATTTTGTATGTCAATAAATGCATCTTTGAATGATGGATGGAAGCCTGGGGCTGGAACTGCAGGAGTGTTTGTGGGCTGGGACTGGAGATGCACTGGAAAGACTCTATGGGAAAGTCTGCATAGTCCTGCTGTCTGCACCACGTCAGACAGAACAGAGAAAGTGAATTTACTGGGTTCTTTTAAGGCCTGCGAAATAATTCCCTTAAATCTTTGGGAGCATCCTAGTAGGCGACATGCTTGTGGGAGGCTCTAGTTTACTATCTGCTAAGTTGTGGATTTTATATCCATATTAGGTATAAATAGAGGTAGGCTGGCAGATAGAGGAGGTCATTGTGACTCCTCTGAGCACAGGATGAGCCTATAATTATTTAACTGAGGCTTCAGTGTTAACTCTTGTCATACATTGGAGCAGCCACTGAGGCAGCCCCTGTTACCAAAATTAAAAACAAAATGATGAAAAATTGGTCCAGTGCTAGCATGGGTGTCTCAGCATGTTCAAGAAAGCAGTGGCCAGTTTCATTCAGTTCCTCACCAGCTGCAACAGTATTACCTGCTTCACAAACTCAAAAATCACCATTCTGCTTCAGGGCAGGAGGAGAGGGAGGCAGTGAAAGCAGATTTCTCAGGGTCCCACATTTCTAGGATTTGATGAGCCACACCCTCTAAAATACGAAAATCGTCACCTTAAGGATTATATTTGCATTTGTCTTCTGTAAAGCGGGGGGGGACTGGGAGCAGAGGAGTTTAATCTGTTAGTGAATACGTATATATACACATTATTTTTTCATTTAAAAAGATGCTGAGTCTCTCTTGCAGTCACAGGACTTCAGAAACTGGCACTTTGAGACTTCTGGTTTTGGGTGCTTTTCTTAAAGGCCAGAGAGTTTGTGCACGAGCCTCTTCCCATGCAACAGCAGCAGAGTATTGCTCTGGGCTGAGTCACCCCGTTTCAGGCGGGTGCTGGTTTCCTTTCAGTAATGTGCAAAATGTTCCCTGCACACATGTGTATGTTCTAAGTTTGTACTGCTGGTTGACAGTTTGTAGGCGCTTCAGTGCCAGAGCTGTCTCTAAACACATACAAGCACCTATTGTGACGAGGCCCTGAGCTTGGCTAGTGCTGCAAGAAAAATAATTAATGTAATAAGAGTTTCTAAGCGATTGCAGCAGGGGGAAGTTGTGCAGCAGAAAATAAGATGGTTATCAGAGGAGATTTAGCTGGTCCTAATGGTGTCAGAGGAAACTGGTATTTTTGAAGTAGAAAGAACTGTTTGCACTCATAGGGAAGAGGGCACCTGCAAATGAAGCCCAACAGCTTCTTCCCAGCCCTCCCTGATAGAAACTGCTCCTGCAGACATGAACTGAATAGGAGAAGGATTTTGCATGACCTGAGTTGCTGGGGAAGCAAGGGAGGGAGGGACAAAGGGGCCTAGAGAGCCTGGGAGCAGGGAGCGATTGGGCAAGGTGGAAAATAAAGTGATTAAACACACTTGGACTTGCTCAGAGATGGGAGGGGTACATTTTTTTTACTGCTGCCCCAGGGCCCCAAAATGCATTGGCACGGCACTACAGAGAAACCACTAATCCCAGTCACCAAGGGGAGGGAACGGGACTTTCTCGTTGCCTCCTGCTCGCCGAGCGTTTGGACCCCTGTCGAAGGAAAGGCTGATGGGATTAGAGGAAACAGCTGGCTCGAGTCTTACCCTGCGGGAGCTCGCATTCTCGGGACTCGGGAAGAGAGGAGCGCCCCGCTGCCGAGTCGCATTCCAGGTCATTTGCTGAGCCCAGATGTTTTCTAATGAGCTCTATGATAAATCCCTTTCCTTTACTACCGAGCACAGTCCCTGCCAGCCAGGTCTGTCCCTAGATTTCTCTTTCTACACATGGCCAGGCAAGTCAGGCTTTGCAGTTCAAGCCAGCTAGCCTAATTACCGCTAGGACTTGTGCCTTTCCGCTTTGCCTACGCAAAGGGCTTCAGCACAGAGCTCAAATCTGTTATCCTAAAGCTGTGGCCTGATTCCTCCCATGGCTGAACCTGCCCCTCCAGCCTCTCCTTACCTCTGTCATTAAGCCAGATGCAGCGCTCAGGGTGGATTGACCTGGTGGCCTGAACGAGCAGTAAAGTGCTGTTGTACCTCTGTGCTTTGGGTGAATCTTAAAAAGCAAGAATGGGATTTGTAAGGACTACTCCATCCTTGCCCGTGGGTGCTGGAACTACCCAGATGTGAGAGTCACACGCTGGCAGCGACGGGAGGATGCGCTCCTCACATCCTACCTGCCACCACTGTCCCCTCCCTTCACCTACCCGAGATGGTGATGGGAAATCACCCCCCAGCTTTTTTTTCTTTGCCTCTGTCTCCTGGCATGAGTACTGGTCCCTTCACCTCGAGCATGTATGCCCTCACACACGGCAATTTGGGGTCCTGAGCTGTTATCTTGGAGGTGTCTTAGGGCTTATTTAGGAGTCAAGAATAAGGAGTTCAACTCCAGCAGGTGACAATCCAGTGAGAGAAGGGAGGTGATAACGGGCCACCTTTATTCCAGGGAGCTGCAATGTGATTTTTTGTGCCCTTTTACAAAGATACAGAGAGGCGAAGGGAATCAACTGATCTGCGACGGGGCAGGGGAGTCTGTGGCAGACCCAGACGTCAGTCCCCCAAATCCCTCCTGGGTCATGCCAGGGGGTTTAGCCCTTGAGAGCGCTTCTCTGGACCCTATGCAGTATGTCTCAGGGATGGTGAACAAAACACAAGTCGCTCGGGGAGAGACGGAGTGAGGACCCAGCTGTGGGGATGTGTGAAGGGCAATTCCCTCGTCGCTCCCTGCAGCCCTTTGCGGATACTCACGCTCTCGCTCGCTCCTTCTCCAGCTGCCTTTCCCTTGCATATGTTTTCTAGCATCCAGCTATGGGCAGGGAGCCTTGGAATCTGCGTTAAGACACAAATAAAAGGAATAGTTTTATTTTTAACTTCCAAATACACCCTTCTAATTCTCACGCCCACAGTTCCTAGTCGTGTCCTGACAAGCGGGGAGCCCCTGGCACTGTGGGCGTTTGTCAGCAGGCCCAAAACAGCAACAGCGGGCGAGGGAGGGAAGCTCCTGGAGACCAGGGAGCAGGTTTGTGCTGTGTCTCAGTGCACGAAAGCCTTGGTGATCCAGCAGCAGGGGAAAGGGCTGAGGGGGGAGGCAGGGGTGGGTGTGGGGACATTTTGGGCAAGGCTCCGTGCACCTGTGTTTTCATACGGTGTCTGTCTGTGGTGGAAAACAACAGGCTGATGAAACGGGCTGTCGTCGGGGGGGGCTGAGAGTGGAGAGTTGTGTCGTACTAACCCACGTGTCGCACCGCTCGGTGTGAAAACGGCAGCGTGGTTTGGCACATTTGGTGTTTTAGGGGCGGACAGCAAGCTCCCCAGAGCCTGCGGGGAGCGGGAGCTGGTAAAGGAGGGGGGGATGTGGAGCAAGAGTCTAAAAATGCTGCTGAAGCCAGCAACCCTGGCTAGGGGTGAGGCACCTGACCGCTGAGGATGGCTCCTTCCCTGCTGGTGTTGCCTCCCTCCTCTCCCTCCCGGCTGCAGAGTGGCTGCCTCTAGCCTGTGCCTGAGCCAGTGTCTGTCCAAATGACATCTGCAGGCATCAGGTCTTCACTCCTTGTGCTGGCTGCGATACCGCATTGCCAGAGAGGAAGGGGAAGAGTGTTGGCCCTGGGCTTTGACAGCCTCTCAGCAGCTTCTTTCATCCCCCAGCCAGCCTGCTCTGTCATACAGCACCTCTGCCTGTTTCTTCTGACACCAGAAAACTTGAACTCTGCTCCTTGTGCCTCCCCACCCCCAGATTTAGATTTCTGTGTTTCCCTCTTCTGCTGTTTGGCTGTTTACAGAGCTGCAACACGAATAGTAGGAAGCAGCGCGTGAGCTGCACGCCAGCTCCCATCTCTGCATGCAGCCGGGCGCTCCACTCAGTAATCACACCCCAGTGCTGAGGATCCCCCAAAAACCATCAAAATACTGAACCATGGACCTGAACCACTTGGGTGAATTTCACCCGTGGTCTGTTGCTTCGTAGCTGGTCGTGTCTGCATCTTATTTTTCCTCATTTATCCACAGACCTGAGAACTTGCTTCCCAGCCTCTCCTGCCTCCTCTTTCACTTGTATTCTTCAGAATAAAATAGCCTCCTGTGCAGGAGCTCACTGCTGGTCATGCTGGCCACGAGGAGCAGGTAGAGATTAGTCAAAAGCCCAAGTTCAGCAGTGGGTGAAACTGTTGGGAGATTAGAATTCAGGCTCCTGATGGGGTGTGTGGTCATGGTGAAAGCCTGCTCCTTTGTCTGGTGTTGGCCCTTTTGGGGCTGAGCAGTTCAGCGCAGTTCAGGGCCGGGTAGGCATCTAGCAGGATAAGTGATGTGGAAGCAGGTTTTTGCCATCTGATTTACAAAATCCTGTTGTCCTGGAGCTGGAAGGCACCGAGCAGCGGGAAACCGTTCCTTTGCTGGCAGGCTGCAGCCTCCTTCAGCTAAGAGCCAGCCCCACAGCTTGCTCTCCTCGCCTCTCCCAGGACCACTGCCAGGGCAGTACCAACACTCCTCTCAGCGCAGCTCTTGCTTTCCTCCCATCTCCTCTTCCCGCTTCTCTGATCTCGATGCGAATCTTCACACAAGCAGGAGCCAGCAAAGCCCATCCGAGCCTTGCAGGTATCTTTTGATTTGGGTAGTGCCGTGCCAGTGTTTAATGTGGAGGCCTCCATTAGATTAATTGTGCTTTTACAGAACCAGAGCCCTTCCGGTCTGCAACAATTATTGTAAATGAAAGATAACGATGAATGGTGCTTCACGGGGATTGTGTTTGGCTGTTAGTTTTTTTTATGGGAAGGGGAAAGAGAGAAAGAAAAAGAAAAGAAGAGAGAAAGATGAGATAGGGGAAGGGAAAAGAAAAAGAAAAAAGAAAAGACCATCCTCTGTGGTGTTGGAGAACTTTCCCAAAGGCTCCCCTGCGGCTAGGGCTCAACCCCAAGCACACTCTATCAAGTATGATGTTTAAATAGGAACTGTTTGCGTTCAGTGAGCCAAATCCAGACGTTGTTTAGGTCACTGCAGGAGCAAACGCTGGCGAGGTACCTTCGGCCGCCGCTCTTCTCTTGCAGACGCGGCGTTTCGAGGGCCGCGCGTTGCCCGCGGGCTCTCCCCGGTAGCCTTTAGCACTTGCCGGGGGCTCCATCGCCCAGGACGGGCGGTCTAGGGGTGAGCTCCGCACCCGCTGCCCCCCGTGGGGGTTTGGGGCTCGTCCCCGCGGCTGCGAGGGGGGAGAGGAAAGGGGGGGGGGGGGGGCTGCGCTTTCCGGGGCCGCTCGGGGCTCCCCGCACCGCCCCAGACACCGGCGGGGCGGGCGGGCGCTGCAGCCGCCGCTCCCCTCCCTCCCTCCCTCCCTCCTCCCTCTTTCCTTTCCCCTCCTCTCGTCCCCGTCCCCCCCCCCCCCGTTCCCCGTCCCCCCCCCCCCCGCCAGCCCCGATTGTGCAATCGCGAGCGGCGGGGCCGGCGGCACCGCCCGGAGCCCGGCACCGGGGGGAGGAGGCGGCCGCTCCCGCCCGCCCCGCGCCTCCCCGGGCCGCGGCGCCCAGGATGCGGCAGCCGCCGGGCACGGCGGGGCTGTAACCGCCCGCCCCGGAGCCCATGGGATGTGCCCGCCGTCGCCTGGGTGGTGAGTACCCCTTGGCTTTGTGTCCCCCCCCCCCCCGCCGCCTCCCCCCCCCCGCTCCACACGGAGCCGACCTGTTTCTTTTTCTCCGCCGCTGATCAGCACCAGATTTTCCGCCTCTTTTCCTCTCCCTTCCCTTCTCCCCCCCCCCCCCCCCCCCCCCCCCCCGGTGATGGATGGCCGGGAGGATGAGAATATTGCCACGGGCAGAAATCAGTTGCAGATGAGGCGGACTTCGGGGGATCTGCCGTGCAAGCGTTAAAGTATTTCCACCGCCGCTTTCGCTCAAATAAAATAAAAGAATAGGATATGGGGAGCCGCGCTTTATCGGTTGCACATCTGTGGTACAGAGTCCTTCCCATCTATTTTGCGTTTGGAACAAAAAAGTGCAGAGGAAAGAAGGGGAACGTTCAGTATCTCGATTAACTGCAGCGCCAGAGGACGTGTAGCAGTTCGGGTATCATAAAGGAAGGGAATTTTCCTGATGGCAAGGCAGTAAACTTTTGTTACTGGAGAAGTTTGCACTGGGGATGAATTTACATCCTTGTATCCTACAAATAGGTTTTGTGCTTATTGGAATATTACAAAGGCTTATATATGTTACATCTCGACCTGTTTCTTGACATAGTATTTTGTAACATAGTATTTCAGTTTGTCCAAGTATTTGCGGCTGTTTATTTGTTACGTACAGTCATCTCTGCGTGTTATGCACAGTGAGGATTTCTGTTTCTCTGAGGATGTTTGGGGACAGAACATGCTTCAGCTCATTTTCAGGCTGCATTAAAGTTGATCCGGACAATCAATCCCTTCTTGCCTACTAACATTTCTCTTACGAGGGCACTCTTACGAGAAACTCAGGCTCTGCTCCGCAATCTTAACTTTTACGTGTAGGATTAACCCCACCAAATTGAAAATTCAGCCTGTGTGAAGTGTTTGTGGATTTGGGGCACCATAGCTTTGCCATGCAGGTTTTTTGGGAAAAATCCCTACTGAAACAAGTGAGAAAGATCCTTAGTGATATGGCAAGGCCCAGGTTTTCCCTTGTATTTTTAGCCTAAGAACTTAACGTCCTCTTGGCAATGTCCAACCAGCCAAAAATCAGCTGCATACAATGGGCACTTTTGCTTTTTGAAGGCAGTCTCCCATCTCGGAAAAGGCAGCTCGCCTCAAATTTGCAAACCGCAGGATGGGAAATGGAATTTGCCTTCAGTATAAAAATCCCAAGTGTTTGCAAACAGCCCTGAGAAGAATCTGGGCTCTTGGCTTGACCTCTCGGCGCTGAATTCCAGCTTGGGGAGTTTGTGGTCTTGCAAAAAGGGCGAACGAGCAAAGTCTTCCTGAGTGCCCGGTTGTCTTTCCGGAGAGAGTAAAACAGTCAAGCTGGAGGGAATTTTGGGTGCCCAGGAACTGCAGGATTGGGCCCTGAGCCAAAATGCTTTTAAAGTAGCCTTGAAGACCTGCCCGTATTGGAGTAACTTTGCTCGCAGCATGTGTTGGCATCGCCGAGGTCGTGTTAAGCTGGTATAGTCATGGGAAACCTGCCCGAGAAGCCGAGCAAACTCCCGGGCAGTTATTCCTCCCCAGGCTCTGTGCCGTTCCCATTCCGGTGTTAGCAAAACCTCCCCCGGCTCCCGTATCGTAGCTGCAGTGACCGCGGGGCAGGCAGAGCCGAGGACTTGCTCTGTCCTAGGGCCTTGCTCCTGCTCTTTTTTATTGAAGTCTGCTGGAAAAACCCCCCTCCGCTTAGTCACCCAGGCTCGGAGATCCCCTGCGATAAAGCAAGGACCAGAGTACCGGCGGATCCAGCACAGGTTAGGGCAAAGAAACCTCTCAGCTGATCAAATCAGACTCTTAAAAACCTGAGCGGCTGATAAAATCTTTTGGGGGAGGACTGGAGTGGGAATGAGGGGTGGTCTGTCCCCCGCGCCTCCCGTTAGCACTGGCAGGAGCGGTGCTTGCCGTTTGCCCAGACCTTTGTTTCTCGCACAGCGCTGTTTAGGGAGGGAGAGACACGGGGCGGTGGGGGCCAGGGCTTTCCTGGGTGTAAATTAGCACCGGTGGTGGGAACAGAGCAACCCAACACTCAGTTCTACCAGTTGGGCTGGGCCGGGCCGCTACCCCCATTCCAGCCAAGATTTCAATCCGTTGGAGTAGAGCTTTGGAAATGGCGTCAGGATCGGGCCCTCGCTTTGGTCACTCTCTCAGATGTGGCTTAAGCCTCCTCCTTCTCTGATGCAGAGCTCAGATGACTTGTCCAGACCGGCATTCTGTTCACAGCTTGGTTTCGCTGTGGTTACTGGGCCCAATCCTGCAGTTTTAGGAGAGACCGTCTAAAAGTCAAGTGTGAGGTCAGCCCCTGGCACGTCTGGTAGTAATTGAAAATACCCAACTGGGCTGGGAGCTGTTACGTTACCCCCGAAAGCCTCTGGCCCTGCAGTGCCACATGTTTTAATGCTTCGGTATTGGAGATACTGCAGTCAGTGCCGTGGGTCAGCAGCACAGACGTTGGGGTTTATGGCATCAAAACTGCGAAGGCTGGTGCAGTGTAAAGCAGAGATTAAAAAAGAGCATGAAACAGCACTCAAGTCAACTGGATTTCTGCTGGTGGTGCCAGGATATGGCCTAAATGGGTGTAAAGGGAGAGGGAAACAGCAAGAAGGATCCTGAACCGTCACTGAAAGATCCACAGCTTCAGCCTCAAACCCCTTTCTCCTTCCCTCTTTCCCCCTCTTGCTCCAGCAGCTGGGAACCTGATCCTGCAAGCGTAACCCCGCTGCGTAGGACAGGGCTTGATTTTTTATGCAAGTTTGGTAATGAATGACCGAGCAAGCCGAAAGCCAGCGTGGTTGGCATTTGAGACAACTCCCATCTCTGACTGCAGGATGGCCTTACGCGGCGTGTGTGCTAAATTAAAAAAATAATAATCCTGGTGGCCACTATGTACTAGAACTGGTTTTATCTGGTTCCAGTTATGCTTGTTTTGAGTAAGATGAGCGGTGCCAGATTCTGATCTCATTTGCACCAGTGGAGTCATTTGGAGGAGCCGGTCCCAGTTTACCTCACTCGTAAGTGAAAGCAGAACTGGGCCTGCTGGGAGAAGCGCTCCCCGGGGAAATCGCTGGTGCCTGCGTGCAAATCAAACACGGGTAAAAGTGAACGACTCTTGGGACCCTTCCCAGAGGCGGTGCGGATTTTACCGCCGGCCCTGGGGAAGCTGTTTTCACCGAAAAAGGAGGGGAGAGGCTGCGGCTTCAGCTGCAGAGGGAAACGGTGTGACTGTGTGGTGCAGAGCGAGCCAGGTGCTCGCCGTCGGCGAGTGAGAGTGGTCAGGCTCTCGATTAGCGATGCCGTGGCGGAGGGAAAGACAGCCCCTTTCCATGCTGGGTGGGAAGCTGCTTGTGGGGGTTAGGGCCAGCTTTAGAGAGAGCAGCCCAGCTGGAGGGCAGCAGTCACAGAGCTCTTGCACGGGATTTTCAAAGGGGTTTGGATCCGCCGTCCCCGTTTGGACACCGGTGGCCCTCCAGCGTGGCCAGACCTCCAGCTGATACCCTCGGCCCCAGCCGGGCTGCCCGCGCCGGGGGCTCTGCCCGCTGCTCGCAGCAGCGTGTGGGACGGCTGTGTGGGAAACACCAGCTCCAGGGAAAACGCAGGAGGGAGTCGAGCCTCCTTCAGGTCCAGACATGCGAGCGAGGCCTCTGGCTGAAACGCTGCTAACAGCTGTGTTTGAAAGTGCCTATTTCTCATATTATCTGCAACGCGCTCGGCTACGACCTACCGCTGGGGACTGTTCTAGCCAAAGCACGTGGCAGACTAGTCCTTCCTTGCGCAGGGTCTCAGGCAGCCTGGACGCTCTCCCTTTCCCCAGTTTGCCGAGGCACCCCAGTCCTGCTGCTCCCCAAAACTGCTGGAGGCTCGTACCAGGCTTGTTTTGCAGGTCCCCCACGCAGCTGATCCTTGCTCCCAGCCCTCTTGCCCCGCTGCTCGTAGGGGCTGAGGAGCCCTGCATTTCGAGCAGGTGCTTGAAGAAGACAGGGAGTGGAGGGTGGTGTGAGGCCAGGATATCTTCCTGTGCTTTAGATTGATGCATTTTCCTGGCCGTGATTGTTCTTAATGCTGAAGAAATTGAGCAATTGAAATAAATTACCAGAAACTGTTTATACTGCTCTCAGACCATTAGTGTGTCCCTTTTCCAGCAGAGCTCCTTTAGGACCCCATTCTAAGCCTATCTAAGTCCATAGGTAGCTTTTTGTAGGTAAAAGGGCTTGGATTTTTTTTTTCCAGCTGCATAAAATGAGTTTCTCAAGTGCTCAGTGCATGCTCAAGAAGCCAGATTTAAACTCCCAATGTACCAAAGTCTTTTGAAATTCTGTCCAAAGTGGGGAGGGGAGAGGGCTTTAAAAATGCTGCATTGCTTTTCTGTGTTTCTGCTTTATTTCTGTGGATCGCTCAACCATGCTTGAGTGGAAATTAATATGTTACGGAAAGGGAAGCTCTAACATCTCCTGCTTTTGAAAGGAGCAGAGACAGCCAGATCCACAGTGAGAAATGACACGGCTTTTGCTCCATTATCAAAAAGTTTTGCTGTTGCATGTTAAGTATCAAATGTCTCCTATAGTAGTTCCTTTTTTATTTTTTTTTGTAATTTCTTCCCAAATTTTGCAGCTCAGCGAAGCAAGACTGAAGCTCTCAGCTCAGAAGAGACTTCTGTGTTCAGTTTAGCACCCATCTGTCTTGCTGTCCTGAAGAATTACCTCTAGACATTTTCAGTGCATAGTTCTTTTCCCTCTCCCCTGGTGATATTGTTACATCGATCAGATTAATTTGGGCTATTGCAGGCACAACAGTAGAGTTCCTAAAAGAGTGTTGTACTTTGTATTTTTTGCAACCAAATTGAAAAATGTAAAGTTTAGCTAAATGCGAATTGCAGAAAAGGGAAAGGTATTAAATAAGGACAAGTATGGAATAAAATCAGTTAGTTTTGATACTTTTTTTCAGTCACGGTGACTTTTCAGGTTTTCGCTGTTTAGATTTAAACTTTTCCTGCTAATAATGCTGGCTTATAATATTTTTTGTTCCATGTAAGCAAATACTATTTGAATTGAGATTCCTAAGAGGCAATTCCCCGTAGTATTCAGAAGTTACTCTACAGACAAAATCCTGTGTCTGAGGAGAGCCATGCCCTGAATCTTTCTGGGACAGATACATGTTTCTTTCCAGTTGCCACCAAATCAGACATTTACTGTGGCTTTGCTTCCTTTTAGGTGCCTAAATAATCGGTTGCCTTTTAGCGTTTAACAGCTCCCTGCAACGAGATCGCTCCTGGCCACCTCCCCGCACCGGAGTGATCCCACCCGAGTCCTGGGAGAGCTTTCTCTTCCCCAGGCAGCCCCTGCCCTGCAGCAGGGTGTCCTTGCACGACTCCCCCACCGCACAGCTGCGTCCCGGCCTGACTCCCACCAGCCCTGCGGCGCAGCGTTTCCCCTGAGCACCTTCCTGCATCGTGTGGGGCAAGGGCTGTTGGCAGCCATCCCTCCCCTCCTGCCCCGGGCAGCCTCATCCCTCGAAGGAAGCCAGGAGCTCCAAAGACCTCCCTGTGCTTTTCCACTCTCTCTGCACCCATCAGCTGGCTCGGCGTACGGCGCTCCCCCGTCTCTGCTCTCACGAGCAGGGAAACTGAGGCATGGAGCAGTGTGCATCAGCAGCGTGTCTTTGGGGCCTCCTTTTCTCCCAGCAGCGCTGTGCAGCAGCTTTTCTCAGCAAAATGATACAAATAACTAGTTGAACACAAAGGCAGGACCCTGTGATTCCTGTCTAACACCAACTTGGGGTTGCTCGGGGCAGCTTGGCACGGTGTAGCTTGAGGTCCAGGCCAGGTGGGAAGCTGGCTGGCTGTATTCCAGGGAGGCAGGAGAGGAAGGTGGAGGCCCCAGCTCTGATCCAGACCAGGAGCTGAAACCTTCACCTTGGCCATCTCTGCTGAGATCTCATGCACCTCACACAAGGGCTTGAATCACTGGTTGCAGCACTGAGGTGAGGCCATTTCCAGGCTTTGTACCTCATTTTCCTTAGCCGCAGCATGGAGCTGACACTATTTCTGTGCTGTATTCATAGGCTTTGAGCCTTGCCTAAGCAATGTTTAAGTTTCGGGGTTTCTTGTCTCTCAGAACCTGGGATGCTGCATGTGTGGCCATGAGCACAATATACCTGTGTCTGTGCTTTTATGTGTTTGGCAAAATTGCAAGATCCTGGATAAGAAAAATACCTATAAATATATTAAACTACTCATGAAATGTTCCCCATGTCCACCTGCAGGCTTGTCTTGTATTATGGTGTAAACTTCCCACTGGAAAAAGAGGGTAAAACTGATTAGATCTTTTTTATTTTCCTCCAGAAGTGTTTGGTTTCCAAATGGCTGAGAACAGCTGTGGGCTGGATGGTGGGAACGGGGCCTCCGAGGTAATTCCCGTGATTGTCCTCCAGCCGATATAACGATGTAGATTTTCCCAGCTGCTTCCAGGCGTTGGCGGGGACTGTCCTGCTTGCGGGACTCCTGAGAGTCCCCGGGACTGCCGGGATGGGAGGAAGGAGCTCTTCTAGGTGACACAAAACATCTGAGCGTGCTACCACCAGCTCTCAAAACCGATGGCTCAGCCATCGGCCAGACTCCTGCCAGGCTCTCCAGGCCTCGCAGGGATGCTGAGCTGGTACAGCTGAGACCCATCAGCCTTGGACATTTTGCCCCTCAGCTCCTCGGGCATGGGGACAGGCTGGAAAAGGGCTCTGGGGCTGCTCACCACAAGCCTGCAGCTGTGCGTGTGCTGAGAAGTTGTTTGTCTCCGGAGTCCGGGATGTGCCAGGCTCAAAGGCTGAGTCATTTGATTTCTGAAATGCGTGCTGAAGGGATGGCGGAGGAAGCTGCCATACGGTTCCCTGCAGAGAGAGAGGGGGGAGACCCTCACGGGCTGATGGGTCTGCCGGAACTGAGCTGAACTTTCTGCTTGAAAAGCTTTGACTAGCAGGAAAAAAAATGTGCCCCGGTGCGGAGAAGAGAAAGAAGCCCCTGTGTGCGGGGAAATGCAGGCCAGGGCCGGGGTCAGCGCCGGGGAGCACACACTTGTTCCTTTAGGGGCTGCAACGTGTAATTTAGCTTGTCACAGAGGAATGTGCTCAATGCCTTTATTTAATCGGGAGTTTGCAAACCTGCTCGGGTGCCTTGTCTTCCTTTTTCCCTTCCCTTCCCAGCCCGGGGGAGAAGGAACACGGTGCTTTTGTCTCCGACCCTGTGGCTGCTGTCAGATGAATGGTTTTAGTGGCAGCTCTGTTTGCATGACTGGTTTGAACTATGCCAGCGAACATGCCGCGGTTGCGAGGAGGCTGTTTGCAGCCCCAGCTCCCTCCCAAACTCAGCTGCATCAGATGTTTTCCTAGGCACTGGCATAAACCTTGTTACTTACTAGAAATGTGGCCCTGCGGGTTCCAGGGCATTCTTGGGAGAAGGAAAACACCATGTGGATGTGGCCTGTTCAGGACTTAAAGTCAGTGGGGGATAGCAGTGCCCAGCACCCGAGTGCCCTGAAAAATGGGGTGAAGCTGCGATTGCTCCGACTCCGCAGAGGTACCTGGTTCCCCGGCTCGCCGACGGCCCCTCTGCAAACCGGAGCAGCGGCCGTGCTGCTAGGGGCCCTGGTTACAAAGACGTCCTTGCTCAGGAAAGGAGAGGGTTTAAGCATATGTTTAAGTGCTTTCCTGAATCCAGGCCAGGTCCTGTGCTTTAGCAGAGCAGTACCTCACTCATCTTCCTCTCGGTATCGGAGCGAGACAGATGCTGGGAGATGATCCGTCATGCCTCTGGCACCGGGTCTGCTCTGACCAGCGCTGCAGAAACACCTCCCTATCGAACACCTCCCTCCGGGAAAAGAAAAGGTTCCAGGGAAGCAGAGCTGTCAGCGCAGACAGATATGTTTGCCTCTTTGCTGCCGGGTAGAGGTGCATAGAAAGCTGGAAAAAAAACAGCCACCACCTTTCTTCGGAAAGAAGGAAATTGCTCTCTAATCAGGCATGTGGAAGTGAACTTGTGTATTGACTCCAGAGGAATTTCGGCTGTTCCCTCGGGGGCTGTGATTGCTGTTTGGGTCACATCCCAGCTCTGATCTCGGACTTGCCTTTGGGAGCAGGATTCCTCAGCACGGAGCTGCTGGCATTTGAGGAATGAGTGATGCTCCTTTCAGAAACCCAAGCAAACCAAGTGTGTGTTTGTGCAGCTTAGCTGTGTGCTCCTTAGCAGAAATTGCAGAATTCCCCCGCTGAAATGGAAAAAAAAAATTCAGGGAGCAGAAGTAAGCCCTAAGAGGTGTCTTCAGGACAAATGCAGTTAACCACACGCTCTTATGAATGGCAGTGCAAGCTCGGGGGCTAAAACCCTCTGCTTATTTCAAACCAAGACCTGCAAACCCTGCTTTGTGCAGGTAGTCTCAGCGGGGACCTGTGGGATTCACATGAACAAGTGCTGGGAGGATTAGGAAGCCAAGGATACAAAGGTCTTGCTGTGTTAGACCATTACAGTTCCTCTATCACCAGGAAATAAGAAAATTTTGTAGAAACCCCACCTGATTCCTCCAGAGATCCCAAGGCCAGGGAATGAGGATGCCCTTTTCTGGCTGCCTTGGGTTGGAGGATGAGGAAGCATCTCTCTCTCACATCTCTCTTGATTCAGATCCAGGAGGTTGGGCTCAGTGGAGGGGTAACAGGGCAGAACCCTCTGCCCCATAATGACCTTAAAATATCAGAGCTGGAGCTGTGAGAGGTGCTTAGCAGGCCCATCTCAATCATGTAGATAAACGTGGTGGTCCTGCAGCTGAGGATGTGTTGGTGCCGACTGTGCAGATAGACTGAGTGACCGGGGAACGCCCGGCTGGGATCCCCAGCGCAGAGCTGCCTCTGACACCAGTGTCTGATAAACAAGGCAGTTTTTTTCCTCTCCTTCCCCAGCAAGTGTTAGAGGGCTGGGCCCAAGAGCCATGGGAATCCACAGGAGTCTTTCCAGTGTGGGCTTTGGATCTTCGTCTGGATAAATAAATAGAAGGAAATAACAAATAACACGGTTCTAACAAATATTTTAGAAAGTATAAATGTCTGCCTTTCACTGTGACTCCATCCAAACCCCACAAAGGAAAAAATTTCCCTATTTCTGTGATGCTTTTCCATCTGCCTTTCCCCAGCGATTGGGAGTGTTAATGCAGGCACCTTGGCTCGGGAACAGAGCTGGCCCGCAAGGAAACCCGGCGTGGGATTTCTCTGGGGTGGTAAGTAACCTTCTCGGCCGACCACCTTTGTGAGCGAGGTTTACACTTGCTATGAAAAGCACCCCTTTTGTCTGCAGACTGAGGTCCTGTCCTCAGAGTAACCGTTCGCTGAATTTGAGTGGCTCTATAAAAATAAATGCCGTACTGGTCTTTTCTGAGGGTTTCTGGACTGAGGTTTCCAGGTCTCCCCGCTTGCTGCTGCCTTGCAGCGACACCTGCCGCGCACTCCCAGGAGGAGAGCGGCTCCCCTTCCCGGGAAAGCCATCCCTCTCCTCTGGGAAGGCTCGCAGCAAGGCCAGCTTTGGCTCTCAAGGTGGGAGAAAAGGAAGTGGAGAAGCCTGCTCCTTCCTCAAATAAAAACATTTCTGCGGTCTGCGACTTCTCCAGCCTGGCTCGGCCTGTGGCGGTGACGCTTTTGTTTTGCAAACTTCTCCTAGCCCAGCTTTGGGTGGGAAATGATGAAAAGCCTGCTGTTGCTGCTGGCAGAGAGCTCGGGAGCAGGAATGCAGGTGTCTGCCTGCCCCAGAGCTGCTTTTGAACAGGGAAGAGGCAGCGCAGCGTGTTCCGCTCCCCGTGCGGTGTTCTGGGGAGATGAGGGTACCAGCACGCTGCGAGGACACATGCTTGTCACAGCCAAGAACTGCCACGGGCTCAGAAAAACAGGTCTGCTTGCCTGTCTCCTTCCCTGCTAACGCTCTGCTCTCTGTCTGCAGTTGTAGGATTTTGGCAGAGCTGGCCATGATGTTATGGTTCGTGGTTGGGGCCCTCTTCCCAGCGCTGCTCCTGGCCGCGCCGCCCCCCATAAACAAGCTCGCCCTCTTCCCGGACAAGAGCGCTTGGTGCGAGGCCAAGAACATCACCCAGATCGTGGGGCACAGCGGCTGCGAGTCCAAGTCCATCCAGAACAGGTAGGGATGCAGCCTCAGCGCAGAGCTGGATACAGCTGATTTCCATTTGCAGGTGGCACCGGAGTGGCTCTGGGGACTGTCACTCGCACAAGAAGCCAGGCACAATGTCCTGCCTTCAGCCTGTCTCCACGGAAGGTCAAACCTCCTTCTGCCAGGAAGAGCAGGCACCTCCCCTGAGCCCTCACCCCTGCTGTTGTCTTTGCAGGGCCTGCCTGGGACAGTGTTTCAGCTACAGCGTCCCCAACACCTTCCCTCAGTCCACAGAGTCCCTGGTTCACTGCGACTCCTGCATGCCAGCCCAGTCCATGTGGGAAATCGTGAGTATTCACCTGCTCCACGGTTCTTTCCATGGGGCCTCGCTCAGGGGTCTCAGCTCTGCTCTGCCACCGCTTTAGGGGAAGTCGTTCTCCTTTTCTGAGGTTTTCCCACTCGTAGTTTCCTTTCAGGGTGTCTCTCAGGTGACTGTACCCTGTCTCGAGATGCCTGGGTGGAAGGGGCTGCTGAAAGCAACGTGACTGCTGTGATGAATGATGCATTTATCACTTTGTTTGCAGAAGCATCCCCCGTCAGTCCCTGCATTATTCATCCCTGTGCTCATCCCCTGTGCCTGTTCTCTCCACCACTCCCTTTGTCGCCTCCTCCCGCTTGGGAGTTTTTGCCTTCTTCAACATCCAGAAGCGCTTCCCACAGCCCATCTGCCCGTCCCCCTCAGAGCTCCCGGTTTCATGCCAGCGCTGATCCTGGCAGAGCCATAAACCAGGGAGCTGGCTTCAGCTCTGCCTTTGCTTTCAACTCACACATTTGGGCAGATGTTTTAGTCCGAACTCTCAGAGCTGCTCAGCAATGTGTCTCATGGGTGGCCTTTGCGGTTACCACCGATATTTCTGTGCCGGTAGTGCCTGGGAGCAGCGTCCCACTTGAGTCGGTGCATTTTCCCCAGGTCTCTGCAGCTTGTGACCTTGCGAGAGGTCTCTTCCCTTGCAGACTGCCTGCGGAGCTGTGTCCGTGTGGGCAACGAGCCATCACTTCTGGCTTAAAGTCCCCCAAAATCTGCAGGGCACGGGGCAGGCCAGACCCATCCCTGGAGGGGTTTAAGAGTCGGGTTGACATGGCGCTGAGGGATATCACAGAATCACAGAATCATCTGGGTTGGAAAAGCCCTTGAAGCTCCTCCAGTCCAACCATGAACCTCACCCTGACCGTTCCCAACTCCACCAGATCCCTCAGCGCTGGGTCAACCCGACTCTTCAACCCCTCCAGGGATGGGGACTCCCCCCCTGCCCTGGGCAGCCCATTCCAACGCCCAACAACACTTTCTGCAAAGAAATCCTTCCTAAGAGCCAGTCTAAGATCTGGTGGAGTTGAGAACAGTCAGTGTGAGGTTCATGGTTGGACTGGATGATCTCCAAGGTCTTTTCCAACCTCGATGATTCTGTGATTCTGTGACCCACTGGCCATCCAGGCCACGCTCACTCCCTGTGTCCTCGTCCTTTCCACCCAGGTGACACTGGACTGTCCAGGCAACGACGAGATCCCCAGGGTTGACAAGCTGGTGGAGAAGATACTTCACTGTAGCTGCCAGGCTTGCGGGAAGGAGCCGAGCCACGAGGGAGCCCTGTTCAACGTCTACCTGAACGCGGAGGAGAATATGCCGGCCGAAGGTCCCAGCCCCCATCACTACGCCCACCACCAACAGGAGGTGGAAGAACCTCCTGCCTCCAGCCACCACCATCACGAGGAGGAGGCCGACGAGTGACCTGGCCCTTGCGGACTGTCCTGGCAGCCGGCAGCGCGGGCAGGGGGTGTGTGCGAGGGAGAGGGCCGGGGTTTGGGGAGGGAGGGGGGTGGTGGAGTCTTTCCTGTCTAATAGCTACCCTCATGCTTTGCTCTCCACGACACCCCGGGGCTGCAGGAACGTTTTGAGGCACAAGCAGGGCTGAGGGGCAGACGTGGGGCTGGAGCTGCGGGGCGAGAGAGGAGGGCTCGGCATTTTCTGATGCAAACTTACTTGCACATAATAATAATAATATATTGAGAGGAGCAGGAACCCGGACGTGGGGGGTTCGGCTGAGAGCTGGGCTCCCCAGGGGCTGTCTGCAGGCTCCTGAACCTCCTGTGGAGCCTTTGCTGAGTCCTTCTGGGTTTTTCTCTTGTAAACGGCTCGTACCTGGGGTGGAGGAAGAGGGGATGGACAAGAGATGCAGGTCTCCCCTGGGGTGCGCGGGACCAGCAGCATCCCTTCTTCCTCCTGCCTGCCCTGCCCGCCTGCCTGCAGACGCGTGGGCTCAGCGTGGACGCGCTATTCCTCCTGGCACCCACTGAATCTTAAATTCAACCCCAAGCCCCTTGGTTTAGGCAGCTCTGGGGGAGCGTTTTACCCCAGGACGTGCCTCTGGGGCTGCGGGGAACCGTGGCGGTGAGAGCCCCAACCTCGGGGCCACCACGGAGCTCTCCGTGTCGTGCCGTGGGCTCTGGGGCTTCACGTTTCGTGGCCCCGCAGGGGAAGGCCAAGAGCAGGGGTGGCCTGGGGTGGGAGCCAGCCCCTTCCCCCCTCTCCCTGCTGCACTTTAACGGTGGTGGAGGGAGAAGCGGGGCGAGTGCCGGGATGCCGATGTACCTTTGCCAGGGACTGCTGACGCAGGGCTGGGGAGGCTTGGGGTGGGGGGATGGCCCTGGGCCCCTCCCGCTACCCCTTTCTCTCTGTTGTATAAAGCTGATTTCTTTGGCGCTGTCCTGACAAGAGCTTCCAGAGCTTGTAATCGATGCCTCCCCCTCCTTTTTTACAAGGGTGGTTTTATTTTTGTTTTTGTTTTTTTTTTTTTTCTTAAATAAATTAGTTCTGACTTCCATTTCTCAGTGCTCTGATGCCTGGCTGGTTTTTGGCAGTGGGCTCCTCAGTGCTGACAGAGGGGGGAGAGGCCGTTTCCAGCAGGACCCCGGACGCGACAGCAGCGCAGGAGGGTTCAGGGCACGGGAGAGCGACGGGTCCCTTTAGCTTTCTGCTGCGTTCAGATTGGGAGGAGGAGGGAGAGCCGCTAAAAGAAAAACCGACCCCAAATCCTCAGCATCTGGGCTGCAGGTGGTCACAGGGAGCTTGCGCGTCAGGCACGGTTCTACTCCAGAGAGTCGCTGCAGCCTGGAGGTTTAAGGGCTGTCGGGTCCCACTTGTGTGGGAAGTGCGTGGGGTCTCTGCGGGATCCCGCAACCTTTATCGGCTCTGTTGCCACTAGGTGACACTCTTGATCCAGCGTGTTTCGCGGCAGCCAGATGTTGGTGGCCTCCAGGAGCGGCCTCTGGACTGGAGGAAGGCGAACTTGGACATGGACGTGGACATCCCTTCGTGGGTGAGGAGGGGACCCAAGCGCCTCCACTGGGTTATTTCCAAGGGTGTTTGGATCACGCGCGCCCTTGCAAACCTCTGGTCCCGCTGGTGCGTGGTTGTACCCTCGGAAACGATCAGCTGGTGCTCCCTGCACTGAGCCTAACCCCCGGGAAGGTCTCGTCTGCTGCCGGAGGGGCAGGAGGCTGCCACAACGAAGGGACGGCCTGAAAAGGAAGGACCCTGGCAGGGGTGGAGGTGTCCTGTGCATTAAGATAATTTTTTTAGGCTGGGAATGTGTCCTGCTAAGAATGGGAGCTTTACTGGAGAGCCAGGAGGCAGGAAAAGGTGGAGAAACCCAGGCTGTCACTGACCACCATCACGTGGCCCTTTTATTGGTGTACAGAGAAAACAGGAGCTGGATTTTGCAGGGGGACTGTTCCTATAAACTCCAGGAGCTGCAGTTCAGGGTTTGGAGCAGGATGCCTCTGCTCCCTTTGGACACAACCGGAGCTTCAGTGGAGGCAGGCAAGGGGAGGGCTGTTTTGCAGCTGAAAACACAAAGCTTGAAAGGTAGTTAGCCAGGCTCTGCCCTGAGGAGCCGTCCCGGTTAAAGGATGGAATGAGATCCTGAGCCTAGATTGTACGACTGCCTGGATGTCCTCACCGAGGTCTCTCAGCCTTCCAGTTTTACTCACCCCAGCTCACCAGCCCTTTCTCTGCCATGGTGACATTTGGGTGGCTGTTGACAACCTGGTTTTGCTTTCCCTGCTAGTGGTACTGGCGAGCAGAGCTGGTGGAAACCATGATCCCCTGCAGATGTGTCCAGAAACGCAGCGCAGGGGAGAGAGCACAGAGGCCAGCAGAGCTGCCGGAGCAGAGAAGCTTTTGCAGGGGCAACGGTAGGATCTGGACCTCATTTTAAGGCAGGTTTTTTTTAAAAACATTTTGCTTCGATCAATTCAGATTCACTTCCCCAGCAAACGCATCCAAACCAGGCGTACAAAACCTCCCACATACCTCGTTGTGGAGGACACGCTCCCGATCCAACCTCCTTCTCTGAAGCAAAAACTCTGGAGATAAATGTTACCTGGAGATAAACTATCTGGAGATAAATGCTCCTAAGGTTGGGGTGCAGCGGGGCTGAGGAGGACGCACGGCTTTACGCTGAGGCGTGACTTCCTCGCCGAGCACCAGCGTGGGCCCAGCTGGGATAAATCTGTGCTGCTGCATTGATCTACCCGAGCTGGGGAGGCTGCCGCAGTGTGGGCTTGGGGTGGGTTTTCTTGCTTGTTCCCAGCACAGATGGGACGAGGAAATGAGGGTTTCCTGGTACAAGCGCTTTTCTAAAGAAACCTCCTGCTGCGATCAGAGCCTCGCGTGTGTGTGCTCTGCCCTGGGCCGCCTGCCAGGCCAGTGACGCAGAGGTGGCCGGGGAGGTTTGGCTGGGAGCATCCGAGGAGAGGGTCCTGGGGCAGCAGAGGGAGGGCACGCGCCGTGCACAAGCTCCCAGGAGAGCTCGTCCAGGTACCAGCGACGGCAGCTCCTTCCCAGTGAACACCAGTGGGGGGGCAATGGGGCGCGTACGGGCTGTGCCCACGCGCAGAGGTGAGTGAGCCCTGTTTGCATCTCCTTGCTCAGAGACCCGAACCTCCCCTTCAGCCACCGAGAAAAGCCCAACAAAGTTGTTGAAAAAGTGATTAGAAAAGCAGATCTTGGTAAAAAGACAAATTCCTGTCCCGGGGCGGGTGGCTGGGCAGCGGGACGGGGCCGGTGGGGGCGTGAGGCTGGCACAGCTGGCGCTCAGCCGCACATCTGCAGCGGCAGCTGCCCAGGGGAAGCGCGTTCACAAAAGCCTCGGCAGTGGCGCAGGAGGAAGGGGCAGCAGCTGGCAGGGTCTGTGACCGCAGGGGGAGGTGCTGGGGCACAAGGGAGACGCGCACACGCGGCTCTGGTTTGTGCTGGGGTCAGCGCTCTCGGCTCTTGTCTCCCCCCAGCAGAAATTGCAGCCATTTGTTTGAAGAAAAAAAACCTTTCGGCAGCTGGGTAGTTAAAAATATATCAGTCTCTGCCAAGCACCCCAAGGTGTCAGCTCTGAGGTGTGGAGGTGGTAGCATGAGATAGCATGGGATACCTAACGGCGCTTAAAGATTCAGGAGTGTCTCCTGAACTAGAAGGGATGAAGAAGCCAGCAGGACCCGCGGGGTTCTTTGACATGTTGCCTCCCACTTGCCAATGGGCAAGTTGCCATGGGTCCGTCCGGAGTTGCCCCTGCAAAGGCAGGGTCTGAGGCCAACCCAAATAACCCCGGAGTGGAGGGACAAGACCCCTGGCTGCGCCGGCCTGAGCGTGGCCGTTCCCTGTGGCTTCTACTCACACCCTCCATCCCCGGCTGCAGACTGCTGGAAAATCACCCAGCAAGTCCTTTGGCTTCTTTCTGAGCAGGCAACTGTGGGCTGTTGCATGCAGGTTTTGTTGCTTTTTTATTGGGCTTTGCAAAATTTTCCTTTTGATCGACTGCTGTGGAGGCTGGAGCTCAGAGCAGCCGCAGACCCGCGGGCCCGTGGGTTGCTGCTCGCCTGCCAGGCGGCCGCGGGGTCCCCGGCGTGGGGACGCAGAGCCCGGTGCTGGCTGTCTCTTTAAGACAGAAAAGGGAACTCTCTGGCTGCCACTTTGTGGAGTTTCGACCAGATCTCTGTTTTCATTAGCATTTCATTTCATCTCCTCCTCTTCCCCCCCAGCCCCACCTCCTCCGAATCAGCATTTCTGCATCCTTTTCTGTGCATCACAGAGCAGCAGGTAAAAGTCTGGCTGGCACCTGCACACACACACACACACACACACACACTCCCGCACTCACACCCCTGCACGCTCGACGCACCTCTGCTGGGGGTGGGGAGAGACACCTTCCCACACTCCTGCGTGTTGCATCTTCCTCCTCCTCACGGGCGAGCTTGGCTGGGAGCATCCCCGCGCTCGCCTCAGGGCTGCTCTGCCTCTCCTTGCTGTCTCTGGCTGCAGCAGCAGCAGCGCTCAGGCACCGAGCTGCTGCTCAGCGGGGCCCCGCTGCCCGGGGGACGGAGTGCTGCAGGTAGCCAAGCCCAGCGGGGGGGCAGAGAGCCAAGCACTGGGGGTCCAGAGCATCCCCAGCAGCTGAAACGTCCCAGCACCTGGAGTATCCTGGGTGTAGAGCATCCCTGGCATCTGGAGCATCCTGGGATCCAGAGCATCCCCAGCATCTGAAGTATCTTGGGGTCCAGAGCATCCAGAGCATCCTGGGGTCCAGATTATTCCCTGGTCCAGAGCATCAGAGCATCCAGAGCACCCCCAGCATCTCGAGCATCCTGCCATCTGGAGCATCCCGCCATCCAGAGCATCCCTGGCACCGTGAGCATCCCGCCACCCAGAGCATCCCGCCACACAGAGCAGCCCCGGCGTCGCGGGCATCCCACCATCCAGAGCATCCCAAGCCTCCCTGGTTGCCCAGAGCATCCCCAGCATCCAGAAGCAGCATCCAGGGACATCCCAGCACTGGGGGATTTGCAGAGACAAGGAAATGCCTGGCTGTGAGTAACGGGGAGGGGAACCTTGCTACTGCTGATCGGCTCCCAGGAATGTCACTCTGCTCTGATTGCCACTGAAGAGAGGTGGGGGGGGGGAAGAGAGGGAGAGGAGAGGAGAAAGGAGGATGGACAGAGAGGAGACAGCGAGATGGTTCTTCTTCCCCTGGAGCTGGCTCTGGCGATGATCACCTAGCACAGGTCACGGCCGGAGAAGGTCCCCCCAGCTCCAGAGCCAGCCCTGCCACCCAGCTCCTCATGGAGGGCGATTTGGGGGCCCCCAACGCCAGCGTGCTGGGGGAGCGCTCGCTGCTGGTGGGGAGCAGCTGGGTGGCCGCTTTCCTCTGCTTCATCATCCTGCTGACCACAGCGGGGAACTTCCTCCTCATCCTCCTCATCGTCACCCAGCGCTCCCTCCGCAACACCTCCAACTACTTCCTGGTGTCCCTCTTCATGTCCGACCTGATGGTGGGGCTGGTGGTCATGCCCCCGGCCATGCTCAACCAGCTCTACGGCCGCTGGGTGCTGCGGGGCGACTTCTGCTCCCTCTGGTACTCCTTCGACGTCATGTGCTGCAGCGCCTCCATCCTCAACCTCTGCGTCATCAGCTTGGACCGCTACCTGCTCATCATCTCCCCCCTCAAGTACAAGCTGCGGATGACCTCCTGCAGAGCCCTCTGGCTCATCCTGGCCACCTGGACCTTGGCCGCGCTGGCCTCCTTCCTGCCCATCAAGATGGGTTGGCACGAGCTGGAGTTTGAGGTCCGGTCCCCAAATGTCACCTCCCGGGGGGACGAGGACCAGTGCCGGCTGCTGGTCAGCTTGCCCTACGCCTTGGTGGCCTCCTGCCTGACTTTCTTCCTCCCGTCCACCGCCATCTCCTTCACCTACTGCCGCATCCTCCTGGCAGCCCGCAAGCAAGCGGTGCAGGTGGCTTCCCTCGCCTCCAACGTGGCCACCACCACCACCACCGACGAGACCACGCCACAGGTAAGGTGGCCACAGGGACGTTGCTCCCTGCAGATGCCCGTGGTTTGGGTGCCTGGGGTGTTTCTGCCTTCTGGACGGCCCCGGGGCTGGAGCTGGCAAAGGGCTTTGGCAACCGGACTGCAGGGAGGGAGATTTCGGGCAACTTCACCTCCCTGGTGTCCTCCAGGGTGCCCTGCGTCTTGTCCCAGCCATGGGGTGATTTTCAGCTGCTCAGCAGCACAGAAACAGCAGGAGCAGAAGCAGAGAAATAAATTAAGATACAGGTGAAAACGCTCAGCAGCACAAAATAAATGCAGTTTTGCCCCCCTCTTGACTAGCGTCATCCCGGAGGGTTTTAATCTTACCTGACTTTCCACTCGTAAATCTTGGCCATGGTAGGTATGAGACATATGAGGGAGAAGGAGTTTAAATAATAGCAAATACCAAATTCTGGAGAGCACCTTATTTTGCACTGCCAGCTTCTATTTTTGTTACCTGGTCTATAATGGGAACTGCAAAATACCTCCTTACTCGGCTGCTGGTGTGTGTGGTTTTTATAACCAGAACGTGGCTGCACTTGTTTGTATTTCTCCAGGAGAAGGTAATTGCCACTAAATCTAACAGCTTTAATTCCCTGTAATAGGCTTTATTGACCTCATATCCTACAGGGAAAAGACAAACTTAATTGCCTTTAAATACCTTGATTTAGTTTGTTGTTCTCTCTCTTTTAAGAAAGGAGCCAGGACTCCCTGACCCGGCCAGCTCTCCCGCACGTGATGAGATGTACCAGGCTTTCAAAAGGAAAACGAGAATTAAAGAATAAACAGACGATATCATAAAATGTTTATTTTTTCCCCAGATGTCAGGTTTTTGGACTCGACAAACACAACCTGCCACAGCCCTGGTGCTGCCCCGCTCGAGGGACGCTCAGGTGCTTTGTTCTGCTGTGGAAAAGCAGCCTCTGCCCCCCAGTATCTGAGCAGAGACAAGAGTCCCCACAGATTCCTGGGTGCCTGGAATGGGCTGAGCTGCAAACAACGTGTCAGCCAGGGAACCCTCCAGTTTCATCTTTTTAACTGGATTTTTGTTCTCTTTTTGGGCAGGAAGCTGAGTGACACCAGGGCCTCGTTTAATTATGGCGGAGAGCTGAGATAATAATTTACTTTCAGATTGCAAGAGTGGATAGAGGACTGCGTTAGTTATGGTGTTTGTAGGCTGAAACGTTTCACGTCCTGTTTTTAAAAATGTAATTAGTTTGCTGCTCTAATCAGCAGCTAGAGCTGCTTCTTTAGGGCATGTTTTATCCTCACCAAAACATTGACTGAGTTGGATTTTTCTATAAAAGAAGCATCTTAATGATAAAGCTGCTATGTTACAGTAAAAAAAAAAAAAAAAAAATCCTTTCAGTGTTGAGGGTTTCTATTGCTTCCTCTTCCTGATCTATGGTTCAGGGACTGCGGTGTGTGCCATCCTCCTGCCCCTTGTGAGAAGGGAAATGACAGCAGGGGGGTTTTTTGCAGGATTTGCAGCACCAAATGCCACTTTTGCTGGGCGGGAGGCTGGTGCCAGTGCTGGCAGCTCCAGCCCGGGGACAATCACTCGCTGACCGCCCCGTCTCCCGCTGCAGGTTCCCCGCACCCCGAGCCAGCCCGTGGCCAGCAGCGAGAGCAGGAGGTTCGCCAACAAGCACAGCAAGAAGGCGCTGAAGGCCAGCCTGACGTTGGGCATCCTCCTGGGCATGTTCTTCGTGGCTTGGCTTCCCTTCTTCGTCACCAACGTGGCGCAGGTAAGCACGTTCGGGGATTTTATGTCGGGTTTTCAAAAGGTTTTTACTTTGAATCCAGTTGGGTTCAATCTGAGGCACCTGCAGGTGTTGCTGGAAAGCCTCTGGGACCAAAGAAGGAATTTCCCCAGGGAGCAAGGGCAAGGAAAAACCCTTCGAAAGGGTTTTGAAAGGTTCCTTTGAAAGGGAGATGTTGGCATGGCTGGGAAACCACTCTGGATTGGGGCTGAGGTGGGAGATGCTGCTAATCACAGAACCACAGAATCATTCAGATTGGAAAAGCCCCTCGGGATCATCGAGTCCAACCCTCAGCCCGACTCTGCAAAGTTCTCCCCTACACCACATCCCCCCACAGCTCATCCAAACGACCCTTAAACGCACCCAGGGATGGGGACTCCACCCCCTCCCTGGGCAGCCTATTCCACTCTCTGACCACTCTTGCTGTGAAAAATTTTTCCCTCGTGTCCAGCCTGAACCTCCCCTGTTGCAGTTTAAAGCCGTTCCCTCTTGTTCTGTCACTAATCCCCTGGGAGAAGAGACCAGCACCAACCTCTCTACAACGTCCTTTCAGGGAGCTGTAGAGAGTGATGAGGTCTCCCCTCACCTTCTCCTCCTCACACTGAACAGTCCCAGCTCCTTCAATCTCTCCTCACAGGATTTATTCTCCAGGCCCTTCCCCAGCTCGTTGCCCTCCTCTGCCCTCGCTCCAGCACCTCGAGATCTCTCTCGTATTGAGGTGCCCAAAACTGGACACAACACTCCAGGTGTGGCCTCACCAGTGCAGAGCACAGGGGGACTGTCACCTCCCTGCTTCTGCTGGTCACACTATTTCTAATCCAAGCCAGGATGCCGTTGGCTTTCTTGGCCACCTGGGCACACTGCTGGCTCATGTTCAGCTGTTTGTCAGTGAGAACCCCCAGATCCTTCTCTCCCAGACAGCTCCAGCCACACCTCCCCAAGCCTGTAGCCATGCAGGGGGTTGTTGTGGCCCAAGTGCAGGACCTGGCACTTGGCCTTGTTGAAGCTCATCCTGTTGACGTTGGCCACCGATCCAATCTATCCAAGTCTCTCTGTAGAGCAGAGAGATCTAATCCTTGCGGTGTCCCCCCCCTCCCCAGGCAGTCTGCAGCTGCGTCCCAGCCGGCTTCTTCGACGTGCTCACCTGGCTCGGGTACTGCAACAGCACCATGAACCCCATCATCTACCCGCTCTTCATGAGGGACTTCAAGAGGGCCATGGGCAAATACCTGCCCTGCTGCCGGCGCTCGGGGGAGCCCCGTCCCAGCGCCATCTCCCTCTCCATGAGGAACTCCAACAGCGGACCCCGCGCGGCCACCTCCCTCAAGAACGTCCTCACCTTGCAGGCTGAGACCGACTCGGTCGACTCCGGGGTGCTGGGGAACGAACAGAGCCTGCTGCCGGCCGCCGATGGCTCCCTGCCTCTGCCGGCCCCCCGCGCCCGCTTGGTCAACCTTTTCGAGGCGGAGGAGCCCCCGGACGCGGAGCGGCAGCCCAGGCGGCTCGGCACCCCCGTGGCCTGAGCGAGGGGGTCCCGACGGGGGGTTACGGACCTCGGTGTGCTGGGAAGGATCCCCCAGCCCGACGCAAACTCACCAAGGAGCCGATTTGCTGCAAGACGTCTCCCTGGCTGTGTGTTGCTGCTCGATACCTTCTTCAAACACAATGGCACCTCCTCGGAGAAGACGTCGTCACTGAGCACTTCTGCGGGTAGGTTTAAACAGCATAAAGCCACATTTTACTGCTGAATTAATCTGCCTTGTTTCTCTCTCTCTCCATCCCTCCCTTGCTCACCATCACCAATCCCTCACCCTTCTCCGAGAGCTGCTTCTCGTGGCCTTTTCATCTCCGGTTAGTCTGAACCTTGGGCTCCAGGCCCTTCTGCCATCTTACGTCTCCCTAAACTTAAACCAAGGCTTGGTTTTCAGCTTCCACTCACACAACTCAGCATCTCACCTCTCTCTCACCAAGTGCACCGAAAGGACCGGTGGAAACCACATCCTGTGACTCATGGATGAGAGGTTTGGGGCTGCTTCAGTCCACAGAACATCACGTCTTCTTGGAGTTTAATTTCCTCGCCCGATTTGGACTGTATCTGTCTCGGTTTCCTGCGAAAGCAGTGAGTTGCAACACAGCGAAACCATCGTGCTTAATCATGAACAGCCTGCACTACAGGGGATTAAATTTGATGCAAAATGTTCAACATCGTTTTTTGGATATTCAGCAAGGGCGTGGGTGTTCGACTGGTTTGTGGCTCTATGGGTATCCTGACAGTAGTAAGGAACGAGATAAGCTTCCTTTTCAATTTCATCCTACAGCTTCCTATTTTTGGCATATGACCATCATACTTTGCTCTGACAATCCCTCAAGTTTTACAGGATGCAATTAGAAAATCATTTTCCTCCCCTTCAAGTAAGAATCTAAACAAATATAGTCTTTTAAATGACAATGCCAGCCCCCCCAGCCTCCTCATAGCCATAAGCAGGGAGAATAGTGAGTGATATGTTAAGTGGGCACTTAAAAAAAAACCAAAAACAAATGCTTTTAGCAAATCCTTCCTCAAGTGCCTTTCGGAGGCAGAGAGGGGTTGGTAGCCAGCTGCTGTGCCCTCCCTGGACTCGTACCCTCCGAGCCTTGCTGCCTCCTTCCCAGCACACCCTCCAGAGTTTGATTGTGCTCCCGAAGCTCACGGTCACACAAAGCAGCCCTGGGACATGCGACACCGGCAGCAGCAGCCACATGCCACGCAAGCCTCATTGGTTTTCTTTCCACATTGCCCACGAATGTTGCAGAACTGAACAAGTGTTTTTATGACTAACCTGACATTTTGTTGCTACAAATCCCCTTGCAGCCGAAGGCTGGCCCGGTGATAAATGACCGTGACAAACGGGGGACGGAGCGCACGTTCAAACATCGTTCAATGCATTTTGGCCACGTATCTGTGGACAGATAGCTTGGGTTTGGTATCAAGTATGAAGATAAATATGTACATCTTTCCACAAATGGCTTTATAGAAAAACATGCTTTGACCACAACTCCAGTTAAAAAGGAGTAGAAAAATACATGGTGAAGTCCAAAAGCTGCATTAGGTAACCAAATCGGCAGACACAGGCTTCAGAGATGGACAGACACTGCTTCTTCAAGCCAAATGTTCAAAAGCAATAATGTGTTACTCTCTCATCGAGTCAGTTCTTTGGAATAAGGTGGTTGTTTGCTTGTGGACTAATCCTCTGACACAGTGGAGAAATCGTAGCCCTTTCCTGCAGCCAAGGGCATCGACACCGAGCAGGGAAAGTGGCCCGTCACTGCGGGAGCCCGTGGCCTGTCCCAGAGATGTCTCCCGTGGCTCCGTGGCGAGGCACCGCTCCGCTCAGAGCTGAGCAGGGCCGAGCCCCCTCGGCGGCAGGAACTGGGGAGAGGAAAAGCCGGGCCCCATACCCAAAGCTGCGCCGCGCTGCCACGTCACGCTGCCGCCCCCAGAAACAGCCGCCTTTTTGACTTTGTGAGAAATAATCTGCAGGTCAGGTCTGCAGAGAGCTGGGGAAGGAAAGGAGAGGTGGTTATTGAGCTGTTGGACCAGGGAGGGAGGAGGAGGACTCCCCGTGAACTGAAATCGGGAGCTGCAAGCGCGCTATTTCCCCTCGCGTGAGTCAACGAGACCTTCCAGATCGGGATGCGGGAAGGTATTTATACCATCCGGCACGTGTTTTAAACCAGAAAAACACAGAGGTGTTCTCAAAAGGGGGTTTATCCTCCTGCCATGTTCCTGTCAGATGCGTTTTCTTGGGCTTAGCAGCAAAATAGGCCAGAAAAGGACCTTTTATGGAAGATGTGGATCAGTCCCATACGGTTTTGGAAGCCTCTGCATGGCAGGGATGTAAAGCAGGGTCCCTCCCTCCAGTCTGACACTGGGGAGAAGAGACTGGATGCCAATTCGCTTTTATGGAAGGAGGTAGAAATCAAACAGACTCATGTTTATCCTATGCCAAGTATTGGTTTTATTCTAAGCCAATTAAAAATATGTCTAGAGGGGGCTTTTAAGGCTGGAGATGTGTGTGGGACACAAACCGAAAGCCTCTGTGGGTTGCTGGCTTGCAAAGCCTGGGAGGAAGTTTCACAAAGTAATAAATCATAAAAAGCCCACTCTGTTTCTTCTGCTGTCTTTCACCTAGGGACTCAAAGCATGTTTCTAACAGTAATGAGGCCGCGAACGCTCATCGCCCCCAGCTTGCAGATAGGGAAACAGCCCTGGTGACTGGGAAGTGCCCAAGCCCTGGCAGCAAACCTGCAGCAGCCTGGGGGGAGAAGGCAGGTAGCCCCAGCCTCTCGCCTGCCCCGTTAGCAGAGCCCAAGCGCAGACGCTGAGACGGACGTAGCTGGGCAGCCAGAGCCTGCAACACCCCTGAAAACCACAAACCAAATCCACCATTAAGTGGAAAAATGTTTTTAATCTCCTAGTGACAAGCCCCTCTCCACGATATGCTTAAAAATACCCACAGAGCCACCTGCTTTCCCAGGAGTTATATAGCAGAGACACAGTCCCTAATGGTGACAGCTGCTTCCCTCAAGAATAAACCCAGTTTGTGCGAGGAGGGAAGTGCTGCCGCTTCCTGAGGAGCAGTGCTGAATCAGGCAGGAATCAGCCCTTTCTCCTCCGTGGGAGATGCCGTGGGCGGCTGCTCCGAACACTTTGATCCAGCGACACGCCGGTGCCCCGCTCCAGGCTCTCAGGAGGGTGTGAAAGCTGCAGCTACAGCTCCGCCGGCTCTACCGACGCTCCTCTGGGAATCCCAGCGCAACGGACGGTGCTTTGAAAGCGGTGGTAGTGCTGGCTGAGCATCCCTGCCCATCACAAAGAGCTCTAATTTGCTCCTTCGCCCGCTGCCTCCTTCTTGCCGTCCCCGCTGTTTGAGCCCTCCAGGCAGGACAGCGAGGTTTCTCCCGAGGGCCAGTCGGGGGAATCACGGCGCTGAGCAGGGCCGGCTAGGAGAGCCTCACCCTCAGCCACAGCCTCCTCCCGCACGGTGTTTTCCTCTTCCTGAGTCTCACTGCCTGCTGCCCGCTGTGATTTCTTGGCTGGAGGGGAGAAAAGACTGCTGGTGCCCCTCTCTTCCAGCCGACACTCCTTGGTTTTAATGCCCACAGCTTTTAGGATCGTCTCCATTTGCTTCATGTAGTCCAGGTGGCCGTTTACCTGCAAGCAACAAGAGCCCTGTTAGTGGGGAGCCCGTGGGGAACGCAGCTCAGTCAAGTCCTTCATCTCAAAAGCCACCGCTGTCGTGAGACTTGGTTTTAGCTCTGGAAGGCTGAAAGTACGAGGTCTGAAAAACGCTGTTGTCCATTCAGTAACCTGAGCTGGCTGCACCCTTTGTGGCACACACTGCTGCTGGATTACTTTTCCTCTAAGATGTGTACGTTCAAATCCATGGACGTTGCTGAGTTACAAACCCCCAGACTCTGGGTGCCACGAGGGTAAGAGAGGAGGTGATCTGCCATGGTGAGAGATGTCCAGGTAGGAGACAAGTTGTCTTAGTTCAACTTCCTGTTCTCTGCTAAATCACCTGTCCTCCCTGTGCCTTAGCTCCCTTGTAAGAGCAATGATTGTCTTATTTAAATTAGGAAATAATCATTAAATTTCACAGCAGCTACCGAGCGTGTTAAGGTTCTTGGCTGGAAGGTGCACTGATCTGTCCCACACCATATAAAACTGGGAGCTTGATGAGAGTTATGGGTTCGTAAACCAAATTAAAGTCAACAATACGTGCAAAAACCCACACATTTTTATTGTAAGGTGATTTCCATGATAATACAAAGCCTTCTGGTAAGGATGTGGGAATGCACCCTTCCAGTCAGGGCACAGGAGGGAGAGAAAAACCTCCTCTGCAGGTTATTGTTGTCATATGCTACAGGCTGCCTGGCTGGAAAGGCAGAAACTGCCTTCCCTGTTTGAGGTGTCCTGTGCAAGCTGAGCGTTTGAAGTAACGACAGCCAAGATCTCTTCCAGAGACCAGCCTCCAGGTCTCCTTGGCTGTTGTGCTCAAGGCCAAAATGGGAGGAAGCGCTTCTGAGCGCAAGGTGGATTTATAGTGGATTTATATTTTCTGTGGAGAGGGGAAGTGCGGTCAGGCTGTCAAGGCTATTTCGATGGTACTCTCACCAGCTGGCCTGTAGATTTCAGCAAAGATTAAGGGGCATGATTTGCATCCTAAGATATTTTAGCATCTTTGGTAAATTTGATTTCTAACAGCTTAAATCCTTCGTGCCCCAGCCCGAAGGCTGTCTCAGGCAACACCGCCTCTTATTTCCCCAAATCTTGCTAGTAATTAGGGAATTTCCACAGCAGGGAATACCCAACACCACAGTCCCAGGTTTCCTGCTTCCCAGACACGTGTACGAGTGCCCCAGGACGGGGCTGTCTGCTCGCACAAGATGGAAAAAACTCTTTGAAGAGCTCTGCAAAGAAACTCAGCCGTGGAGTCTCTGCTCACCTCCCTGGCAGCTCAGCCCGAGAGGCGGGCTGATGCCAGTGCAGCCCTTCCCCACGATGCCAGCAGCCAGGGTTACCAGCACACCTCTGCCCAAACCTAAAGCAAAATTCCCGGCAACTGCACGGGCAAAATTCAAACCTCCTCTAGCTGTTTGCGTGAAGCAGCTTTTGAGTGGTAACATTTGGATGCACTTAGGGCTTGGAGCAAAATGAAGGATTTAATCAGCGCATTAGTAATGCAATATGTGACTTTAATCAGTCCAGATGGCTCAACAGGCTCTTGATGTTTGGAACAGATTAGTTAATTAAAATAACCATTGAAGGACTAATGGACTGGCTGTTAAGATGTGTACATTGTTCTCTGAAAAAAGTATAAACCTTTTGCTACTCAGTAGAGGGGCTTAGCGCTAAGGAAAGAAGTGAGCACAGCGCTGGAAAAGGTGGAGAGAAACAAGAAGGAAATGGACTTACTGGGAGGGTTGCTGAAGTCTCTTGGTTTGCTGTATTCTGAAATCTCTACAGTCATCACAATCTACCTGCCCTGGTCAGCGCTTGGGGATTTTGCAGCCTGTTATGTTACCTAGTCTTTAGTCAGAGAGAACAAATTTCCTCTGCCAGCCTAAGGACGAGATTCTCGTAACTCCTCAGTATCCAGCAGCTTCCACTAAAACAACGGGGAATTCCTCTTCCCTGAGCACCACGATCACCAGGAGACACTGGGTATGAGCAGTTCTGAAGAGCTGAGCTTTTCCTCATGCAGCTAAAAGAGAAGCTGAGACCTCCTGAAAGTCGGTCCCTTACTGCAGGTCAGTACCACTAAATCTCTTCAAAGGAAACTCACTTCTGTTTCCAGGACGGCCCAGGAGGAGTTCATAAAGCCAGACCGACACAAGCCCTGAGAAACCCAAGAGGAGGTAGGACTCCCTGCTCTACTGTGACATTAAGTACTGAGCCATCAGCAAAAGAACAGCGCACAAATTGCCTTGCCACTTTAAAGCTGTGAAGCCATCCTGGTGGGAAAATTCAGCAATTCCATCTCTCAGAAGCCTGTTTTCGTCTGCAGTCTGAAAAGCTGAATTCCTCCGCTGGGTAGGCTGTGCCGGAGAAGGGATGGGAACATCTAGAACATTGTTAGGGACAATAAAAACTTTAAAGGGAAATAAACAATGGTTTGAATATTTGTCAGAACAAAGTGCAGGAGGAATATCAGAATAAATAGAATAGAAAGCTGTTCTTGTAACCAAAGCAAAAAATATTTATGCTTGTTATAAGGAAATGAAAGCAGTGGCGTAGGTTTATCACTGTGCTTAGGTGACTTCTCCCCTGTTATATCTGATTTTATGGTTGCTTTGACTCATTGGAAAACACAAGCCAGCTGCCTGTATCACTAATTCTGCTGCAGGACTACAGCACCGCAGAGGAAGGTCTCCGAAGGACTACAGATGATAGCACTGCTCAGGGGGATCGCTCAGTCAGCTGAAAGGAGCCCTCAGTTCAGCAAGTCTGGAAAGGTTTTCAAGTTCAAATCCACCCAATAGTATAAAAACTGTCATTGAGCATAATCAGCTGCGTCTATTAAATTCAAATGGAAGTCTTTTTATTTGGTACAATAAGTGCCTCTGGTTACAATGTCATAAAAACACAGTTCAGTTTATGGGAGCTTTGAAAACAAATAATGTCACCCCTGGGCCTGCAACCAAGTCACTGGTGGCCGCTGTACCCAGGCGAGCCGTGAGCTCTGCAGCACAGATGCTGCTCTCCGTGTTACTGACAGCAGTTCTGGGTGGAGAGGGGCAGGGGACGGAGATCAACCTCTCTGAGAGGAGATGATATGGAATCAGTCTGCAGTTCCCAGCAGCTCTCTCCGCGAGCGCTAAGCCGGTGCCACCTCCACGGCTCCACTCAATTGCCTTGGCAGTTGGTTTTCCCCAGCGTTGCGAGATAAAGTACCAATGCAGAATCCATCCAGCTCTTTAGGACAGGGGAAGAATCCTGACTTCTCTCAGGTTTTGAGCTCAGGAACCCAAAGTGTACCCCAGAGCCCGGAGGGGATGCCTGGGGAGCCTGCCAAGCGGTGGGCAGAGAAAGGACCTGGGAGAAAGGAGACGCTACGTGCGATGCCATGGACTCACATGAGCACAGGCAAGACTCTTACTCCATCACAACACTGGGTATCACAGTGACATTAATCTGCTCAAAGTCTTTGCTCACTCCAGAGCCAGCGGGTTTAAGATCCCATCCAGTCGCCCTCAAGCAGAGCTCCTGCACTGATCCCAAGCGCCGGTGCAAAGAGCACACACTGGCTCCGAAGCCCAGCGCAGCTCGCAAAGCTGTTTGCTTTGCAGGGCTGTGTAATTTGCAAGAGCTCAGATGAAAGTCCCTTGGCCTCTCTGCTACCTGCAGGGAGAGATAAAGGACAGAGCAGCTGGGCTGTGCCTTCCTCCTGCTCTCCTTGACCAAACATCCTGTGGATTTACAGAGAATTCCTGAGGAGCAAGTGAGGTGTGCAGCGCGAGCAGAGGATTCACAGGTACTCTGCAAGCTGCAGGAGCACAGGTCATTAATACAGCTGAGAATCTCACCTGTTTGATTTGTTTTGAGCCTGTCACATCCAAAGAGCAACTTTATCATGCAGGAAAAAGACACTCTCCAGATAAAATCTCTCTCCAGAGCTTCGTTATTTCAGCAGGAGCAAGCAATACCTTGGAGGGCATCACAGTTTCATGATTCCCTTTTGACAAATACTCTCTGTTTTAACAGAAAATGGTATTTGGTGGGGGGTGACAAGAGTTAATGGAGTGATTTGCAGTTTCTGAAGCTCAGAAAATAATCACACCTTACTTCCCAGCCGCCCTTTCTTCCCGCTGGTGTGTCAGGCACTCTGTGTACACACCTGGGGAACCCTGGTGGCATCTCTCAGTAGAGCCAGCTCAGCAACTTTTGTTATTGCCAGTTCAACTCCTGGGTTTACTCTCGGTTTCCAAAAGCAGCACTGGATTTGTCCTTCAGGAAGAGAACCAGAGTGCAACCCTGAGCTCCGAAATAAGCTGCCAGCCAGTTTTGGGGTAACATCGGTAAAGAAGGGAAGAAACTCAAATGCCACTGTTGCTTTCCAAAAATCCTCAGTTCTGGATCTTGCCTCCAAACCCGCACAGCCCTCCTCTCCCAGATGGTGGCAAAGACTGACTGACTGATTATAGGACTCCCGAGCTATGCCAGGTTATCACTCAAAACGCAGTCATCCCTGCCAAGCTGGCAGGCTCCTCTGGTCAGAGTTTTTCCCACATGTCAGCGGAAGCCTTAACTCGGAGTGCGGGGTACGTCTTGCATGATAGAGGGCATTCAGCCTGGCAGAAAATGTCCTACACGTTTTCCACAGTTTTCTGAGCTTATGGCAAAGATCTAACACTGCCCAGGCAGGGGAATAGGGCTGGACCTGGCAAAAGCCAGCAGCAGAGCAGATTCCCGTAGTGAGAACCAGAAGAACATTAAATTAACCTTGAAAGGGCCTGTGGCTGAGTTAAGTTAAAACAGAAATAAAATTCTTCTGTTTGGGTTCTTAGGAAACAGTGTTTTCCAAAAGTGAGGACAGTGAACACGTCCACTAATTCAGAAGCTGTAATTTAAATGGATTTATTACAAAATGTGGATTTGGCATCTGCTGCAAGTCCTGCGTTGCACTATAGGTATAACCCGAGTGTTAGCGGTCCTGGCTTCCAGAGGAGAAGCTAATAAAAATATATTTGAGGTAAACTTTATAGAGCTGAATTTATTTTGAAAATACTGTCAATGTCATTTGCATTATTCCTCTTTAATGTTTCTATTTCTGCTCTGAAAAACTGATGGAATAAAGATTGGAGCATGATTCAGCTGAAGCTAATAGGCTTTGCTTCTAAATCATCCCTTTGCACAGTTACAATTCTTGTGAGTAGACTAAGTCACTCAATTCTAATTTTTCTTCTAATTTAAAAACTAACTTGACCGGTAAAACTTCTCCTTTAATTACAGGAACACTTCTTGAGCAAGGCTGTAATTTTTACTTGCAATCATCTTTCAGCCATGACTTACTGATCAAGTCATTCTCACCTCTGGGATGGTAACTGAGGGACGTCACCCTCGGCACTCGGGCCAATTTCACACCAATGCAATAACTTTTTCCAAGGACTTTTTCCATCAAACTTTGACATGCTTTGTGGGAACATGTAGATATTGAAAATTCTGAGTAAACACAATTTTTTTTGCTGCAGTCGCTCACTGCTGAAAAACTCTGACAGCTTTACTCTCAATTTACCTTCACCAGCTCCAAGAGGATTGTATGATGGAGAGGAGTAAAATATAGAACATAACAAGAAAACAGAGGCAGTAAATGGAGGAGATAAGTTTTGGAAGTTTGAAGCCCTAAGGAGGTGAGATGGAGAGCAGCTGTACATCAGCGATGACGGGCAGCACAAAGTTAGGAAGAGGAAGCTTCATAAATTCTGAATTAATAAGAGAGCCCTTGAAAGAGTTTCAAGGGAAAGGTGCCTTCGCAAACATCCCTCTGCTGACAGGTAACGCGCTCCGCACACCGAGCCAGCCAGCTGAAGGCAACAGCTGCTTCCATGAATTTTTCAACTGTTTGCGGTGCTGCTGTTGACTGTTTTTTTGCTGATGCTCTCACTGACAACTGCCAGAAGTGGAATTGGTTCTTTTCTTTAGCTTTTAGGTTGATGTCTGAACACTCAAGAGTCTTTCCAGCTATATCGAAGTTGCAAAACATGCCACTCACTTTTAAGGTGGCTGTAATCAAATACGGTGCTAATCGAAGTGGAAATTATTTAAATTAGATATTACAAAGAATGTTTTAAAAGGCCCAGCATAAACTGTGCATATAATTATCACTGGGAAATAATTTGAACATGATCTCTTGGGCCTCAGAGGAAAAGAGATCCCCAAAAATAAAGACTGGATTGATATATCAAACTGGACTGTTCCTGAACGTAGCAGGTATCTGACAGTATAAACTACAGCAGTCAACTAGTGACCCAAAATATCTGCTATATTGATCAAGCCAGGATTATGGAGAATTTTTCAAGAGTCCAGACAAAAACACTGATATCACATTCAGTCTCCACAATCAGGATGATACAAAGGTCCTGCCTGCAGCAGAGGATAACTCCTCACTAACACTGGAAGGGACCGAGTCCCCTCCCTCTCCCCATGTCGCTCCAGGAATACACACAATTTGGCAGCTGAAGTGTTGCCATCTTTGTGGCTTTCAAACCAGCTCCTCAGCTCCACGAAACAAGATCACTTTTGGTTAACTAAGGGAATTTTTGCTGTCTTTGGGGACAATGACCTGTTCTTAGCTCATTCATCCCTTAATCTCCTTTATAAGTTGATGGTAATAATTTATCTGGGCAAGAAGACTTGGGCATTTGGGAAATTTCAACGGCTCTGGAGTAGTGCAACATCTCTCCTTAGCAACGTGATCGCCTACAAATCCATCACACCAGGATTTGCAGCCAGTTGAAGACCTTCCCTTACCCGAGTGTCACTGGGGCAGTGGGCAATGATAAGCCTCGTGGCATTTCAGCTACGTTCAGCCAGTATCAACACGACATGCTGTGGAAATTGCAAGTTCTCAAACACATTAGCTGAAACTGTGCTACAGGAGAAAACCTCACGTACACAATGTGTCAGCTAAGTCAGTCTTCTCCTTGATTAACACTTCTAATTGGATGTTGCAACTGAATTTCCTTTCCACGTTAGCTGAAAAGGTTAGAAACAAAGCTCAAAACTGAACACAGAAATTATACAGAATTAGCGTTCGTGTTCTAACATGACAGGAAATAGAAAACTAAATTCTCTCTCCTTAATTCACCTTACTCTGCTTTGTGTAGCCACTCTTGCAGAATCAAACATTATTACCACTACTTAGGGAAAACTCCCACTGCTTTTGCTGGTAGTTTTGCTCGAGTAAGGTCTGTGTGGTCAGGATAGCTGCTTGCAAAATCAAAAGCTACAAATCCGTTCACTGCAAAACTGTCGACAATGGAGTCTGCAATGTCCGGCTTTGCAAGAACAGTCTTATTTTCACATGCAAGGTGCTCTAATGTGTAAAGCGTAAGAGAAAATCTATAAAAGTTGATAAGTGATGCAAATTGTTATGCTCCATGGGAGAAAGACGTAATGGCATCAAAACTTTGCTGGTCACTCAAACGGAATAACAAATTTCGTATGTCGACTTGTATGAGATATAAACACAAACTACTTGTGAATCTTTCTAACACGTGGCACTTTCTGAAGGAGGGGAGCGCAGTCCCAGGAATTCAGCTTTGCCCAGGGTTGCTGGGGTGTCTGAACGCTGTACGCACTCAAACAGATGTTGTGGAAACCCACTGTGAAATGATACACACGTGTTCCAGGCACAATGGAGGAAATGGGAAAATTACTTCTATAAATCTGCAGGAAGGCCACACTGTTATGGCACCACGCTGGTTCTGCGTGGCAGTGTGTATGTGGATTTTGGCACCAGCCTTATGAAATAAAGGCTCAAGGAGCGCTATGAAATGGTTCTCTCTGCCTTTTAGAAGCAGCTAAGTATCCCCCGCCTCCCAAAGAACACATCAAGATCAAGCAATACATCTGTGTTGAAGTAAGGAGGGATACCAGTCTGCCAGAAAGCAAAACCAAACTCAAGTTATTAATGGCTCCATTTGCACCTTTTTGAAAAAGCTTTTTCAGTTTCTTCCTCTGTTCTAACATACTGACATTGCCACCACCCTCCGCTTGCATCCCAGAGGGAAAAATGTATTTAACAGGTATTTAATGTGTGATTCTTGGAGCTCCCAAATCAACAGCAAGAAGGATCACAGAAAACTAAGCCACTGATGACTCCAGGATTACAGGGACATACAAAGAGGAAGAAATCATCCCTGTGACCTTATAGCCTAGCAGACAAATAGACTGGTTTCCACAGAGACTTGCAGGTCCCCCGGCTGTGGGAGAAGGATCTCCAGGCTCCTTCGAGCGCTGCCTGAAGCCAAGTTCTGCCCCGAGCTCTTGCTCTTCTGATCCTGTTAAAGCCAGTCACCATGGGAGGTGGCACTGCTCATTTGAAACAAGTGAAACAGAGGTGTAATGAGACATAGGCAACCTTTTGCCTTTTGAACTCCCCAGGGTTCTTAATTAATCCACATTTCGTAACCACAGTTAATTCTTTGCTGCAAGTCTTGGGAATATAGGGGAAAAAAACACAGTTTAATGCATTTTGGGAAAAAGCCTGATTCACAGAAGCGCCAAATCAGTTGGATTTCACAAAATTCAGACTTTTCATCTGCTTATGGTATTTATGCACACTGTGTACCTGCCTGGCTGAAGGCCTGACTGCCTTGAATCTGTTTGCCTTCTCTCATAATGGGAATAGTAGGCCCCTCTTCTGAGAGAGCTTTTGGAAAGAGATCAGTTATTCTTGGTTTTTAATCACTGTCATAAAGAGAGCTTTCCTACTGCTCGATTACAGCAGCAAAGAAATGAAGAGGTAAAAAGCTTTTGAGGTATCTTGGAGGGAAAAAGCAAAGGTGTGCTGATGTGTGATACAGGTTATTCTACAAAGAAGCTCTGCTGTTTCACCTTCCATTGTGCAGAGATGCTGGAGGAGAACATGGCTGTGTTTTCACATCAGCATGTTTTCTCAGTGTACCATTGCAATGACTGCTCTAGAGATTAAAAGGTACCTTGTGTGGTTAGTCTGTGGGCTCTGGAACTCCAGGTGGGTGAATAAGGAGGGATTTACTCGCAGTTGGTGCTGCCTCATGTTGCCGTTACAGGAATTAGTGAGCACTAGCAGCAGGTAGGCAGCTGCTCTCCAGACAGCGTTGATGAAGAAGAAGAAAAGGAGAATTTAGCTGGCATGGAAAGGAAGGACTTTTAAAGTCGACGCAAAACTTAATCATAGTCTAAAGACCTTTACAACAATTTTCACATTGGACTAACGAGAGAACAGTACTGACTTCTGCAATAATGGTCACGATCCATCCCTGCTCTCTACTAGACTTCCAGCCAGGCATTCCTACAGCCCCTAAGCTTGTTGTTCATCCCTGGTTTCTGCTGTGGTAAAACACCTCAGAGAAACTTAAACACCCTCCTTGACTTGTGAGCCTCCATGAAAATGCTCTGCCTACATTCTGACTCTGAGCATTTCTGCAATATTCAAATGTTAATGCAAAATGTAATCTACAATATCCCATTTGAACAAACAGCAATCAATCTAATACACTACAGCTCAATTACTTCCTTGGTCTCTGTAACAGGTGCTGTCAAATAAATCTACTGAATAAATCAGTCCCATTGTAACCATTAGGAAGGCTTTTATAACTGCATTTGCTGAGTGGGAGGACATTTTTCTCTCAGTTTTTTTTACTGACAGTCAGATAAAAAACATACTAATCAAGAGAGACGTGCAATAAATGCCTTGGAGGTGAATTCCTGTTTATACTGAGGTCTCTTAGTCCTCCACTCATTTGAGGGTTCTGATACTACCACAGCAAAGGGAACCAAGCTCTTTGGATCCAGTTCCGTTTTCATCATGGATGGGCTGGGAGATGCCTAAAATACTGAGGCTGCCTGCATAGTATTTTCACGCTGAGCACCTTTGCATCATCTATACTTTATTCTTCTATCACAGCTTGTCCTTTCTTATTCCTGGCGGGAGACTCACGGGGACCTCCAGCAAGGGCATCTGCAGGGATGGAGCTGGTCCCCATTAGAGGAAATATCTCTCTATATATTTCTGTTATGCTACTGCACTGTATTTGCAGAAAAATCCATCTTTGATTTCTTCCCACTTTAAAAAATATTGCCCCTGAAAACTTCCTTCCCCATTCTTGCTCCTTTTACTTTTAAAATGTTCATCAGAATGCACTGTATTTCTTTTCATAAAGCTCCACGGTCTGGAAAATGGATCAAGAGAACAACACCTACTTAATATAGGTTTTTCCCCCAGTGGGGGTTGCTCTTTCTTCCCCCCAATGCTTTGCCATAAGATTAAGCAAGTGAAAGTGTCAGCTCTTTCTGAAATGAGAACAGCACTGGGATTGTCTGTTGGCATCACGCAGCACAGATACAGATGCACAACAATAGAAGATTAGCAGCTAGCAGCTCTGCAACCATTATTCATTTAGCTGAAATGTAAATACTGCTCCTCTGGGGGAAAAATGTCGAGGCTGCTGCGAGCCAGGCAGGACAAAGTCTGCAGGACTCCAGGGGGTTTCAAAGCTCAGGAAGCAGAAGGTCAACAGAAAGAGGGTCTCTGAAAAGAAGTCAAAAAGAGGAGAGTAACACGGACTGAACTGACAGGAAAAGTCACCCCAGTGCCACCACTGCTTGACAGCTTTGGCCATTTTTCTTTTCATGCCAGCAACAGATGTCACTGCTCGCAAGTGACTAACAGCAACTCTGGGGATGGTGAAAAAATGGATGTGGGAGCATGTGGAAATGCTAACCAAGAGAACCCAGTAAGGTGCAAAGATACGAGAACAGCTACACTGCTGGACCGTGTTTAAAAGCCTCCGCTATACCGCTTCCTTCTGGGAAGCCTCTATTTTGTTCTGCAAAGTCTCTATTTTATCTGCACAGCGCTAAGCCCTGTGTTTTCTGGCAAGGGCTGTACATAGCTCAGTTATAATGAATGAAATGAGCTGGTAACAGTTGGGTATTTATAGGCTCAGCGGGCTGGTGCTCCAAAAAATCTGAAAACACTTAAAACTGCCTTTGGCTCCAGAGCAATGCTGACAATCCCTACCAGCTTGTGGGGACATTCGTGAGGAGTCACAGCAGGAACAATGACCGTGGAAGTATCCTGAGTATCTTCCAGTCCAGTTTGCAGACAGTGAAAAATGAGTTAAAACGTTAAGATATGGAAAAACCAAGATTGCACGTCCAAGATTACTGAGAATATGAATACACAAGCTGAATTCTGCCTGATTTTCTGTGGAAAAGCTCACTCATGAGTATAGACAAGGCAATGAGATCATTAGTTTGCTTAAGGTAATTGAGTTGAATATTGCTGGACGTATAATATTACCATTATCATTAATGACACCAGCTAGCTTTGAGGAAACTAAATATACAGGTGAATCTCTTCCTGCTTCCTGGAGACCTACACCCCAAAAAGGCAGCAGCCCAGGTCTGGACCTAGCAAACCAGCCATCGTTATCACAGAGTTTCTGTAATCACAGGTGGTTCCTGCACCAGGGAGTCAGTGCAGCCCAGGGGACCAAGGTACAAGGCCTGTGAACTCGCCCCTGTACGAACCCGAACATGTTGAAGGCCGAGATAAAACTCCGGGGTGGACCTGCTCCACAGTCGTGTGTTTGAGCTCCAGGTTCCCCAGCTGCTGATCCTACCTACCTGCTGATCCGGGGCTTGCCAGACAGCAAGGTCTTTCTTGGAGAATAATGGCATTTTGTGTCTCCAGTATGAGATATTTCAGACCAAAACCACCCAAACATATCTAACAAGACAGGCAAGTTCTCATTATTTTGCTCAATACTGAGCACTGGCTTGATCAACAAAATCACAGAATCACAGAATCATCTGGGTTGGAAAAGCCCTTGAAGCTCCTCCAGTCCAACCTCACCCTGACCCTTCCCAACTCCACCAGATCCCTCAGCGCTGGGTCAACCTGACTCTTCAACCCCTCCAGGGATGGGGACTCCCCCCCTGCCCTGGGCAGCCCATTCCAACGCCCAACAACTCCTTCTGCAAAGAAATCCTTCCTAAGAGCCAGTCTGACCCTGCCCTGGCGCAGCTTGAGGCCATTCCCTCTTGTCCTATCGCTTGTGAATCTATAGTGAAGTCTGAGATGAGAGTTATCTCAAAAAAAGGAAGGAGGGACAATGTACCTAGAGGTGCTCTCTTCAGTATCCCGTCCTCCCATAATCAGTGAGTGTGAGGTTACAGTGCTGCAAGCGAAGGACAGATGGAAAAAAACTGAGAATACAAGAAGTACTACTTACTACAGATGACAGGTCCATGTTTACCATCCTCCTGTCATCCAAGTCGACGGGCTGGAGGCCTGCAACGTTGATCTGGACAGAAGAGGTTCTGTATACAAAGCCCAGCAGCCAGTCCCCCCTAGGAGCAGAGCAGAAGAAGAGCGTGAATAAATCCTTTGCCAAACCAGTGCAAGATGTGACTGCTCAGACCATGAGGAGAGTAGAAAGGCAGGGGAGCACAGTGATGTCTGGACCAAGACCTGCTGCAGCTTCGTCCGATGTAGGAATCACAGCAGTTGCTCAATTCAGGGCAGGTTCCTGGGACACAGTAAGTCTGAATTTAATCCTGATTCACGGGTGTAGCCTCATTACATGCAGCAGGTTTAAAAATCTGACTTTTCTATTTATTTCTGCATTTCCTTAGAGATTGCAATACATTCACATATTTAATCTTTTTAATGTACTAATAGGTAGAAGTTCTCCAGCCTGTAGACAGCTGTAAACGCGATGAGGCCTACATTACCAATGTTGCTGATATAAATATCGACTGCGAAGCTCCTTGGAGTGCTCCTGATTTATAGGTACTGTATAAATACACAGTTTCAATGACAGAACTAGGAAGAGTTTGTTCCCACTGTAAAGTATTGCCATAAGTCACTGTGACAGTTTCAGGGTAGACTGTAGCATGATGAGAGAAGGCAACGTGTCCTTTGGAAGTACAGAAGTTTTTCTCCCGCACTGAGCAACAGCATAAAATCTGGGCACCTAAACGCCACTACACTCTACAGAGTAGATTTAGGTTGGATGTGACTGGTATTTGCACTCTGTGATGGCAGCAGGTGAAATGCACCTGCACAGGTGCCCGTTTCTGGCTGCTCCTGGCCACTCCAAAACGGTCTGTGCTAGAAGTTGTAAGTCTACGCAGAGCTCTGCAAAATCTTTGCAATGCATCCACGCCACGCGGGCATGGGTTCTTTCAAAAGCTGAGCAAGTCTAACTAATTTGGTTAAGGTTTCCCAGTAGGAATTTGTAACTCTGCTGTGAAATCGGATGGGACAGCTCTTGACAGCTGGCTTTCACTCTCCATGTCCTTTCAGACTTCAAAGCCGAAGAAGACAAGCTACACTGGACTGAAGCTCAACAAACTGGGCCCAAATCTGATCTTGCAGGAATTCTATTCAACGTAATTCATCTGACCTAAATAGAGCTACTCCTTAAAGTGACAGAATGAGGCCACAATTTGTATAAGTGAGAGACCAGAGAAATCAGAATCAGGTGAGATCTTACCACAAGTATTTGTATAATCCTTCTCTCATACCTAATATCCTCATAAATTCTCTGTATCTCTCAGTTACCTCCTCTAGCTGCCCCTCATGCTAGCTGAATAACTCTCAAATTCAGCATCTGAAGGCAAAGTACTAGTGGAATATTTCCTAACAGTCTCCTCACCTGCTTCTTCCTATAAGTGAGCAACAAGCTACAATTTCTACATCATTTTTCATTCCGCATCCAAGACACGGGCTTGCCAAAGCAGAGACTAACCAAATTACTGCACACATGGAGGTACAAACACACATACCATTTTATTCCAACAGCACATGCAGGCTTTCAAACTATAACAACATCTTTTATTTTTTTTTTTGTATTATAGGAAATGAATACACTGAGCTTTTTGCAGCGAAACTGGTATTTGTATAACACGGGGAGGAATGGTATTTGCCAGGGCAAACTCAGTTATATGCAACAATTGCTATCATTTATGGCTTCTTGGAGGAACACAGAAGCACTCCCAAGGAGGCAGCAATTGTTTTTTCCTTAAGTCACATGAAGAAACACTGTAACTGGTGTGCACATTTGGCATCCATAAAACCTCCTGCGATCCAAAAAGGACAAAAGCAACAATTTTCAGCCTGACAGATGGGATTAATAATTTGTTGTTATAATCTTGAATGCTTTTAATTCTTTTATTTAGTTCTTTGTAAAGTAATGTACCATGCTAGATGCAGTGATACAACACGTCCTCATCTTACACAGATGTACGTAACATACATATGTGTGCGTGTATGGAAAGTACCAACAGCATTTTCACCTGTCCTTGACCTGAGGGCTCATGGCTTTATAAGCTGTCAAGACTTGCAGTTCTTTGCTAATCTTCTTGCCTGGTTATTTCTCAATTTATTTTCCTATGTCCTTAGTCCTCCTTGCTTCATTCTTTCATTTTAACTTCTCTTCTTCTAATTGTGCTGGTAAGCAGTGTTCTTGTCACAATTATCTTCCAACACCAGTCATTAGATTTGATACTGTCACTTGAATTCTTAATAGCTTTTATAAGATTGCTTCAGCTGTTTCGTGCCTCTGAATCTCCCTCTTCTCACCCTGCAGCTCTCACAACTCTGCATAGCAGTTGTCTGCACAGTTTTAAAAGGCTTATATTTGATTTCAAGGTAACTTTTTTATTCTTTCACATCCTTAGTAAATTTGCTACAGCTATGCCAGCTGTACTTCTTTTGTAAGTAAAACATCTTGTTCATGTGGACTATCCTGACCAGAAACTGACTCTAGATACAAAAAAATCTTCAATTTGCTTGAGTTCCTTCCCTTCCATTGCAATTTTCACATCTTGTTCCCCATAAGCAGCCCCTAGTGAATTGTATCTCACAGCTTTTATAGATTTTAATTCGCATTCTTTAACTGTCAGTGAACCTAGTGGCCATATTTATAGTCCTTTACATAAAGCTGAGATTTAAAGGGGCCTTAGAATATTTCAGACTATGCACAAAAACACCCTGACCCAGCTTTAAGCTGCCAGAGTGATATAACACTGCCACCATATGAACAGGACCTACATGTTGAGCACCTCAGGCTTCCAGTGTAACTATGCACTGCAAACAGCCAAGAGCTGGAGACAGAACAGCCTGCAAGTGTCTCCTGAAGACTGTCATCTCCAATTAATCTGAGGGAGAGACCTCTGGAGGGAAGAGGCTCTGGCACTGCTGCCTCTGGCGCTACTGAATCAACGTACTCACCAGCTGAACAATTATTCACTTACAAAACATTCAAAAGGGATAAATGTACAAAATCCTTTCCAAGTGACACTAGGATAATGAAGCAGAGGGCTGAGCACATACAGACCTGCAATAACCATTTATGATCCTGCCCGACACCACTTTTGTGATAGCTTTCCAGTACTTGGCTTCTCCTTCCACTGGAGCTCCCAGTAAGACCACATCTTCAATGATCCCTTGAGAGTCTATTAAGATGAAAGCAGAACAGCTCAGATTTAGAAGACAGATCAGAAAATATACCTTTACATGTACATGAAGGAGGGGTATGTTCAGATGGGCACTACAGAAAAATCATTTCAGTGATTTAAATTTTAAAGACAGAAACAATGGGAAGGAAGATCTTAAACAGCACTTTGCATAAATGTTAAGTGTCTGCAGTTCCAGCCAGAATCAGTAAATGTGAAAATTAAAGATCCTGAGACAAGTGAAAGGAACTGGGCTGATGTCAAGAGGGAGAAGTGGCCTGGCCTGTGTCCAGAAAGATGCAGTTCAAGCAACAAACCTGTGGAAAGTTCTTTCCCCAGGCCTATTGATCTGGGTTTGCACAGAGCTTTGAAACAGGTGACAGGGACTGACATTCTATACAGTGAGCAAATGTTGTCACATATTAAGCACGATAAACTTTTCCCACAACCAGTCCTTAGAGCTGAGTTCATGAAAAACATGACCTGTACACGCAACAGAAAACCCCCAAATTCGTAGTATTGATTGGGAACTGGCAACAACGGAGGCATTTGCCAACACAAAGTGATAATCTATCAAACTGATCTGATTTTCTTGAAGGGTACTTTAACTGGAATGCCCAGGGCGTGATTTGCTACAAAGGAATGATGACTTTGAAGCATAATAAATCTTCATCTCTTATCAGACAGCTGCGGCTGGGGAATTTCAGTAGAAATAATGATTGAATGAGAAATATTGGGCAGCTCTGCTACTTTCTTAAACTCCTAAACAATATATTTATATCTATTAATAAATCTTTGTAAAGAGAGACCAAGCACCTGATGCCATAGCAGTTAAACGACATTCACATTCTCTTGGGAGACTCACGGGCACAGCACAACCAAATCCCTGCTCTCCACCTGTGGGAGACCAGCGTTCACAAGACGTGAGCTGAACCGTTCTCAGCCTGGCGTCTGAGATTTGTAAAATAATATGCTGGAGCTTAGGGGGAAGCGAAAGTGAGAATGACTGCATACCACTTCAAGTTATGATGGAGAGGTGCTGCCTGGCTAGATGTTTCAAACGTAAACCAATTGCTTTCCTTTCCCTAACAGCAGTAAACGGCTTGGAGCTGCCTGCAGCGCCTGCACCTTTCTCTGCAGTGTAAATCCCAGTGCCTGACAACAATCCAAAAGAGCCCTCATGGTATTATTTCTTATTGCAAAGCAAATTTTGCACCAATTGAGAGAACAGCAAAGAGTAATTCAATTTTGTTAGTGTAATCTGTGAGCAATAAAGTCCTGTTCCAATGATCACGGGCAATGAAAAAGAAACCCAGAGCCCTGCAAATGGGGATCTCGTTGCAACCAAGGTACTAAATTCCATGGCCACAGTGTGAGCCAACTGAATAAACAAACAGCTAATTCATCAGGATCCCGAACATTTGGGCAAGGTATTGGAAGCTTTTGTTTCTCCAGTCCTTTGCACAGCTTATTTCTTGCTCAGAACAAAAATGTTTAGCCTTGGCTGAAAAATACTCATTTTCTTTGGATGTTGACAGAGGGGGACAGAAACCTGAGAACAGATCACTGGCCTACATAGTTGCTGACACTCTAGATAAATTAAATGATTTCACAGTTTGCAAATCTTTTATATGATGAAGAACAATACAGTCTGCACAAGCAGGAAAATGGAAAAAAAAAAAAAGTAATTACTGATGGGCAAAAATTTAAAACCGGTAAGATGATTTGTCCAGAAAAGCTGTGGAAGATACAAGCTGACCCAGAGGCCACAACCAGTGGTTGGGAGCTGGGCTCTGCTGTGCCTTTAGGGTACGACTCACTGGGCAAAGAGGAAAGCATCTCGTCGTGTTAGTCCTCACTCAAAAGAGAACAGGGGTGGAATTTAGCGCTCTCTGGGCACTGCACAGACACAGAGCAAGGACAGTGTTTCATGGCTGAGTCTGGCAGCAGTATTCCTGATTCCTAACCACAGCAGAGGTGATAACCCAGCGGTGGTACCAGTCACACAAGCAATTCTGTAGGACCCTGTGAACAGTATTAGACAAATATGTCATGGGTGATACCTCGCTCCCATCACACGCAGTTTGGTTTCAAGGTTCAGGTTCTGGTGGTAACAGCCAGTATCAGTTTTCATTAATTTACACTTCTTATTTACTAAAATGCACGGGAATTGTGATGAAGAAATCAGACCAATGATCCTCCCATGCAGTAACTCATCTCTGGTGGGTCATTACTCCATTTTCTGCTATAATGTCATTTTCTGGAAACCTACTAAGCTCTGGCTTCCAAAGTCATTTGTGATGAAGTATCCCAAAGGTTATTTAATTGCTTTGCAGAAGAGTATTTTTGTTTAACAGAATTTTGAGTTTCTGCCGTGGTGTTTCACTGGATAATCCATGATTAGTTATTTGTCCTCAGAAATGCCACTGCCATCTGGATACAAAAGGCCTGCATGACTAGGCCTTGTATTTCTTTTGTGTGAGACATCCAAGTCCAAACCCCAATCAGTCTCAGATGTCCCAGGTCCCAGCTCCATTCCTTCTGTGGCTTGCGCTGGAATGTGCATGTGAAGAACGCCTTGGCAATCTGCACCAAACATGCTGCTTTTCATCTCGCAAACAGCTCAGCTTTCATAATTCAATTAAGGAACTGAAAAATTAGTGTACAGTGGGGAACTGCTATGATACATAATTACGATGCTTAGATTTCTTTAGAATGGCAGCCAACCTTAAAGACCCCTAATGATTTCCTTTCACGTATTACTTTGCTACGGTCCCGTGTTATTCCAGCAAGAGACTGCAGACCGTTAAATAAAAGCTTGAAAATATCTCAGCCCCTGGCATTCTTAGGACACAAAAAGATTAGATCTAGGGCCAGATTAGGATCTGGGTTCTGGCTTCAGTATAACTCCGTTAGGATCATTCTGGATTTGATTAGATTTATTTTGAGAACAGAATTCCTGTATTTGAGGACTTCCATCTTAAACCAGAAGTGAAGTTCTGGTACACAGCTGTCAACAGAAAAAACGCTGACTTTCGTCCTCACTTGACTCTATTCCCACCTTCTTGGACTTTATTGAACATTTTCCTTTATAAAGCTCCTTATTTATTAGGGAGTCTTTGTGAGGCTAAATGGTTAATGAATTAAATTAGCTACGTAGGGGGGAAGGCAGGCTGCACGCGCACACTCACTACTGACTCAACTCTAAGATGCAATTTACATCAACTGATCATAATGATTTTATTCTTTTTCTAAATTAAAAATAGAATCTATTAATAAACAGAACCACAATGGGTAATAAATTGACAGATGGTTTTATACTTGACTTTGGGGGAAAATTACCATGAAAATAGCAGATGACAGTGGCATTTCAATGACTTAAATGGAAGGGAGGACTCAGGGAATCAGATACAATAGCTACAGAGAGCTTCCAATAAAGGCAAAGCATCCTCTGCCAAGATCACAGTGGCGTGTGGGCAGCTCACAGACTGATCTAGCAGCCGAATGTCACAAAATGTCAAGTTGTTGTTTACAGACTGGAGACCAAACTGACACACTGGAGCACCTCGAGTGAAGACAGCAGATTTAATCCACTGAACTGGTGGAAATGACAGTAGAATTTGGCTCCAAATGCATTTCAAAACCTTTTTTTTTTTTTTTTTAGGTTTTTAGCCTATCCTAAAAGGCCCAAGCTCTATTCCAGAAGAACTCTTCCCCTTGGAAGAAAAACTTCTCTACCAGCAGTAAGAAAAATAAAGGAGAAAAAGGTTAGAAGGTGAATTTTACCTTTTTCTTGAGCCATTTCCTGCAGGCAGAAGTAAATGACTCTTGCACCCAGGCTGAAGCCAATCAGTGTGACAGGTCGCTTGCCCTAAGAAAGAAGGAAAGGAAAAAAAGCCATCAAATACTGTTTTAGACTTAGAGAGTGGCCACAGGATCCCAGAGACCCTGACACACAAAGCATTTATGCTTGTGCATGATCTTTTAAACATTTGAGCAATTTGGTTGATTTCAAAGGGATTATGTATCCTCAAAGTTATGCGCAGTTCAATATTGAGAATTCTGCATACCTGTGTATTTTGTATTTTTGATATTCAGAAAATCAGTTGAAAGAATCTAATGATCAGAAGTTACAACAAAGGAGATGTTTCAAACAGAAACAAAACAATGCTGCCATTGCTCTGAAATTTCCAAACGAAAGCCTAATTCAAGGAGCAAAATTTTCCCAGAAATGTTTCAAATAAACAGAAAAAGAAACTGTAATACAAAAATATTGACCATCTCTAGATTTAAGACAGAATGACAGCAGCACTGTGTAGCTGTTAGAAAAAATGATGTGGGGTAAGCTTTTATTCTGAATAGCCTAATAAGATTTTCTATAAAGTCAAAGGGAGCCTAATCTCAACAACAGTGAAAAATGGTCTTTGTGTTAACCAGGGAGCAGGTGTGTGGTGGACTCCCTAGACATCACACTAACTAGTTTTAGACGCTCCAGCACATTGGAATGCGTGTTTTCACAATAGCAAATGCTTAAAAGGCAGTAACAAATGCCCCAAGCAAAACAAAGGGCTTGTATGAAATAAAGTTTATTGCTTTTCCTGGGATTGTATTTTTATGAGAAATCAAGTTTGTTTCTACTCTGCTGTTTCACACTATTATGACACGCAGCTCTGGGGCCATGGCTCCCACAGGGCTCCTCTCTAACAGATACCGGACTAGCGTGCCTGTGAGACAAACACGTGGCCAGCAAAAACCAGCCTCCGTGCCAGTGACAGCCCTGCGAATAATGGCAGGTTTTGGGGGGACAGAAATGTCTTTTGCAAACCTTCTGAGGGAAGCTTATTAACTTCTGTCACTTCTTTCAGGTACCAGCCCATTCCACTTCTCCGTCAGCAAAAGCATGGCTCACGGTGCATCTACTGCTGCACAGTCTTCTCTGACATTGTTTTGCTAGTGCCTCTTAATTATCAGTAAATATTTTTAACGTTCTGTATTCTCTTTTTCTTTTCACCTATCTTTACTTTCTGTTCTCAAATTTCCACTAAGTGAGTTGGCCTGGCTGGTCTGTGACATGATCAAGCCATTTGTCATTTATGACCCGGATCTCTTCTTCCTTTAGAACAGCTTTAGGTTAAAAGGAACAAATCTTAGCAGGATTTCTCTGATTCACTTGGGACCGCCTATTCTTCCCCAATGAACCAGATACATGCTGGTTACCTTCATGCAGCATTTTTTCATTTTTCAGTTCATTATTAATTTTTTGGAAAGATACCAGTGGATAGTTACCTAGCATGACTATAAAACTTAACCTCCATGGGCCAAATCCCTTCCAGTCTTTATTCCTGGATAATTTCTAGCCAATTACCTGCTGTCGACTGAGCAGGATATGTGCTAGGTGTTTGCCTACTTCAGCAGACCGGTGCAGACACACTCCCCAGGGGTTGTCAATGACACTGGCAACAGTCAAGAGTGAAGCTGGCCAAGTCAAGGCTGTCACAATACCTGCAACACACAAAGCAAACAGCACAGCACAGTCACAGATCTGGGCTGCTCTTAGGAAACGTCAAAAGCAAGACGGTTCACTGAAGTTAAAAGCTAAACCGAGGACCTTTTGTCATTTCCAGTCTTCTTTCTCAAGAGCTGATCTGAGAAATGTTTTGCTAGACTAAAGATAAGAAAGAATCTGATGTTCTGATACGGAGGCAAACAGACGCCATGCATGAATGTAACCTGCATGTTTGAAAGGTTTATGTAAAGCAGTAAAACAGTGTAATAACATAGAGAAATAAACACAGTCACGCGTGAAGGAAGGTGTTTCCAGCTGTAATTTTAAAAGAACGAGTCAATGACACAGAGGGTCAGCAATCCAGGAAAGCAAATCTAAATTACAGGTGTGGCACTTCTGCAGGGCGGTGCCAACGGAGATGTCTTCTCAGAAATCTTCCTTGCTTAGGAAAGCTCCTTTAAACAGACACCAACAGTGGAACTGCACAAGAGCCACTCAAGCAGGTCTGATACGATTTAGGTTCTTACCTGACAAGACAGTGAATTTTAGGGCTTCTTGAGCCATCATGTTCACAAAACCATTCAGCAGGGAGTCTAAGGCGTTGCCAAGCTCCATCAAGTACTTGGATTCCCAGGCCAGACAATACTGCTCACTCGATTGCAACATGCTGCTCCACGGTGCTGTGAAGCTCCCTGAGAAAGGTTGCAAAGATGGAATTCATGTTCAGAGAGAACACAACAACAGCTGACTCCTGGCAAGATGAGTCCAAGAAAGAATCAGAAAAGAACCAGCAGGACATGGGAATATACTAATATACTGTGATAATGAGGAATCATATTTAAAAATACTGATAGACTCCGTATTTCCACTGTTTTACAATAAATAAAAATTTGTAAATAATCGTGCAGCTTTAGCTGCCTTGGCAAAGAGTCTTCAGTGTGAACAGGCTCAGACGTCACAACCCATTCAATTGCCTCAGAGACTGCCAAGACAGATGGACATTAACACTAATTATGTCAGGTATTAAGGTCATTCCTCCCACCATCAGACAGCAGGCCAAGTCCGGCAGCTCCATCTTCTCATAGTGACCAAAGGAAGGCCTGTCTTGAGAAAGATCAAGTGCTGAATGGCTGCATGGACTGAGTTCAGGGGGACCAGAAGCACAGAAAATATGTAAGATCTTGTCAAAATCTATCACAGAGCATCTTCCCAGCACTTCAGTTAGTCGGGCAAGGATTGCAGCAACAGCCCTGTCGGAAAACAAGGAATCTGCATTTGCAGATCCAGACTGCAATTATTTTTACTTTGCCATCTAGCCTCATTAGCCACTTCAGTTTAATTTTTTTCCCTCCAGGTGCTAATCAAAAGCAGTGCCTGGATGTTTGAGAAATAATGGATAATTTCCACTGTGCAAGTCTAATTTTTGGCTGAAAAAACAATTTTTAAGCCTTACTCTCTCCTGTTTGTAGTGTAGCTTGTACTAAGAGGCCAGGAGGGGCCTGGCAAGGCTATTAACGGCAGACAAACTCTGCAGGGCAGAGCAGAAATTTTATTTTAATTAACTAAAACCCTTCCCACACTGTTCCTTCCCCAAACAATGCAGGGCAGGCTGAGGCACTGATGACCAAAGTGGCCCGAGAGAGCCCCACGCCAGATCACACCACAGTGTACTGTCAGATTTGTGAACGTACAGATGGGCAGCTACTGGGAGCTCCAAAATCACAAGGTAGCAAATTCCCTAAAAATCCTGTCCTCGGTCCCTCTGTTTTAAGGAGTCATGCAAGCGTGTAAATAGACAGACACAACTGTAAGGAGGAGAATGGATGACAATTCTAATTTCGCCTTTTTAAACATTACAGCAGATTGCTAGTTATGGAAGAAGAATGTGTGTCACTTGTAACTCCCTTTTAAGGGCAAACAGACACAAAAAGGTTCCTGAAGGGACACACTTGTCTTTATAACAGTGCCTGGGAGCGCTCCAACCCCAAGGATTTGGACCCCTGGCAAGCAGACAATGAGAAAAGCCAAAGCACAGTACGGCAAAGTGAAAATAACCTTACTCTGACAGCAAGCTGCAACCTAACAAGCAACAGGACAGAGACATCCTTCTGCATTAATGATAGCCAATGTTAATCATGATGCTTCTGAATAAATTGGCAGCTGTTCAGTCAGGTTGCTGAACACATCAGCAGACAGTTGACATATGTTATATGACAAGCTATACTGGAAACTAAAACACTGCAGACTTTTCAAGGTTGTTGCCTGTAAGTTCACCTCCTGAGTGCTGTGCTTAACAGGATTTACTTGACAGAACTTTCTTGCCAATAAACCTCATTATCTGGCAGATACCGAGAAAGAAAAAAGACACTATTTTCTGTTAATTGCTGGAGGATAAACATAAGGTCTCAGAGATAGGTGAGACACTTTGTCCTAGCGCTGGAAATCATCCACCCCAAAGAGACCTTTCCTAGCAAAACCAGACAGCAGTTAACAGAAACAATCCTGCCATGACTACTACCAATCCTACTATCACTACCAATTTACTGCCCTCTCTCTTTCCTCTGATTTGATTGGGATGGCAGATTGGGTTACAAAGTCTTACGTTGGGAGTTGATCTCTTTAGAGAACAGGCCATGCAAGTGTGGGGAAGACACGGTGCTACGAGAGCACAAACACTGCCTGGAGTGGAACACAGACATGGCTCTCCAGGCTCCTCTCAGCTTCCTCATCTTGTTCTTACCGTATTTGCCAGTGCACAGCCATCCAGTAATTGCTATGGTGATATGAAGCTGCTTTCCTTCAGTGAGTGGGAGGAATTCAAACTCTTCTATGGCTCCCACACGCTTCTTCATCTTGTATCCTACACAGCAAGGCAAAAACATGAGTCTCAGACATCGCACAGCAAGGGCAGGCTCCGCTAACAGTAGAAGTTCGTAAGAAACAACTTGGGTAATTTGGAAGGTTTTTTGCCTTTCCAAAACCCTCAGCCAGTCCGTGCATTACTTAGAGCTTGGTATGGAGCCAGCATGATCCTTCTGAGCTTGTGTGATCTGAGGGAATCCCAGCAGAAGGGTTCTTTGCTGCAGGCCAGACATCAGCTGTAACAACCGCTGCTCTCCATGGCATCATCTTTCTAATGCAAAGCAGCAAACTTTCTTTTCCTTCATTAGCCACATACCAAATATTCTTTCCCTACTTGGTCATCAGGGGCTACACAGTATCTTAATCAGCCTTGAAATAATAATTTCACAGTTGTAAGATCACACCTCAAATTGCTTCCCTTGCTCTGCAGAGCTCAGTTAAGTCGTTAGCTCTGCATCTGCAGACAGGATCCTGTGCCTCAGTAGCTGAGAAACGTGTGGTCACTCTCTTACCAGTAAGGCCAGCACCAGCTGCTCCAAAAAGGGATGCCATGACAGCAATTCCAGCAGTCGAGCCTAAAGCAGCTGCTCCAGCACTTCCGATGATAGTAGCAGCTCCCGCAGCAACCAGAGGGGCAGCAAGACCCCCTGTCAAGCCTGAAGATGCAACAAGTATTACCACCAAGCTATTACCACTTACAAAAACCAGACAGTCATTTCCCTGTGCTGTGTGAGTACTGCTCATGCCACTGAAAAAGTACAAACAATGGTCTTTTTTGCATCACCAATAAAGGAGCTTTCTGAGACCCTTCCCATGCCCTGAATCTCTGCACAGATTGTTTGACTGACTTCAGTAAAAATAAAGAATAATTTAAAAGTCAAAGGAGGAATGTGTGGTAGACTGGGGTGAGCTATGCCCTCTTTGCTGAGGAAACACTGATCTAGTCTCATACTGTTCTGAATTTGGAGTTGAAGATCTGATCCTCTTATAACACAAGAGCAAAAGAGGAGAAAACAGAAAACATTTTTTAAGAGTGATGACCTCAGTTTAATGTTTCCCTCAGCCAGTGAAGCTACACTGGAATAACTTTTCCAGCTAATTATTTCAGTTTTACTTTTGTGTGGCTGAAAATACTTCTCTTGGATTTGGGGTTTCATTTTTTTGGAGGCGTGGTGGTGGGTTTTTTTGTTTTGTTTGTTTGGGGTGATTTTTTGGTATCTGAAGTGACATACTACCTCCAGTCTGGCAAAGAAAAGCAGTGAATGTTTTAAAATTACAGCTTGGGCTAAAAGGTATGATGGCTTCTCTTGCTGAATGTGTAATTCAGCACCCCCACCCTGCCCCTAGTGCTGTGATGCACTTCAGCAGCAAGTCTCCAGAATGCCTGGGGCAGCCTCACCGATCACTGTTCCGCCCCCAACGGTTGCCAAACCGATCAGCAGGTACCTCTTCAGCTTTTTTCTTCTTTCCTTCTTTTTTCTTGATACTTCTGCAGTTCTGCGGGGGGATTAGAAGCATAAAAGCTGATGGAAAAGCCTGACGGGTAACAGTGCTGCATCAGAATCTGCTTTTATTCTCCTCAGTGTAATTTCCCTACTGGGAACAGTAAAAAGTAACGTGCAGGTGTGGACTGTGACAACACACTCAGATTTATGAGCATGGACATAAACCCACAGATTTAAATTGAAACGATTTAATTGCTGACAAAAGCCAACAGATGTTACTTACTTGGAAACCCCTTCCTAATAAGGCTGAAGCTTGTAAAAAAAAGAAACAAAAAGTCAAAAGCATTTCAATAACTATATACTGCCAATGTGTCTTAAAAAAACAGAAGAAAGCTAAGTGGAAACAGAGAAAAGTGTTTGAAACAAAAGGGAATAGGGGTAAACTGTGCTAACAAACAAAGAGATGGAATTAAACTATTTTATACTGAGCTGCTTTCTAATTGCACATCGCAATATAATAATATAATAGGTATTAAACACAGTCATTAGTTCATTTGTCTGTGTGTATTTAAGCTACATTTTAACAAGCTTATCAGAAGTAGGTAAATAAACCTAAAAGGAACAAATATCACTTATTAGGCACTACTTTTGGCTCCTCTCTGCTGTCTTTGGTTTCTCTCTTACGAGAAAAACTTCCCACATCAGAGGAAAGTGTGAGAAACAGAGGATACTGGAATAAGTTGTTTACAGAGGAAAGTTCCTTCTAGCCTGCTTACGCAGCAGTTAATGTGGGCCTTGAAACATGAGAATTTATCTTCTTTCCAAACTTGGATATTTTCCTTCTTAATCCTAGCCTAATTGTGGATTTTCATTATCCATATAATTGCCTAATCCTTCCTGGAACTCCCCAAGCGCACTGTAATTTTGATAAAGACAGTTTTAGATGAGTCCCAAACAATACGCAGCTTTGTAAAGCCCAGCAGGGGGAGAATGGAGCACAGTGGGTGAAATCCCTGCATCGCTGAAGCCAATGGCAGAACTCCCACTGACTTGCATGGCACGGAGACTTTGTCTCCACAGAGATCCTCCCAAAAAACCATCGTGTATTACCTTCTGCAGCTGCAAGCGTCCCTGTCTGCAGAGAACAACAGTGCAGCCTGCAACAGCTGCCTTTTCAGCAATTTCTGTATAACCAAATTCACTTCCTACAACCCCATGGTCAAAGCAGCATTTGGATATGCCCTAGTTCGTGCATGCAGTCACCAATCTGAATGCCTGGCTTTGGAAAAAAATGCTCTTGGAGTTTCTTAACCAAATGCTGCAGTCTGACTGTTAATACCTAAGTTGGCAACATCCAGCAATTTCTGTTCTACGCAGTGGTTCATCAGCTTTTATAGTGAATGTGCTGTTGTCTCGGGCTCAAAATAACGACATTGAGATGAAATACAGCTAACCTGGCTTTAATTGCAATAATGAGCAATTAAAGTTATGTGGGTAGAAAGACAGTTTGCAGCTAAATCCTGCCTGAAGATGCCGTTAAGTAAAACTACTGCCACGAGAAGTTTTACCTGTCATTGCTTTCCTTCCGCAGCTGCTAGCAACTGCTTTTGACAGTTGCTTTCCTAATAGCTTCTGCATTACAATCATCACTTGATTACCAGACTGGTTTTTATCCCCTGTGGTAATTAACTGCCTCTTCTGGTACTTCTCTCAGTGATCTTGGATATGCAGCTTCTTGCCTGAACCACAAATTATGTTCAGAGAGATTTCAGAGGTGGAATTTCAGGTCATTTTCCAATGATGAAAAGTGGCAGGAGTACACGTTAGAGAGCAACCGATGTCGTGTTTTCCAGTTACTACAGAACCGTGTACAAAAGAGAGGTTCACACCTGCAAGTTAGAACATGTTTGGTGCTAGTAATATGGATTTAAGTGTCTGGAGCATTGTTCTAAAGATGACTGTACATTTAACCTTGCATGTTCCGGGCCACAGTCCAACACACCCACAGCAGCAAAGGCAGGAGCAAAACCTTCCGTTAACAAATATCAGTAAAAAAACGCTATGCAGAAGCTGCCAAAATCCTGTTTGAATGTTAACTGTTCCGAAACCTCTTGCAGTGGATGGTCAAAGCTGGAAGCATCCTAAGCAGATGTTAATGTACTCCCTGCTCCAAAAGTCTGTGAGGTCAAAGCTGTGACAGGTTTACATCCAGCTTCCTTCCCCCATTGACGCATTATTTGAAAACAAACAAAGGGTCATCGATTCCCCACAAATCTCAGCCTTGTTTTAGCACTGCAATAACAAATGTGTCCGCACTGCAGTCTTGGACTACTCTCACTATAAAGATTTTTCTTCCTTTTATCTAACAGGTATTTACTTCCATGGCTGCAACTCAGGCAAAGAACAAGATTGAAATCCACAGCGTTCCCCACACCAGCTATGCACAAAACCCACTGGGCTGGTAAGCATGCAGCGTAATTCACCCGTCGCTCTTGCCATTATCTATCTTTTTGGGTTGTGCTACAGGAGCCACAGTCCAGTGGATACAGAATTAGGTATTGGAGCATCATCTTTGCGAGCGACATCCCACCTTCAGCATCAGTGTCTTCCTAAAGGCCCAGGATTGAGTTTGTTTCCATGACCCACAGCAAAACAGTCCCCATTAATACCAACCCTTACCCTGCATGCCAAATGGTGTCCTGTTTAGCAGTCCATGATCTTTGAGATTACTTTGACTTTCCCTTTTTACAGTGCGCTATAAAGTTAAGCTTTATTTAAATAAAGCTATAACTGAAAGATACCCGTCACATGCTGGACCCCACGGTATCGTGTGAACTGTACTGTGTCAGGGACGTTGATTAAAGCCTTTATTAGCACTCGGGTTAATCTCATAACCTGTTTGCTGAGTTGAGAGATAAAAATATTAAATGGTCCCTTGAAAGTCCACTACAAACATGTTTACTGCCTTACATATTGCTAAACCTTTGTACAATTCCTGGCTCAGAATATAAAAATACTACATTTCATATAGATACCAACTTTTTGGCTGTTTCACACCTAAGAAGTGGTGATTAAGAGAATTAATCTTATATTAGTAACACAGAATTAGGAGTCAGGTCCATAAGTATCTGAAGATGCAGATTGTTGCCCTCAGAAATCTACCTTCAATAGGAGTTAGACAGCTGTCTCTTAATATGCACAGGGAAGGGCAGATCCATAGAAAATCAGCAGCTGAGGATCTAGTCCTGAAATTTATAGGAACTTCATTCTGCAAGAGGCACTTCTATCTGAAGAATATTGGGCCCAGAGATAAGAGGCACAAGGTCTTTGTGATGTGTTTAAGCATAATCTACAGTCTAGGAGAGGCAGCTGGAACAAGGAAATGAGGCAGTTCAGAGCAGAGTATCCTTTACCAGCTTGCAAGGTTGGGTCTCAGCTCTGATTTTAAGAATGCTGAGCTTTCCTGCTTCTCAGTGCAGCTGAAGTGCTGTGAGGGCTCTGCAATCCTAATCAAGCCATAAATGATTACGCTAAGAGCCATGGGGGGAACGATCAGAGACTGGACTTAGGCACAAGTAATTACTGCTAAGCTTTCAATCACCAGCAGTGTTTTTTCATCCCATAGTCAACCCAAATGTTCTTACTCTGACTCTTCCTCTTTTTGTTCCTTCAGGCTCTCAAGCAGAGATTCCTCCAGGACTTCCAGCTCCTCCAAGGGGATTCTCAGCAGCCAGGTGATGCGGCAGATCAACACCCTCGCTCGAGCATCGTAGTACCCTTCAACAGAGGGAAGCCCAGGAAATCAGTCAGTCTGCATCGCACCAGATTAAATAGCTGTGCTAGAGGACCACGTCACATCCAAGCATAGCTCCTTCTCTCAGGCCCTCTTTGTCTTCCATGTATCTGAAGACAACTCCTACTATCTAGAGAAGAGAGCGATAAATGGAAAATCCTTCTTCCCCACAAACCTCATCCTGTGAGTAGTCACTACACCAGGTAATTGCCTTTATGGCAGAAAAAGGATCTCAAATCCTTTGGTCTTCACTCTCAGTGATAGAGGCCTTTAGGCTCTGGTTAGGCTGCATCTTTCTTCTCAACAGAGAAATGCTGCAGCAAGACCAGTCCTAACTGGAAATATCAAATATATATATACGTGTAACACAACACAGTACACCTCAACTATGCACCAATGCAAGATACGGTATCTTGTAAAAATGCACCTCCACATGAAACCTTCGTATTCCATTCATCTTGTTGGCAACAAGAAGAACTCTGGAGTTTAAAACGACACGCCAGCTCACCTGGCAGCATCACCAACAACTGTTTGTATTTACACTTCACTGCAGAAGTAGACAGTGCACTCAGACAACACGTGACAGGAGTAATGATTATTCCTGGACTTATAAGCAGGTGTTCTCTAAGAAAAGACATTTTAAATGTAATAGATTTTAAGTTATTTGTGCCAACTCTTGTTTTTTTCATGAGTTTCAGTAGCACCTGCTGCTTGCTGATGCTAGGCCTTTGTAAAGGGTTCTTGGTGCACTCTGGGATGAAAACTGCAATTGGTTTTCTAGGGGTGGGTGAAGATACCAGCAAGACCCAACTACAAAGTATGTTTCTGATACCCGCTGCACGTAGATCGAATATGGCATTTGGCAATCTATTAAGTTTATTTATTTATTACCATCATTACCATGATACCAAACTACTTTGGCAGGCTTTAATGATGCCACTTTTAAGATTTGTGCTTAGTTGAGAAATAAGGATAGTATTTATCTTCACTTCATCCCCGATATCTGCCACATCTTGCAAGCCCAAGCAGGTGCTTAACGCGTAGCCTTCTTGCTTCCTGTCTGCTAATACACAACTTAGCTTTTTACTTAGCCAGCTTGGCAGTAAGTCAGCGAGGCTTGAAAATATATTTCTTTTAAATTCCAGCTTAGCAAAATAAGCAGTTTTGCAATAACTGACTTGTCAATTTTCCATTAAAAATAAAGCAAGAACAAAAACAGTACTTTGTTATACAGTGAAACAGGCTGATCAGCAACCAGTGAGTTCCTTCCTGTCAGAACATGTTAAAACACAGAGATTTAAAAAATGCATGTAGTGATATAAAACAGGCTTCCTTTAGAAATGAACATTTTGTTCAGTAGGCAGTCTTTATTTCATTAATCTTATCAGACTAATCCATGTTATGGATTGTATACCAGAAAATTGTTCTATGCATAATATAATATACGAGTGAAATCACATTTATTTATAATAGGCTTCACAGGACAGTCTGGAATTTATACCCTGAATATTTTTCTTTTCTTTTTAGGCAACAAGCGATCTGCAGAAAATTTGCTAGGCTGACATTTTCATAACACCTTTACTGCCTTCCTAAAGGAAGAGGTTACCTGCTCCCCTGGAAATACTGGAGAAAAACCACCCCACTCCAGGTATTTCAGCTCAGAACTTTTCTACCATCACATACATTTGCATGCCAGTGCAGGGCAGGTGAAGGTAAGGAGGTGAACAGTTGTGTGATTTTTAACAGGTATTATTAATCATTCCTAATATAATAGTTGCTTTTCCCGTAGTGGACGCAGGGAAAGACTGTGCTGCTTTTCTATAAAGGAAGCTAAGATAAAAAAGGGTGGTAGCTTGAGCTTTTTCAGCCTTTTCAAGTATCAGATGTAAACTCATCTACGTTATTCTTACAAAGAACAAATGCTAGGTCAACTTACCATCTCTAAGAGAGAAGGAGAGAAGGTCCTAAAAAGAAAAAAAGAATACTCAAGTCAAAACTGATGATGTATGCCTGGATGTATCAAAATGGAGGCATGAAAACCCATCGGACTATGATTTAATTACTGCAGCATGTCAGTTCATAAACATGGGAAGCCAGCAAGCTACAATTCAGCAAGGCAGCACAGACCAAAGGCAGACGCTTCCAGTACAACATTCTCCACATGCAGGTACAAATGGCTGGACAGAAGTAGATAATGCATGGTACATGCCGAAGCATCCCATATTTTTTGTTATTAGCAATCCTGTTGCAATCGAAAGCACCATGATTACACCACTCTTCAAAGTTTGCAGAAACAGGGCTCTAATCCTCCTACCACTCTAATGCCTTCTGCTCGCTATATAGTCATATATACTCAAATTTCAACATGACTAACAGGTTTGAATGCTACTCTAATGGACAGTGGCCCCTATTTTCTTTGGCATTCTGGGAATTCATAGCTCTAGGCGGTAAGGCTGAACTGGCATGAAGTGGATTAAGTGCTCAAAAACTCAATTTATGGCCATCTGTCAAGATTGAGGGACTTGACTTCTGCGTTGGCTCTTCAGTGTAAAAATATCAGAAAAACAAATCAATCCAATAGATGGTTTCTATGGACAAATCCATGAAAAAAGAGGCCAGTGTTTTTACTACTGTGTTCTCCTCTTTTATTGCCACTGGACAAATTTTAAGTTCTTTATGTAACTACAACATTAAGCACTAGCTCAGTCTAGCTACTTCCCTCTCCTACACACAAATAAAGCACAGCTGAATTTTACAGGGAATCCTTCAGCCCTTTGGGAACACAAAACATGCAGCCAAAGATGTAGGAGGCTGCCAGAGAGTTTATGATTATTAGTCCCGTAAGCTCCTAAGCAAAATTTGTATCGTAAAAATGTCTCTAATCTTTTCCCTACTGCATGAGGAGTGTAGAACAGAGAGCAAGCCGTCATTAACCAACTCCTACTAGAAGTGGGGCAAACTGTAGATATTATCCAGGCAGAAGTAAGTGCCTGGACTCTGAATATCATTTTAACATGAGAAGAGTCTGTTATTTCATAAAGGAGAAGCGAGCTTTTGCAGAGGACTGGGGAAACCAAAGGATTAGGGCAGCTGAACTCCCACCTACCGTTGCTTTTTCACCAGGTATAACCCCAAAACCTTCGCTCTGCTGCTGCCTAATGTTTTCACACACACACGTCTACTGCTGAAAGTCTAGGTAGCTGTTCCCATCCACGGAGAAGCCTTCTTTTCCTGCAAATCCTAATGGAATAAGGACTTCCAGAGGGTATCTGTTGGCCTGGGCTCTGCACAAAGCAGTCACCACTGCTCCTCCATCCTGCATCCCAATGGCCAGAGCGCTCACCCAAGAAAAGGAAGGTCCTGGTTTGCTATCTCCAGCGTGTGAATAACCCTTTTAATTTAAGTTAGTCACTGAATCAGGTCTCCTCTGTTCCCCTAATCATCACACCGCAGAAAAAAAAAGGCTTCTTTCTAGGTCCAGCCATGATCAGTATTCTGTGCATGCACACACACTGCAGACTGTTCCCCAGGCTGGTTGGTTGGATGTGGGAAACGGAGACAATAATCCCCACAGGCAGAGGGAGGAACGTAACGCCGGCTTCCCAAAGCCTGAGTACTGTAACTACTCTGGTATTAGAGACACGGGCACCATCACCTCCTCTCTGGCTGCAGTTTTGTGGGGAAGGGTTGGCAGTGAGGTGTCAAAGCCCAGCAGACGGTCCAGGGCTGGGAGCCTCAAGCGGAAAGTTGACTGAGCAAAGAGCCTGAAGTCTAGACTAAGGTGAAGCTTGTGACCTTGTTGCCATTATTTTCTACAGACTGACGCAGGCAGCCTCCTGAACAGGCTGGCTGGCTTGTGCAGAGCCCATTTGTAGGCAATAAATTCTCCCTGTGTGTTGCAAAGGGAGTTGTGGATCCTGTACAATAAGCCCAGTATCATCTGCAGCACCTAATATCAAATAACCTCTTTTTTCTGCCCTAAGCATTTACAGACATGCATTTCAAAAGGTGAGGGATGGATACAGGTAATCAGGTGATAAACTGGAACTACTGTTCTCATTGCATCTGTGCCAATTAGCAGTCTCAATGATTTCTCAATGGTTTAGGCTTTGCACATCCAATCAGCACTGATTAGATTAGTTCACAAGTAGTTTGTTTTCCTCCTCTAAGCAGCAGTTATTGTATTTCAGTCTTATTTTGAAGTTGGTGTTTTGAATTTCCCTGTGAACTCTATGCACAAGAGTAGCACCCATATGACTGAGAAACCTTACAAAGAAAGGCAAGCAACCTTTATTCAGTCTTTGCCAGCTTTTTATCAATTATGGCAAGTTCAAAACCCATTTCCTCAACAGAGAGCATCCAATCCATATCGCAGTGGATGTGTATAGAAAAACACAGGAAAATGGGCATTCTAAGTATGTTCAGAGCAAAAAAAATTATTCATGATAAGAACTTCATATGTTTTCTCACCTATCATCACTTCTTCACCTCTTTTTGTTGCACTGCCTTCTCATACTGCACCCACAGCCTGTGTGTTATGACTACTGTCCTTAAAGGATTCAGTTAACCAACATTTGCCTGTGTTAGTCATCTGCAATGAATGCAAACAAAGATAAAAATCCATAATCCTCACATTTTCATTGAGTCAATGGTGAGTTCACCTCTAATCTCCTGACCTCATGTATCATCCCGTCAGCACCTTTGAGATGGGAGGACATTTAAAAATGCAGGCGTTGGTGCCAAGAGGACCCTGCCACTGAACACGCTGAGCAATTGAAGTGCGTACTTGTTAAATAAACACTAAATGTTGCGTCAGTGGCAGCTGAATACAAAGAAGCAAAAGCACCGTACAGCAACATATGAAGAATTCACAAAGCTTTGTCCCGTAGCTTGCTTATTTTTAGGTGAGAAGGGCTGATCTCAACTTGAGACACTGAAGTTTCCCACACACCAGTGTGCTTTCCCTCTGCTGCCTTGCTCTACAAAAAGTCTTTAATTCCATCTTTCCTTTGACAAAATCAATCACCTTGCCCTATGTGGGCATGCCTGCATACGGTACTGATGTTGTGGCATTGCATGATAGCGATTCCTGATCTTTGCTTTCAACTAATCAAAGAATTGTTATCTACAGCTTCTGTATTCCACCTGAATCCAGGTGATAAGTGGTTTAGTTCTCTGGCTCAAAGCAAAATACCGCTGCTCCCACTGATCCAGAGCCACTTTTGTAAAAGCACATGGAGCCTTTTATGCAACATAAGCTCGGAGCAAGCACAAGCTAAATTTAACCAAAATCTCACCCTTAATAAGCTCAGAAGCAATGCAGGAAGACTCGCCTAAATCTAGAGAATCCATCCTGAAGCAGAGAGAACAAGGGAAACAACCTGGGAAACACTAAGCCATTTAAATGCAGAAAGAACAGAGCGTGGATTTACTGATTTTGAGCAAACAACATCAAAACAGCTGGTCTTATTTTAGAAGAGCTGTCCTAACTTATTAATTAAGATTCTCTGTCTCTGTACTCATGCTGTTACAGGACTTTGGGCATTGTAACGTGTTTGGAGCAGATCCTCTGAGGCCTTTTAAGGACTGACTAGGAGACACGAAAGATGGCTGAGATAATGGGAGCTGGTCATGATGACCAAGAAAGTTTGCTCCTATCAGAACTTTATTTACGCAGCCGTGTTCTCACATCTGCCGGTCTGTCGGATGAGTGTGTGATAACTATTACTCAATATCAGAGCACTGTCTGCACGCAGGACATCTTGCTATTTCCTTGTCAGGATCCTTGCAGGGTGCAAGGGGACAGTGGCCACGTTATGCGTGGCATCAGCAGCAGCCTACCGTGCTCTTCGCCCTGCACGGCGTAACGTGAGGCTGGCTGAGGAGCTATCTCCCCAGCTAAGACTCTGCAGCAAAGGTGAACGCCACCGAAATGCTTCACCTCTTTTATCTTTATGTCAGTTTTTACATGAGATCATTATGGAGTTGTCCCAGTCTCACCTTCTCAGTGAAAGAAAATAAAAGTCACAATAACTTATTTCCTTCCGGCCAAAGCTGACACTGGAAAAAAGACTCTGGAAATTGTTCTTTTTGGAGTACGTACGTAGAGGTGTTTTGTATTACAGGTATGGTGATGGGGCTTTTAAACAAATGAAAATCAGGTCTATTGTGTTCAGTGTTTCATCAAAATCTGCAGAAAGCACATATGAATCAAAACCACTGCAATAATACAGTCAAAGTAAAAAGTTTGACAGTTCTCTGCTATGTAGAGCAAAAGTGTCAAAGACACAAAACATTAATTCAACAGACAGTAACTGTGCCTCATGTTCATCGCTTCCATGAGCTGTTAATGGATAGAGAGACTGCCAGTCACCCACACAGCTACTCAGAAATATATGTATATCAGAAATATTGATTTTACTTCCCCGACTGTACAAACAGAACTTCAGTTGCAGACAGACACGTATAACAAATCTCTTTTGCAAAAGCAAACAAGGGTGAGGGGAGCATATGAACTTACTTGGGTAATGACAACTGGATTTTCTTTCAAGATGGGATCCTTCAGCAAAATCTGGGCAAAAGTTTCTGTGCCCTCACCTCCTAAACCACTAGCAAATGCTGTCATGGCAGGCAAGACAGCATCGGGCAGGTCCAGCCATTTCACAAAGGCCTCAATGAATTCTGTCCTGAAGGAGCTGTAAGGCAACAGTAGCAGTTAAGGCTCTGGGTATTTTGCAAACTTTGAATGGTCCCTGCTTTCAGATGTTGATCTGGTGCTGTTCACACAAAAATCAAAGCATCATAAGAAGTCAGCAGAAGTTGAGTGGCTCCACAAGTTGGCTAAACAAACAAGCAAGCAACCTGAATGGAGCTAGGCCTTTCTTCAGTACATGCTTTGAAGTCTGCAGTATTAAGGGATGCAGTTTGTGCTGAAGTATAAAAGTCTTAAAGGTGTAAGAGAGAAAGTCAATATAATTAAGAAAACGCCGAACGTCAAAAGGATCTTCCACTCCCTTAACCTCAGAAGACCCCACACAGAGGCTGATACCAGCTCCATCCAAGCTGCTACCCAAAAGCCACCTCCTTTGCTCACCCCTTGTTACCCCGTGTAGTACCTTTGCTCTTTTTCAGGGAACAACCACGCTAGGGATATCCCACAAAGCGCCGCATAAGCAAATCTTCCCGGTTCACCCAGCCGCCGGCCCAGAAGCACACACGGTTCCGTTTCACCTGCCCGTTCAGCCCCGCTACGCTGTTTCGAAGCCCAGCCTTTCCATTTCTCTTCTGCAGCCATTTTTACCTGCAAGTTCAAAGAGGAAAAAGCAGAAGAAAAAAATAAACCACAAACAGTTGGAAACCAGGAAGCAAGGAGACAAATTGCCTTTGATTTTTCACTGTCACACTTGCTGTCAGTATTAAGTCAAGCCTGTCACGGTCCTGTATCCCCCCACAACATGGTGCTGCGACTAAAGAAGACAACAGGAGACTTTCTGCTCACCAGTTCTCAAAAGTTTTGCACAAAATGAGCCGACTACTTCACACGGCAAAAGGAGAAGTCCTTTTCAAGATGCAAAGAGACTGGGCTCCGTTCAGGCATATCATTCACATGTTTACTGCAAAAATAACATGTAAAATAAAAGCTCAGCACCTGGTGCAGGGACCAGTACAGCTGCCTGGGAAATAATTTGCCTCTCTCATCCTCAACCCAAATTGCTCCTCTGTTCATTTTGCTGACAGCGTTAAGAAAGTTGAGTCCAGCTGCAGCCTTTGATGGGGACTTTTAATGTGTCCCATGGACATTGCTATGCTTTGCTTGTAACATTCCCTCCTCTATACAACCTGCCCCTGCTTTTTCCCTAAAAGATCTCTGCACCACACCAGACCTTGAGCTGGGCCAGAATATTATTTTTTAGAGCACAGATGTGCACACTTCCAAGTAAATGGCTTAAAACAGCTCCCTGGGAGCCCCCCTGGTTATACAAGCGGCTAACCAAGATGACTGAAATCAGGCAGATGTGACAACAGCTCATTTCACAATTCAACGTGGGTAACAATCTGCTCCAAAGCTCGCTTACCTCACCTGAAATTTCTACTGACTTCATTAAGATTCAATTGGTTTCAAAGGGGCCCAAAACACCTATTTCATCATATACTTCCTATTTAAATGTTTCTTTTCTTCTGAACCCTGTAGGAAGGAAAGAGGCTAAATAGGAATTAGGAGCCCGTGACACTACAACCTGTTGTAGAGGATTTAATCAAATACTGAATCTCAGAGGGTGCAGACACCATTTATGGGATTATTTTAGAGTCCTAGAAGAAAGAAATGCAGCACAGGAGCAGCTCTTTTTAGAGACTTTATTATCTGCATGCCGCCTGTCATGGTCTTCCAGGAAAGGTGTCTGTCTTGCCTTCCCACTCAGAAATTTATTTGAAGCGATTTGTATTTCTCAAGGCTTGCATTATTTAACTGCTGATGTATAAATACAAGGAAAATTCATCACTCAGGGGCCAATGGTTATCGTAACTCACACCTCTCTCCCTGGGAGAGCTCAACCCCCCACAACACGTACCCCCTGATACCATCCGTGGCTTGAGCACACAGGTCTAAGGCATCTCGGTGCATTTCCATGGAAACATCACATTCCAGCAACATGGGAGCACAAAGTCCGCAGGAATAAACTGCTATTTCCGTACCAACCAGAGAAGGGAAGGGCCAGATGACGCTTCCCTGGGGAAAGAGCGGGTGCCTGGGATCAATCCCAGCCCCGGCCGGGCCGCTCCGGTACCAACCTCAACAGGCAGCCCCTTACACTTGCTGAATCGCAGCTGAAGGTGGCACGAGACGCGTCTCCACGCTTTCCAGGACTTTCTTACAAAATCCCAAGATTGTTTTATTACCTCAGGTGCTCCAAAGCCCTCGTTTGGACCCCCAAAATCCATTTCACATCACTCGCTAGGCTCTCTAAAACATCCAGACTTACAGACCAATTTGCCCAGAAATAATCTAACACTTCAAGTTTCAATAACTTTACAATTACTTGGCATGTCTACTCACCTCTGGACACAGATTTATTAGCTTATTACAGGAGACAGCATTGAAAATAAAACCCCCTTCCCTGCTGTGATAGATTTATTGATTTGTTAACACAGGCTCATATGAAAAGTGAAGCAGCTAAGAAGGACCCAGAAACATTACAACTGTTTAACCTTGTTTCCCAATAATATAAAAGACATGATCAGTTATGGAGTGACACCACAGTGGCTTCTTGCATGCAACTTTATTGCTGTTACACAACAAATAATTGACGATGCTGAGCATCTAGAATACTCAGAGGAAGTTTTTGACATATTTTTCTTTGCTCTGAAGATGCTCTAGTCAGTATGCTCAATGTGTGTCCCTCAGCATAGGTATCTATTTCTTCATAAATATCTAGGAAAAAATGGACTTGGATTTGCAGACACACAGCATTAAAAAAACGGCAACATGCGATTTAGTAAAGAAAACTTGGACCAAGAAGTTTTGCCACTAAATCCAAGATGAGGGAATTGAGAGCTAGAAATAGATCCAGAAAGTTATTTACAGCTTGTGGCACTGGAATTCACATCTCTGTCTCAAACAGTGTGATTCAGCAATCAATACCATTGCCATAGTCTGAACTGTCACTTGACAGAGAAATTTTTTATCACTTCCAGCACTCACTTTTCACACAGAGCCCTTTGTTTTCTTGAGAGGTGATGTATTTTATATAGCAGATCCCACAACCCTGTTTGAAAAGCAGAAAGATAATCCTTTTGTGGATCTAGAGCTCTACAATACACACATGCTCCCTACTGCTGGAAGAATTAGAGATGCTGGCATGGCGTTTGCCCTAAACTATGACAAAAGTAACCAAATTGCTGACACGTTAATCCCCAAGACCCTCAAATGTTAATGAGACATCTCATCAACTTCAGGGAAGTAGCTGTAGATAATTATATAAATGGGGCTGGCCAGAAAATCCCTTACCAAGGCACACCAGAGGACAGCATGGCCAAACCGCAGTTAAGCATCGGACACCGTGACTGTGGAAACATCTGGGCAGATAAGTTTTCCTGGGGACTTACGCAGGGCTCCAGACTCACACACGTGCTTACATGCCGGGTGCACCACAGCCTTTGCTTTTAATCCATAGATACGAACTACCAACACGGAACACAATTAATTCAGTCCTGGATAAAATCGCATCTTGCCACAAAACACGTTAATGCGATACAGATGGCCACCAGAGAGATGCGTGCTAAATATAAAACAGAGACCTGAGACCGAGGGGACGGGGACATGGAAAAGCTAAAAGCTTCAGTAGTTGCAAAACTGAGTGCGTAATCCAGATGCTTGTAGCAGCAGTGACTGAGGTTACACAGAAGGTGGGCAAAGCTGCGGACAGGGATGTGACCAGCAGAGAGAAATCACTAGCGGAACAAACGTGAAGGAAACACCTCAGCTGAGAAAGCTCTGAGGGCCGACATCTCCCCAGCTGCCGACATCCACTTTTATCGCAAGTCCTTTGTGTTTCAAATCTCTGCTGCTAGAACACAGCCATTTTTTTTTTTACAGAAAGTAGCACTTTCGACAACTACTGAGGAGAGGAAACCAGCCCGCGGCAGCAGGGCGGACGCCGCCGCAGCCCTCCCTTCAGGGAAGCGGCCTGAGGAGAGGCTCCCGCCCGCTCGCCCCCTCAGCCCGCAGAGCTGCACCCCAGCCCTCCCCAGCCCCTCTCCCCACCTCTCTCAGCCCGGACCCGAGCTGCTCCCGGCCCGGCCTCAAATAGGAGCCGCCGCGCTCCCTTCCGCCGCCTCCCGCCCGCCCCTTCCTGCCCGGCCCGGTCCTGCCCGCCCTTCCCGCCGCCACTACGCAACCAGCGTACGGCAGGTGCGCTGCGCTGGGCGGTCCTCTGCTCCCCTACGCCATCGGCGTAGCGAAGCGCGCAGCTTGCGGAGCGCAGAGGGCGGGCGGCTGGGCTGAGGGGATGGCGAGGGCGGGCAGGCAGCACCGGGCCGGCCCTTACCCGGCTCCTTCACGGGGCTGGTAGGTCCGTCTCCACCACGAGATGGGTATGGCTGCTCTCTCCTCGCTGCCCACCTTTATCTGCAGTCTTGGGCCTTGTCCACCACGTTAGTGGCTTACGCAGGGTTTAGGCCTACCTGTGTACCAGCCCTTTTGCTCCCTTTAAAGCCTTTTTCCCCTGTGAGAACTCCGCCCTCTCTGAGGGACGGCTACAGAGGGAGGCAGGGATGTGCATTTGGTGAAGCTGCTCTCAGGTTGCTGTCCCAAGACTTCATTGTCATCTCCACGCAGGACAGGTTGGTGTTTTTGAGGGTTACCCTGAGGAAAATGAAAGCTTCGGTGGCATCTTGCACTTCGTGCTGTGTTCCTGGGTGGGATCCCAAAGCCGTATGAACAGAAGCTGTAGTATGTGCATGTGTGTGTATATATGCACTCATCAGGCACATATGTCACCTGTGATAGCGAGGTTACTGGCACAGTCAGCTCGGGAGGCTTTGCTCTAGTGTGGTTAACTGGCCTTGCAGAAATCCTAAGGCTCTGGAGTTAGTTCAGCTACCCGAGCATAAGGGTTTTGCACTGTGCTTTTGGGGTTTTAAGAAACGCATTTGCTCTGAGAGCAGTCTCAGGCTGGAACCCAAGTCCAATGCAGAGTAATTTTTGGAGAAATCCGTTTTTTTCAGGGAAGGGAGAGCAGTGTTTCTGTATGATCACGTTTCATGAAAGCAAAACTAGTTTTGGTTGCCTGGTAGCTGGGGTAACCAATTTATACTTTAAAATGTGCTATGTGGGACTCAGTTATAAATCAGTTTTTTTAAAAATGCGGGTACTAGCTTTGTTTAAAAGCTGATTTTGATTTGGCCAAATACCTGGTACTGGTTGCTTGCTACTAATATTAGACCCCTTCGGGTTTACTCACACAAGTACTCATGTTACATATAGTATGTATACATCCGATGGTATTTCAGCATCATCGATATGCATCGTCGTTAAATGTGACACTGAAGTTCAGAAGGCGAGTTCTGGTGATCCCAGGAAGGGTGCAGAAGGTATCTCCACCCTGTGACTCGGGTAACTGCACAACACAATGGACAACTTGCACATGGTTCACAACAAGGAGGAGTCACCTGGACACAAATCTGTGCTCTCAACCAAGATCTGCAAATTAGTTTCTTGTAGATTTGACAGTTCTGAGTTTGAGGACCTAAAGTTCTCTTTGTACAGAATCTGAGAGATGTGGAAGTGTGAAAAGTGTTATTTATTCCGCGTTTATTTTTGCCTGTATCTGTGTGATAATGCAGAAGAGCTGTTAAAAGTGGACCAAAACATAAGCTGAGTGGAATGACAATTAGGAGTGAGTTTTACCAGATGTTGTAAACTTGGGATCTCATTATGTAGTTTAATAGTAATCAAAGCCAGCACAATTATGGATAATTTAAAGTTCTGTAGATAAAGTGAGACTTCTACATTTAACAGTAATTTAGAACACCTACACTCACAATTTTTCAGGCACCTGTCTCAGTCTCTTATGTAAGGAACTAGTGACTGTGGTGGGCGATGGTGTTGCTGTTTGTTGATGAGCAGCCTGGAAAGGGATGGGGATAGGGAAAGTTGTGGCTTTGGGAAGGGCCCTGTGGGCAGAGTGGGAGCACAGCACGACAAAAGGACAGGCATATTTTTGAATTAAAATTGGTTTGTGTGTTTGCGTTGTTAAACAAGACACCTTTGAAGTATCCGGTCCAGGATTCTGTCTGTACAGACAGACTATAATCCTTAAATACCGCTGTTGGGTCTTACCATGCTCTTAATGTCTCGATGGGATTCTGTCTTTGTAAAGCATAGTTCTCAGATATTTATGCAGTATGTCAGGTACAGCTGAATATTGCTGCCTGGGCCCGTTTCTCATTATGAACCTCTCTCTTTCAGGCTACAGTGTGATATGTTATCACTGTGTGGAACTGGGAGCCAGGTGGGTGAGGTAAGCAGGGCAAGGTAATGTGGAGCTGAAACTTTCTTGCCGAAAAGACTGGCATGAATTAAAACTGGGCACAAGCAAATCCTTTCTGTTTTGGAATAGGAATACAATTCTGTTGGCCTTTTCTCCATAAACTTAGTTGCTGCTTCAGAGGTTTGCATTGTCATCAAGTTTTGTCTTGTCAGATGGGAATCAACAGTGTTACAAAGATACCGGGTTCTAGGGCCTAATGCCTCCCACCAACATCCACGAACTCTGGATCAGGTGGTTGGTAGCGGCTCACAAAGGCTGAATTGCTGAAGGGAGGCTTGGAAGGTGCTGATACAAAGCAGGGGGGGTGGAAACCTGGACTTCCATGGCGGGTGATCTTACTGCATGGATCCACAGGGGCTCTTTCAGAGCCAGTCTCCCACTGGCCATCACACAGCATGCCTGCTTCCTTCCCACTGGTGTGTACTGCCTTGAGGGAAGCCCTTTTCTCTTGGTCATTTTCTGGACACTGTAGAAATTAGTGTAATAAAATTGAACACACCCTTTTGGAAGGGTGGGGTGATAGGTAATGATTAGATTTTTCCTGTTCACATTCATTCTCTGATTTCATTTGTTCACACCATGTGCTGACAAGCCCACATGGGCTGGCCAGGCTCCACTGTGAGTGATACGGAGGACAAGGGACACTGCCTCTAAAATCTTCATCACGTTTCGTGACTGATGATGGCAAACCAGTAATGGGTGTGACTTATAGCTCCTTCTGGAGTTGGTGTTATTTGGTATCTTGCTTGGTCTCTTCCCCTCTTAGGCAAAATTCCCCCAAGTTTTATCTTTTGTTTTTTTAAACTGGGATTATTTTATGGCTCTAGTCCAGTTCATCTTTGTCATCTTATCTTTAGGACAGTCTGTTTCTTCCTTGCTATCTAGTCACTTGAATGAAATCAGTGTTCATAGCAATTAGCACATGATTTTCCTCTAACCCTTCTAGCTTGCTCTGATGCATTCATGCATGCTATGTTCAGGCCAATATTAATGTATTTATTACAAACCTTTACAGTGCCAGTCACCCACTAGGGTTGGTGAAGGGAACTCAACAGGAAAGTTGAAAGAGCTGAAAGACTTGGCAAGAGTTTCTGAAATTGTTTTCAGTACAGGTGAATATCTGGTCTGGCCTTTGTATCTGGAATAATACAGTTCAGTAAAATATTTGGATTTAAAACTACCTGCCTTTTCCCAAGGAAAAAGCTTTTTTCTGATTGGTTATCAGCAAATGTTGCTACATATGTACTCTGCAATAAGCCAGTTGCTGTCCAAATATATGAAGAAAACCAAAGCATTTGTTTCCCTTGAAGGTTTGTGTTCTTAGGCAGAAAATAGAGCTGTTTTTTCCAAGACTCTAGGAGGACAACGGCTCCTTACCCTCTTAGTCTAATCTGTTTTATCTGCTGGTAAGACACTATGTATATTTATATACCGAGCAACTGGAGTACATCAGTTTCCATTCTTATCGAACACAAATATTTACCACAGGCCTGATCCAAGGTCTACTGAGATCCATGGTACTCTTGAAAATGTAACTTAACTAAAGCAATCTCCTATTTTTTTTTCTCCAATTTAGTTTTAGTTGGGTTATAGGGTATTTTCTTACCAACTAAATATTTTTTTAAATAAAGGAAGAAACCTAACACATTACTACTTTGCTTTACTCACCAACTCAGTTATACAGATTCCCTAATATGCCTTCTCAGCTGTAGTTCTTGTCAGTGAGGAAGCTGTGAAATGTTTTGACATTAATTGTCAGTGAGGAATTGAAACACAGAAGTCAATGAGCAATTAACATTATTAAACTTTAATGGACACATCCCATGTAAAAATAATCGCGTGTGGTACGGCATAGCAATTGACAGATTCCTGTTTAGAAGGACAATTGTGGGCATCTCCATGGGCAATGTCATACTTCATGTACAGAGGGCAAGAAGAGAGGCGGTGCAGGTAGCCAGAGTTGAGTGCGAGGAACTATTTCTGTGCTAAATAACATGGAGAATTTGGAGTGTCATGAGCCTTGGAGAGCCTTGCCACAGGCTCAAGATTAGGAGTGTTGATATTGCCTCTCCCTCTCTAGTGGGGTGCGCATCAGATGGCACCAACTGACATACCGTTTTCCCAGTTCACCTTCCCACCTTTGGGATTAAAGCGATAATCTGGGTTAAAACTACTCTCCTTCATGGAGGCTAGGCACCCAGTCCCTGATTTAGCAGTCTTATTTCCCCACGTTGTCACAAGAAAAAGTGTACGTGTGTTCAGAGGTGGGAAAATGCAGCCACAGCCAGGGATTTTCAGAGGACATCATCTCTCAGGTATTTTAGACAGTGTTCTGCAGTGCTCATCAGGAGATGACATGAGCAAGAGCAAAATGACACAAGCAAAACAACAAAATGATTGGGATAAAAATTGTGTGGAAAACCTATAATTTTTATCTCATAAATATCAACATACAAATATTTGACTATGTTTCCAGTCAAATTTAACAACACTGTGCATCGCCATTGAGCCAGCTCAGCCACCTGTTGAATTTATTACATGAATGATTGCTTTCAAAGTCCACCAACTGCCTAGCATGCCTAACATGCAGCTCTGCTGGCAGGACCAGTCCAATATCTCTCGGCAACGCACATTAATTGTTTCAGGCAATAGCTGTGATGTGGCTCTCCTTGCGGCAGGAGGTGAGTGAGTCCCTGTTACACCTCCAGTAGAATTTAGGAGTGCAGCAAAGCACCATAGACATGACCAACCCCAAAGTAAGCATGAGACAAATTACCCATTTTACCAGCCCAGAGTATATAAAGGGGAGGATGAGGATAGTGAGAATCACCACAAGCAGCAGGAGCAGCACGAGTCTCTGGATAGCCAGTCTGTTGTCTGCTGGAACGTTTTCATCTCTGCGTAAAGCGTCTTGGCTGGACTGAGACCAGCTATTGCTTATGGCAGAGATGTGTACCTCAGGACTTGAATCGAGGTTTTCCAAGTGCTCCATGATGTCTTCTTTATTTTGAAGCGTGCGGATGAGTCCTCCTGACACAAAAGTGGCTTTTCTGCACAGGGGGCAGGTGATTATCCAGGTACTCTCTTCTTTTCTGAGGATGAGCTTGAGGCAGACGGCGCAGAAGGCATGCTGGCACTCCAGGAGCTTTGGTACTCTGTAGATGTTGTACTTGTTGAAGCAGACTAGGCAGTCCATATCGAGAGATGTTGTGGATGAACACTGGCGCTTCATTTCAAAACTGCACACTTCGGGAGAGTTTGCATTCGTTAGCACAACGAGAGGCTTTGAGTTTGGACAGCCTCCTTCCGAAGTCGCTGGTTTAAAGGCATCAGGACTGTCTCGCTCTGTGCCTGAAGGTCTCTCCATTTCTTTAACACGTTCTTCAGTGAATCCCAGTCTCTTCGTGTCTGCAGCGTTTTCTGTCGGGGGTCCTGCTCTGCTCATTTCTGCAGCACCTTCCGCAGTGGGCGCAGGACTGTCCTTTCCAGCCTCTGGTACTCCAGGAGCTGTCAATCCGTTCTCACTGTTTAGCTTGTCAGTGGATTTCTCCATGGAGATAAACCTCGGTGCAGTTTGTCTTCCCTTAGCTGAAGGATTTGCTGAGTTTCTGGCTCCTTTTATATGTTGCTTTATTCCTGTTGTATGCATGATAAATTAGTGACAGCTTTAAGCGTGTTGTGCTCTTACAATATGATGTTTTTATGGGATGGGGACCTGAGTTAATAATTAACTTTGTGGCCAAGACATTTTACAACGGCTGATAATCTCACTGAGCAATTCCCGTCCGGAAGCAGACCCCATGGCATTAGCAGACTGCAGCTTCGTTCACTGGGATAGCCAGGCACTACCATTATTACTAAATTAGTACTTTATTTGCTGAAAGCAATTTCATTGGTCTCTAAACACTGCTTTGCTGGACAGTGACAGATTCAGAGGAATTATCTAATATTTAACATTGTTGTACTGAATGCAGTGCTTTAATTAGAGTGTAAGTATCACCAATTTTGAGGGCTCTGGGTAGGAAGTCTGCTCTTGCTTTAGCAATACTCACTACCCTAGAGCTGTTACCCTACAGCACAGAGTAGAGAATGAGATTGAGATGATTAATGTTGAGGGTTGAATGTCTGATTATTATCAGCTCTTTTACGCTAGGAGCATCCCTGTTGGTTTCGGTCATCAGAGGGCTTCAGGTGCAAACTGAAGCATGACTTAGGGTCACACAGGGTCTCACAGAGTCCTTGAGAGAGATCCGGCAATGAAAAGCAAGGTTAGTGTCATGGTAGGACCATCTTCTTTTTCTTGGTGTTCCCAGGCCAACCTCATGCCCTTCAGTTACGTGGTTTTATGAATATTCATCTCATCTGAAAAAAAAAGTCTGAACAAAATCCCTCAGTCTCTATAATTTTTTCTACCTTTTTATCTGAGGGGTAAACCACAGATGGTGTCTCAGTACGAACCCTGAGGAAGGAAGGAGGGAAGGAAGGAAGAAAGGAAGAAAGAGGGTCAGTAATCCCGGCTGGACTAGGTCAGCATTACCGGTAGAAGACTCACAGTACTGAGTCAGTAGCCTCAGGTGCACCCGAATGCTGAAGCTGTCTGTGGTACCATGTACCTGCCCCTCCCTCCCACAGAAGAGCAGCAGAAAGAAATGGAACAACTGCAATTTAGGAGGACAGGGAGTTCAGAAAGACTCTAATCTCATGAACTCGCGGATGGGGGGAATGAGGTGAGAAGAGCTTGTTCTTCTTTGCTGAGAAATAGTAGAAGGTTTGTTGTAAGCAAAGTTCATAAAAGTGTATTTCTGCTGTATTTCTGCTGACACAGCATGTAGCAGTGTTTGATGGACTTTTGGGTGACCGAAAAGTTTAGGAGCCTGAAGATCGTGCAGAAGTGGGACTCCTAGTTGAAGTGCAAGAATGTCTGCAAGTGGGCTGGTGAACTGCAAGGCTCATTTATGCTTAAAAACAGGAGAATTTTCTATTGCGTTTCACATACCTCTTTATTAGTAAGTTAATGCTGTTAAAAAGAAAAGATCTGGGAAAACAGAAGACAGACCTGCCATTTGTACAATGCTTTCAAAGTTTAGTCTGTCAGTACCCATGTCCAAAATGGAAATGTGTTAAAATTTACAGATTCTTCATCATTAGAACAGTATGAAAGTGGCTTGCAGATGTTGGGAAGCTGGAGCAGACACCAGCAGGGGCAACTACACTCCTAATTCAATATTTCAGTTAAAAACTAGGTGGGATGAATCCATGCCTCCGTCTCTGCTCGGTCTTCTAGCAGTGGGTGGCAATGACTTTTTCTGGCCTTGCGACTGCAAGTGCTGGAAACACTGAGCTGGTGGCGAGGTGTGGTTGTTTTGCTACAGATGCGCATCAGCAGCGAGGAGAACTCGCTCGAGGGAAGGGGAAGCGGAGTGTGTTGTGCCTCAGAGAGCTCCTCACGCTTCCCCGGGGCTGCGGTTTGCTGCCACGTGGATCAGGGACCCCAGGGGAGGAAGCGTCATCTAGTGTGGGGGCTCAGGAGGCTGCAACCGTGCAATTCCTGGGCTGTGTTTTCAGCAGGGCAGTTCAGGCAGTCTGTGGTCTCTCTCTCTCTCTGTGCCCAATTTTTATCGGTCGCCTTGGGTTAAAAATCTCTGTTCATTTTTGTTCTCCATTGGTGAAATTTTCCAGCAAGTGTCAAAGGACCTGCCCTAATTTTGACTCAGTTTTGTCCTCGGTGTCACGAGTGATGTTCATTGGCTTGCACGCAGGTTGTACCTCACTGAATTGCCTATAGCCCTTTAATGCTACTTAGGCTAATGACTGTTTCATTAATCATTTGCAGTCAGTGTATATACTCATTTTGTTTTCTCGCTTTTAGTATGTTTGCATAAGAAAATGTGTTTCTATGGAATGTCTCTGAAGGATTTGTTTATGACAGGAAATGGAGATATTAGAGCAGTTGTGTTATTTCAGGGTAAAATCCTCGCTTGCTGTAGGGCTTTGAGTGCAATAATATTCAAAACATCCGAGAAGGTGCTGTTAATAGTCCCGTGAGCTTCTTCCTGTGCTCAAGGTGCGTTTCAGATTGTTGCGGCTCTGGACAAGAGGAACTTAAAAAAAGCAAAGCGACTTAAAATTTGTCCTGATGTGAAGCCTCTTATTGTCTCCTCTGTCACACCAAAGCAGAGAGCTGCCGTCAGCAGGCAGTCGCCTTCAGATTTACAACACATCGTCAGGTGCGACAGGGAAGTTTTTACGCTGAGGTCGAAGAGGAGGTTGTTCTTGTGGTAAATAAAGCTACAGCAGATCGTGCTCAGACACAGCTTTATGGCTGCTAACTAATGTTTATTTGACCTGAGAAGTGGCACTAACAAATGTTTATTTGACCTGATAAATGGGACCTGAAACACCTCACGGGAGAATCCTACCTGGTGATTTTTATTTTGCCTTCTTAGTCTGCGGTGTGCTTCTGTGGCACGCCTGTAATAGTCACGTGGAGGGAGTCGATTCCTTCGTTACCTCGGTGTCTGTTCCCAAATTTGGAGTGTTTTCTTAGCGTTCATCACAAAGCCCTTTGGACGCACCTTCTGAACTAGGAATTAGACAGGAACGTGACCGACGCGCAGCAGTTCTGACAGCATCGGGCAGGTTCTGTCGCGCTACCTGCAGAGCAAAGCGGGGCAAGGAGAAACCGAGCAAAGGGACGGAATCGATGGGGCAGCACAGGAGGGTGTTAGCGGTGGGTGACTTCTTTAACTGGTTGCTGCGGGAGGACTGGAGGAATGGCAGAGCACGAGGAGAGCAGAAATCTTCCCCAAGCGCCGTTCTCCGGACGAGTCACCGTCTTCTTGCTGTGCCACTTTCTCCGGCCCCCCTCCGCCGCCCAGAGCTGCCCTCGGTGCTCCGGGAAACCGGAGGCGAAGGTTCAGCCTATTACACATTATCCCATTTAATTAATTGTTGCCGTTTCAGCGCTCCTCCCGACCCGTCGCTGCTGTCAGCCGCGTTCTCGTGGTGCCACCTCGCGGGTAGTCAGTCTGCTCCCCTCTTTCTTAATTTCCTTTTCGGTTCCTTTCGCAGCTGATTTGGTGTTGATTAGGCACAGGCTGGAGCGACTCGTGCAGGTTTATAACCGGAGCAGAAACCGAGCGCAGCGCCCGGCACCCACCCGCGGGAGGGCACCCAGGGGTGGGAGGTGTGCTGGGGCAGCGGGGAGAGCCACGGGGGCCTGAGGAGGACAATTAGCAGTCGGAGCTAATGAAGCGGGGAATCTGGCAGTCTCCGGCGAAGCTTTTTGGGACAATATTCGTGATTTATGGTGCTGCTCTTTGTACCCTCCCCTGCCTTTTCTCCCAGCTCCTCTTTCCCTTCGCAGGTCCCACGCTGCCTTTGATCCCTAAAGCCTTCTGCTTCCCCCAGTCCCAGTTTCCCTCCCGGGACCCCCCTCCTCTCGCCTTCCTCCTCCTCCTCCTCCTGCTGGAGGAATCCGCCCCGAGGGCAGGGGGGGGTGGTGTGGCGCGGCGGCGCTCTGGCCACCCGCGCGCCGCTCTCGGTGGTGCCGCGGTCACGTGAGGGGCGGCGCAGGCGCAGCGGCCGCCCGGCGGGGATGTCCCGCAAGCAGGCGGCCAGGGCCCGGCCAGCCGCCGGAGCCAGGAAGGCGCGGCGGCCCCGCCAGCTCCCCGCCGGAGCGGCTCCGGGCCCCGGCTCGGGCGGCGGGGGCCTCGCCGGGCAGCTTCGGGCCCTCGGCCTCAAGCTGCGGGAGGTGCCGGGCGATGGGTGAGCGCCGCGACGGGTCTCCTCGGCAACGCCGGGGCCGGTGTTTCCATGGGCCGCCTGGCCCCCGCGGCCGAGGGCTTTCCCCTCGGGATTGAGGGGGGCCAGTGCTCCGCAGGGATGAGGGCTTCCCCCCTGTACTCCACGGGGATCAGGGTTGTGGTTGTGCGGGGCCTGTGTCCCCCGGGGCTGAGGGCTCCCCTGACCTGTCACCTGCTGGTCTGAGGGCTCTGCTGGTCCCAGGCCTGAACCCCGGGGGGGCTGAGGGCCCCAGTGGCCCGCTGAGCGGAGCGTGGGAAGGTCCATAAGTACTGGGAAAAGGGACGTTAGACGTGACTGCTGAGAAATTGCTTGGTAGGTCATTGGGTTGTCCTTGGTTGCATTGTGTCCTTTGTCTCAGCGTCAGTTTAAGACAGTTTGGCCTGGCACTCCTACCGCCCTTGACTTTGTATTCTGCTGGAGATGATGACGCATTCGCCCAAAACCTTATGTTCTTACCAGCGTCTCTTCTAATAGTGGCAGCCATTCAAAGCACAGGGAATAGGTGCTCCTTCACATTCATATCTGTGTTGAACTTCTTGGGCAGAAAGAGCACAGCTCTCTTTTTCTTTCCCTTTAACACCATATTCTTTCCGCTGCTACGCCAGGATCATTGATTTAATGGTGTATCTGTTAGGAGCCTTTCAGACACACTAACTTGTGGTTTCTCTCTCGGCAGCAATTGTTTGTTTCGGGCCCTGGGAGACCAGCTTGAGGGGCACTCGCGGAACCACCTCAGACATCGCCAGGAAACGGTGGATTACATGATAAAGCAGCGGGAGGATTTTGAGCCTTTTGTGGAGGATGATGTGCCCTTTGAGAAACACGGTATGGTCTCCATAGGAGGGAGGTTATTGTGTAATGTGATTACATCTCATCTGAGCAACTTATTACTAAACAGTTCCTCATCCCAGAACTGTGTTAGGGCTCCTCTCTAGTCTTTAGAAACAGTGAGTTTACATTTCTGTCTGTTATGTTTCTGTAGAAAGATGAGCCATTAAACTTGTATTATATTTGTCTTGGAAGTTGTTTAGGAGAAACTTGGAGAAGGAAAGAGAGGCAAAAAAAGGCAAGGAGTTAAAATTCAGTGTTTTCAAAAGGAACTTGCAAAATTATCTAGCTCTCCATGAATACTGGTGGGTGTGGAGTGGCTGATTTCTTCGGGTTTCTTTTTCTCCTCGACGCTTGGTGTTTTGTCGTAACCCAGGAGAAGATCCAAAGCAGAGACCGATAGAGCCTTTGTTCTAACAGCTTCGAGGATGTGCCAAGTACCATGCAGGTGATGCATGAAAGCGGTTTGGTCGTTTAGTACATGGCACTCTTCCTTCTGAACTAACACAAAGCTGACGGGCTTGCGTAATCTAAGGGTGTACTGCGTTTTTTAGAGGTTTCTGTGGTCGTTTAAGATGAATTAACTTCTGTTACTGCCAGAATCTTGCCTCAGCAGTCAGTGTTTCACAGTCAGGATTTCCTTTCCAGAATTTCTTGGGCTTGTGTTGAAATTTTGTTACTCGCTATCCCTCCAGTGCTTTTGGAAGTGTCAGAAACCAGCTTTCCAACTCTTCTGAATGTTTTTTCCTTTAGTTACCAATTTGGCAAAGCCTGGTACCTTTGCTGGCAACGATGCTATTGTGGCCTTTGCAAGAAACAATCAAATGAATGTGGTTATTCATCAGCTTAATGCTCCACTGTGGCAGGTGAGAAACAAAACTTCTATATTTTGGCCTAATTTTTAGCTGATGGATACAAATAGTGTTGAAACTTCCTGATCTATTCAAAGGGAGCAGTCAGTAGTCGTAGTTAGCTGGGCATGGTGTAAAGCTGTGCTTGCTTTTTCAGCCTCGGGGGAAAAGAGTCCAGATTTCAGCTCGGGAGGGAGAGAATGAAAGAAAACAATGAATGCATGAAAAATCAGTATGTAGAGACAGAGCAGCATGGTTTAGTTTGGTTTTAAGATATTAACTTCATTGGTATGTTTCTATCTCCTGAAGATCAGGCTACATATGGAGTCTCTTTTCTGATAGGAATTTGAGCCAGGCTTAAGGAAACCTGTGTGATAAGGTTCAGGAATATGGAAGTGAAGGTATAGCAGGGCAGTCCCTGCAGTGTGTTGGAATGAAGCTCCATCAGTTCTGCATGGGATTTGGAATGGGAAGGTTTCTGACAGTTGGAGAAATGAGGTTCTGGACTGGGCAGAAGAGGGAAGAAGTTTTAAAACCTTCACGCGGTGTTTAATCAGCTGTTGGAAAGGACTGTGTATATAGTTTCCTCTGACAGTGGGACACTGGAACAAGTAATCCATCACGTCCCTCCTACTCTCTTTTTTGTTGTTTTTCCATGCAAGTCCGCACTGGGATGGGTCCATGCTCCATCTCTGTCTGCTCATTAAGCAAGTGAGAACCTGTATTCAAGTCAGGGTTGTTCCTGGCTCCAATTTACAGACAGAACCAATGAAGTATATAGATTAAACAGGGCAATAAAGACCAAAGACCAGATGAAAGCTTGTCAGTGGTGTCTTAAAGACATTTGAAACTGTCAGGTGGATTCCTGAACCCAAACAAGTTTAAACTCTTATTTCTATGGCAGCCACGGGCTGTAAGACAGCTAACCAAAATACTCACCTGCTTGACCTGCGGGAGTGCGCAGAGGTAGGGACCCTGCAGGAGAGTTCATGGGAGTGCTGTTCATGTTTTGTTAATGCTTTGAACCTGATACCTCAGTGTACTGAAATTTTCTCAGTATTTTGTATATCCAAACTCCCTTTCCCAATCATTGACCTTTCCAGGGTTGTAAATACAGAGTTTGTGATGAGGTTCTGTTTTGCCTGAGCACAGTCTTGTTAGCGAAGGGTTGTCTTAGGCTCTTGACAACGGCGTAAGTAAAGAGAGCTGTTAGTAGTTGTAACAGAAGGAGTCTTCTACCCACACAGAGGATGCATCAGGACATCAAAGTATGTAGGGCATCACAACATAGTGACAATGTTAGGAAGTTGCTAGACTCAACTAACCCAGGACACCCTTTTTTCTTAATTTTCTATACTTCGACACACTTTTTTTCCCCCCCCCCCCCCCCTCTCTCTGCTTTGGAGCCCCAGCAAAATTTTAGAAAGTTTAGATTCCAAAGAGAGCATTTCCAGAGAGGCAGATTAGCAAGATGCTCTAAAGCAGATGGTGTGAATATCTCTTTGGTCCCAGCTCTAAAGCAGATGGTGAATGATCCTTTAATTTTAAGAGAACCGTTTGTATACACTGCAGCTAAACTGGAAAAATGTGAGCGGAAGGGTTCAGGACCTCCAGCTGTTTCTCAAGCTCTGGCCTAATCTAAAGCTCTTTGGAGGTGGGCATCTGCATGGCCTTTTTAGGGCTTTAAACACCCTTTATCTTTTTTTGATAGTGACTGTAAATGCAGAGCTTCAGGTTAGCTCAGATGTATAGGTTATTTTTTTAGCTTTTTGGATAACTGCTTACCTTTTTTCAGTGTTTTTGCCTTTTTTTAATCTGCAGTTATCTTTTACTTACAGCCCCAGTGTACCATGGAAAGAGCATGCAAAAAGAAGCCTCACTACCGAGTGCTAAATTGGCTAATTTTCAGAATAATCTTTAACAAAAGCTCTTGAGATACCTATTTAGGCTCTGCCAGAGGAGAAATGTTGGAAATAAATCTTATGGGGTTCCAACATGTTGAATAACTTAATAGCATAAAAGGCAGGAGTTAAGTATAACCGAGTGTTGAGTCAGAACTTACAGATGAGTAAGTGTAAAATAAATGAATGGCGAATATCTCTTCTGAAATCTGAAGTCATCAGCGCAACACAAACTGCAGACGTGGTTGAAAGGTGACTTGGTGTATATTCTGTAAATTGGGTAAGCTGATTCAAAGACGTAAAAGGATTGGGAAATTCTGGAGCCCTAAAGCAAGTGTTTCTTGTTGTTTACTTACATCTTCTCCAGGAAGGCTGTCAGATCTTTGAACTCTGGCTTGACAGGTAAACAAAGGAGATCTGCAAATGCAGTGTAATTTTCTGGATTCCTTGCAAGAGTTGGAATGCTGTGTAGCTTTTAGCTAATAGTTTGAGACACTGGTGATTGGGGTAGGAATTATACAGATAATACTCAGAGCAGGAATTTTCTATGGAAACTGCTCTACTTGGTGCTGACAAAGCGAGGGAACATTTGGTTGCTAACAGTGCTCCTGCATGGAGTTAATACAGTTCATGGTTTGGCTTTATTAGTCTTTCTTCTAAGACCAAAACATAGCCACTTTGCTCGCTGTTAAAACAGCATCTTGTCCCAACAGCAGAACAAAACTTACTCTGGATGACTGTCCCCACTGTGATCATAACTTGAACGGACTCTTTTTCCCTCGTGTTTGAGGGGAAGAAGGCATTGTACCCTGAAGGGGAGCTGTCGCTGAAAGTGGGTCGGGGAAGGTGATCAGAAAGCTAATTGCTCCTGTGGAAAGTTTAGAAAATAGTTTTGAGCTTTCCACTGAAATATTTTCATACCCTGTTTTGTTTGTTGTGGTGTAACTGACCCAGTGGTGTGTATCTGGTTTTCAGACATTATCTTTGAGACAGAAGCTCCGTGGTTACTGTAAGCACATCTGGATTATTAGGTCAATGCTTCCTGTTTAGAGATGCTTCAGGAGCTACGTACTTTGCTTCCAATCACAGTGTTTATCATTGCTTCAAAAAACTAATACTTTGAAAAACATGATGCTGAATTTGATTCCAAATCCTCATTTGCAATTTATTGGTTTCATTTAGATTCGGGGCACAAACAAAAACAACGTGAGGGAACTTCATATTGCATATCGTTATGGAGAGCACTACGACAGCGTGAGGAGAATCAATGATGATTCTGAAACTCCAGCGTATCTTCAGATGGAGGTTGGTTATGACAGAGTGACCTGGGTCAGCTGCGGGTGATAAATAAGAGATGAATGTTACCAGTTGATTTCCTCTCTCATTTTCATTGAGATTGAGAAAAAAGTTTGGTCCCTGTGTCATGCTGGGAATAGAAGAGCTGTAACTAGTGCTGCCTGCTCTCTTGAGATGGGCTGTGAAGTGTCTACGTTACGGGCCTGGAAATCAGTCCTGAATCTGCTGTGATGTGGAATGTGGAGGTCTTGAAGCAACCCCATCTAAATTACATACTTGTGCACCTCAAATGCAAAAACAAAGGGAATGGAGAAAGAGACAGAAATGTGACAGCTGGATACAGTAGTCCTCTTCGTATCTCACTTTTTTGTGTTAAGGAGTAAGCTGTGCTGTCCTCAAAGTTCACTTCACTTCAAAAGCCAGTGATTGCTTATTGGTATGCGTGATCTTGTAGTATTTGAGAGTTTGTGTATGAATCATGGGAAACAGTGTCAATGATGATGGAAGTTCCACAATTTCCAAGATGCTTTGACACAGGATATTTGAGAAAAGTATGCCGTAATAATTACATTTATGACTATATCAGATTTTTTTGCTGTATATGATGAAATTGCTGCGTGCTTGTGTGACCTGCTGGGCTTTGCTTTTCTTGCAGATGCTTTGCAAAAATGATTCGAATAAGAAGGAGGAAGTGAGGCCACAGAAGGGTGATTCTGAAGGTGAGATTGAAGTTGAAATGGAAGACGCTATACAAAAAGTGTGTAATGCAACGGGATGTTCAGTAAGTATTGAGTAGCCTTTTTGTGCTTAATGTTCAAGCCTTGATACATGAAAGTAGCCTTGGAAAAAATTCTAAAAAATACCCATCTTGGACAATTTCAGTACCACTGCCATAAATCAGGATGCAGTTCATCCTAGACTCAACCCTTTAAATGCAGATGAAATATGTACTCTGTGTGGATACCTAATAATTTTGGAAGGTTTGTCTCGCAATCTGTCAGAAAATCCACTTTGAAACAAATTCTGTAAGATTTGAAATCCTTTGAGGATGTCAGTAGTTGAGCATCCCAATTGACTAGATAATCTGTGAATCTTTGCTGTTGTCACCAGGTGGCCTGTGTGGTTCCTGCAGGTTGCTGCTCACACTGTGCAAATGCACAGAACAGAAAGGGCCAAGGGTGAGACGGTTACGCTGAAACAGCATATTCCTTTCTCCTGATATCTTCAGGATTTTAAGATTTTCTCCCTCACCTTTTTCAGAAATGGAATAGAGGCTAATTGAAAGGTCATAAAAGCAGACAGCAACCCCCTCTTGGTGGTGCAGATGGTTGTTAAATGAATGTATGTCAGTGATTTGAACTCTCTTCAGTGTTATCTTTCTCCTCTGTGGACAGGACACTGATTTAGTAAGCCACATTCTGGAAGTGGAACACTACAATATAGAATCTGCAATATTTGCCATCTTTCAAGTGAATGAAGTGGAAAGAATCGGTAAGTATGCGGAGTTTGTCACCTAGTGCTTCAGAAAGACACTGAGGTTAATGTTCACCATAAACAGCAGTTCAACAGGGACAGCAGCAGTTGAAGCTTGCTGTTGGCTGTGCTGCCACCTCAGCCTTCCTGTGCTCAGGAAGGTTATTAATGAGGGCAGATTTAATCCAGCTTTCAAAAAAACACTGTTCCCGAAATTCTGGAAGAAGCAATTGGCTGATGGTGAGACAGCTTCTGGGTAGAGTGTGTCTGAGAAAAGCCTTTGTTGTTGGTAGGCGCTGAGGAGCAGTGTGATCCCCAGAGCAAAGATGAGAAATTGTGTAGCAGAACTCTGCGGGAAGAAAATGGAAGTGCTTCAAGAATCTTTGGAAATCAGAGCTTGCATGAAGGTGAAATAGAAAACAACAAAGGACAGGCTAGATCTGATGAAGAGAATCAAGCCAGCAGAAACCCAAAGGTATACGAAGGATGGTTTGTCGGGGATTTGCACACCCTTTAACGATTAGGGGAATGCTTAGGATTGCTTAATCAGCAATTATCTTCTCCTTTGAAATAAAAAGAGCTTCCACTTACCGGATTTTGTTGCTGCTACAGCTGTGACTTCTCGAAGGCAAACATTTAATAGTGACATGTGGCACCCTTCCCAAAATGGCACAAAATAAAGTCCAGATAACTAGTTTGGAATAAACAATCCCTGGCAGCTGCTTTGATATCTCTTTGTCTCCCTTCCAGCGTATTATTTTTCCCCAAATGAGCAGAAAACTTGCGTTCTCAACTTTGTGTTTTCATCCTCCCCTTTCAGGTATCTAAAAAACAAAAGAGGGAACAGCAGCGGCTGGAGAAGAAGAAGCGGCAGGAAGAAAGGCACCGACAAAAGGTCTTGGCCAACAGGAGTAACTGTGCAGATAGCAGCAGGAGAGACACAGACTCAAACAACCACGTCACCTTGGTGAAGGCCATGGCAGCTCTAAACATATGACTGAATGTGTTCAGAGTGCTCTGGTGAGAAAAGCAAATAAAACTGATGACGACAGAACTCCCCTTAAGCAAATTGCCAAGCACCTATTGTTATCTTAAAATCCGTTTCTGCGGAGATCTCTAAGCACACATCAATTTCCTGTTTCTTCGATTGTGGGACGAGCAATTATTCAGTAATTCTGCATCAACCCGTGTGTGAGAAGAGCTGTATGCACTTAACAAAACGTAGAGACTTGTTTTTATAATTTTGGAGTTAGATGAAGGTGAGAACCTTTTCCTCACACAGCAGTGTCAGCTTTGATTTGAGATCTCTTGATGTACTTAGATCATTTTTTCTTAATAGCAGATTTTTACTTGGTTATGCTTGGAGGAGCTTTATTTTACCTTGCTGTCAGGGAAAGCTTAATAATTCTCAACTCAGGAACACGGGGCTTTTTTTTCTATTTAAATAAAGTAAGGCAACAGAATCCCAGAATCCTTTCGAAAGCAAAGTGTGTCAGCCAACACTGTATCAAACATGAGATTCCTCTTTTTTTTCCCAGCAAGAATACAGCGATAAGTTTTAATCTTAACTAGAACTGCTTGTGTTGTTGCACCAGGCTGTTTCAGAAGTGATTAATACATGAAGGGAGAACAGGATTGCTACATCTGTGCTTGCTTAAGTTTGAGATCAGCTCGTTTGCTAGCTGTTGAGACCTGCAGGGAGAAGAAAAAGAAAAAAAGTAATACCAGTGGACTCGTGAGACCGCAGAGCCGATTCATCTCATCTGGTGAAGTCTAATGAGGTTGTAAAATGTGACGTGAGCAGACATGAGATTTCTGTTGAGTGTTACTGGGCTACTCCAGAGCTTTAGTCCAAGCCAGGAACTGCTAGTCTCCAAAGGAAATTAGTATAGCCAAAGGATCAAGAGTCCTGGGAACAAGCTTCCAAGCAGCAGTGATCAGTGGGAACCCTGCCTGCTTCACTCTTCATAAATCAAGCTTTTTCCAGGGTAGGATTTTTTCATCTTGAATTCCTCTTCAGTAGGGTCACCGGTAGTATGTACAGGCTGAATCCTGTGGTGCTTTCCACTATAGGATTGTGAATTTGGACTGAACTGTAAGGACTGTGGGACTTGGCCCTCGATTTATGGCTTGCAGTGTTTCAGCTTCACTCAGCTTTTTGGACTTGGATCAAGCGCTAAGCTTGAAGAAAGCACATGTGCACTTACACACACAATAGATAACAGGAGACACCTCATCAGCCAGTGCAGAGACAAAATAGATTTTTTTGAAAGTAAGGAATGTTGCTTTTGAAAAAATTCTATGCAAAAATTCTTTGAAGTTTCCAGATCAGCATGGAAATAAAAATGCCTTTTTTGACTGAACTGACAAGATCTGAGCTAGTACTTCTTCATATGCTCTGCTACTGTTTATCAAGAGCATTTGAAGAATAAAAAGAAAGGAGTTCTACTTTAGGTACTGGTGGTGTAAGAGAACAGGCTTTAATGCTGGTGAAGAAGTTCCTTTGGTTCCTCTAATGAGCTTGGTGGAAATAAAAAGTAATACAAAGCAGCTCTTATGCTTTATGGTGGGACGTAGTGTCTGGCCAGTGAAGCCACGTGTTCAGTGCTGCTCTGAGTGCTGGTGGTAGGCGTGAGTAACCACTGTACAGGGAGGTCTGAGTAGTATTTGATAGGAAGAGCATGGACGAGCCTCCAATTCACAGTACTATTCTTAAAGTGAAAAATTACTTTGGTAAAATCCATTTTACGCCAACCTTAGATAGCCTGTTGATAGGAGTGTTGCTTACTGGAATTCTTTTTCCTTGAAACAGTCACTTTTATAGTAGTGGAAAGAATGGCAAGTCGTAGCTTAATGGGGAGAAAGTGCAAGTCACTTCACTGGTGTGATGGGTTGAAGACAGTGGGCATAGCAAGGTGGCTCAGGTAAACGTGTCACCTCTGTCTTGCCCAGCCATGTTTTGATTTGAAAGGTGGGTAGATTCTGCAAGTTCGAAAAGATAACGAGAATTTGCAGTTGTACACTACGAATAAGATGTTTGATCTTAATGAATTACTTTTTTGTCTTCCTGAGCCAGAGCTGATAAGAGAATTATTGTTGCTTTGAGCCTGTTGAGCTGGGAAGGGAGTTGCCCGGCAGCCAGCAGACAGGAAGCTGAGCTTCTGTAGGTGTGAAGGGACCTGCAAAGCCTAACCTCATCCAGGGCCAGGCCTGCAACAGCAAAGAGAGAGGCTCATGGCCTCGGATACCTGTAACCAAATACGTGGCTCCAAATGCTTTTATTTCCAGGTGTAACACGATTAAAACAAACTCTTGCTGTGCTGGGCTTCTAAGTCTTGTTAGACCAGTCAAATTCTCTTTATATTTGCCAAGATAGCTTTGTACCTGCAAAAACATTTTGGATCCAAAGATGTTAAAGCTTTCATTTTGTCTGTTGTAGATTTTTCCTTTAGCTGTTGAAATTTCCGCCTGCCCTTACAATGTGTATTTTTTCTAGGGAATCCTTATGCAATGGTCCTCAGGCAGCTCACTTTTCTGCAGAAAATTTGTTTTGTACACAAGTCGTGGATTTTTTCCGTGCAGGAGGAAGGGAGGCAAAAACTGAGAGAAACATGATTCATAGCTCGTGTTTACTCTTTGGTGGAGCTAACTGTGCGGTCATAGGACAGCAAGCACTGCACGTTCCCTTGGTGTTTGAGGAGGATTACTGTTTGTTCCGAGCTGCTCGCTCACAGCTCGGAGGGTCACGAGTGGGCAGAGGGCCAGGGGTGTGCTGTGACTGCTGCTGGACTGGCAGCGTCACTGTCAACCTCTTCAAGGCGATGTCGTGGCAGGACGATGTAGAAAGCTGCTTTCCCTGCATCCTATCTACCACCGTCATCTTCCCCAAATTTATTTTTACCACATCCTGCCCTTCCAGGTAAGAGATTCAGCTGAACTGGAAGTTTTAAGCGTTTAACCAGGTTTTGTCTGCTGCCCATGAGCGTGTCTTGGCCTATCAGTGGATAGGAGGGCTTTTCTGCTTCTGCTCCTCGGTTTCTGAGTTTACCTCATTCCTTCTTGGAGGGCTGCCTTTTGGTTTATTTTTTGCCTTTTTGCCTCATCTGCAGTGCCTGAACAGCAGCAGAAGTCACCTCATCTGCGATATCCGCATCCGCAGTGCTCTCGGATTCCTTTTCTGCTGGAGTCTGTTGAAACTACACGAGAGTTTTCTTCTCCGTTTTGCCTTCGGACTCTCAGCAGAGCACCTGCTTCTGTTATCAAACCAAACCTCTGGTTTTTGGATGCTGAGTGCAATAAAGGTGGCAGAGATGTGCCAGCTGAACTGTGCCAGTGGAGCTGTGTGTACGGGGCGCGCTGTGGGTTAAAGGGCAAAACTTTCAGATTAATGAGTCTGCACAACCAAACCCTTCCTGGGTTTGCGACTCGGCTGCTGGGGTGTACGTTCACCTGCTGGCTCTCACAAGCTTCAGAAATTGCAGAAAAGGAGGGAAATGGTGCATGAAGAATGATCCGTACTCCAGTGTTGTATAAAACGGAGATGGTTTATGCTCGCGTTGAGCTGTGTGGAGCCCATTTGCAGGCACAAAACCTTAGAGGGCAGCATTGGCTTCATCAGCTCTGTCCCAGCTCGCTCCTCTCTCATCCCAAAGCCCTTGGGTGGCACCAGAAAATCAGAAAAAGGAGAAATGTGTGTTTTGGAGTTATAAAAATACGATGTTTACTGTAGGAAGTGTGAGGAAGGGGTAGGGGTGTTGCTTGTGATGAAACACTTCATGGAGTCAGGCAGGAGCCCTTGATGCTGAAGTGAAACAAAGAAAATACCCTTAAAGCACCTTTATTTTAGGCCCTCCCCTGCTCTGAAGATGTGCTAAACACATCTCTGGAGATGGTGTTAAAACCAGAGGTGCCTCCATCGAGGTCAAGGTGAGGGGCAGCTGGCCCTGGCTCGTTAGGGCTAATTGTGGATCCTGTGCAGCTGTGGTGAGGGATGAGGTGGCTGCAGCTCCCTGCCCTGTGAGAACTTGGTGAAGATGGGGTGCAAGAAAGAACCACCCCAAACTCCTGAGACCACCACCATGCTCCCCCACTGCTTTAGAGAGTGTTAATTGCTTAACTAGTCGTTAGGAGCAGGATGGGGCTGTGTGGTGGCCAAGCTCCCTGAGAGGAGCTGGGTCTGGAGCCTGGTTTGGGGTCAGAGTGCAGCAGCCACTCACTGTTGATCCTTTTTTTTTCTCCAAAGCTCTTAAGATTTACCGGTTGGCTGCTAAAATGTCACTTATGGGAAATGCTTTTTTTAAGAAAAAAATGCAAAACTGTGTGCATGCATAAATATTTACTTCAGAAAATCAGCTGTGGAGCTCTGCCCCATTTCCTACCCCTTCCACCATTGGTTCCTGAAACAAGAACACCACACTGGATGCACTTTAAATTGCCTTTATTTGCAAGGATTCCCTTGGTTTTATGATTTATTTAATCACAGGGAGCCGGCTTTCCCTGTGCACCAGCTCTGGGGAGAGGTGCCAGATGCCTTTTCGGTGCTGCAGGGCCATGTTGTCCCCCGCCTGTCTGCAGGGAAGGTAAAAACCCCACAGTTTAGACCGTTTCTATCAGGTTTTGAGCTCGGCGTATCTAGCAGGGGGGAGTTGAGCCCCTGCACAGAATATTGGGGTAATTCTTGTAAGCGTTGCGGTAGGTCCCAACTGTCCTTCCGAAGCACTCTGCTGCCTTCCTGTCGCAGTCACAGGTCTGTCTTTGGCACCAAGTCCCTGATTCTGGAATAAAATTGGGGGGGGATGGAGTCAGGCGAAGGGTGCGAGAGCTGCGGGATGTCTTTTGGATCATCCCTGATGTCGTACGCAGCCCCCACAAGTGAGTTTGGGGTGTCTCGGATAGTCCTCTTGCCTCTGGTGCATGGGGCTACCTGGCTAGGAACCATGCGTGGCCCTGGAGGGACCATTTAATTTACTTTATACGTGTATATATGTATAGATGTTTGCTCTGATCACAGGGAAGTGCTTTGTTTGGATCCACTCACCCTGAAACAGCAGTGTTTGCTCAGGGGAAATGGGGGTGGCAGTGCCAGGGCCCCATCCGAGATGGGGTCACCTCAAACCCTCAACATTTGGCCTCTACAGAAGGGCAAGGTCCCTCCTTTGGGAGGTCTCCAAGCGCTAAACTTCACCCTAGTCCTAGCAAATTTGCCCTATTCCTGGCGCTTTCCCCTCATTTCCATCCCCTTCCCAAGTAAATGGTTTCCGAGCCAGGAGGGTCTAAAGGACATCTCGGAAGAGGGGTCCCCGGAGAGCGCAGAGGGTTGTGCCTTCCCGCTTGGGTCCTTGACCCCGCGCCGTCTCTTACCGCAGACAATCTGGTTTCCCCGGGTGGAGTAGTTGTACTTGACCCATTTGGGACTGCAGCTAGAGGAAGCCAGCCTCTTGTAGCAGCAGTCGTGGGCATGGCAGCACCTGGGAGCACAAGAGTCGTGGTCAGGGCAGGAGGGGAGCGGTGGGGACGATGCCACGGTGGTGCCCAGCCCCCGTGAGAAACGCCTTGTATTTGTGCCTGGCTTAGGCGCAGGATGGAGCAGCAGCCTTGTTCTCCTCGACATTGCCCGTGCTGCAGGAGCAAGGGAGGGTGACTCGCGCCTTTCTGGCATCGTCGGCGCAGCTCTAATTGCTTTCCCCTTGCTCTGCTGCAGTGGCTTTGCAGAACACCTGAGGGCTGCTTTCAGTTAGCCCAGGTGGTCATTGGCTCCCAAAACGCCAATGCGCGCTGTTCCCATCAGCTGCTGCTGCTAAGAAACTTTTACAGAGGTGTTAAGGACGAGCAATGATTTTCACGTTGCTATCTCAGCTCCCAGGCGCAGGGGCAAGCAGTCCCCTTGCTGCACCCAGGGAGAGGGAGCCAAGGAGGGCTGGGGGCACCTGCTGTGCCTTCACCAGATCCTGACTTACCAATCGGTCGCATCCAGCGGTTGTTTGGATCCTCTTAAGCCGCAGTAGCAGCCGTAACCATTGTAGGACAGCGCTGATTTCCCGGTCTTGCGCTTGATCATTGAACTGAACTGAAGCAGGTTGCAGCTGGAGAGGGTCAGCCCTGTGACTGTAGCCGGGGGGGTTAAGAGCATCAGGGAAAAGCAACCTCCCGTCCCACCCCTCTAGCAAAAATGAGCATTTTCACCCTCCCTAACTTTATGGATAGAAATTGCAAGCAGCAGGTTTTCCCCACTGCCTCATCCGGCAGGGTTAGAGCTGGCGTGGGGGTACTCACGGCAGAGGAGCAGCAAGAAGAGCTTCATGTCTGGTGGTGGCAGCTCCGGGGTTTGGATGAACCCGAGGTGCTGCTGGTCACACCTTTTATAGCCCCCGTGTGCCCGCTTGGCAGGGCCCCTCCTTTGGAGAACCCGAAGTGGGCAAATATTGACAATCCTCCCCATATCAGTCCTGCTACATGTGTGTTGCCAGATGCCCTACGCTGGGGGAGCTCTTTGCAGGGGAGGCTTTGGTGGACTGGGATGAGTGGGGCAGACTGGGGTCAAGTCCACACACGGCTCTGGGTGTCTCAGCATCCCAGTGCCTCTCTGAACAAAATGGGAGAACTTGAGGGGGAACAGGAGCCAACTTGTTCCTGGATGACTATTTCTATTTTGATGTCTTGGTTAGAAAACATAGTTTTATATCTTACTGTTTCCATCATGACTTCCCTGGGCAGGGAGAAAACGCAGCCAGTGCAAAGCATCCCCCGCTTCTGACTTGGCAACGCGGGTGCGCTGGAGCGCCGTGAGCAGAGGAAGGTCCCGTGGGCCCCCAGAACGGGCTGTGGCTGAAGGTAGAGCTGAGCAAAGGCTCCGTACACCCCTTTTCTTGTTAGTGGGAGCTTGGCAGTGCCCAGATGCTTCTTGCGTGTGGGGCTGCTCCATCACTCTCCCCACATGCACTGGGCATCGCACCGACCATCGCACGAGGTGTCTGGTTCACCTTTACGTGGAAGCAAAATAAGGCAAGAAGCAGAGTCGGGAAAATAAAATGCAAGCGGTGTATTAAAGGGTAAAAAAAGAGGATGGTTGTGTTGTTTGCTTGGAGAGAATCTCGAATTAGCCAAACAATCATTTTAGCAGTTTTCTTCTGGCAGAGGTTGCAGGTGCTCTGTGCTGCGTTGCGGGGAAGCCCGGCACAGGCAGGCACCGAGCCAGGGGGAGGAAATCCCACCCGTCGCTGATGGGGAAACTGAGGCAGGGAACAAGGCTGAAACTTGCATGGAAATTGGAGAGATGATGAGAAAAGGGAACTCAAGTCAGGGCCTCAGCAAAATCTCTTCCCCTGTCTGGCACATGCCATTTGCTGCGTCAGCTCTCCGGGCCAATTTAAGTTAGACCCAAGGGACGGCGGCAAGTTAATTAACCGAACCGGGCCTTGCCGTAATTCAAGACTTCCTGAGCCCACAGCCAGTTTTTACCACTGGGGAATAAGGTATATTTTTGTGTGTCAAACTGGTTGAGCTCTCAGGTGAAAGACCCTCTGCCCCAACTCCTCTACCCGCGGCAGGTTTGCAGTAGCCCTTCTCCAAATGTGAAAGAAGACACCCCCCGGGCCAAGCACCTCCTGGCAGGATGTAGATTTTGTTTCTCTGTTGCAGTATGCAAAACACAACTTTTGCAGCCCAGTTTCTTGCAATGTACCGAGGGGGTGCAGTATCTGAGCCAACACATCAGCATTTGGAGCTCTGTATGAATGGATTTGTATAGCCAGGTGTCTGAAGAATACATAGATGTTTAAATTCTGGGTGAATTTTAACTAGAGAGAGTGTGTTTTGGCTCATCCCGGCCTGCAATCTGTCTGCATGATTGCCCCTCTCCCATCTTGGCGGGGATTTGATCCTTGATTTATGCCTTGCAAACAGCAGCTGGTGGGCGAAGGGCTGCCCACTCCTTCCTCATCTCTCCCAGGACTAAACGCTGCTGGAGGAGGAGGATGGCAGAACCGGAGGCCTGGGTTGTAGCCAGAGGGAAGCATTGCTGATTTTAGGGATGTTTCCTGGTGCTGTTGACTTCAGCTTTGGGGCAAACCAGGGTGGAAGTTACAGCTGCCGATGCCCAGGGCATCAGCCCCCAGGGAAATAGTGTTTTGTTGCTGTTTTTGTGGCTGTATTCATGGCTGAGACCTCCCAGGGAGGGGGTGAACCCTGCTGAACTGCTCTGCAGGGCAGAAAACCTGCACCGTGGGGCTGCTGCAGTGGTTAGGGGGGAAGCAGCCACCGCCTGAACTGCCTTTTCCTAGGGGACGTGCTTGGGGTTGTTGCGGAATTGGGCCAAAACATTCTTTTCCGGTGAGAAATATGTTTTGCTCCACACTGGGCGTGAGGCAAGCTCCCGGCCACCCCGTCGCAGCAAAGGTTGCCAGCGCCCGGCCCTCCCACGGCATTGTCCTGCCCCACAGCCCTTTGCACCAGCTTTGATTTCTCCATTTTGGAGCAACTGCAGATTTTCAGAGCCTGAAGGCTCGGGTCTAAGCACGGGGGCAGTTCAGGGATGCGGATGCGTGTCGGTGGGAGACGCATCACCTCTCAGGTGGTATTTTTTTCTGGGTTTTTCAACAGGAAACCTAGCTAAGAGGGTAGCTTCTCCCCGCTGCCTGCAAGGGGTGGTCGCTGGGCTCAGCTGAGTCATGTCACACTGAGGACCAATGTTTTGTGCTCTCTGGTTTTATTTTGGAGCAACAGAAGAGAAGTTGCAGCGAAGCAAAAAGCAGAGGGAGCTGACAGGCTGCACGGGGAGCTCAAGCCAAAGGGAAATGAGTGTCAGCAGAGAGGCTCGCACTGGTTTCCATCTCGCCCTTTGCAGTGACCAGGCGCAGGTGTCCACCCCTCCCTTGTTTTTCTGTGCTGAAATGTTGCATCTGCGCTGCTGTCCCTCCACGGATCCAGTGTATAGTGACGCAGCTTCACGAGAGGGTTGTTGTCCTCGTGTTGAAGCCAAAAAGCCCCAAGGAGGAAACCCGCCAGGGTTGGGAAACGCTCCCCGTGCTGCGCCGTCCCTTTGCTCATCAGCCTGGAGGTGGTTTTGCAAAAAGCCCTTTGGCTTCAACACCGCCCGGCTCGTCCCCGGCATTTGCTGCGACGGCGGAACAGCCCGCGATGCCGGAACAGCCCCCGGCCCCGCAGGCGGCAGAGCTGGGCTGCCCGCTCGCATCTGCAGGCACCTCTCTGGCACCAGGTCCCAGACCCTGCAGGGACCAGAGAGAAAACACAGCTGAGACCTTTTTGGGGAGATCCCTGGGGTGCTGCCCCAAAAAAGGGCACCACAAAGGAGGGAGAAGGTCTGGAAAGAGGCATCGCGAACTGCGACTGTGAGGACTCACTGCAGGTGGGGATTCCTGCCCGGGGCACCGAGAGGGGCTGGATGGGTCCCACGCGGCACCGCCGTGCTGCCAGCCTGGCGTAGCAGCAGGCACGGAGCAGGCAGCACCTGCAGTGAGAAGGAGAGCCTGGCCTCACCTGAAATGTGGCACCGGCTGCTTCGAACCTACCCAAAACAGGCTCTGCAAGCGGGGTGGGAAGAGCCACCAGGGTTTGCATCCTCCTCCTGCTCTAAATCACCTGGGCTCTGCTCTTTCCAGCCCATTCCCACACCAAGCCTCTTCCCTGCTTCCCTGTGCAACCCCTGCCCAGGTCCCAGAGCCCTTGTGCATCCTCGCTTTGGGACTGTCCCCATCCTCTGGTGCTAGCCCACTGATTTCAGCTGGCATGACCCTCCTGCCTGCAGGCCTGGAATGAGGGGTGAGCGCTGCCTCGCCTTCCCCCTTCCCTAAAACCTGTTCCCCTTCTGACACTGCCCAGCACCTGGTCTGTGTTTTGCAAAGCTTCAGAGGATGCTGCTGGGGTTGCTCACAAGCCCTGGGGTTACCCTGGGACCAGTGTTATCCCTCTCGGGGCCAACATTAGCCCTCCCAGGGCCAGTGTTAGCCCTCCCAGGCAGCACTGCCTGTACCGGTCCATTGAAGCCTTCGACGTGCGGTTGCTGCCCCATCCTGAGTAGCAACCGTGGGCAGTCAGATTTCCAACGGTGCTTCCCTCGAGTCCCGGTGTGAATGGGTGCAGGAACTTCCCACGAGCTGTGAACACACCTAGAATGACCAGAAAAAGGGATTTTTGCAGGTTCTATGCAGAAAGGAAGCCCGGGGAACCAGAGGGGAGAGGAGGGTGTTGCTGAGAGTCTCCCCATGGGGTGCGCAGGGGTTTGGGGATGCTCCCCGTGTTGGTGTGGGGCTGCAGCCTGGCTCCCATCCGTGGGTCGGGGAACAGCTGCACTTACTGCAGGCAGACAGCACCGCCAGCGTCAGCAGGACCTTCATCTTCCTCTCACCTGGGCCTGGGAGGAAGAACAGAGGACGGACTGAGCCAGGCAGTGTGGCCGGTCACTGGGCGCTGCCGTGCAAACCTTGTCCCTTCGGAAATCAGGTCGCATCACCCTGAAATTTAGCAGGAGGAAGGCAGCCGTGCCCCCTTGCGTCTGTGTTGCTGCCTCTTGGCCAAAAGCAAACGCCTTCTGAAGCTGTCCCACCACCCCAGCACCTCCCACCTCCTGTCCCACCACTTTGGGCACCCAGGACATCACTTTGCAGCACCAATGCACCAATCCCCTGGGGCTACAGCCTCCCAGCTGAGTTTTTACCTGAAAGCAATGACACTTTATCTGCAGGCATGGAAAACAGCAGAAAGCAGCGTGTCTGTTGCCTCCTCCCAACATCCCCCCCTCCCCGTATTTTTGTTTCCGCAGCAGCGGGGCGAGGGTGGGAGTTGCTCACCGGGGGATCACTCCGGCTCCGCTTCCTCACTGCCAACCTGTCCTCCCCGGGAGAGGCTGCCCTCCGTGTCTGGCCCGCGGGCTCTGGACTGGAAGTGCTGAAACGACTCGTCTGTCCCAAAACCACTTCATGCTACGCCCCTTCCCTCGTCGGCCAAACCCCCCCTTTCCCCATGGGCTGCAGCCCGGAGTGACGCAGGAGCCGAGGCTGAGTTTTTGCAAAGTTTGGGGAGGATGATGTTGAGTATTTACGGAGATTTCTCTCCCTGCCCAGCGGCAGCTCACAGGGGACCGGGATGGTTTCAGCACATTGTTTATTTTCACATGGATTAAATTTACAGCAGCACTAACGTGGTCGGTGCAGGCAGGGACGCAGGGCGATCCGGGAGCAGAGCCCGTGCGTGTGCTCCAGCCCCGCATCCCGGCTCCCATCATCAGCACCGATGCTTCGGGTAGAAGAGGTAACGTTTGCTGTAGGTCCAGATGTTTTGCTTCAGGCAAAGGGCCAGGCTGCGGTCGCACTCGCAGGAGAGCTGGGCACACCAGGAGCTCCTTCCTGCAGGCAGAGGGGAGCCCAGGGTCAGCCCCAGCTTGCGGGGGGGGGGGTGACACCCCCTTTGCCAGGGTCCTACTTACTGCAGGAGGGGCTGCCTCTGCGCCAGCCATAGTGGTACCCCTGAATCTTGGCATTGCAGTGGTAGCTCTGGAGGTTGTTGTAGCAGGTATCGTGCTGCTGGCAGCATCTGTGCGGGACCTCAAGGCTTTGGGGGTTGGGGTTTTTTACCCCCTACCCCCCAAAATTGAAACCGTGCAAGGATGTGTTTGGGCAGGGAGATTTTTTAAATGGACACTTACTGGTCTGTGGCATCCTTGGGCTGCCCTTTGCCCCCCCAGCCACAGTAGCAGCCGTAGGAGGAGTAATGCAGCAAGGCGTTCTTCCCCGTCGTCTTCGTGATCATCTTGTTCAGATTCCAGAGGCTCCCGTGAGCTGGGGACAAGCCTGGGGGGGAAGATCAGTGGGGCTCACGCTGACACCCAGCTCCTCAGCAGCATCCCCAGCCCTCCGGCCCCCAAAGTGGTACCAGGCTGGTGATGCCTTAAAAATGAGTAGATGCAACGGAGAGGAAACATATCCTTGGCTTAGTGCAGGAGAGTTGCTGCATGTTTCAGAGGGGTGGTCATGAGGAAAGATTAAGAAATCACCAGTTCAGTCCTAATTTCCACAGACGTAACTGCACGAGGGCTGCGGGGCGGGCGTGAGCGAGGACACTTACCCCAAGCAAACAGCACAGCGAAGGCAAGGAGAGAGTTCATCTTTTTGACAGCCCTGGGAAAGGAAACCAAACCATTTCCCCACTATATCACTCTCTTTCTTTCTTACTTCCCGCCTTGTCTGGGGGCAGAGATGCTCCCCACCTCCGGGGATTAGGGGAGGGGGGCGAGGATGTGCCCATCGCCATCGCCTCGGCACAAAGCGCTGCTGCATCGGGGATGGGAGGCGATGGGAATCAGATGGCGGAGGGGTGGGAAAAAGCAAAATGAAGGGAAAGGAAGAAAACTTGGAGGAACGATCAGCCCTTGAGGGCTGCGCCCCGCCGCTCTGCCTCTGGGCTGGCATCTCAGGTAGCCTCTCCTTTGCTCCTGCTTTCCCAGTGTGGACTGCGCTCCCCGTTGGCACCACGGCTTTTGGTTAAAGTAGGAAAGGGAGGAAGAGCATTCCTCCATCCCTGCTTACCTCGGGAAAGAAGCCACTTGCTTGCAGGGCCCTGCAGCTGGCAGGGCTTGCTTTATATAGGGTTTGCCCCCTGCCATCAGATGCTTGTTTTGCCCAAATCTTGCTGACTGGGCTTTTCTGCAAAGGAGAAGGTGTCATCCTTCCCCTTTACAGGAATGTAAGAAATCCCCCCAGCGCCTCGGCTCCGTACCTCACACACAGGGGCCGGGGCCGAGTGGGAAGAGCCAGCAAAACAGCACATTTCCTGCCCAAGGAGAAAGCCAACGCTCTCTGCCCCCAGCCAGAGATGCCCAAGGGCCCTTTTCTCTGCTCTCTCCAACCACAAACAAAGCAGGTTTGGGGTTTTCGAGAGGTTGGACAGTTTGAGAACAGTCCCTCTGCCCCACTGCAAAGGTGGTTCAGGGTGAGTTATCCGTTCTTTGGGAAAAGTATATGGGCAACAATAAAAGCATCTTGAAATGTGCAGTTCCCAGAAACACGGGGTTACGCAGATACCGGGTGGTTAAACACTCACCCACCGTGAGAGGAGAATGAAGCAAAACGGATGTTTTGGGACGAGTGAATGCAGCTTCCCTTTATTTCTCTCTGTACGATTTTCCCCCCTCCTCATTGCAGACCCTATGCAGAACTCATCCCTCACGGAGAAATCATTTAGTCACCAACTTGCTGCCCTCCTAAATTAGCATCACCCTGGGATGGATGAGGCTTTGAAATCTTCCCTCCTATCTGCATAACTATTCTTTCCCCTTAATTTTGGCCACTATTTTTACGTGTCACAGGAGGGTCTCAAATAGTCTCCCACATGTTCCCACTTGCATTATTCCTGTAAAAACGACTTTTGGATGTATCTCGCCTGTGCCTTAATGCACTGTTTTGTTTTAACCCCCTGAGTTTCAGCTAGCGGGTGTTGGGAGAAGCCAAAAAACCCGACTGCCATCAGGGCTCGCCGCTGCAGAATTATTTTGTTAACAAACCCCAGGGAATTTTACTTGGTGGCATTTCTTCGTCCCCGTTTCTTGATGCAAAGTGCTCCTCCATAGCTGGGGATCTGGCAGCAGTAACACTGCTCCGCAGCAGGATGGACCTGGTGATAGACCTGTGAATTACAGCTGCTGTCAGGCCTTTGGCTTTTTCAGGCTGCTGTTGGGATCATGGAAATATCGGGGTGTCAGGCAGATGGTGTGGCTGAGATGTGAGAGGCAAAAGCGCTCCCCAGACTCAGCAGCCCAGATGCCACCACTGCAGTGCCTCCATCTCAGTGGCTCTGACAAAAAAACACCACAGAGAATCATTTTGAATACTTTTTATTATCTTTGCTGGGAAATGAAACCAAAAGAAAAAAGAGAGGAGGAAGGGACAGAAAAATGGAAGCTGATGTGACTTTGTGGGGGATCTTCATCTGTAATGTGAGCGTGCCCTCCCTCACCCTGAGCATGAGCCTGTGGCGAGCCTTGCTGGCTCCGGCTCTGGTCAGCCCCACATCAGGCTTTTCTCACCGTAGCGATGGGGAAAGCCCATCAAAATCTGCAACCTTGCGTGCAGATTTCCCCTCCTCAGCACTGGAGCTTACTTCCTCGGCATTTCAGCTTGAAATAGAAGCGGTAGGATTTATTGTAGGAATGCAAAGTGCTCGCGAAGCACGAAGCCACGGCCTTGTCGCATAGGCACGTCTCTCTCTTGCACCAGCTCTGCTCGTTACCTGCAGGGGGAAAACATGGTGACCTGCCGTGGCTTTTCTGGCTGGCAGCAGTGATGGGGTCCCCTCGGGGCACCCCCAATGCCTGGAGCTGCCTGGGGCAAGCGCCTGAAGAAGCGTGCCACGGTGCTCGCCCTCTGCAACCCACCCGCATCCCTTGCAATGCCCGTTTATTTATCCTACGCTGCGTCCTCCCATGTGCACCCGACCGGGCCTCAGGCCGGTTTCATCCCCGGGGGGGTGTCCTCTGTACCCTGCTCTGGGGCTGGGGTGTCGTGGGGAGCTGTGCTGGTTCCCCACCTCTGTGGGACCCTCCCCCAGCTCAGTGGTACTCACTGCAGACGATGTCTCCATTGTCAGTGTCGAAGTGGTAGGGGGTTATCAGGGGCCTGCACTTGCCCTCTCTCAGCTTCCTGTAGCAGCAGTCGTGGGCAAGGCAGCATCTGCGGGGGACACCACATCAAACCGCTGCCCCTGAACCCTCCCTCCCCACGCTTGGAAGGTAAAGGAAAGTCCAGCCTCAAATTTAAGGTGACCGGGAGGAAGGGATGACAAGGCAGCAGCGAGATGTGGCTGGGGAACAGCACAAAACCCTCTCAGAGCTCACCACTGCCGGCCGGCTGACAGCGAGGAGCTTTTTGGGCACCCCCACCCACCCTGCACTGGGGTGGCGAGCGGCAACACTTTCCCAGGTACTCACCGGTCGGTGGAGTCCACCGGGGTCCCTCTGCCCCCGATGCCGCAGAAGCAGCCATACCAGCTGTAGGAGAGCAGGGCGCTTTTCCCCGTGGTCGACTGGATCATCTGCTCCAGCTCCAAAACGCTGCCGCGAGCCAGCAGCAGCCCTGTGGAGGGGCAGAGGGATGGGCTCGCAGGGTGCGGGGCGAGGAGGCAGGTAGCATTCCCCGCACCTCACACCGGGCAGAGGAATTAAATAAGTCTGGCATTGCTGGAAATACACACTTCAGGCATGTGAACCGTGAGAAGCCCCAAAAACCCCCTCAGGGTGATGTCTGGTTTCTGCAGCTACCTGATTTGGTTTGGTGGAAGGTATTATTGCTTTCTGCACAGGCTGTGCCGCGCTTGCATCCTGCAACCATCACCACCACGTTGGCAGGATCAGCCCTGGGCTGGGCACAGGCAGGAAAGCAGGTGACAACAGGCTCCAGGGCCTCTTAAAATAAATAAGGATCTGAGCATTCCAAAGCCTCACTGCCACAAAGACCTCCAGGACTACAGCAGTGCTATACACAGCATTAGAGAGAAACTGCAAAATTGAAACAAAAACCTGAATCGTGCACAAAAAGTCTAGGTTTGTATGTCTTTTTGGCCACACAGATGAGATTCTGGCCTGGTCCGGTGAAACCGGGGCACTTACCGCAAGCCAAGGTCATGGCAAAGAGGAGATTCTTCATCCTCAGGCTGGCCCTGGAGGAGGAAACCACAACGGCGGGCGATGAGCAGCACCTGGAGGGCAGGACAGATGCTGTCCCTGTGCCCACGCCGAGGGCACGGAGCTGGTCGGGTGCACCCTGGCAGCACCGCAGGGTGACATTAGTGTCACCATGGGTACACAGCATTGTGTGGGTGCCCGCAGCTGACTCCCAGTGGGGCCTTTTGACTCCGGTTTGGGGATGCGGCGCTTGGCAGGGATGTGCACAGCGACACAGGGGTTGTCCTGCCCAACAGGGCTGACGGGGAAGCTCACCGCCTGCAGCCTCCCACCACCACCCCCAAGCTGTCTGATGAAGTAACAGGGCAATAAAATCCCCTCTCTCCTTACCCCACCCGGACCTTGCAGCTCCAAGAGTGCTGGCGTAGCGGGTTTGCTTTATATAGATGGTGAGGTCCATCCCCTCTCTCTGCGACGCAGCTTCTGGATGAGGCCAGTCAAGGTCTTGGCCGTGGTTTTAAAAGCCGTGGGATTTGGTGGCTGGAGAGACAGGACAAAAGCGATTTATACCCAGGAGGTGCAGAGTTGGCACCACAGAGGTGGTAGCATCCTTGTTCCAGCTGCAGAGGTGGCACTTTGGCCTCAGTGTTGTCTCGAGTGGGTGCTTGGTTTTACCAGCTCACACTCTGCAACCTCAGAGAGGGTTTCTCTTGGGTCTTTCTCTTGCAATTGCCCCTCCAAATCCATGTCTCCATCCAAATCCGGCCACACCGCATCGCAAGGGGAGGCAAATGGAGGTCAGTGAACGCCGTGCGGTCTCATTTCGTGGGTCTGTAGTTTCCCTGTCCTGCCCTCAGGGCACGGGAGACTCCGGCAGCGCGTGGGCAAGGGGTCTGCGAAATTAAATCAGCAGCAGAAGGATGGAAACGCCATGGAAACCCACCTTGGAATGCTTTTTGAATGCAGTTTATTTAATCACTATAACTGAGACATGACACAAAGACACAAGGGAGGCAGAAAACCAGAGGAGATAAGAAACAAAAGCTGCTATCTTTCCTGCAAAAGCGTGGGGCCGAGAGCAAACACACAGGCAAACGCGCAGTATCAGGCCTGTATGCAGGGCTCCGCCCTCAGTAATTAACCACACTTTTAGGGAAGGGAATTCTGGAGGGGAGACTGTAAGGAAACAGTTCCTTGTTGAATTTCTTAAGAGCCGCCAAAGCTGCTTGCTGGAAGAGACGTCACCTCCCGGCTGTCCCCTGAGGCTGGCACAGATGTTGGCCCCGGGACTTTTCTTCCCTCTAACCTTTTATTTCCTGCTGCCAAGTGGAATAAAAAGCCATCCAAGCCTGATAAGGAAAGGATGGGGAGCAACAGCTCGCCTGCCTCCCCGCTCAGGCGTGCCAAGTGGCTTACCCACTCGCCATCCGCACCAGAAATGCCACGAAGCAAACCGCTGGGCGTCACACCAACACCCAAACCCCCCGCTTTCCCCACCTGACTTCTAAAACCATGGCATCCCTGATATTAAGCGTCCCCTTCCCAAGTCATCCACAGAAAACTTCCGTTACAGAAGATTTTCCCCGTTGGGGTGGTCATGAGTTGCACTGCTTGTGCTGCTGCGTTTTGGCGTTGCAGGTCCTTGCCCTTGGAGGGGCGGGGGGTTGCTGCTCTATTGGCCCTGATGGGGAAAGTGGCCCCGATCTCCTGGGTTTTTGCTGCGGAGTTTGGCTAAACCTGCGTGAAAGGCATCGTCTGGGAGCCTAAACAGAGACCAGAGGGCTGGGATCATTCAGATTGGTGGCTTTAACCAAATCTCCTCATTTTAAGCCCTCCCTCTCTGCGGAGTATCTCAGGAGAGCAAGCCCATGAAGCTAAACCCTCTCTTCAATCGAGCCACAAACCCAAGGGCTTAAAAACCAGCTGTGGCAGATTATTCCACTGGAAGTAGGAAACTTTTCAGCCTTCCCATGGGGCAAGCGAAGAGGGGTATCAACCCCCACATCTGTTTGTTCAGGGCCCTATTGAAATGTAAATACACCCGGTGCTTTGATCTGCAAAGCGTGTGTCTTCGGTGTGATATTGCTGAACATCCTGGGGATGGGATAAGCTGATATGTGAATATTTTCTTACCTTTTTAGTGCGTGGGTATGCCTTGATCTTCCCCACCCACAGGGTAGATAAGTTATCTTAAGTTATTTATTGCTTGCTGCCTTTGGTGGGCATCTGTTAGTGGGAGAAGCATCTGGTTAACTAGAATCGGGTTTAAAAAGGAATTAACGGGAAGAGATGGAAATGTCAGCGTTACTTTGTGTGTTCCCACGACGAAAACTGACTCAGGGATCGTTTATAGCCCGGGGGATCGGGAGGACTCCCCCTCTCTCTCAGCGCACACCAGGATGTCAAGCTTGCAGGCTACAGCTCTCCCAGCACAAAGAAACCTTAAAATGTCCCCCAAAGAAATTGTTTTATGTCCCCAGATGACCTTGTGCGTAAAGTGTAATTTTTTAAAGGCGTTCTCATCAAAACTGATGAGTTTGGGGTTTATTTGTCTGGTTTTATTCAGCAGTCACTCATGTAATGCTGTTCAATCACACCATTGTGGAACTCGCGTCATGGTGGGGTGTTAAAACCTAGTCCTGTGGTTCCCATCCTGCTGCCTTTGCTTAGGAGAAGGTGTAACACTGTATTTTTAAATTTTCAGGGTTAAAAACCAAAAAAGGCTCTTGGTATTCAAGCAGGGTGACAAGGGTGCGGCTTTGCTCTGGGTGGGATGGTGGAAATGAGAGCTCCTGCGGGAGGGATGGGGACAACCTCGGTATCGCGCTCTGTTTGGGAGGGGACCCTGCTGCCACCACCCCCGGCTCCCTTGTGCCCCTCAGGACGAAGCTTCTGGCCCCGCATGAGGTGGTGGGGCTGCCCCCGCACCACCCTTGAGGCCTGACATCTCCATGTCCCAGCGCAGACCCCACGTGGCGGCCCAGGGATGTCCCTCCCAGAGCCTCGCAGCCGTCCCCGGCCCAGGCGTGTCCCCCCACCATGGCGACGCCCAGGCCTGGTTCCATCCCGCAGACCCACACCCAGCCTCGGTACCATCCCTGGGCCCACCCCACCGACTGCCGCTGTGCCGGGGCAGCCAGGCCGGGTAGCCCACCGCGGGCCCGGCCTCACCGCGCTCTGGTAGCCCTGGGGCACGGAGCGAGGGCGCGGGGACCGGGCTGGATCCCGGCCCTGCCCGCCCTTCGGGCCGCGACATGGCGCCTGGAGGACCGCGACCGGCGCCGCTCTGGTCGGTCCGTCTCGGTGGTTGCGGGGCGGGGCCTGTGGCGCGACCGGAAGTGGGGCGGTCGCCGTGGCAACGCGGCTCTGTCTGCCGGCCGGCGCGGGCGGCCCCAGGCGGCAGGTGAGGGGCGGTGGGGCCGGGTGTAGGGCCCGGGGCCGGGTTGTAGTGCCCAGCGCCGGTCCCAGGGTCCGGTTGTAGGGCGCAAGGCTGGCTGAGGGGCCGCGGCCTGGCTCTGGGGCTGTGGAGTTGGGTTGTAGGGTCGGGGCCTGGCTCTGGGCTGCAGTGGGGCCTGGCTGTGGGGCCGGGACTAGGCCTAGCTGGCGGGCTGGGGCCAGGCTGTGGCACTGAGGGCTCTGCGGGTGAGCTAGGCTGGGCTGTGCTGTAAGGTCGGGGGCGTGGGGTGCCTGCCCTCCCCAGGCCCTGGGGTCACCATGTTTGGGGGCATCAGTGGGCACAGCCCTCCCTGCCTGTAGTTCCCAGCCCCAACCCCTCACCCAGGCACCCAAATCTAAAATGTGCCGTATTTAAAAGAGCTTCTCACAGTAAACCTCTACTATATACTGTTCTGAAGCAGTACAGACCCTCACTCAGGAGGGTCCTGCCATGGCTTCTGGCAGGTTGTTTGTTTTGGGGTTTTTATTCTTTGAACTGGCAGTGTAACTAGTGATACCTGCTAAGTGCTCCCATGCGCTCCAGAGTTCCCCTTCAGAGGATGCCAAGCTACAGCTTGTTGCCCTAGAGTTTATTTGTTAGAGGCAGTACATGAAAGGCACACACCCCCCTCCTTCCCACAGGCTCCTAGGAAACTCCGACGCGTCACTTGAGTGCCATGTCCCTGTCCGTAGCTCTGCTCGAGGCTTACAGAGGGACAGATCTCTCTGTCCCCAAGCAGCTTTGTAGTGGCACTGGTCAGGGCGTGCCCGTGTGCTGGGACTCTGCCTTGGCTTTGCTGAGTGTTGGTTGCTGAGCGTTTTCATTTTACTGCAGTGGAGGAGAAACCAAGCACTAAACAACTCATCACTGGCAGAAGGTTGTGGAACAACTACAGTGGCTGTTCCTTCCTGTTTGTTTATTTTAGGATGAGTCCAACTTTATCATTATTGGAGAACGCCATGCGATCAAGGTTGACTTTTTTTTCCCCCCTTGACAAATCCTGCTATGCAAAGGGAAAACCTCTTCCTTTTCCTCCTACAAAAAGGAAGAGGAGGTGTGTGACCCTGTCACGCCTCTCCAAAATGTTGTGAGGTTGTGGCCTGGTTATCTGGGCTCTTGGCCTGCTTTGTGCTGGTGAAGCGCAAGTGGTCTGAGCACAGCTTAAGTTGGGGAACACACATCAGAACGTGGTTTCATCTCTAATGGGGTTAATAGCAATCTCTGTTAAGCAGCTTTTGGTCACAGCAGGAGTCAGAATGGGTTTCTCTGTATTGAATCAGACATACTCACTTTCAAAGGTCTTCAGAGGTTTTTGAAAAGCGAGGTGCAGTCAGTCTTACCCAAAAGTCCACAATGGGAACTTAATCTGTCACTGCAGGAACAGCGAAAAGGCCAGATCTGTGCTTTGAAGTTCACTCATCTCCCATTTTCACTGAGTTTCTAGCTTCAGAAAAAAATGTTTCTGTTCTTTCCATCAAGAACTTTGAGTTGGGAAGGGCGCAACTTCCCAGTGCTCTGGGTCGACTTTAAACAATTCCTGCCAAAGCCAGCACCTATAAATACACCTATCCCACCGTCTCTGACTCAGCCGTTACTGAACTGGAGGATTGCTGCCTGCCTACATGGTGGTACACCAGATTTATTGCTATTTTTATTAGCTGACACGCAGCACAAAAGTGGGAGCTGTAGGGGGATTAAGCAATCTAGAAGATTTCTGGCCAATTCCTGTAACTTTTCTCTCTGCTACCCTGTCTGCAGGTGCCTTGAGAAGCAATGGCCACAGCGGCTCTTCTGAACTTAGCACCATCTCACCTCTCCTTCCCTTCAAGCACAGCAGCAGCTTTCTCGTGGACAAACGCCATCGACATGCACGTCACCAGGCCAAAATCTGCCAAGGGACGCACGAGGCCAAGCTTCAGCTACTCTCAGAGCGTGGAAGCCTGTCCTTGCCGAGTGCCATCTTCCCCACCACCAGCCCCTCCTCACAGATTAGTGAACAGCCGGAGAGCATTGTCCACGAAACCGGCATTCCCATCCGGCCAGGTGTCTCCTGAGGAAATCCCGGAGCTCCTGCAGCAAGTGCCTTTGAGGACCTCCTCTTCCCTGAACAAGTACAGGGTGCTCCCCTCCATCGGCTGGAAAGGCGCAGGGAGCGGCGCCGTGGAAGCGGTGGCTGAACAGACCGACCGGCTGAAAGTGAGTGGGGGGCAGGATGCCGCTCCGAAAATCAAAACTCTTCCTGGAGAGCAAGGATCTGCCAGCGTGTTGTCAGAAAGCGGTGTCCCCGATGAAGAGAGCCCACACGTGCAGTGTCCTGAGAAACTGGGAAGAAAAATGAGGCAAGAAAGCCCTTTGATGTCAACTTTAGGTTTGGAAGAGCCACCGAAAGAAGAGTCGCGCTTGCTGCTCGCTATTCGATCCCCCTCTGGTCAGAGATTTGAACATCATTTCAAGCCCACCGACAGTCTCCAGATGGTCCTTGCTGTGGCAGAACAGAAAATGTCAGCCAAATACAAACGCTGCTGCGTTGAAACGATGGAGGTGCCCCGAAGGAGTTTCTCTGACCTTAGGAGGTCCCTCCATGAATGTGGGATTCTCCACAAGTCCGTGCTGTGCATCCGATGGAAAGAGCAGCACGACGCAGATCTTTAGGCGCACGGAGATGCCGCCGTGGGTCGTTCTGCTGAGTGGGATGCATTACTTCTGAAAAAATGAGTCTGATCTTTCCTGGGCCTACTTCTTCATCTTGCCATCTTCCCAAAATTCCCCTGGAAGCCGACTTGTGTATATGTGTTGAAATAGTATTTCAAGTGTATATACCTGCTACCTAAATAGCATCTTTTCTCACGTGTGCCATCACAAACTGCTTCCTGACCACCACCAATCTTTGGCCTTTTTGGTTTTTTGAAATTTCCCGTGTTCTTCTTTGAAGACTGAAGTCTCCGAGACCTCTCCCCTTGTCCTTTTCTCTCTTTCAGGAAGGTACCACTTCCCAGAGTGGATCTGGATGCAGAGGCACCTATTTGGGAAGGTAAAGACAGAACTGCTTTACTCTGGAGGACCATCCTCAGTAGGTTATTGTCATCCTAAACATCATCTCGAGAGTGACTGAAAAGGATATCAAACCTGAAAACCATCTGGAAATAACAGTAATAAGAGGTGAATGGATAATTGTGAAGTATTAAATTGCAAGACCGATGGTAATGTACCTGTGAGGGCTCAGCTCTTTCTGGATAACCTCAGTGCAGCTTTTGAGAATGTGACTACATCACCTTTTTAAGGACAAATAGTTATTATTTTGGCTGTATTGGTGAGCAGCAGGATTTTCTGCTTAGATTTTCTTCTCTCATTCAATTCGTGCGATCCATAGGTAAGAATAGATGGATAGTTAAGATGGGATGTTACAAAACACTTTTACACTGAAATTGGTCCGAGAAAGCAAGTGCTGCTTTGAGAATTTTTTAATAAAAATGTATTAATCGGGATTTAGACTGAGGAATTGGCTCAGGCAGGAGGCCATGTTTTACTAAACCATCGTTAAAAAAGGCCAGTAGGGTAACTTGGCAGGTTTTAGATAAATACAATGTGCTTGTGCTAAAAAAAATATCTAGGTTTCTAATGGAAATTTTTATGGTTCAAAGGGAGTAATTCAATCTACTAAAAAAATAGACTGCTTGCCACACAGATGGCCTAGTTTTAATATTCTGAGGTTAACCCAACTTTTTTTTAACCTGTGTAACTGCCAAACCAACACAGGACAGTGGTAGAAAACTGCTCCTGGTGTTGACCAAGGGCACAGCATCTCCTGCTGAAGCAAGTGTTCAGGGTCCAGCAGCTTTATGAAAATGGTACCTGATGAAATAGTGTTACCTACTACTGTGGGGGATGGTGATTGCACAGTAGGAATCCCACTGTCTTCAGAGAGACCAGGATATCGAAACGCGGGTGCTTTTAATTAAACCTCAGCGGGGAGCAAGGTATTTCACTTAGTTTCAGGCACGGGAACCATTTTGTGTGTTTCAGTCAGTGTTGGGTGGTTAATTCCCTTCCGATTTCTGTATACTATGTTACTTCTGAGTTTCAGAGTGTTTTCATACTGTGGCAGTACAATCAATAAAACCTTTTAGGCTGAAACTTGAACTTGTGAACTGGAGGTTTAGCCATTGCATCTCCTCTGAACTAAGAAACGCTGTTAATTTGATGGCAAATACCTCAGGGACTGTCCAAATCAGACTCTGGATGGTCGGGTGCTGTCCGTGCCATCTTGCAGGTGCCTTCCCCGGTTTGTATCTCCGTCCTGCGTTAAACCCGAGGTGGCAGCAAAGGAGGGAGTGCTCAGATCTGAGCCTGCCCGCTGCCAACAACCAGAGACACGGTGACCACCCCGCAGCTTCGAGAGCATATGGGGACCGATGCTTGAACCAAGAACAGAGAGTAAGGGCAGCTTGGATCACAGTGGAGAGCGCTTCTCATGCTAGAGGACATTCCTCCTGAATTGCTCCATCTAAGATAAAGAGTTTGTCCTCTAACAAATTCACCCAGGCTACAGCATCTCCAAAACGTGCATCGTACTTATGTCCTTTTCTAAAAACCACATCAAGGCTTTACCTAGGCAAGCACAGGGCAGGGAAAACACTACTTTTGCCCCCCAGCTCTCCTTCTCTTCTCCGAAGTCTTCTGGGGATGCAGGGGAGGTCTTAGCAGCAACTCTGCACTAGCAAGGAACGGTATTTATCTGACATTGTTTATTGTGCAGTATCATTTAACAAGCTTCCTTGTGGGAAGCTTTTAAGAATCCCAGAATCATCTCGGTTGGAAAAGCCCTTGAAGCTCCTCCAGTCCAACCATGAACCTCCCCCTGACCGTTCCCAACTCCACCAGATCCCTCAGCGCTGGGTCAACCCGACTCTTCAACCCCTCCAGGGATGGGGACTCCCCCCCTGCCCTGGGCAGCCCATTCCAACGCCCAACAACCCCTTCTGCAAAGAAATCCTTCCTAAGAGCCAGTCTGACCCTGCCCTGGCGCAGCTTGAGGCCATTCCCTCTTGGCCTGCCGCTGGTTCCTTGGCTCAAGAGACTCATCCCCCCTCTCTGCACCCTCCTTTCAGGGAGTTGCAGAGGGCCAGGAGGTCTCCCCTCAGCCTCCTCTTCTCCAGACTAAACCCCCCCAGTTCCCTCAGCCGCTCCCCATCAGACCTGTGCTCCAGACCCTGCACCAGCTCCGTTGCCCTTCTCTGGACACGCTCGAGTCATTCAATGGCCTTTTTGGAGTGAGGGGCCGCATTTCAACATTAAATATTAGCATTAAATCAGGTGAAGTTCAGTCCTTCACAGGATGCTTTGAGAAGGTCATAAATAGAAAAACTCATCAGGACTCCTGGCTGGGAACGTCCTTTCCTAAGGCTTTTAAACAACAACAAAGTATTCAAGCAAGAAATCAGCAGAGGCATCATTCAGTATGTGTTCTTTATTCCAATTAAAAGTACATTAGAAACAGCACACAGGACCAGCAGCAGCTTTCATGACAATTCAACCCAATACTCTGCTGTCATGAGGTCATTCAGCTGTACTATTAAAGTAGGTGATTGAAACAAGTCTTCCACTCGACACGCAAGCACTCACTCACCTGCCACTTTAAATAGGTTTCCAACAGAATAAAAATAGATACACCCCAAAATACAAAAAGTTTAATTTTAACAGTTGTTTTTTTTTTTTCACTAAAGCCTTTATACAAATTGATAAAAGGGTGCACAATTTCCTAAAATTTTAGGTACATTTTAAATGAGCCTTTTTTTACTTGGTAAAAGGATCCATGTTCCTGTCTTTGAACAGAATATGATGGCCAAAATTGCAAAGAAAATCCCTAGTTAAATTTACAATTTATACATTTATTTTGAAGTGATTCCTGCACCGAGTAGCAGGCCGATGGCTGCTCACGCATGTCCCATTTTCCCCAAAAAGAGCTGTGCACCCTAAGTTCTAGTTCAGGAGCCTCCTTCTCCTGGAAACCGGGCTGGGGGAACAACCCACAGGCTTTCAGCTGTGCGCACGAGAATGGTCCCAACCGAAATAAAGCCCGAGCACAGAAGTTGCAAATCCTTCCTGCTCCGGCAAGGATCACCCTGGGGCGAGGGACTGATGACCTGTTGCACTACGAGCACAATGAAAGTGGAGCGCTTCCCGTCTGCAATTTGGCTGAGCAATTTTAACTCAAAACTCTTGATACTGAAACATACTGTAATATGTAAATTTGGTGTTCTAAAGGTTGGTTTTTTTGGTCAATACAAGCTATGATGATTTTTTTAAAATTTTACTCCTATCACTGATCGGTGAAGCCCAGCAGTTCTGTACATTTTTCACGTAGAGCTTCACAGCAGCATCTTAGAACTGGCATCACCTGCCTAAAGGTGACCGACCCCCACTTCAACAGTCATTAGCATTTTATGGAGGTGAATTTATTCAAAAAAAAATTGATTAGTACAGATCCCTTCATACTGCCCCTCCCTCCCCACCCCGCCCACCTACCCCTTGGTGAGGTGAAACGCTTCAGCTGACCTTCTAGAGTACGTACTTAAGCACTGTCACCACCGCACCGCTTTATGTAGAGTGGCCATTCTAACAAATCAAGGACAAATTAAAAGAAAATACTGCCCAGCAAAAGCAACACGGCACCTGTGTTTGCGAGTATGAGCTACTGGAGACATCCTTAAGACAATTTACGTAAGGAAAAGCAGAGCAAATCCATCAGGAAGCCAGAAATGAGTCTTAAAGAGCTCAGGGGAGCGCCAAAGAGAATGACATCCTATTTTGTACAAGTTGAGTTTTTAGCCAAAAACCAGCTGCCTTATTTGGTTTTTCTTTTTTTTCTTCTTATGTCCATTCTATATTTGACTGTTGAGTTTTAAATGATCAGGTTAATGCTGAACTTTATTCCAATTAAAGGCAATAAAGCTTCTTTTTTTTTTTTTTTCCTAAATTTGTTTTAGATAATTACATACTGCCCATTTCTTGGCAAGTATATTCCATAAATTCAAAAAAATCTTCCCGTTTTAAGGCTAAACTAAGAAATGTTAAAAGCTTCTGTAAACATTTCCTCTTCCTCTCCATAGTTGCACAATTTGAAGTCCAACTGCAATTTTTAAAATGAGGTAATTTTTGTGTACTCATATCTTTAAGAGTCCTTTTTCGGGACTAGCTGAGAGGCGTGCCAATCTGAACGCTGATCCAATTGTAGTGGGAGAGCTTCCACAGCAGGGTACACACCAGTTCCAGCAGCTGTACTTCAGTTAGTTATCTTCTCAATTTCATCCAAGTCGTCAGTATCCAATTTGTTTATCTTTTTGTCTGGCAAAGATGAGAAATAAGTCAGATTTCGTAACACAGAGCAGAGAAGGGAAAGCTGCTTTCTTTAGCTGGTCTTGAGGAGTTCAGGTTTATCCATGAAACATTCAGTCAGGTTTTAAAACTACAACATAAAACTTTTTTCTTTTATGAAAGGCCCATCCGGGTACTCGAATGTTACCCATCTCTGGAACATCCATTTTAAGGACTATCCAGGTAGCCAGCACACAAGACTACTTGACTCATTTCTGCTCCTATCATACGTAGCAGTTCACAATCCTAAGAGACATTACACAAAGCGCAGCTGACGGGCTCTTCTGGTCAGTCTAAGGCTCAATAAATACCTGCTCAGTATACAGCCAGTCAGAATTCTGTGCAAATAACATCTAATTTTAGAGAAAGAAGAAAGTCTGGGGGTACGTACTGAAATGTTCCTGGATTCTGTTGAGAATATTCATGCTGTGCTTGCTGTCCACCATGTTAATAGCCAGTCCTCGCTTGCCAAAGCGACCTGTACGTCCAATCCGGTGCAGGTAAGTCTCGTTATCTGGATTTCCGTCTTTATCCACAGGAAGGTCAAAATTGATAACAACAGAGACCTGCTCTACATCAATCCCTGATAAAAAGAAAGCATCAGATCACACAACTACATTTAAACCACTTTAGAGCAGGAACAGCCTCCTCTGGCCTGACCTGCGTGTGGTTTGGTCACCGTATCCAGGTTACCCAACAAGCAGTTTCCAGCAGCTTTCAGAGAGCTGCCGCGTGGCTGCCTCCGCACTGACTGAAGAGCTAAAAGCCAGGCTCAAACTTTGAAATGTATCTTTTCCACAAGGGGTACTTTGAAATAAAAACTATCTAGCTGTTACACCAGAGAATCCCACTGAAATGGTCAACAGAAAAGCAGTCGGAGATGTTTTAACCAAACATAGTTTGGAAACTCTCTCCTCCTCTCCGAAGCCGTAAAGGCCTCTTTTTTTCTTTTTTTTTTTTTTTTTCCCCCCCAAGTACTGTGTTGTCTTAACTGTTCTAGGATGTCAAATTGCAACACAAATTCCTGCTGGAGTTCACTCTTTTTCAGATTTCCGTATTTCAGAACATGTTTATTTTAAACCACTGAGGGTCTGCAGTACAAGCCAGGCTCGGTGCCAGAAGCATAAAACTCTCACAGGATGGACTTTTCCATCTCAAGCTGCAGGAAGCCTACAAGGAGTCCTGTGTTTGCCCACATGCACAGACACAGCAGCCCAGAAGTCCAGGAATTACTTTAAGGACCCTAATTTGTCCAGACTGGAACACCTGAGGTGGCCAATTCTTTCTGCAAGCTGGCCAGCAGTATGTTATCTTAGGAACCACTGCTTCTGCCCCTCTCCGGCCCAGCTCTGCCGTCCCCTACCTCTGGCACAGACGTTTGTGGTCACCAGCACCTTTTCTTTGCCCTCTCGGAAACGCTCTATCACGGCGGCTCTCTGTTCCACCATCATTTCCCCGCTGAGCAATGCCACCTGATGGCCTTCCTTCGAGAGCTCTGCCGCCAGCCAGCCGGCCGTCTTCCGAGTCTGAAACACAGAGCGAGGCCCAGCTTTGGGAGGAAGTTTTAATGCTGTAAAGCAGGAACAAACCTCTCTGGGGTCGACTGGAAGCTCAGTGGCTGCTCAGTTTTTATATCTCAAAAGGAAACAGCTCCTAAGTGCTGTGCCCACCCCTGCTCCACTACAACCTGTGTTCCCAGCTCTCATATCAGAGCTCATATCCTGTGGTTCCACCACAGGAACCCTTCTTTAAGAAAAAGTACGCGTTTTCTTTGTGATCTGCTCCTCAGCTTTCACTCCATGAGGGATTACATATGTGCGCTAAAAACTTGCAGGCAGTGTCAAGTAAACAAGACTACTCAGCTTGGAAAATGTCAGGGTTCGAGCTGAATGTAGCTGTGAAATCCAGTAGAGGCTCTACACACTCTTGGATTAAACAGTTTCCAATTATGATGGTTGAGCTCCGATTATGTCTGATATTATTATATCTCGAGAGAGCCTAAAAGCAGACTGCTGCTGCAGCAGGCTCCAAATACAGGCTTTATCCTGTCTGAGCTAGCTTTACGTGGCTGTTCTGGTACTGTCAGCACTGTTTTTTTCCTAAGAGTTATAATGGTGGCTTCCAGAAAAAAAAAAAAAAAAAAAAAGTCTCAGTATGATTCACAGGGAGACCTCAGAGGTATATCACCAATTATCCGATAATTATCAGGGAAATGGAGTCCTGGGAAAAGCTATGTATTGGCTACAGAGCTACAAGACTTCCCCATCCCTCATCCTGCTCTAGTTTTATCCATTTTCCAAGCTCAGCATTTTGGGTTTTTTCGGTAGTTCTGAGTAACACTTTGCTTTGGAAAACTGCATTACTTTTATCTTTGCTTCAGAGGACTTCAAGAATAAAAATGACTTGGATGGACAAACCCAGAGAAACAAACCAGCCAGTGCTATCATGGCTCTCAAGATTTCCCTCAAAAAAGGAGCCAGAAAAGCCAAAGAAAAGGGCAATTCATGTTCACAGTTTCTTTCTAAAAAGCATGCCTGGCTGGGTTTTTAGCAATAGCAGACACTAAGGGGGTTGCTGGGACTAACGCTCCCCAAAAGGACTCACGTGGCAGAAGATCATGGCCTGGGCAATGGTGATAGCGCCGTAGATATTACAGAGAGCCTGGAACTTCTCATCTCTGTTATTGCACAGAACGTAGTATTGCTTAATAGTGTCCAGTGTCTCCTCCTCTCGCTTCAGTTTGATAATGTTTGGGTCAGGAACAACTTTTTGAGCAAACTTCCACACAGAATCCTCAAAAGTGGCAGAAAACAGAAGCATCTGGCAGTCCCTGGGGAGCATTCTGTAAGAGAGAGCAAAATGGGCAGGGTTCCCACGCAACACTGTCGCCCCCCTGATATCCTGACGGCATTAATGCTATGGGCAAAGCAGAACAGTAATCTCAGAACCAGTTATTTCAGTGGCTGGAAGGACTAATGCTAATCTTACCAACACCTGATCGCTCCCTCATGGACCAGTGGCATCCAGACTTGCATTCTTAAAAATGAATAAACCCTGCTCCAGGGACAGGCTTTTTATTCTGTAAGAAAATGAAACTGCTTGTCATCCCCTGACATTCTGCCTCTATTAACCATCTGGATTAGAGCTAAATATATCATTTTAATCTTGTTGCTTTATTGGTGAAGACACCAGCCAAGAATCTAGCCCTGCTGTCCCTGCCTTACAAAACAGCAATAATCAAAAGAAACAAAAATCACCTCAGGCAACGTACGCCAAGTCCTCACCTCTGAATGCGGATGCTCTGGTCCTGATGGCCCTGGGTTGCTATCATCACGTCAGCCTCATCCAAGACGAACACTTTGATTTTCTTGGGATCTATGAATTTCAGTTTGGAACACCAGTCCAGCACAGTGCCGGGTGTGCCGATCACAATCTGCTCGGAGATCTTCTGACCTCTCTCCACTGCCGAGACAGAAAGGAAGGCCTCCGTAAGATGGCTGTGCAGACAGTGAAATGCTCTGCCCCTCTCTGAACTAGCCTGTTTCACCATCTGACTGCTCTATTGTTTGTACTGCACATCACTTTCTCATTTACAGCCTGTTGGTAGCGTTTCACCTTACTCACATTTATTGCCTCGGACAGCATACGCAAGTTTCAGCTCCGGATAAAACTTTCCCATCTGTTCAATCACTTTTCCAGTTTGAAGTGCCAGCTCGTACGTTGGGGAAAGGCACAAACACTGGAGGGAGAGAAGGGTAACGTGTTTGAGAGGACCAACGTCCTAGGCAACGCTATCACACTTGGTTTTAAAAATCCTTAGTATTGAGGTTTTCCTGAAGATGAACGTGGGAGCAGCTGAACAGTTTCTGAAAGCCCATCAGTTCTAGATTCTGAAACTAGGGGAATGAGTTGATACAACACTGTCACCTACCTACTGGCTTTCTGCGTTCAGTTCTGCTCCTCAGGCTTGAGAGTGCAGCTACTCTGCTAGGGGACATATACGGACAGTAGTGACACGGAACCTAACACCTACAGTTAAACTAAGAGATAAGAACAGCATTTTTTAAGGGGAGAATTCTAGCCTTGGTAACACTGCTCAACTATCTCATAAGGAAATTGGGTTAAAAAAGCCCCTTTCTTGGCATTTCCGCTCTATTGTCACAGATACCTTCTCTTCCATCCCAAATTCCACTTACTTGACCACCCTCAGCCTGCAATATTTCTGATTTAATTTCTCCCAGAATGATATCCCCCCCTCCCCGATTTAACTCCTCACAGAGCAATGGCAGCCTGAGCGATGCAAAGGAAGGAGAGAAAGGAACAAGTTGTGAGAAAAATCTGCATCTTTGGCACTAAAGGCATTTTGAGAGATCCCCAAATCACCAGCCCCTGCTAAGCACTTTACATAAACGGCATCGCAGAGGTGGGTTCATCAAGCTATGAATTTACTATCAAAGGCCTCAAGGCAAGCCCAGCCTCTTCACTAGGTGGCACTGCATCACCACAAAACCCCCCAAAAACAGTCACGTCCCAAAAAATTTACCTGTGGGTACTTGTTCCCAGGTTCGACGCGACTGAGCATGGCCAGGACAAAGGCAGCTGTCTTGCCAGTACCGGACTGAGACTGTGCGATCAAGTTCTGTGGGCTGCAGAACATACAGCAGACATGAGCCCAACCAGATGAGCCACCCAGACAACACGTTCAGGGGGTTCAATGATAAAGAAAATGCAGCGAGTGGCATTTTAATACCTTTTAGATTTATCACTGCTCTGGCTTGGCGTCTAACTTGACCAGCTACGCTCCACAGGGCAGAAGTTAGTTTCTACCCTCTACCAACTCCCTCTTTCAGCACCTCTTGATTATGGAGATTTGGAAGGAAAACTATGATTATCTGTCAGTACTTTTCCATTTTGCACATCTCCCCCTAGTGTCTTAACACTTCATATACTTCAGCTCAGGGGCACGGAGAGGAAAACCAGCCATGCAGGCAACGCAGCATCTCAACTACTCCCACCCACCCAGGATTTCTGGAGCTCTGTTCCACAGCAGTCTTATTATTTCTCCACTACACTGACTAGAAAATTCGTATTGACCTCCACCGAACGCCGTGGCACTGCGTATTCAGTACCAGCACTAGGAAAAGGACAAATCCAGGGCTGCTGTCACACAGTTCGTGACCACAGAAACACCGTGGCATGGGAACCCTTTCACCACAGCCCAGACAGCTTTCCCCATCACCATCCTCCCCTCCAAAGCTCAGTAATAGTACACTAAATCTTTCAAATCCTTCCTATACTGGAAGGGAGCAGGAAGCGTGTGTACATACGGTTCAGCAAGCATCATGGGCAGGGCATTCTCTTGTATCTTAGATGGTCTGTTGAAGCCCATGGCATAGACTCCTTGCAGGAGCTGCGGTTTCCTGAAAACAGAGGAGTTTTTATACTGTGACCTATTAAAGTACATTTGGTTTTCATTTGTGTACAAAAAGGTGAGAAAAAACCTTGCAACTGGACCTAGAGCTGCCCCTTTCTGTGCACCCGCTCTGATCGCACTGGTGCAACGCCTACGATCAGTGCCTGGAAGCTACAAGTGACAGCAGAAAGTCTGGAAAAGAAGCTTTGCAAAAGCCCCTCGATTTAGTAAGTCAGCCTGCACGCCTGCCTTTCACAGCGACTTGGAAACCCACGTGTCACAGCTCTAAGGCTAGCACCGGGCTTCTTGTTCTAAAGCAGCTTTTCAGACAATCCCGGGAATCCCAGAGCGGAGAGCATTAATCCTGTCCTTTAGGCCAATCCCTTTTCCTCAGCCTTGCCTAATCTCAGCACCAAAATTATCACTCCTTGAAGACTCAAATATGGGCCAAAGCAACCTCAGTATGTGAGGAAGAGAATGAAGTGTAACGTCATGAAATCATTGCAAGGACTTTCAGCAAGTCGTGGTTCTGTAATACAAACTGACATCATAACAGCAGAGTGATCCCGGCTTAGCACACAGACCTGGTAAAGGACTGATAACCTTAGTTCACCGTGACTACACCTAGTGACCTATGGTTATAACCCAGCCCTCAAACCCAGGTGTGTCCTCAGGTGCTCATCAATTGCTTTTTCAAGAGAGCTTTCTAGCCTCAGCAGGCTCTTGTGTAGACAAGATGATCCAAGAACAACCTAAAATTCAGGTTATGGCACTAGCGAACTCTTAGCTGATGACCTCCAAGTGCTGCTGGAGTGCTGTTAGCAGTGCTCAGAAGTAAGGGCTTTCCTTTCAAAGCAGGTGACAGGCTTCCTGCCCACCATTTCCTGCTGTTAAGAACTTCCTATTCAGCACAACACGCTTTTAAAAAATCATATATTACTTTCAGAGGATGGCTGGAACAAAAGCTCTTTGAAAACGTGACCTTGTGCTGCTCAGAAGCAAGGACGTACAAAGCCCAACTCTGCAACAGTTGCCAAGGATACACCAACTCATAACAAAATGAAGACTCAATTAGTCTGGCTGCCCCCATCATTAACTCACTTGGAGTGTTTGGCTTTTGAAAGATGGGAATTAGTCTACCAGGCACTACAGGACCTCAGCTTTTTTTTGTAAACGTTCAGCCACTAACATTAACAAAGTGAAACGACATCTTGACATTTCACAGTGAAAAGACTCATCGGCTCCGATTTCCCTGTGGAGCTTGCAAAAGAGCAACAAAACTGAGATCATCTGTATAACCAACAACAATCCCAACGGGGCAGCCTCGTTTGCACATTAAAAAAAAAAAATAAATCTGCCATGCCTTAAGTACAGCCATTGCTGCTTGAAAGCTCCACTGGTAAAGGTATTCAACAGGAGGGGTCAGAAGATACTAATGCTAGTAGTCTCTCCAGTACATAAATCCAGTATCACCAGCAGAGAAAAGATAAGCTTTTCCCTTTGTACTACTCACTGCTGCTGCTGGACCTTCACAAATAACCGTCAGAAAACAGGAACAGAAAATGATTGCGTTCGTCACGTCTGTCAATAAAACAAATCTCCTGTTTTCCAAAACACTGCCTGCTCCGAGCCTCCCGCGCTCGCTGCGCAACAGCGATGCCTCCGACACCAAAATGTCCCACGTTGTGACTCCCATAACCCCGTGGAAGGCCAGCCCTCCCTCCTCTGTCCACCTCACCCAGCTTATCACACACGAGCTCCTCTGGGCGTCTGAAGACCGAAAAACCATACGTGAAAATTCAGAACAGTGTTACTAGAGCTGATTATAGAAAGCAGTGACACTCTACACAGACCAGGAATTAAAATGAGCTTGCTGCAGATGGAAGCCTTCACAAGGCACCAAGATAAAATAATTCTCCTTGCATTTAAATAATACGATAAACGATACGCTGATTTATTAATGACAGATTTGCAGTAACCTGTGCACTTTTAAGGGGCATCTCCTACGCAGCCAGGGAATCTATCGGGACACGAGGGGAGGTTCCAGCTATCTGATCGGCTCAAAACTCACATCTGCTCTTGCAGTTGCACCAAAAATGAGTCAACGCTGCTCTCCCTGAGTTCAAGAACGAGGCTTCCTACAACCGAGTGCGCCAAACAATACGCTGAAAAATACAGTCACAAGGGAGCTTGCTTAATACTTCTGTTCCCAGTTTTTAACAGCTCAAAGCAGAGAAGTCTCTGGCTCATCCCTGCGTTACCCTTCCAGCAGCTTTGAACCGACGGGCACTTACAGTCGCAGCTCCTCAAAAGACTTCACGGAGTAGAGAGGTGATGTGGGATCCCTCTGCAGCACCTCCACTTGATTTGTTGTGTCGACCAAGTTACTGCGAATTAGCTTGTTCAACAAGGACTGGGCAGCTCTGTCCTCTGTTGAAAAAGGAGGTAGGAAAAAGAAATAAATCGCAGCCTGTTTCAGGTGTCACTCCCACTGAAACACTGCAAAAAGGACAAGATGCAGCCAAATACTGAAATTCTCTATTACAGAGCAAAGTCATGAAAGAGCCCAAACTTCCTGAATGGGACAGCTATCCAGATATCCCAGAGATTCACATTTAATATCCAGGAAGACAAACCAAAGCGAGCACTGTTTTAAGGGGGACCTTAACAGATACAGAACTCTGCTTATTTCAGATATTTTAACTGAGCACCTAACTGGAAGGCGGGACGGGGTTAAAAGCCTCTTAAAGCCTCACTATTACCTGACATGTGGGCAGACACCTTTTAGGGTTTTTTTTTTTTCTTTTTAAGGAAAGTTTGAGGACAAACGGTACTTTGAAAGATTCCAGGGCTGAAATGCAGCAAGGGCTGAGGATAAGTGAGATCAAAACGGAAGGGTAAACTGCTGCACGCTGGGGTTTTGCTAATAACTCTTGTTTTCTAAAGCCACCTTCTGAAAGATTTAGAGCTGATACCCACCTCTTAACAGCCATTTCATAAACGCAACATGTTGGTTGCTACTGCAATTCCAGCTCCAGGTTATCCAACTGCTCCTGTATCCAGTCCTGCCTTTGAGGATACTGCTATCCCCTTATTTCTCTCCACTCTAATCCAGGAGTCTCCCAAGTTATTACAGGACCCAATGGCTTTAAAAGTATTATGGAGGAAGGACATGGCTTACAATTAAGTCCTTGGGGCAGGATACAAGATCATCCATCCTGAGACATAAGGCAGACTTACTTTAAGTATATACAAAATTAATTTATTTTCAACATTCCTTGCCCAAGCTTATTTCAAGAAGGCACTTACCCTTCTCCTCATCCTCCGTCTTCTCTATGTTGTCATCAGCCTTGACAACAGCACCTAAATTAAAACAGACGGTTTTGGGGCAGATGTGAGGTCAGGCAGCCCCTACCCACAGAGTTTTAAGTTTTGAATATTGTGGGAAAAGCTGTAAAACAGCCCATTTTCTTGACAAGAGCCCTGCTTGTATTGCTGCACAGAAGAAACCCAAGTTACTGCTCTGTGCAGCCAAACCAACGGATTTTGCCCGCACAGCTCCTTGAATACAGCAAACCACGATTTAAAAAAGCCTAGCAGAAGAACAGCGCGAGCCAGATATTTAGCCTACATTGCTGTTTAATCTTAGCTTTATGTTTCCTTTTCTGGAATTTCTTGACTAATCGGGAATTTAACAGCGCTCCAAACCCAACGGACAAACCTGACGCCTTTCCTAAGGCCGTTTGAGCGGCTGTAACTCACCATTGGCATCTGGTTTGGTTTTTTCCTCCTTCAGGTGTAAACTGCTCAACTACAAGTGAGGAAAAACACAAAATCAGAGTCACTCGAAGGCTCCCATACCTACGTTTTACTACTGGCCAGGAAAAGCTTTCATCGAGGCTTCCAGATTTACCGCTGGCTAGAACTGCTGCACAGGCCCCAGCTCGGAGGTAAATGGGGTGAAGTTAGAGAGATGAACTTGATTTCAAGAGTTTCAACAAAAAGACAACTTTTTTTTCTAAGCTGTAACGACAACACGGAGAAGGGGGTTGTTTTCTGTCCCTGCATCTCTGCTCCCTAACAGCTCTGCTGACCACAAATGGGAGAAAAATTACATTCCAGGATGGGAACTCAAGCCAAGCGCAGTGCTGGCTGACACGGGCTGTCCCAGGACAAGTCCCTCCCGCCGAGGGGTTGTTTTACCACCAGAAACGGGACAGGGAGAGGAGCCCTGAGGGTCCTCCACACATCCAGGAGCCGAGTTAATGCTCTCCGTGCTAAAGCGCAGCGCTTGAGGGGCTCAGAAAAAGAAAAAAAGAAAAAAAAAACTCAACGCCTCAAACAAATAGAGATGCTGGCATAAAAAATGAGAGAAAAAGGGACCGTTTTGGTGCCCAGCTCTGAAGTGGTGCTGCTGCCAGGGCTGTGTTTGGGTGTAGGGTGAGGGGGATGGACAGGGGCCTCGCTGACTTTTTGATACTCAAAAAGGGGGCAAAAAAATTAAAAAAAAAGGAAGAAAGGGGGGTTTTTTGCTCCTAAAGGCAAACCCCAGGCCCAGGGACGCCCCGAAGCGGTGCTGCAGGCTGGGCCCCGCCGCGAAGGGGAAGGGCAGGGGCCTCCCTGCCCCTTTGATGCGCCAGAAAAGAAAATGGGGAGAAAAGGGGTTTCCGGCGCTCGCTGCGAGGAGGCGGCGGCAGCGCAGCCGCGGGGACCCCGCGCCTCAGGGCCGGGCCGCCCCCCCCCTCCCCGCGCCGCTGCTCTCCCCCCTCCCCGGCTCCCCGCTCACCGACTCGGCCGCCGCCTCCTGCTCGTCCACGGCCAGGGCCCAGGAGTCGGTGGCCATGTCCGGGCCGCGGGGCGCTGGCGCCGGGCTCGCCGTGAGCAGCCGCAATGGCGCCGGGCGCGGGAAGGGCGCCTGCGCCGCCCGCGGGCACCATGGGCCCCCCCCCGCGGCCCGGCGGCAACCGCAGCCACGGCGGCGGCGTTCCGGGAGCGGCGCGTTCCGGCCCCCGCCCGGGGGGTGGCAATAAAGGGGGGACGGAGAGGGCTGGGGGGATGGAGAGGGCTGGGGGGGGGGGGGCTGCTGTCCTACCCTGGGCTGTGCTGGGGGGCCGGCCGTCGTGTGGCGCCTGGTCCTCTATATGGTGTGGGGCTGGGGGTCCAGCTGTGCCTTGTGTGATGTGGGGCCCAGTCCCCTGTATGATGTAGGGCTGGGGGTCAGGCTGTGGCTTGTGTGATATGGGGCACCATGGCCCCCAGTATGGTGGGCTGGGGGTCAGGCTGTGCCTTGCATGATATGGGGCCTGGCCCCCCCACATGGTGTGGGGCTGGGGGTTGGGCTGTGCCTTGCTTAATATGGGGCCTGCCCCCCCCCACATGGTGTGGGGCTGGGGGTCAGGCTGTGCCTTGTGTGATGTGGGGCCCAGTCCCCTGTATGATGTAGGGCTGGGGGTCAGGCTGTGGCTTGCACAATGTGGGGCCCAGACCCCTGTATAGTGTGGGGCTGGGGGTCAGGCTGTCTCTTCTATGATGGGCTGGGGGTCAGGATGTGCCTTGCATAATATGGGGCCTGGCCCCCTACATGGTGTGGGGCTGGGGTCGGGCTGTGTCTTGTGTGATGTGGGGCCCAGTCCCCTGCATAGTGTGGGGCTGGGGGTCAGGCTGTGCCTTGTGTGATATGGGGCTGGGGATCAGGCTGTGCCTTCTATAATATGGGGCCTGGCCCCCCACATGGTGTGGGTCTGGGGGTTAGGCTGTGCCTTGCATGATGTGGGGCCCAGCCTCCTGTATGGTGTGGGGCTGGGGATCAGGCTGTGCCTTCTATGATATGGTGCTGGGGTTCAGGCTGTGCCTTGCATGATATGGGGCCTGGCCCCCCAATGGTGTGGGGCTGGGGGTCCGGCTGTACCTTGTGTGATGTGGGGCTCAGTCCTCTGCATAGTGTGGGGCTGGGGGTCAGGCTGTGCCTTGTGTGATATGGGGCCTGGCCCCCCACATGGTGTGGGGCTGGGGATCAGGCTGTGCTTTCTATGATATGGGGCTGGGGGTCAGGCTGTGCCCTGTGTGATGTGGGGCCCAGTCCCCTGCATAGTGTGGGGCTGGGGGTCAGGCTGTGCCTTGTGTGATATGGGGCCTGGCCTCCCACATGGTGTGGGGCTGGGGGTCGGGCTATCCCTTCTATGATGTGGGGCTGGGGGTCAGGCTGTGCCTTGCTTAATATGGGGCCTGGCCCCCCACATGGTGTGGGTCTGGGAGTTGGACTGTGCCTTGTGTGATGTGGGGCTCAGTCCCCTGTATGATGTGGGGCTGGGGGTCAGGCTGTGCTTTGCATGATGTGGGGCCCGGCCCCCTGCACGGTGTGGAGCGGGGCTTGGGTTTCCCACGTCATGGAATCCCTTTGGGAGCTGAGGCTGAGGGAATCACGCGGAGGCTGTGACATTTGTGAGGGAACCGCCGCTCTTTCTGTCTCTGAAATAGAGATGTAGGTGAAAAACAAGGTTGTAGAATGAGTCACGGAGGTGTAGAATTGGCAGGAACATGGGAGAGTCATTTGTGTCCCGTCTCTCGCTGTAGGGCGGGAGCTGGCTTAGACCCGATATCAAACCTGTTCTTTAAAGTTCCTGGAATAAAGGTGAGAAAAAGGGAGAGCAGAAGGGAAAGAAGTGTGGGAAGAGCCTGCGGGATTTCCTCGCTGGGCTGCCTGAACCTTGTGTGGAAGGAGCAGCCCGTGAGGAGGGTCTGAATTTGTGTGTTTGTTATATGCGGCGGGACTAGTGAAATAGCCAAGCCTGGGGGCATCAGCCAGAAGTTCCCAAGACGATGGTTCCTTCCTTGTCTCAATAATCACCTGCCCTTTGATGAAGACACAGGGCCGCTTTGTTCGTACCCACAGCCTGAAACTTTCCATCTGAGCTGTTATTTCTTTCTGTGTACAAAAAATCTTGTCCACACCTCACGGAATCTTGCTGGTGTTGGTGATTAGCCTAGGCAGGACTGGGCCCTTCGCTATCACTCTTCTAACACCCCTCTGTGATTTTATTTTTTTTTTCTTCCAGCTAAAACCTGTGATCATCAAGTATTGTCATCCGATGCTTTTCCTCCATCCCTCTAATTCTGTTTCCTCTTCAGAGGTGAGAGCCCTGTGTCCCTCTGTACGTTGGGATCCCCCCCAGCCACACGTGTGAACTTTGGGGTCTGGCAGTTTTATCTGTAGAGGTGACATCATGGCTTTTTTCCATGGCAACTCATTGCAGTGCCCAGGAGGATGCTGAACGCAGGAGCTGAACGCGAGGAGATTTTCAATGGGAACAGAGCAGGCAGCTGAAAGCAAGTCTGAGACATTAACTAATTAATTCGGGTAAAAATAAAAAGGAACGTGGGAAGTCCCAGAGGCCGATGGGCACTTCAGCTGCAGAAAGAAAGAGATGCTCGTGCTTCCCAGTGGAATGTTTTCTTGCAGAGACGCACACCTCCAGTAAAGAGATGTAATTGGGATTAGCCCCATTTTAGAGATGGGAAAATCGAGGCTTAGGAAATGAGAGCTGCCCGTGGCTGGGCAGCGTTAGCTGGAGGCAGATCTTTCTAAGCCCTCCTTTCTAATCCTCTACCTTAGCTGCAATAATTTATTGGGATTTTGAAGGCTCTGGGGAGTGTCAGGGAGGTGTGATCGTGCTGGCGGTTGCGTGTGTTTCTGTGTTGTGTCCTCTGTACCTGAAGACTTTTCTCCGTCAGCCTCTGGGGCAGGGGTGGGTTCCCAGCGTGGGTGCTCAGCCACCTGTGCAGGGTCCTTGATTTCGCTGGGGAGCCCGCTGTCATATAATTAAATATTCTTTTAACCATGAAATAAATATTCAGATTAACATTAAATAAATCCTTAATTCCCCTCGTCAGCGGACTTTGGCTGTGCTAGGAGTAGAGCTCTCGGGAGGGCAGGTGTTGCACCGTGGAATTGCGTTGGAATTAACTGTGGTCCTCACCCACCAAACAGGCCGGAGGGTCCTCGTCAGTCTGCGTACCTGCTCAGAGGAGGAGGCAGTCCCTGCTTAGCCCCGTGTTATCCCTTTTTATCATCACCATCTACCAACAGGATGATTTTTTTTTTTTTTTCCCAAACCATTTCAGGATGAGAAAAACTGCATTTACATACAGAGCAGCACATGGAGATAATGAGAAGTGCTTATTGCTTTCCATCTAGCAGGAGATTTGGTTTAGGGTTGTTTCTTTTCTGTTGTGGTTTTTTTTTTTTTTCTTATTTTATCATGCCCAAACCTCCCAGCCCATTGACACAGGCTGTGTTTGGAGCGTGCAAACACAAGAGTGCTGCGCTCACATGCTCGTGTAACGCTGAAGCATGAGTGAGCTGAATAATGAGCGGCCAGCAGCTGGGAAAACCTGCCCGTGCGTGGCCACTGGTTGCCCTTGAGCTGGTCCCATAACTCACCTGGGCTGTCCCAGGCCTGAAACAGGACTGGAAATACTCCTCTGCGGTGCCTTGATGTCTGGAGGTGCTGCCTACCGCCGGCTGTTACCTGACCCTGGGGCGGGAAGCCGCAAGCTAAGAGATGGGACTTCTGGTGAGCTCAATTTCTATTTTTAGCTCGTCCTCCCCCAAATTTTGTCTCATTTACGCCCCTGCTGCAGCCCATCTGATTTCTCAGCTGCTGCTCCCTGGGAGGAGGTGGCTCTTACCAACAGTGGCGCTTCCTAGGCATGGCCAACCTGGAGAAGATTTTAGACTGGCTCTTAGGAAGTATTTCTTTGCAGAAGGGGTTGTTGGGCGTTGGAATGGGCTGCCCAGGGCAGGGGGGGAGTCCCCATCCCTGGAGGGGTTGAAGAGTCGGGTTGACCCAGCGCTGAGGGATCTGGTGGAGTTGGGAACGGTCAGGGGGAGGTTCATGGTTGGACTGGAGGAGCTTCAAGGGCTTTTCCAACCCAGATGATTCTGTGAAGATGAGGAGGAACGAATGCTGGTTGAAGGCCCCTGTGAGCTCTTTTGAACCTCAGATTGATGCCCTCGGCGATGCAGCCTCACCTTTGGTCCTAAACATTAGTTCCCTCTAAAACAACTCTGTTTCTGTTCTCCCAAGGTCTCGCATCTGCCTCAGCCTCCATGTCAGATCCTGCTCTGTTTTATGAATAAATATGCCGCAGCTACCAGATTTGTTGGTATGAATCCCAGGATTTCTCCTGACATATGTTATTTTCTTCATAAGAGCCAAAAGCCATAGTAAGCAAACATTTTAACAGGCGCTGGAAACATGGGACGCAGGCTTCTCCGTGGCTGACTTATTTGTCTAGCAAGAACCATAAATTCTCAAGCTTCAGGGCTTAAGTCAGCCTCTGGGAGTTGGGCTTAGGGAAAAAGCTCTCAACTAGGCGTTTGCTTGCAGAGTTTCTTGCCGTTTCCCTTAAAGCACATCCTTCTCGGCGAAGACAAGATGGGTTATTAGGGACACTAGTTTATTAGGGTCACCCCAGTCTTCCTACGATGGGGATGTATGCTTAGAGACGAGGGAGAGAAAGAAAATGCTCCGGGTTCGTCTGAATTCAGACAGAAAGGGAGACGTGGGGGTTATAGGGAAGAGAGATTTTAGCGCAGAGCCTGGTGGGTGAGTTCAGGGGCTCAGTCTGCCGGTGGTGGTGGATTTACTGCCAGGGACAGGTCTGCGGTGGGACACTCAAACCAGACAGATTTGCAGGTGGATCTGCATCTCTGCGTAGGACGAGGTGGAGGGAACAACCTCTGTTCTCCTGCAGATCACTGCTGTGTCAGAGAGCTTTTCCTCTCGAGGGAGACGGTGATATTTTCCATGTTAGCAAGCTGCCTCCCGGCAGCAGCGCCGTTATCACCGAATTTAGGTACCAGCGAGGAGGAGCTTTACTCATCTGCCTGCTCTGGCCCAGGTCTGGTGCCCAGCTCTGCTCTGGGACAGTGGCCGAGCTCATTCCCTTCCTGCTGCCTCAGTTTCCCTTTTCATCTACAGGTTGTTTTTTCCTGTGTTTAAGCGTAGGCTGCTCGGGGCAGGGACTGTGTCCTGCACAAGCACATCCCGCTGTGACAGCACCACTCCCCTTTGCCAGTGGGGATGGTCCATTTTAGACCTTCTTTGTGCCCCCTGGCTGCTCAGTGGGGGGCTTTGGGGTGTGCCTGGGGAGGAAAGGGTGGCTGAGCAGACAACAGCAAGGGGGGAAGAGGGGAGATGTGGCCTAGGGCTGCAGAAGACTGATTTTGGGGGGCTTTAGGATGCTTTCCTTTTTCTAAAAGAGCAAGGGGAGGACAGAAGTGAAAGGCGATGGGAGAAAGGGGGGGGTTTCCCTCTCTCGGCAGCTACTGTGGAAAATCTCACCCTGGGGAGGCAAGTTGGGGTGATGGGTAAAATGAGTTCGGATGCTGGCTTGCATCCCCCTTTCTCTGCCAACAAGGGCATCTCCTCTGCCCGGGTGGGCTTCGCCCCTTCCCCTGCAGCCCCCGGGAGCAGGAGGGGAGCGAGGGGAGGAGGCGCAGAGAAGCCAGTGGTGTGTGTACAGGGTGATTGTCATGGTTACCTCCCTGACAAAACAAATGGCTCCACTTAATGATGGTCACCCAAACAGCTCCGGAAAGTGTGTGCTCATCAGCTGGCTGGCAGTGGGAAGCTGGGTGCTGGCTCCGAAGAGCAAGAAACCCTCCCCAGCTTCCCGGGCAGAGCTTCGCCACAGGGGCACATGTTGCTGGAGCCGGTTAGGTAAGCCCCCTTCCCCATCCCGGACCCCCACCCATCACCCCACAGCACTGGCAGCCCCAGCACCGCTGCCCGATGGAGAGGGCCCCGGGGAGGGTCTGGGGGGGGGTGAATGCCACAGGTTGCTGAGGTGGCTACTGTGCAGTGCTCCCCCCACCCCAAGCCCTGGCGCTTGCTCTCTCTCCCTCTCTCCCTCCCTTTTTCTCTCTCTCCTTATCTCCGTCTCTCCGTGTCTTTCAGAGACAAAAGCAGTCTGAAGCCGTGTCTGCCGCCTTCGGGATTTCTTCTGCCCTTCCTGCCCCGCAAGCCCAGCTGCGGGCAGTTGCGGGGGCTGGCAGGAGCGGGTGAAGTTGCTCCAACACCCCCCATCCCCTTCCTCCTCCTCCTCCTCTTCCTCCTCCTCTCTCTTCTTCCAGGAAAGGTAAGAAAAGCAGTGGCTACTCTCCAGTTGCTCCTGCACCTTTTTAGCAGGCTGGGCTGTGTGTGCTCTGCAGGGGTGTGCGGGTGTGTGTGTGTGTGTGTGCGGGCTGTTACTTCCCAAGGCTGTGCACAATCTCAGCACAAAGCCGCTCTGTGAAGAGATCCCTGTCATAATATTTCTGCAGGCACAAGCCCACACTTTGCAAGCTGCTGCTTCCCTGCCTTGCCTTTTCCCAGATGGATGGTGAGCCCCTGAGCGTCCTTCCCCTCCCCAAAATTCTACAGACATTAATAGTGACTGTCTTCATCTCCCTGCAGGCAGGGGACAGGGAAAGCAAAGGAGGCTGGATGGGGGGGACGATGCTGGGGCGGGAATGGGCTTTTGCTCTCCTGGGCAGCCAGGTGGGATATCCCAGCTGTGGACACAACTGGTCTGGGGGAAGGGAGGACTGACCTTGGCAGGGTGAGGGGGGACTCAGATCCCTCCGGTAAGGGTCAAAGCACCAAGGACCTGGCTTGTATTTGTCACACGTGGCTGGGGCAGGGCAGGACAGGGGTGGATGGAGAAGGGCTGTGTTGCTCCTGGGGGCCCGCTGTGTCTCCTTGGCTCCGGATGCATCCCAAGCGTGGGGCTGGCTGCCTGACAGTTTTAGCTCAGCCGAAAGGTGTCTGGGCTAAAACCTCCCCCTCTGGATCAACCCAGAGATTTTCCCGCACTGGTGCAGCTGTGAGCCCAGCGAGGCAGGAGTTAACTAAACCCTGTATCAGAAATGCTGTCTGCCCAGGGACGTGATTGATGGCTCTAGAAATAGGACTTGGGACATGAATCAAGGTCCTTGAGACCCAGCTCTGGGGCAAGAGTGGTGGCCCAAGAGACCTGCCAGGGGTATGACTGACAGTCCCCAAAATTTGGCTCTGCTGGGACTGTCAATCGCGTCTCAACCTGGTGCTGCATCCCCCTGGGAAGGGGGAGCCCAGCTGCTTTCATGGGGTGCCCCTCTCAGCAGGGTGCTGGCAGGACCCGCCTGCTCCCCCAACCTTCCCCCAGCCTTCATATCCAAGGCCTCGGGGTGTCCCTTGGGGCACAGGCTGGCTCCCAAAGGGATATGTGTGCCTCTGGCCAGGAATCTTTGTCACTGCTTTGGCAGCGGGGTACCATGCTGTCACCCTTCAGTGGCTCTGGGGTGAAGCACGGCGGCTGTTTTGCTGGTTTTCCCAGCAGGTGGGATACCCCACGCTTGCCATTTGAGGCGAGGGGAGGCTGGAGATGGGAGAACAGCTCCCGGAGCTTTCCATGAGAGATTCCCACAGGTCTGCCATGGTGGATCTGTGTCACTTCCAGGAGGTGCTGCCATCAGCCAGCAAAACTCCCCTCCCTGCCCTGTGCAGGGGCTCGGACAGGAGAATGCTGCCTGCACCGTTTCGGACACCATTTGCTCCTATTTTTTCCTAGAAATGTTTTGGGGAGTCGCAGCCCCCTGGCAAGGTTTGAGCTGGTGCTTTGGGGGAGAGCTGCTGGAGGGGTCCTGCATGTCTTAGGCGTGACCTGCAGCTGATGTGGGTGAGGTAGGCAAAGTCGGGGTCCCCCAGCAGTGTGCTGCCCGAGCCATGCTGCCACTGCCAAACCAGGGAAATACCAAAGTGTGGCTCTGCTTGAGAGCCCCAAAAGTTTGGGAAGCGCAGGACTTCCTCTGTCTTGGTGGTGGGAGTTTCTTTTCCCATGGTGGTGGCCCGACAGCTCCTAGGGTTGTGGTGCAAGGGGGCATCCCACCACCAGGCAGGGACGTCTGTCCAGGACTGTACATCTGTGTCCAGGCTGTAATCATCCTGACAAGCCACTGGATGTCAGTGTTGATTGATACAGATGAAGCAGAAGGAATATTTTATCCAGCTGCAGGAAAAACAGGCACCCTCCAAGCAGTGTGGATATGACCCAGGTCTGGCTTGGACCTGGAGGTGAGATTTCCAAGGGATCCCATTTGAGGCTGGTAAGAGGGTACAGCAGGGTGGTGCAAGCGATTCAACGGCCCTAAAATGCGTCCGTCGTGATGTGCAGCACCAGGGCTGGGCTTCACACGGCTGTGTGCGTGTCTTGGGGGGCAAAAGCAGCTGGAGCTGCATCTGGACATCTGCCCTTCAGACACCAGGGCCAGGTGGGATGTGCTGCAGACAGCATGTGGTTTTATCGCAGCTGCCAAGTGCTGGTTTGGTTCTTACTGGCCTTTTTTTGGCTGTGGGTGCCAGGGAGCCCGTGGTGGTGGCACCGCTGGGCCCCCAACCTGCTTCTGGGAGTTGGGCCCTGAGCAGAAGCCAGGCTGTGTGCTCACACTTTGCTCTGTTCTGTGCAACGCATGAAAATACACCTTGGAAGAGCATTATTGTGCCTCTGTCTTTACCACACATGCTCAAAAGCCACATTTTTTGAGGGCACATCAGTACTTAGAGATGCAAAGATGCACCCAGGCAGCTCTGAGCAGCTCTTCAAGCATCGCACCCCCTTTTCAGGTGCAGAAACACCCTTTCCAACCCAGTCCTTTAAAATCCAGCCCCAAGCCTCACCCGAGCGTTGGGGCCGGCGCCTGCAGCTGGGAGGAGTGGCTGGTGCAAGCTCTGGGCGAGCCTGCGTGTCGCAGTGCCGTCTGCGCACTCCGCGCGTCACCGGCCCCGGCCGCAGACGTCGGTGCAGCATCAGGGTCTTCTCCATAAATCCTGCACAGCATTTAGCCAGGGGTAGGGCCTGGAACGGGGCGAGCACGTTAATGGCGTCGCTCCTTCCTCTGTGGCCATGAGGAGGGGCAGATTGCCAAGGAAAGAGCGTTTACAAAGCAAGGGGAAAAAATAAATGAACACATGGTAGCATCCCAGTGTGCCAGGTCCTAAGCGTGGCTGGCCAAGGGACAATTTCTGTCCCCAGCCCTGAGCTGCTCCCTGGCCGATGGGATTGTGGGCGTGGGGGATTTTTGGCGGTGCAGCAAGCTGGGTGAAGGTGTTTACCAACGGTTCCCCCTTCTCCTCCCGGGATGCCAAAGGCAGCGTGAGGCCGTGGGTCAGGAGGCATGTGGCCGGGTCCTGGGGATGGCCCCACACCTGCTGTGTGCAGGAGGCAGGGCACGTTTGGTGGCAGTGAGGGGATGTGCTGAGGGCTGGGTGGAGGCAGGGATGCCCTGGGCAGCAGTTAATGCTGGTGGTAATTTTTGGGATGTGCGGTCCTGCCAGCTCCTGTCCTGAGGGTCCAGCCCCATGACCTGGATGGAGACCGAGGGCAGGTCCTGGAGCAGCAAAGGGAGGATGGGGAGCAGCCGGGGTGGGTTCCTGGGGGGGCACAGAAGAGAGAAGCCAGCTCTCCCCCTGCTCTCCCCCACTCCAGCCTCCCCGCTCTCCCCTTTCTATGCTGCAGTCACTTGATGGCGTTGGCGACACGATGTGTGTGGAGCAGCCCCTGGGCTGTGATGGCAGCAGCCGGCTGCCTCCCAACCCTGTCCAAAGGGCATGAAGCAGCTGGGAAGAGCCCACCGAGCCTCCCTGTTCTTCTGGGGCAGTTTTTGCAGCTGGCATAGCAGGCAGAGCTGGTGCAGGGCTCCCCTGAGCCACGCCAGAGTTGCCAGAGAGGTGCAACTCTCCTGGCTCGCTTTATACAGGACACAGCACGGGGCTCTGCGTCCTGCCGAGGGTCCCTTAACATTTGTGTCGGCCTGGGTGATGCAGAAATCCCCTCTGGCAGAGCAGCTCCCGTGGGGGCATGTCCCCATCTCCCGTGAGTGCAGGAAAGACGAGGGGCTGGGATCTCTCTGCTGTAAGTCTCTGCAGCCAAGAGAGCTGCCAAGTTGAAGTCACGCTCCCCGAGCCTGAATTCTCACCTCTCTGGCAACCCCGTAATGAACTGCCGTTTTGCCAAGCTGGTAAAGAGCATCTTCCCCTTGTTATTTCTTGCTTTCGTTCTTTCCCTAAGGCAAAATATTCCCCCCTCCTTCTTCCCCCGCCTGCCATTTAATCAGTTCCCGATATCTTGATGGCCTCTGCCACATCTTGGCAGCAGGACGACCTTCATTATCTCTCCCTGTAGCAGGTGAACACTTGCCAGCTCCTGACTTTACAAGCCCTGTTAGTGTGGCTTGGAGCATCCCGCTGTGATGGCCTCCCCTGGGCTCACGGAGGACTCCTGTGCCGGAGCAGCCGAGCTGGACACGCTCCTGCATCTCCCAACCGTGCAGGGCTACATCCCCCTGGATGCATCCCCCGGGCTCCGTGGTGTGAGCAGCCTTTGTGGTGGAAGCAGAGGAGGATTAAACTGGGAACAGCTGAGTTTGTTGGCTGGGATTCAGGAGCGTGCCCTCGGATTACTGCCCTCCATCATTTTCTCCACTGCTGTTTTATATGCTGGGGTGCCCTGGCTGCTCTCCCCCATCCCAGCCAGCCCTGCTTGCTGTCCCTTGCTCTCCCTTTTTCCTCTCTTTTTCCTGCCTGAGCTTGTGGCCTTGATGTCTGCCGTTTGTGTCTTCCATGGCATTTGCATATAAAGGTGGTTTTAATAACGCAGGACTGCTAGGAAATGAGAAACTGATGTATTTCACTGCTGCTGGCTCCTCCTGGGCCTTGTAAATCATTGCATAAAGCATTGCAGAGCCAGCCAGGGAGAACTGCTGCCTAGCAACTTCTCCCAATGCCCCAGGGGAGCTGGATGTGGCCTGAGAGCTACCTGAAAGGTCTCCTTTGAAACCCTCGGTCTTGCAGGAGATGAGCTGGAACAGAGGAAAACCTGCTTGGGGGGAAAAAGTTGAAATGTAATTGGCAGAAGTAGCCACTTTGCATCTGAATGTCTCCACTAAGCAAAGCGGAGGGATGAGTCAGCCTTTGCAGGAGGGAGCTGGAGATGCTGGGCAGCAGAGCCGTGGCCACCTCCCCGCAACGCAGGGAGGACTGGCAAGGGCGTGGGAGGGCAGGGAGGATGCCTGGTTCTGCCTGCCTGCTCGCCCTTCCCACAGGCTAAAGGAAAACTCTCAGGATCATAGTCTTATCCTGGAGAAACTTGTCAGTCTGGAGGATAATGAGAAGGGCAGAAGGGCCAAAAAAAGATGTTAACCTGTTCTGCCCAGACTCAAGCCGTAGGTGGGTGCAGGAGCTGGTGAGATGTGTGATCCACCACTGCAGTGTCGACCTCCGGGGCTGCCTATCCCCAGCCAGGCAGGTTTAATCTGAACGTCCTCGCTTGTGCCAGCGGGAATTTGGGGCTAGTGTTTGCCCGGAGCCTTCCCACCAGGGTCTTGTCTCCATCCCCATCTCCACCAGTGGCGTTGTCAAGCCCAGGTCTCATCCCGTCCCGGGTCAGTCACCTTTCTGTCCTCAGGGCTGCAGAAGCCAAAGTGAAGGTGGTGGGAGGACACAAGTGTTTTGGGTGCTTGGGGCTCCTCATTCATTCTCACCCTTCCACCTCTCTCCAGTCACCGACAGACCCCCGGGAAGATGCCGGGGCTGATTAACCGCACGACCCGCTCCCCGCTGCCCCTCACCGTGTCGCAGGTGACGTCGTGCGTCAGTGGCTATGCCTTCGGGATGACAGCCTTGCTCACCTACCGCAACCCAGAAGCCCAGGCTTTTGAAGGCAAGTTTCAAGGGGTGAAGCTTGAAGGGTGCTTTAGAGCCAGGGATATCACAGCGCTGGGTTTCTGTGCGTGCCTTAAACCTTTAGATGCTTTCAGGAAGAGTAACCAAGTGTATTGTGTCCTCAGTTGTACCCTTCATGGCCCAAGGCTACAATTTTTGAAGGGTGAAAAATCCCAGGAGCATGCAGGGAAGTGCCAAGAGGGAGCTGCCCCGCTGTGGTCCTGGCTGGTGGGCCTGAGCAAGTGCTTGGTGTTGCTAAAAAAACCCTTCTGCTGGCAGGTCTCTTTGTCTACCCCTTGGATGAGTGCACCACCGTCGTCGGGTTCGAGGCAGCCGTGTCCCGGCGTGCCGTGACGGTGCAGATCAAAGACAAAGCCAAGATAGATGACACGTATTTTGACGGCTGCAGCCTCCTGGATGGAAGAGCTCAAGATGGAAGCGGTGAGGGGGTTGGGGGTGTTTTAGTGAATGTGGGGAAGAAAAACAGGGAAAAACCAAGGAGGTGGCAGGGGGTGACTGGCTGGCATATGCCACAGCATCGAGAGGGCTCCTTTTGAAAGGCCGAGCCTTGGGTTGTGTTCCTGTCCTTACAATGTCTGCCAAAAGTGGCAACCTCATCCGTTTTGGAAAGCACTGTTGCTTCTGGACAGCCGGAGGAGTGATGCAGAGGGCTGGGGCTCAGGCTCTTTAGAGAAAGGCTGATGTGTGCAGTGAGGGCTGGTTTGGACATTTGGTCCAGGGCTGGGGTGGTCGCAGGAGGCCCAGGGAGGAGCATTTTCCACGGTTGTGACACCGTGTCTCCCTGGTGTGGTTCTCTCTCTGTGCAGGAAGGATCATGATGGATGAGGACTTGGAGAGGATTGCTTTTGTGGCTAACCTAGGCACAATTCCTCCCCTGGAAAGCATCTCCATCTTCATCAGCACCTCCTCTGAGCTGCAGACACTGCCCAGTGGGGCCGTGAGGGTCCTTCTGCCAGCTGTGTGTGTCCCCAGGGTCCCCCAGCCCAGCCTGGAGAATGCCAGCAGCCTTTCCAGCCACCAGCTCCGAACGTATGAAAAACGGGACAGGCTCTGGCTGGGACTGCGCCGGGGGGATGCGGGACTGGCAGAGCAGGAGCTGGCTGCGGGCTTTACCTCCAGCAGATCTGCAGTTCCTGGGGGGATATAACGTGCACAGTGTTGACTGGGGGTTTGTCTCACCGGCAGGGACAAGCACTACTGTGGCTCGGGGAGCCCGGAGCAAGGGGGCAGGTTCTGCCTGGCTCAGCTGCTGGAGAGCGAGGCCACCAACCCCTTCGAGTACGAGTTCAGCTTCCACCTGGAGATCCGGGGGCCGTGCTTGCTGGCAGGTAGGAGTGTCAGGCTGATTTATCACCACCTCACGGCCCTGTCCACGCTCTTCCTCCTTCTCTGCCTCCCCGATGTGGAGTCTGTTTTGGCAAGTCAGCTCTGCTGGGGTGGATTTACCAGTACAGTGCTGATGTTAATGTGGGGCGTTGATACGGCAGAGCCGTCGCACAGTCCACTTACTTCCTGTCCTCTGCCATCTTCCCTTGCTGTCCCCTCTGCGCCGTCTTCCCCGTCCTCAGTCCCTAACTGCACCTCGGTTTCCCTGGGCAGGCGTTGAGAGCCCCACGCACGAGATCCGGGCGGATGCCGACCCCTCCGCTCGCTCCGCCAAGAGCATCGTGATCACGCTGGCCAATAAACACACCTTCGACAGACCCGTGGAGATCTTGATCCACCCAAGTGGTAGGTGGGCTCTGCTTCCTCTCTGCTGGTCTTGCCCCTTCCAGGGACCTTCCCCCGTAGTGCTGGGGACAACTGGGTTAGCTCTGGTTTTACAAGTATTGTCAGGCATTAGGCTTGCTAGGAGATAATCCTGGACCCTCTCAAGCTTGCCCCTGCTGCCCAAGCTCAGACATATTGCTCTGTTTTCACAACCGAGGGTGCCTGCATCTCTGCCAAACCTGAAATTTAGCTGATGCTGTTCTTCACCCGATTCTCTTCATTTCCAGAGCCCCACATGCCTCATGTCTTAATGGAAGAAGGTGATATGACACCTGCAGAATATGAACGACACCTGAAGGGGAAGAATGACTTCATTAAAGGCACTAAGAAAGACCCCAGTGCTGAGAAAAAGGTGAGAAGCAAAAGCTGCAGGTGTTAGCTGAGGCTTTCCTTGGGACTGGAGCTGTGCGAGTGAATGATTGCTTGCTTGCTTGCAGTACCAGATACTACACTGGCCTGATAAGCTCTGCAGCATCCTCCTTCAGAGAGGGGCTTGTGTGGAGGAAGAGGGGAAAATTCTGCAATGCTTCTGATAAACTGAGTGTGGAAAGAGCTCTGAGATGGTTATTGTGTGTATAATTAGTACTAGTCTAACATATCATAATTAGATAGGTGCATTGTTATAGCATTAAGGGTATTATAATTATTGCAATGACACAGAATAAAATATTCTTTTAATTGCTCAGTAAATGTTTACAGTTTCTGGATAGCTGTCAGAGAGAAATAAGTGATTTTGCTTGGAATAATGAGCTGAACTGAAGACAAGGTAGGAGAAACTTCTCTTTGTTCTGCTGATCAGCAAATAGAAAAATATCTGCTCTGGGATCTGTGCCTTGTCTTTCAGCAGTTCTGAAGTGATGAGTGACAGCCTAGCACTTCTGAGCTGCCACGTTGCTGTGTGTGGGATCAGCGAAGAGGAGTGGACTGGTCAGAGCCCTCTGAGTTGCCAGGGTGGGCTTCTGCACCTCAGGTTGCACTTGTGTAACCACAGCTTAGCGTGTCAGCTCCCTGGTTTACACGCACTGCTGTTCTCGTCTGTGCCTGGGGATGCTGATTTCCCCTTAAACTCTTTCTTTCTCCATGGGTCTGAGCCTGGGTGCCTGCCTGGCAGACATCCCAACCTGCTGCAGAGGTGCCTCCCTGTGCTGCCACGGTTCCTCCTTTCACCAGAGACACGTCGAGCCTCTTCTCTTCCCTTCTGCCCTTCGCTCTCCCTGGCAGCGCGGTGCAGGGATCAGGACTGCGCTTGCTCACGCGGCAGGCATCTCCTCTAATTGTGTGCAGCGTGCGGCAGGTGGAACGAAATGAAACTCCCACGCTACGGCTCAGATGGCTCTCTAATTATTTCTGTCTTTAGCACGTCAAATTATCTAGGGGGGGGATCATTCCAGAGCCATTTCCCTCCAGGAAACCCACCTTCTTGCCCCAGGAAAGCAACTGCACAGAGAAGGGCAAGAAGCAGAGAAGATGCCCTGAATATCTGGGGTAGATTATGGGCTAGAACTGCTGCTGCTCAGAGCATGACACTGGACACCTCTCGGCTTAAATTAAATTAGCCCAGAAATTTCAGCAGTAAATGATAATTAATTTTCCTCCCTCGGTTTGTTATGCAAAAGCCTTGGATGCCCGTCAGCTAGCGGGGTGGTGGGGACGAATGCACACTGGAATCAACTCTCGGTCGACAAGATCTGATTAGTTTACTGTAATTGGATAACGGATGAAAGGGAACAGAGGGGAGAGGAGGTGAGCAGAAGAGATGGTGCGGATGAGGTGCTTGCTTTTCTGGCTGACCTGTAGCAGCAGCTCTGAGGCTGTTTACTGAAGGCTTGCTTGTAAAATTCACTCTGAAGTCAGCAGGAAATCCAGGTTATGGCCTCATCCTGATCACGCAGGGATTTATGTCTTGGGTCCCCACAAGCACCCCAGGGAGTGCTGTGGGTAGGTACGGGGCCACGCTTCAGTATTGGACAGAGAGGCAGCAAGGATCCCTCTAGTCTGAAATTTGATAAACATCCGTGCTGGGGAAGATCTTAAACAAAATCATGTCATATGGCTGAAGGAAAATGAGGATGGAAAAAGCCCTCCCAGTTCCCAGTGACTGATGAATTATACTCCAAAGCATGAGAGTGGAATGCGGGAGGATGAGCGAGAGCTGGGGTGACAGCGAGGTACTTGTTCCTGTGAATGGGAACCGTCTTTTCACAGGGGTCAGAGAAGCAGCACTCAAGCAGCACAGCTGAAAGCGAAGCTTGTGTGTGTGTGTGTGTGTGTGTTGATCCGCAGGGTCTCCTGAGTTTAGCGAGTTATGTAAAATAAAGGTTGGCCGTTAGCTCGGAGATCGAGGAATATGACTCACGGCTGGAGAAAACAAGCCTGGTTATTTGGGGTCTGGTTTACTCCTGATGAAACCAACAAGAAACAGCAGCCTTTGAAAGAGGGGGGGGAAAAAAAAAAGGCAAACAAAGCCCCCGAGGACCAAGCTGCTTGTTGTGGAACATGTTTCCAGACTGCAGACCCAGGGATGAAAGGCCACGGGCTGCTGATGGGGGGTCCCGGAGCTCCCTCGAAAGCAGCGACGCGCTGATTCACTGCAGCTGAGACCGTAACCCGGGACTGCTTCATACACACGTAACAGCAGATTATAAACCCAACGCAAGAGGTTTTTTCCAGTTTAATTTTATCACATTTTTAATGACGATTGGTACTTGAAATAGAACGAGGGAAAATGCGGAGAGCCACCGGAGCTATGTGCAGTGCAGAGACACGTATCGTGGGGGTTCCTATCGAACGATGTCCTGAGTGACCGGTTCAGCTTTCCAAAGTGTTTCAATCCATACAAAGAAAAATGATAAAAGAAATGGGCAGAAAAACCAGCAAACCAGAGGCGGCAGGAATGAATTGAAGCAGTGAATACAGCACTTTGAGGGCTGTATCTCTCACTTTGTTATTGAGTGACCATGGACAAAACCTCTGCTGTGCCTCGGTGATACTAAACTGTGCTAATGAACCACGTTTTTGGGAGGGATCTAGTGAAATGTTTGGGGAACCAGTTTTACAAGGTGCTGCGTAGGGCCAGATCTTTTAATTTCTTCTCCAGGCTCCCATCTGTGCGTGCGGGGGGTCTCTGGCTTGGGCTTTCTGCCAGCCTTTGTCCCCCAAGCTGGGAGGAGGCAGGAGTCCCGTCCACCCACGGAGCAGCCCCGCAGGCCAGGGCAGGACAACCTGTGACAACCTGAGCTCAGGTGTTGTCACCAGTGAGGCCAGAACAAGCCCACCAAAGGCCACTCACTTAATCTTTGGGCTCGCAACCCTGCTCTGATTCCCCTCGAAGTGAAAATCAACCTCTTGAGCTTGCTCTTTCTTTCTTGCAGACAGAAATCATCAGGAAGCGACTGAACAAGGACATCCCCCACCACCCTGTCATCATGCTCAACTTCTGCCCTGACTTGAGGACCGTCCAGCCAGACCTCCGGAAAGCCCAAGGAGAGTTTATCTTCCTCGTAGACCGCAGCAGAAGCATGAGCGGCGTGAACATCAACCACGTCAAGGTATGAAGGAGGGGAAGTACCTGCATGCCAATGAGGGATGAATATTAGAGAGCAGTGGGGGTTGTTGAGTGCTGATGAGTGTTCATTATGAGGGGATGGGGGGTAATTATATGCTGTAGCTTTAGTCATCTCAACCGCGTGGCTTGTTAGGTACCTGCAGCGAAGCTGATTCTCCCCCGTTCTGTTCCTCTTCCTCTTCTTCCTATCAGCACATCAAATGCCAAGATGTTTTCTTTCCCCCTCTTGCTGGTGTGTACGTCTTGTGCATCCCTTCTCCAGTTCTCCCTGTCTCCGGGAGGGCTTGGGACGATCGCTGCCTAGGTGGGAGACCTCCAGGGAGCTGCAAGGGACTCCTCAGGGTGACGTGCTGACCATGCGTTAGGAGGCATTTTGCTGATGTGTGCCTCTGTGCACCCAGAGAAGTTGTTTGAACGTGATGCGTCCCTTTTTCAAACACAAATGAATTCTTGCAGTCCGGCGGAGGATTATGAGAGGTGTGCTGTGACCTCTGGATAAAAAAGGGGCTGTAGAAAGGCCTTGTCGTGGTATTTTGTGGATCTGAGGTTCCCTGGTCAGGTATGACTCTTAGGCAGCTGCAGGTTGCCCCAGGAGAGCTGGGTTTGGCTTTGTGCTGCTGCCCAGAGGGTCTGGAGAGGTTCCTGCCCCGAGCCCACTGAGGACCACTCTGTCCATCACAAGGGAAATCGCTCCAGTATACTATTTAATTATCATTATCCCTGCCTAACCTGCTTTGGAGGCCAGGTTGGTGTCCGACACCTGTCTCGGGGTCTGGCAAAAGCTCTCTTTGGAAAGTTTCTGTCTCGATTTTTGGGATCAGCTGAGCCCCAGTAGCTTAAGGAATATCACATCGTCCTGAGTGGGGCATGGGTCTGTGCTGCCCCGTGCACCTTTCTTGAGGACAGCAAAGGAATTGCAGAGGCAGGCGTCATCTGAGGGGTTCGGTTGCATTTGGATGCCCGAGAGACTCACCAAACCGATGTGTCCCCAGGTGTCCTGCTCACACCCTTTCCTAACACAAGTGCCACCCAGATTTGCACCCCAATGCTCCCCTGGGTACGGCTGCACCCCCTTCCGCAGGACTCATTGCCTAGGGCGAGCGGCAGGGAGCATCTTCTAGCCCATCTCCTTACCCATCTGTCTCCGGTTTCCATGGGAACTGCCGGAGGATGGCCACCTCCAGCAACAAGGATCCGGATGCCGGGGAGCCCGAGCATGGCTGCAACAGCTCCCCTGGGACAGGGAGGCTGTCCCCTGCCCCTGCGTCCACCAAAGGGGCCAGGATATCTCCGAGGTTGTACCCCCTTCCCTCAGCACGTTTCAGGGTCTGGGAATCAGGAGGCGTCTGTGCCCCAGGCCAGATTTTCACTTTCTGACTCACAGCGTGGCCGAGTGTGGGCACCGTGGTCTCTGCAGCCTCCGTGGAGGCTGGTTTGTCCCATGGGGATGGGGACCCTGCAGGGACAGAGCCCTTCTCTGAACTGGGACTCCCATCCACAGGAGGGCTGTAAAAACAGGAAAAAGGCTGTTCCCCTTCTGGAAAAATATTTGGGGGAGATATCAGAGATTTCGGAGGAGATACCTCAAGGGAGAAAACCACTGTCTCTCTTCTGAGTCCCCCATCCTTGTTTACGACTTGCAAATGTCAGGGACCTCATGGCAGGGGCTGTTCTTAGTGGGTTTGGGTGGGTTTCGCTTGATGGAGACATTTGCATCGTCCTCAGCTCGCTGGGGGAGCGGCGTGGCAGGACTCGGACGTGGCGGCAGGGAGAGCTGAGCTGCGGAGCGGTGCTGCTGGCAGGGATGGGGACGGGGAGGGGATGGCCCGGCGTGGGCGGGCTGCGTGCGGCCGCGAGGACGCGGTTCACTGCCCTGCAGGAGGGCACTTGGCCAAAGTGGCTGGGGTGGAAAGTTCAGGGGTTTAAATTTCCTCTCCCGTCCTGATGCAGCCGGGGAGAAGAGCCAGGCCCACAACGGTGCCCGCATCAAGAGGGTTTGCTGGCAAAACGAGGCTAATAACTGGGAATTGACTTCTCTGGAGGCAAACATCTCTCCTTATTGAGTTGCCATATAGATATTGAGTGCAACAGGATCAAGATCAATATTTACCACAAGAAGCAATAAATCTTTCTGCTTGCTGACACAGAAAGCAGGCATCGGTTGCCCACTTTGGGAAGTGCTTTAACAGAAATATTTGGAAATTTGGTTGGGTTTTTTTTTCCCCCTTGTAATTAGTTCCAAGATGGGATGTCAGCGTTGAGATTTGGAAGAGCCGGCATCCCAGGAGCCATCTGGGAAGCAGCGGTATAAATATATTCTCGTAGGTTTGAGATAACAGCTTGGTTTAAAGTACTCTGGAGCCTGTTAAAGGGCATCCCAGTTCTTGTACGTTATTTCACGGATTTGCTGTGCTCTGCCTCTGCCTTGCTGCTGAGTCTTCCAGGGGTCAGGAACTCAACTGACCTGCACCCCGTCTCCCTGCAGCCGTTCCCAGGCGGGGGGTTTCTCTGCAGGCAGCTCCAGCACCCTCCCTCTGCAGTTACTCGGGTCTTTGCCACGGCGTATGACGAAGCAAGGAGGCTGCTCTTGCTCATTTGACCTTGGCAGCTCTTCTCTTAGGGCTGGCTCTAGGGTTTCTGCTGCTCTAGGCAGACTGGCAGGAGTCTGCCTTTATCAGCATATAAACAGAAAGCACAGAGCTCCTGACACACTGCCAGCACTTTGCTTTAAATTGGCCTCCCTCCCCTGCCACGCTAATTGCTCCTGCTGCCCCTTGCAAGCTCAGGAGCTCCTTGGGTAGCTCTTGCCCAGTTGCTGCTAACACAAGCTCTGTCCTGGAGTTGTCCGTGGCCGTCACAGATGTCTGAGACAATTTCAATTGCTCTTCCCTTATGTAAAAACCAGGAATAGACAAGTTAGATAACCACCTCTGGTAAAGAAAATAGCTGAAAACTGTCTCTCCCAGTTATTTTAATTGATGCCAGTTATGAATACAAGAGAACTGGGGATGGGGGTGGCTTTTCCTTTTGTGTAACTTTAAGCTGTTTGTTTATTTTCTGCAAGTTTGGACATTGAAATGCATTGCGTGTCGCACTTCTCAATTTCACACTCTGCTTCTCACCCACTAGCTCCATGCTGCAGCACCGTATTGCAAGCACAGATTTAATCAGTTAAAAACAAACAGAAGAATTTGTACAGCTCTTTTTTTTTTTTTTTTTTTTTTTTTTTTTCCTGAAGACTCCCCATTTTCCTCACTGCTTTGGGACCCAAATATCATTAAGGGACTTTGGAAAGAGCAGAGTAGTATGCAGTGCTTTCTCGGTGCAGTGCACGTGAAAGAAGCAGTTGTTTAATTATCAAATGCACGCAGCCAAATGCAGGTGGGAATAAGGTGTGATGGCAAGGGTCTGGCCAGAGCTTTTACTGGGGAAGCTGGGGCAGCCAGGGAGAGACCCATTGTGCCTGATGCCTGCTTGCTTTCCACCCCGCAGGATGCCCTGTTGGTCATTCTCAAGAGCCTGATGCCAGCGTGTCTCTTCAACATCATTGGGTTTGGATCCACCTTCAAGACCCTCTTTCCTGCCAGTCAGCCTTACTGCGAGGTGGGTGAAGGGGGAAACACATTTCCTCGGTGCTCGCGGGGCGCTGGTGTGGAGGCTGACTATTCTGCTGCTCCTTTGGGCAGGAGAGCCTGGCCATCGCCTGCGAGAGCATCAGGAGGATCCGGGCTGATATGGGTGGCACCAACATCTTATCGCCTTTGAAGTGGGTCATTCGACAGCCCATCCACAGGGGCCATCCCCGACTGCTCTTTCTGCTGACAGACGGGGCCATCAGTAACACGGGGAAGGTCCTGGAGCTGCTGCGAAACCACTCCTGCTCCACCAGGTACCGGGGGCAGCAGGGCCCACCGCTGCGGGGGCAAAAGCCTGGCGCGGCAGGGGACGTGCTTCTCCCTGAACACGGCTCCATCTCACAGACTTCAGAGATAGAGGCAGGAGAGATTGTTGGTATGAGCCACGGGAGAACCTCAAAGGGTTTGGAACAGATCCCAGAAGTTCAGATGCTTTTTAAACAATCAAAAGCAGGATAATTGGGCTGACAACTTCACAGGCTCTCGTCTGATGCTTCCTGCTAGGAGAGATTGACACACGAACAATCTTCCTTGCTGTTTTTTTTTTTATTTTTTTTAAAGCACATCTGGGTCTGGCCCCAGCTGCTTCCAGGATGGGGCTGTGCAGAATTGAATATGCTGAAAGGGAGCAATGTAAAAAGCAGCTAATTTGTGCATCGAGCTCCCAGCCTGGTTCCCCAGCCCTGATGACAGGCTGGTCTGGTTTCTCCTCTGCCTCTTTAAGGGCCATGAAACATAAGAAAAATGTAAGAAAACCTTATTCATCTTTCATCCCTCAGACTTCAGTGCTTATGAGGGAAGCTGCTGCTCTGTGTTTTTTACTATATGGAGGTCTAACTGCTTCCCAGATGTATAGGGCAACCCGTCCCTCACTCTTATAGAGGCTTGGTGGTGGGCTAAATGCAGTCACAGTTAGAGTGTGGTCTCGGGTGGCCCTGGAAAGCAGTGCCCACTGCACCACCGAGCCTGTGCGTGGCCCTGACTCAAAAGAAGATCAGAGCCTTATTTAAGAGGCTGTGAGGCTGACCTAAGATTTGCAGCCAGTTGGGGATTAAAAACCTCAAAGAGAAAAGCCCCTTGTACAGATGCAGTTTGCTGCTGAAGGTGGTTTCTTCCTCAGCTGCCCATGCCCTGGCTGAACGCTGTATCCCACCCATTCCCATCCCTCCTGGCTTCCTACCGCATCCGTCCCCACCAGGCACTGCTCACTCCTGCCCTCCCTGCCCAGGCCCCAGCCCAGCTTTGGGGTTGCAGCCTTCGGCCAAAACCAAATCCTGACTCATTGGGCTGGGAGTCAGGGGATCAGCCTCGCCTGGCTGATTCCTCCTTCCTTGAGAAAACGTTTATTTTGATTGCGAGCAGAGATAATTACTGGGTCTTTAGTGCTATTGACCACAGCCACTCAGCAGGGAAAAGAGCTGAACTGGCAGCAAAGCAGCTTGTTTGTGTTTACAGAGGAGGCAAGGGCTTGGGGTCCTGCTGGGAAGCCCCTGAGCCTTGGCTGCTCTTCGGGGAAGGGATTTGAGGACTGCTGAGAGGAAGGGCTGGTGGTTCCCAACCCTCCTGCCAGCCACCTAAAAGAGGAGCTTGCTTTTTTTTTCTCTGGACATGCTGGACAACTGCATAGCAGTGGGATAAGACCAGGGCGGGGGGGATCTTCTGCCTTCAGGGAGCAGGTGCTGCATGGGGCTGGGGGTTGGGATGGCTTGTCCCCTGGATCCTGATGCTCTCTGTCCCTTTGCAGGTGCTACAGCTTTGGCATCGGGCCAAACGCCTGCAGGAGACTGGTTCAGGGGCTGGCTACTGTGTCCAGGGGCTTCGCCGAGTTCCTGGCAGAGGGCGAGAGGCTGCAGCCCAAGGTACGGCTGCCCGCTGCCAGGAGACCACCTTGTAGGGCTGTAACGGTGCTCTGGTTCAGCGAGGGGGAGGCCACAGCTCACTGACGGGTCTTATTCCCCATCCTGGTGCTGCCTTTCCAACTCCCACTCAGCAGCAGGTGGGTGAGCGGGAGGGGATGAAAGAACATCTTCATCTCCGGCTGTCAGAGGGAGTGGGAGGGTGTGTTTACCCTCTGCGCGGGGATGGGGAGAAGCGATAGCCGCGATACAGCAGCTTCAGTTTCAAAGGTAGCTGCTGCCTCAGACACAGGCAAGGGCAGAGGAACCGGCATCAAAGCAGCCAATTAGTTTTGAAGTCAGGCTCAACCCTGGCATTGCTCAGGCGAGAAGTACCCAGGGTCTGAGGGAGAGGAATACGCCGCGATAGCCTTGCCTATTAAGCCAGCTCTAAAGCAAAGGGGGGAGCCTCTTCATTTCCACTCTCCCCATAAAGGCTGAGTAAACCCATGTGCCTCAAATACGGCGTAAGAACAGCCCTGTCCCCTGGTGAAAGCACGGTGCCTAGCCCGTCATCCGCTGGATGACTAAACCCGGAGAGAATTGGGTCTTTACCTCCTAAATATCTCTAAAAAGCTGTCTCTTACGTTCGTGATCTCAAAAGGAGTTCAGCGGTCCACCCCTCTGCAGGAACCTGGAGCACACAAAAGCCTCTCTAAGACAGAACAGCATCAGCATTTCTGATGTAAATTAAAAGCAAAGACAGTGAAGGGAGAGGGTTTTTTTTATAGAGCTATTAATAAAGAGCTTTGCGGGCTGTGCAGCTTGGTGCCTTCAGCAGTCTGAGGCATCAATTAATGGCCTTATAAAACACAGCCTGGTGTGTCTTCCTGAGCCTGTGAAAAAGCAGTGAACAATAGAGAACATTTGAGCTGTTCTGCCTCTAAATCTGGTGTTCGCTTCCCCTGGTGTGCAGGGAAGCTCTTGTAGATGGCTCCCTGGTAGGGTTGTCCGTGAAATAGTCATGGATATTGGTCTTCTCCACATGTGTAATTGCCAGAGCATTGCTGATCTCCGGCAGAGGCTTGTGCCAGCAAGGACCTGTACCAAAAATAGCAGTGCTGGCAGTCGGTGCGTGAGTGTCGGGGCTTGGGGCAGGGCTGGGGCTTGGACAAGTGAAGGTCAACAGCTTTTCCTGGGTGCTGGGGGGGAGCAGGGGAGCAGGGGATGCTGCCTTGCACCAGAGCAAGATACCTCTGGCCACAAGCTCCCGCCTTGCTCCGAGCTGGCAACGTGCAGTGTGAGATCAGCGCTGTGCTTTATCAATATCTGCTCTGCTGCCCTTGGTGTAACCCTGCCAAGGGGCTGGGGGTGCTGGGATGGGAGTCAGCGCAGTCTAAGAGGGAGCAGGCTCCCATCTAAGGTCAGGAGAGGGTAGGAATCAGCTGATGGATTTGTTTGGGGAAATTTTCCCCTTCCCTGCAACACATGGCACGTGCGCCGTGGCGCACACAACATCCTGTTGCTGTACTGAGCAGAAACCATCTGCTTTCTGCCTCAGATGATCAAGTCACTGAAGAAGGCCATGGCGCCCGTCCTGAGCGACGTGTCCGTGGAGTGGGTCTTTCCCGAGAGCACTGAGGTCTTGGTTTCCCCCATCAGCACCAGTTGCCTCTTCCCTGGTGACCACCTGGTCGGCTACAGCATTCTCTGCGACACCTCCCTGTACCTCTCCAACCCCAGATCCGTGAGTCCACGCAGGTGGGGCTGGTGGGGCTGTCCCGGGAGCAGTGGGTGTTGCCCTGCACGTGTGCAAGTGGGCGTCTGAGCTCTCTGTGTGTGGTCAGGAGGTGTCTCTTGCTTTCTCACTCTCCTCACAGGAGATGGTGGGTGAGACACTGGGGAGAAATGGGAGCTCGGTGGATAAGGGCACTGGTGCACAAGCAGTGGCTACTCTCGGCTGAGACGTGGTGGTGGGACCTGTTCCCTCTCTGTGCTTTCCCGCAGGACAAGAGGCGGCGTTACAGCATGATGCGTTCCCAGGAGTCGGGCAGCTCTGTTTTCTTTCACTCCCAGGAGGAGGGAGCAGGCGTGGAGAGCTGGAACCACTCCAGAGACTCAGAGGGCTGCTGCCCCGCTGAGCATGCCCCCGATCATCTGGCGGTGGGCAGAGATCCTGGGAGAGAATTGGAGATGGACACCGGTCAGATTTTCCTCTGTACAAGCGGAGATGTGATGCCCCTGTCTTTCTAATCAAGCTTTTGTCACTGCTCTGCCAATTTGCTTGTCTGACAAATAAGTCTCTTCGACTGTATCTCTGCAAAGAGCCGGAGGGGTTTGCAGGAGGGATGACAGATCTCCTGAGGCTTGAGCACGTCTATTTGGTTTGGATGTTTTATCCAAATCTGTCAGGAAATCAAGGGAAGCCCTGGAGAACTGGCTTCCCCAGAGGTTTTCAAAGCAGCTCTAGCTTTGGCCACATAATTATTTACAAGCTTCCCAAGCTGCCCTCCGGTGTGCAGAGAAGGAGAGGAGTGAGCAAAAGGGTAGCCCAGCTAAACTGTCCATGCACCTGCAAAGCAGTTGCTTCCTTGCAAGCCCTGACATTGCAGTTTGAGGTCAGGAGAGGGGGAGAATGGATCCAAAGCCCTGTCCCCAGGCATAAAGCGGCTGGTTGCACCCCAGACCTGGTTGCGTTTCCCTGTGACAAGGAAACCTCTGTTACTCATGGGACGTCCTTCCCTTATATTCGGAGAGGAACTGTGCTGCTCATCCCCCCAACCTTGTCAAAAGCAATGAGAAATCATGCCTTTCCAAATGAAATTTTACTCTTGCTCTGACAGCAGAATGTCTGCGCTAATGAAATTTCATTAGTAAACCCTTTGTCTTCTCCAGGGAGGTTTGGGGAAATGCAGTCAGGCTTTTTCTGGCTGAAAACTGCTCAGACAAAACCTCCCCAATCTGCTCTCCTGACTTCCCCAGGAGTTTTGAGTGTAGGCTCTTATTTCCTTTTGTGGTTTAGTTGCTTTGCTTAACACCTTGCAGGGCTGAGCATGGCCCCCTCAGCCCCGGGAGGACCACAGGGGTGGGCTCCCCACTGCCCACCATGAGCCAAGGGGGGATGGTGCTGGCTGATCCCGCTCCGGAGCGGAGCTGATCCTCTCTCCCACCGTGCAGGAACGGACATGAAGGCTTCCTCCAGGAGACGGGCGTACAGCACCACCCAAATCGCCGACCACGAGCCTTGTAAGAAGGTGCCCACGGCCAGTGATCCCGGCACCGCCCTGGTGAAAAACCCCCTTCGGAAAACCCACCTGCAGGACCTGCAGCAGGTCAGCCCCGAGCCCTGGCAGGTGGATTTCCAGGTACGTGACCCCTGGAGAGGCTTTGCCTGCAGGCAGAGGCCAGCGTGTAGCAGCAGGAAAATCTCAGATGCAAAAGAGAAAAAGCCTGGCTCGCGCTAGTCCTGATATATATATATAGAGATATATATATACACACACATATATATACACACACATATATATATATGTGCCCGTGCTTTGTGCTGCAGCACATCACAAACATGTAGGACACAAGCCAAGCAGAGAGCGAGGTGCTGTCCTGCTACCCCAGAGCAGTGCCTCCCCATGGGAGCCCCGCCTTTCTTTACTAAATGCCTCCCCCCTTCCTCTGAGCGGCCTGTGCTTCCCCTTGCTGCTCATCTGCTCCCCAGGCCGCTGCTTCCTCCTTATTTCCCTGGAGTTTGGCCGTGCGATGCAAACTCTGCGCAGGGCTGTGGCACATCTGTGCCCTGCAGGGGAGGAGAAAGTCAGTCCTGAAGCAGATCCCCCGCTGCTCTAGCTGGAACCCACAGCCCATACGCAGCGTCAGGCTGAGATATGGACCTGTGGGATGAGACAGCTGCTGAGCAGTGTTATGTCCCCTGCCTGCAGCAGAGAGCAGGTGAAATTTAGGAAGGTTTTTCAACTGATTTGTGGAAGGGTGGGGATAGTTTTCTCCCATCCTTGGCATCGCCAGGATGCTTTGCTCTGAAATCAGCATCTGCAGGGTTGGGAGGACCAGCAGCACTTTTGTTCCCATGGAAACCCAGAACGGGGATGTCTGGGGCTTTCATTTCTCTTCTGCTGCAGGTTAGAGATCGGCTGGGTGAAGGGGGGCTGGAGGTGAGGCGAGAGGGCGAAGGGGAAGAAGGGCCAGTGCTCCGCAGGGAGGAATGAGACTGCTGCCCCTCCAGCTGCAGCAGTGAGGGGCTGAACAGCATCACTTGACAAAGGGCAACCAGTGGTGGGTTTTAGGGGTACCCGTGACCTTGCCTGTGTTGCGAATGTCCACCGAGCATCCTCCTGCCCCCAGGGTGCTCAGCATGAAGGCAGAGAGGGGAAACGACTCCCTTCTGGAGGGCAGCAAATGGTTAACAGCATGCATCCTGGTCTTAATTAACTGCAGCCTGGTTTTGCTATCCCTAGTGCTGGGAGGGCTCCCAGTGGCTCTCCCAGCTCCCAGTCCGGCTGCCAGGGCTTGACATTTTCAGGGGTGTGAACGTGAGCCCTCAGCTTGTCTCCGTGCACGCCGTGCTGGGAAGGAAAGGTCAGCGCTTGCAATGGGCAGCTTAAACCCTCAGCTCTGCTCCTGGCTGGCTTCCTCTGGCTGGGAGGAGAGCTGGGGCAGGAGAAGGGGCAGGTTTTGAATGCAAAGGGTCTGGCAGCAGATTCTGTGACTGGCTTGCTTTTAAATATCTCAATCCTAGCTCGGTAAGTAGCTCCTGGAGCTGCCTACCTTCCATTTTTCCTAGTGGTCTCACAAAGCATCAAAAATTAGGTGGTGGTGGAGGCCACGTTCTTGCCTGCCACCCAGAGAAAGCATCTTTCCATCCAGCGCTGAGATCCACCACTTTTAACATTCTGTCCCTTACTGGTGTTGTGTTGGGAAGATGGAGTCTGTCAGTTTTAGGGGGACCTTCCCACAGCCCTGGGGACAGGGGTAGAATCAGCCGGAGCTCGGTGTCTGTGCTAGCTGCAGAGGGGAACGTCTGCGTGTGATGTGGCACCAGAGATGCTGGAGAGGGGATTCATGTCTCCTGAAAGTGGAGAAACAGTCTCTAAAAAAAAAAAAGATAAAAATTCTCTTATTCTCTTCTCCCCATCCCCTGTGCCTCTCTCCTTTCGTTACTAAGCAACTGGTCCTTGATCTTTCTGTCTCTCTTCTTTCCTTTGGTTCCCAAGTGAAGTCATTAAAATGTCTGGAGGGATGAAACTCATATTTCACCTTCTGCATGTCTGGGGAAGGAACCCCTGGGGCCGGGGTCCCTTGGGGACACCGTGCAGGTCTGATGGAGGGCTCTGTCTGGGCAGGGATCCCAGCCGGGGCTGAGCAGAGAGGGACCTGCGTGTTTGCACGACCGCGTCTCGCGCTGGGGTCGGCAGGGAGCAGACGGGATCAGAAGGGGCAGAGCAGGTCCGTGCCATCGGCTGCAGCTGGCTCCAGCCCTCACATTTGCTCTGCCCTCAGTCCTTCGCAGCCAGCTCGCTTGTCTCTACCACGAGGATCCATGGCACGGGTGCCCGGCGGCCGTCCCTGCTCCACCGGAGCTGCATGTCCTTCTGCCACGACGCCGACTCCCCGCCAGTGCCGGACGGGCTGCAGCAAGCGGCTTCAGGAAGGGGCTTGGGAGCACTCGATGCCAGCACGAGCCTGCGGTCTTCGTCGGATAGCCGGAGCCCCGGGGATCTGGGTAACTGCGGAGAGAGGGAGGCACGGCCACCCTCACTGGTCTGTGCTGGGGTTTCGGTGGCATTGCATCGCACTCTGTGCCATCGTGTGAAAACTAGGAAGTATTAATTATGGCTCCTCGGTGGCAGCGGGGAATTCAGCTCCCACAGATGTGATTAATTCCCTGCCTCTCCCCTCTCAGCAGAGTCTGCCCAGCATCCTTCTTTCACGTTTGAAACGGAGACCTCCTCCGACTGGGAGCCCCAGGACTTCGACTTCAGTGCTGCCCGCAGCTCCCCGCACTCCCCTAGGACCCTCTGCAAGGCGGTGGTGAAGGGGCTGAGGAGCAACGAGCCCGTGCAGTGGGAAGTCACCTTTGATATCCGTCCTCTCTTCCGAGAGCGGGAGAGCCAGGCGGATGGTGACACAGACCTGTGGAGCGAGACCTTCCACCACCTGGCAGCCAAGTCGGTCATCCGGGACTTCGAGCATCTTGCTGAGAAAGAGTGTGAAATCGAGCACGGTAACGCACAGCTCCTGGACAGCCTGCAAGCTGGCTGTGGGCAGACCCTGCCCTGCCTCGGGGGGGCTTTCCAGCGGCTTCAGCAAGGGCAGACAGCGGTGAAATATCAGGCAATGTCTTACGGAGTTCCCAAGTGACAGCCCCTTCCAGCTGCCTTGCACTTTTCTCCTGGTTCTGCAGCTTTGCTGCACGTTAACACACTTGAGCTCGTGCTCCTTTGTGCTCCCCTGCTTCACACGTTGGGTGACAGTGGTTATTTTTAAGGAGTTAGTCACCTGGAGCTGGGAGGTGGCATCAGATTCAGAGGGTCCAACAGCAGCTGTGCGCCGCTGCTCTGGGCTGCACATGTCCCTGGGTCTTGTCAAACTTCTGCTCCATGAAATGCAGCTGCGCGTGTAAAATAAGAGCAGACGCAGCAGTAGGCAGTTTAGAGGGCATGGAGCCCAAGCGTGGAGGTGGGGCTGGGAACTGGTTCTGAAGGGTGGATGGAGCCCACAGGGCACATGGAGTCTATCCCTGGTGTCTCCCACGTGGCAGGGTCCGGGCGGCGGTACCAGGTCAACGCTGTCCACACCAGCAAGGCCTGCAACGTCATCAGCAAGTACACAGTGTTCATGCCAGTGGACCTGAGCACCAATGCCTACCTGCCCACCGTCATCGAGTACACCCACACGGGTAACGTGGGGCTGGCGGCGGGGTGAAACATCCTGGGAGGGAGGGTGTCACCCGGGAAACCTCGCCCAGAACAAACACTATGAAACCATGGCTCAATTCAGCACCAGACCTATATACCCATGGCCATGGCTGAGCCTAACGGCGTGCTTGCCACTCTCAGGGGCAAGAACCTCTTCCCCTCAGCCAGGAAGAAGGCTTGCTCTTAGGTCTGGATGCCCAGAGATGGCCGAGCTCATCAGTCTGTGGGTTTTGTTGCCATCGTGTGTGTGCCAGTCCTTCTCGAACACTGGCAATTCTTTTCTCTCATGCCAAGGGGCAGCATCCAAGCAAGGCAGCCAGCGCAGCCTGAGCTCGGGAAGCAGAAGACATCGTGGCTTTTCCCCTGGACGTCCCCAGTCAGCTTGTGGCCAGAACGGAGATGATGGATTTTACAGCACGAGTAAGATCCCCTGGGGTTTTGTCTCCTTCCCGGTGTTACAGATCTCGGTGGTTTAGTCTATGAAGGAACATCTTTTCTGGTCTTTTTTTCTTCTGCCTTCCTCTATGAATATGGTGCTCACCAGACACATGTCTGGCTGGATTCCATCTCCTTAAATGGGGAAGAAGCTGCAATTTCCCCTGAAACTCCCAAATCACAGGCAGTGGCTGCTGACTATGCTTGGAAGTTAATTGGCAGCCGTAACGCAGATAACATGAGGGATGAAACTGGGTGTAATTAGAGGCAGGGGGATGTGAGACACTTGCTTGTCACCAAATCCTCCACTAATGAAGACGAGTTGGATTGGACCTTGTCTGGCATTGTCAGATCTGCAGCTGAATTAAAATCACCCCTGATCAGGCTCATTAACCTGATAATGCCGTGGAGAGGGAGAGCGGCCGTGCCGCAGCCCGGAGCGGTGGCGCGACGGCGATTTCGGCTGGGTGGTGTTGCTGATGTGGTTCCTCTGTTGCAGATGCTGAAGAGAGCAGCCTGTCACCCTGCAGCACCCCTTCCTCCTCTGGCTGGGAGCGCTGTGCTCTCCCCGAAGGTAGGGGAACGATCTGATGGTACCTGGCAGGGTGCAGGTGCATTGAGCCCAAGATTTGGGCTCTTCACCAAATACTGCTGAGTTTTGGGGGTTTTTATAAAACCTTATGACCTAAAATTAGGCCTGTGAGCACAAGACCTGGCTCTTTCTGGGGTGGAAAAGACAGAGCCTGATGGTATAGGTTTCCCCCAGCTTCGTTTGTGGGAATTTCATTATCCACGTAGGAAAAATTGAGGCAAGGGGTGAGGAGGGATTTTGTCAAAGACTTGGCAGCAGAACAAGCCACCCCACGCTCGAGTGCATAGACTCTGTTCCCTTTCGCTCTCCTGAAGCAGCTTGTTTTACCCCCAGCTTTGTGTTTCTTCCCAGGGCGGTTACAAAGCCTGTCTGCTTCCTCTGCACAAGCCCAAAAATCCATCGAGAACCTCTTTGCTACTAGGTATGGGCCAGCTCGACCTTCCTCTGACCTTAGTGGATCTCTTGCACCTCCATGGGTCCGATGCAAACACAAGCAAGGGGGAGAGGAGGGACACCCCAGGGTATAGCGACCAGAGCCGGGACCGAGTGTGATGCCAGCGTCTGGGGTCCAGGGATGGTTTTGGGAGGGGAGGGTGGGCGTCAGGAGGAGCACGGTGGTTATGGCCACCTTTTTGTCCTCCTGCAGGCTGACCCTCAATAAAACCAGGCTGCTGATTCGAGCCGCCAAAGGGTTCATGAGTAAATCTCCAAGCAGAGTGAGTGAAGCCAGCTCTGAGGGCGACAATGAGAGCATAGACTACCTTCCCCTGGTGAGCAGCTTGTTCCCGGGCCTTGCCGGGGTTGCACGGTCACTGCAGGGGAGCAGGGGGCAGGGGGATTCCCCCAGATCCCGCCTCTTGCCGTCTCTGACATCCATGTCCGATGGTCTGCTCAGGGATGGAGAGCAGCTCCATCTACGTGTGCCTTTTTCCCAAACTTCCCACAAGCAGTTGGTATCTCAGAGCTTCTCTGCATGCCTTGCAGGCGTCTCTGCAGCTGGCCTGCGGTGCCTTTCTCATGAACTCAGCCTTCTGCGACGCCATCAACATCCCCATGGAGAAGCTGAAGTGGACATCTCCCTTCGCCTGCCACCGCCTGGCCCTCAGCCCCTCCAGCTCCTACAGCACCAAGAAGGCCAGTCCCTCCAGGGAGCACAAAAGCCTCGGCTCTGACCAGCAGCTCCTGCTTCCCACTGGGCGTGGGAAGAGTCCCACCACCAGAGACGTCGCTCTGGGGGTGGTGCCGGAGGGACCCGGCCGGCACGCGGAGGACACCGGCCGCCTTCGCCACTTCTCGGGCAGCGCGGTGGAAAGCATCTCCAAAGCCCTGAAAGCTGAGAAGGAACTGTCCCCGCCGGCCATCACCATCCGCCGCTTCTCCTCGCCGGAGAGCACACCGGCCTCGGCCGAGTGGCAAGCTGACAGCGGCCGGGGCTCAGACACGGATGGCTCCGAGGTCCAGGCGTTGCTTTTCGACATCAAGTTGCAGCAGCAGACGGAGCCGGAGGGGATGCTGTGGGCCACGGCGGTGGCCCTGGCCTGGCTGGAGCACAGCTCGGCTTCCTACTTCATCGAGTGGGAGCTGGTTGCTGCCAAGGCCAGCCTGTGGCTGAGTGAACAGGACTTCCCAGAGGGATACAGCTTGGCCACGGTGAAAGCTGCAGCCCAGCAGCTCTTTGTCCTGCTCCGTCACTGGGATGAAAACCTGGAGTTCAACCTGCTGTGCTACAACCCGAGCAGCGTGTAAAGAGGAGGAGGAGAGAGGCCTGGGCAGCTTACCGAGGGCGCGGGAGCAGGGACCCATCCTTAAGGAAACGTCCCCAAGGAGCTCAACTCCTCTGCTGCAGGGACAGTGCGTGTTTCTTAGAGCAAGCCCCGCAAACAGAAGCACCCTGGGCAAAATCCTCTGCTCAGTGACTGGTATTTTGCCCTGGGAGGGCTTCCACCAGCTGCCCGCAGTAGGATGCAGTTTATTTTTAACTGGAGCAGCACCTCCAGCTACAGTATTTCCCTCTGATCCTGATTTCTTCTGGTTCCCAGCCCTGTCCCCAAAGCAGGTGTCCCCAGTGCCTGCTCAGCTTGCCCTGTCCTCGCTTGGTGCCTCTTCCCAGCCCCAAGTCGCTGCTCTCCTAAGGCCCCTGCCTGGCTTCTGCCATCTCAGATGTCTTTTGGTGAAGGTGAATGTCTGAAAAACATCCTCATCTCATGGACCAAAGGGAAACTGGGCTGGGACTGACCATCTGAAGATCAGCCCTGCTGTCACGGCTGGGAGGGTGCTGCCTTGCCTCGAGCCCAGTGACGCACCGACAAGCCAGGCCAGTCAGAAGCTGCGACCAAACCCTGTCACATCCACACGGTGCTGGGCCCCCTCAGCCCCTCTGCGATCCCAGACGGAGTTTGCGAGACCCCTTGCAGCTGACAGCGTGCTTTTGGAGCTTCAGAGGCAGAGCAGGGGTGCCCGGGATCGAAGGCAAGGATGGGCTAAGGAAAGCAGCCCCCTGCACTTGACACTGAATAGAGATCCCCTGCATTAAAATAATGGAGGAATTTTATTCTCTGCCAAAATGCTGAATCCTTCCTTCTCCACACAAGCCTCCCGGGTGTTGATCTGTTGGCTCTGAATTGCAAGGAGCTGCCTTTGAATCCAGCGGCTCAGAGGCTTGTTCTTTTAAGGATGCCCGACCCACTAAACCCCCCCAAGCTGGTGGGCTTTTACCTGAGCCCCTGCAGCATCTATCCTGAGAGTCGTGGCCAGACCTGCCCTTGCCTCAACCCTCTTGAAAGGAAGAGAGGGGAAGAGCCCTCCCAAACCCCGGGGTGACATGGAGCCATCGCTTTCCCCATCTCCGCTTCTTGCATTCATGCTGCTTAAAGCCAAGAGGTGGCTGGACACAAATTGCATCCCTGGACCTGTTGTGGGTACCACAGCTCCACGGGAGCCTGGCTGAGTTGTTCTCCGTGACAGGCAGCAAAGTCTCCGTGGTGCAGCAAAGGCCCTTCGCCGGCTCCAGCACAGCCCAGCGATACCCAGGCGATTGCTGGAGCTTCGTTATCTGCCGTAATTCACAGCAGAACGAGGGCACCGGAGGCACCGTGAGGACTATGACTTCCAGAAGCTGATGGGAGGAAGAGGAGGAGACAGGGAGGAGAAGCTGGGAGTGGACATTTTTCAACCAAAAGCTCACTTGTCACTAGAAGTCAGTGGCGTTCCCAGGGGGAAATACAGGTTCCAGGTTTTGGGGGTTTTTAATTATTTTTTTTTATCTTTCATTTTCTGCTGGAGAAAGGCCCCAGTTCTGGTTAGATTTAGACTGGTTTTAACTGGGGGATTAGAAAAATCCAAGGAAATGCAGTTGATCCACAGGCATACGGATTTTGCTCCTCTGTCAAGGAGAGATGGGTAATGAAGAAGGGGAGTGTGAGTGTAAGAGCTGAAAACTGTCCAGTTGCAGAGAAACTGGGGAAATGTGGGGATATGGAAAAGGGTGTTTCTTCCTTAGAAAAAGCATCTTTTCTTTGAAACCTTCGCATGGAGGAAAGCGTCCCCTCCTTTCCCTAGCAAAGCGTCGTGAGCAGGAATCTGCTTTGCACAAAATCTTTTGCTTTTTTCTGAGCAGAGCTGGCGGAGATCGGCAGTATTTTAGATCACGAGCAAAACCTACCTCTTGTTTTCTGCCTTTCTTTAGCTCCCTGCCCACCACGACCCCCTCTGGTCCCCATGACGTTACCAGAGCAGGGTTTATTCCCAGGGCATGTGCATCTCAGCCCTCCTGGGGTTACTAGTGAGCTGGTTTCAGATCCCTTGGTTCTCCCAAAAGACCCAGGCTGATTCCTAGGAGCTGCCCAGCGCTCTCTTAATCTGGGGCCATTGGCAAAACGAGCGTGTCCTCCCTACTTTTGGGGCTCCTGGAGTCAATGAGTCCCTTGTTCTGCATTCAGGGGCAAGTGCGTGGCATCGGTGCAACACCTCCTACATCCCCTTGGCTTTCAGGGAAGGAAAAGGGGATGAAAGGGGTGACCCCGTTTTGGAGCCTGACGCTGCTCTCACCACTGCTCTCGCTTCTCCAGCTACACCCTGGGCCGTGCACGCTGCCGGCGCCTCTGCTCAGCTCCCACAGCTGGCTCGGCATCAGAGGATGCTCCAGGATGGTCCGTGCTGGGACATGACGGGGGTGAGTCTCCTCAAACCTGCCGCCTGGGACCCCGGCGGGCATGGGGACACTCGCCATCGCCTCCCCGCGCCCTGCAAGGAGCTGGGTGCCCTCACCCCCAAGGCCTCCCACTTCACTCTCTGCAGACCAGGGAGACATCGAGCTCGCCGCCCGGCCCCAGCAGCATTGGGCCCTGCCTGGTGCCCCCCCAGGACGGGCTTTTCTGCAGGATCTGGCCAGCAGCAGCTCCACGGATCAAGTGCCTACGGAGGGAATCGCACACCGTCGCCTCCAGCGTGGCTGCAATGCCCGTGGAGCCCATCTGAAACCTGTTGCCTTTCGCTCCCTCCCTTGGCGTGTAGCAGCCTTGCCACATTTCAGCAGGTTTCTATTTTGTGTCTGTATGTCTGGTGGGGAGACGGGAGGGAAACCGGTGTCGGGGACCGTGAACACCCCCCTGGTCTCTTCTCTTGGGGTCACCTCTCTGGGGTCCCCAGCGTGGCGCTGCGGGTTTGCCGGCCGGGTGCCTCGGCGCAGTCGTGTTCTCTGTTGCAGAATTGTTGTTGTCCCAGTAAATCACAGCCTGCTTGACTGCCCGGCGCGACTCTTTTGTTTCAGGGTGGGTTTCCTGGGGCTGTGCCTGCCCTCTTCCCCGGGGGCACCCCAGCTGGCTGGAGCATTGTGTGGCTGTCCAAAAAAACCCCCCCAAAAACCCATCCTGATTTAGTGCAGGAGTTAAGATGTAGATTTCAGAGGGGAAGGAACTTCCTTCGGGTTCTGGGAAGCTGGGTTTTGCAAATCCCGAATTGCTCAGCACTTTGTAAGCCGATGGATCCAGGGTTTTAAAAAAACCAGGGGCAGCCTGGTTTAATTCTTCTATGAGGCAGAGACGAGGAGCAGAGAAATCCTGCTACCGTCTCTAGTATCGGGGCTTTCAGCAGTTTTCCCTGTCACCTGGGCCATTGGAAGGATGCCAAAATCCTCTGCCTTCATCCTACACCTTCCTTAATTAGTGTTGTTATTACAGGTATTAATAAAGCAGCCATCATGTTTTCCAACCCAAAGCAGGAGGTAGGAGCTATGTTGTCCCTTATTTTCCTCTTGGCAAGCAAGGACCTGCTCCCATGCCCTCCTGCCTTTGGTGACCTATGTATATATACATATATATATAAAAAAAAGACAGCTATGGCCCAGTTTGCCCCCTCTGGACCAGAGCAGAGGGGCTGGCTGTTTCCATCTCGACCCCCCACCTCTGCCACCCCCCTGTCTGTGCCCGCCGGGGAAGGGCACTGGGGCAGGGTTTGGTGATTGCTTTCTAATCCTCTTTCCCTTCCCAAATTCTCCGCCCTGCCCCAGCGCTGCCCGTCTTTGCTGCACCCTTGGCAAAACCGCGTGGCTGGAAAACGCTGCTTTCCCCATCATCCCACCCCAGACTGAGCCGAGGGACCCGCCATGTGCTAAAAAGGTGCCTGGCTGTGCCTGCCCGCTGTGCTGCGGCAATTCTTGATTTATTAGCTGGCCTTCAGTTGGCTAATTGGGCTGCTAATGAGAGCAGGGCTGGCTGCTAGGAGAGGCTGGGAACTGCCATCTTCTGCGGGGACGGAGTGGGTCTCCCCAGGAGTGAGGACGGGTATCTGTGGCCGCAGCATCTCTGGAGGGTCCCCCTCAGCATCCCCCTTTGCATCCAAGGGGATTTTCACCCCGTTAACTCATCGCCTTAAGAAAGGGTGCTCCGATGCTGTTGCCAGGGTGACCACAAGTGCCTTATTAAGAGAAATTAGTTTGGGTACAGTTGTCAGCCGTAGCTTAATAAATAAGCCCCTTTATGCTGTGTAAATAAATATTTGCACAGAACGTCCGCGTGGGGAGGGAGAAACTTCCCAGCCCCGGGCAGCATCGTGCTGTGATTGGGGAAAGAACTGGCCAAATTGGGGCAGCCCTAGTGCAAAACTTGCACCCCTGGGGCTGCTGGTGTGGGTCCCAGAGGAGTTACGGTGGATGTTGGGACCCCACAGAGACCCCTCACATGCTGCGGTGGGGAGATTTTTGCTGCCAAACATCCCTGCCTGCCACGGCCGCGGCTCCTCCTCCACAGGGGCTCGTTAGCCGGCAACCGAAGGAGCCTTTCCTTGCTTTGAAGGGTTATGAAACCTGCTAGAGAGGGGGAGGACAGAAGAGCTTAAAAAAGAGCCGTGGTGTCGTGTCCCCCCCCGCAACCCAGCCATTGCCTGCCGAAAAGGGCTGGCAACATGCCGGCAGCCATTCAAGCACAGATTGCGCCTCTGCCCCCGTCCGCCCGCCAACCCGCCGCCGACGGGCGATGCCGCGGGGTGGAGAACTTTGCTGGAAAACGAGCTTTTTAACACCATTTGCAGTGCTTTGTGTGTGTGTGTGCGTGTCCCATTGCTGCCGAGGACAGTGGGGCGCAGAGGCCGTGCCACAGCTGCAGCCCCCCCGAGAGCATCCACAAAGTGGTCCGGGGCTGCTCCGGGGGCTTTTTGGTCCCGATCTCTCCAAATAGATGCAGCGAAGCAACATCTACCTGCGATGCTGGGGAGGGGGTCAGCAGCCACCCAAACGAGTCCTCACCCCCAAAACCTGAGCCAGGGAACAGTGTGAGGTTGTCTTACATTAACTACAAAATTGTTTTGCTCTGGGGATGTTTTTCCCTTTGATTTTCCCCATCCCAGGGCCCGGGCACGTCAGTGGGGGATGCAGCCGGTTGGTGCCGTGGGCTTCATCGCTCCCGAAATAGAGCTCAGGGGCAGCTTTTGGGTGTCGGAGGCATCTGAGCGAAGTCATGTGGATGTTATGCAAGACTTGATGATAGGTTGTAAACAGCTATTAAAGTGATTGACAGGCCCAGGACGAAGTTTGGAGGGGGGGACGAAGGGGAAAGATGAGTAATAATGATTAAAATAATTAGCAAATCGAGACGTTCCATAAATTAGGGGAAAGCTTTGTGAGGACGGAGGAAGGTGCGGTGAAGAAATCGTGTTTGAGCGCTCCCCCGAGCAGGGGGCCGGCTGGACACCGGGGCAGATATTGAGCACATAAAGTTTGGAAAAGGTTGGTTTTTTTTCCCCAAGCCTCCGAGCGCCAGGAGGGCTTTGCTTCCTCAAAAACGGCTAAAAAGCAATTCTAGCTGAAATTTGGCAGATTTGGGTTCACCAAGCGCCGCTGGGTCCCAGCACCCCTAAAACCCAGGGGCTGAGCAGCTGAATGAGAGCAGCCCCGAGTTAATTAGAAGAAACAAGCAGATTACGGGGAAGACAGCTTCTATTTATATATAAATACTCCAGTAATCAGCAGCGAAGGGCAAGGGAAATCCAATAGAAATATGTGGCTGTTTAAGAAGCTTTTTGAGCAAAATGTTACACAATCAGTTGCATTTGCCTGGCTCTATCTCCAAGTCCCAGAAATTGAGGAAAAAAAGAGTGACCCTGAGCAGGAGGAAGGAGAAGGGATTTCCAGATGCTTCTGCCCACTGGATAAGGGGAAACGAGGAGTCCCGGGAGCACCCTAAATGCAGACCCCGCGGCTGCAGCCCAGCGCCCGCCAGCAGCTCGCGTTGACCCCAAACTCCCAAGCTTTGCACCCAAAATCAGCACGCTCCACGATCCTTGCGATCCTGCTGAGCGCGCTGCAGGGATAACGCGGAAAAACGTCCCTCTCCGTGGATTTGCTGCGTGCTCAGGGGCGCTCGCGCCGAGGCAGCGCAGAAGCGATCGGCGGCTGCTGTCAGTGGGTGCTGACATGGCGCAGAAATAGCTGCCGGCCGCCCCGCGTTTTCGCACGCCGCCTTCGCTGCCTCCCGCAGCTCTGCTTCACCCTGGCCCTGCTCCTCTTTGTGGAAAAACGTGGGGTTGTGGGGGGCCCCGTGCATGCACTTTGCTGGGCATCACCTTAATAATGTTTTTTTTTAGTGATGAGTCCAATGCTCACCTTGGGGCTGGGAGCTCTTTAAGCACATGGGCCCTTTTGGGTTGTTCCCCCCCTTCTCCACCCCCCCCCACCCCGGTGCTCACACCCAGCACAGCCGCACTGAGGTTTTGTAATTTTTTTATCCTGAAGCAATATAAGGCCTGAGGCTGAGGTTTGGAGGGGTCTCAGAGGAGGGCTTTGGGGAGCCTGACCCTGCCAGCAAGCCCTGGCCACGCCTGTCCCCATCCCAGGACTCTGCTTTTGGGGTGTCTGTGGCCCCAGTGGAGCTGTTTCCATGTCATTCCCCAGCCCACGTGAGACAGGAGGATGGAAATTTGTTTCTTTATGCTGCAAGGAGCCGGCATCACTGCCCAGGGGTCACTGGCAGGTGTTTATTTTGGCTCTAGGGATGCCTATGGCTTCGCAGCGTTGATTTTGGGGGTTGCATTTAAGTCAGGAGAATCGGCCCCCTTGTGCGAAGGCTTTTTTCTGATTTTCTATTTTTCATTTTACCTGCAAAGTCACCTTTGCCAGGGGAAGCATGCACTGGGCTGGGGCGCACACGTGAGCACGAGTCCTGCAAGCACTTCTCCCCTCCGTGCGTGGCCTCAGGAGGTCCCTTTAATTGTTCAAATCACTGAACCTCCTCAACACACATATATTGCAGATGTTCAAAAAGCTAAGCTTGAGATCTGTGAGCTTCCCCTCTCTCCCTGCTCATTAAATTAGGGCCTTTTTTGGCTCTTTTTGTTGCCGTTAACCCTCTCAGTGCACAAGGCAGGAAAGCAATGGATGCGTGGGGAGGTTGAGTGGGTTTGTGGGGTGGGAAAGTGTCGGGGTAAAAATGTGCGTCAGCCCCAGTGGGGTGGGGCACAGCCCCTGGAAAGTGTCATCACCCGGGCTGCGGGGTGTAAATCCCTTGGACAAGGGGCTCTGGTTGGGGTTGCAGGTCCTTGCACCCCTCTCTGGCCACGCGCTTGTGCGAGCTGATGAGATGAGCCGATGCCAAAGCACTGCAACGGGTAGAAACAACGTATTTTTGTGCGTGAAGAGGGTGACCCTTCCTGTGCAAAATTACCAGGGGTTTTGGCCAAACACAGCCCTGGTTTAAGGGCAGCGCTTATTCCTCCTGAGGTGAGAACTGGGAGACAAAGGCTGATGCTCACCCACACGTGTGCTGCTCCGCAGAGGCCCCCCAGGAGCGGGTGATGCTGTTCCCAGCCTGCCCAAGCCCTGCAAAGTGCTTCCCCGTCGCACACCCCTTCCTGCGTGGCTAAAAGCCTTTAAAAAATGGTTTTCCCCTGGGGATACCTTTAGTGCCAGGGCTGGAAGTGGAGGCAAGTGCGTGTTGGTTGCTATAGGGCTGGTGTGCGTGCTGCTGGCTGGCTTTGGGGGTTTTGGCAGCCTTTCTCCTGGGTTTGAGCTGTGGTGGGTTGAATTCCTCCTTTTTTCGGGTTTTTCCAGCAGCCCTTCTCCTGGGCTCAAGCTGCAGCGGGTTGAATTCCTCCTGTTTTGGGTGTCTCCAGCAAGGATGGGGAAGGGATGGGGTCGGTCACGCCACTGCATTTAGGGACGGCTCCGGCTGTGGGACCCACGTGTCTCCCCTGCAGGAGACAGGCTCAGGCCATGGGTCCCACCCCACAGCACAGCTTCGGGGCCGTGGTCCCTCCTTGCTTTTCCTCTTTTCTTGGGGCTGCGCACGCCGCTGCGGCTTATGCAAGAGCCGGGAGCCTTGTGTAACAGTGCCGCAGCCGGCGGGCACGGCCGTGGGGGTGGGCGGCTGCGGGGGCCCGCAAACATCTGTACGCCCGGGAGCATCCATGCACCCGCCTGGGCTCTCCCTCCTGCCCCCACCTTCCCTGGATGTGGTTTTTTTCCTGGCGTTCAGGGCTGTAGGATTAGTGCGTTGGGGGCTTGTGGCTGTTTGCTTCTGGCTAGAGCCAGGAAAGGCGATAGCTGAGCTCCGGACTTCCCAGCCGGGCTGCGAATTAAACTGGGAAGGCTGGGACGCCTGAAATGGGCTGATCAGGATCTGTGCTGAGCAGCGTTCGCTTGCAGGGGCGGTGGGGGAACCCCCCAAACCCCCCGTGACGAGGCTGGTCTGGGGGATTTGCATCGTGTCGCAGCCCCGCCAGCCCGGCCTCAGCCTCCCCTCACACCCGCTCCTGGAGCACGGGGGTGCAAAGTGATTTTTCTTGTTAAACCCCGTGGTTCTGCTGTGCTAGGTGTCCTTTTGAGCCCCCTCCTCGCCCCTGCTTCCCCGGCACCCGCGGCCAATTTGGGGCCGAACCCGTTGCTATGGAAACCTGTTGAGGATGCTGAGGATGCTGCCGGGGTCTCATCCTGCTCCCGGCGCGCGGTGACTCGCCTCCTGCCTTTCCTCAACCAGCGGCATGGGGACGGTGCATTAACCTGGGCAACAAGGCTGGGGATTAACCCAGCTGGGAGAATCCCAGGAGGTTAAACCCCGTGGGTGGTTAAACCCAGCACGCAGCTTGGCTTTGCACCATGCTGGATCTTGCACGCCGCTCGACCTAACACACTGCGTGTTTGCTGTAAGGGTTTTTCCCCCCATATATTTGTCCAGGTCAGGTGAAAATAACCCCAGGGCAGCTTTCCAAAGGCACGCCCTCCAAAATAAGCCCCTCTCTTGCTGTTTTCCTGTCCCGCTGGGGATGGTAGAGGGTGCTGTGGCTTGGGAAGGGCTGGGACCGGATTGCACCCAGCTGGGAGGTGAGCTCCGCCAGCACCCACCACCCCTGGCAGTGCGGGTGTCCCAGGCTTCACCCCATCACCTCAGCCAGCCCCGGGCAGGGTCTCTGCTCTGTGTCCACTCCCTCTGGCCATGACCGAGGGGAATGAATTGGTGCTTCACGTTTAAAACGATGCTAAGCTGAGGAAATGCTAATTATTTAGAGCTAGTAGGAAAATCCTAAGTGGCATCAGCGAGAACCTCCCGTGTGTGTGCGTCTCCCTCCAAAAAAATACATTTTTAAAAATCCTCTTTAAATACTTGAAGGGTTCCCAGGCCTGGCTTTTCAAGATGCTGGTGTGTCCAGCCCCATCGCTGTGGCACCCTCGGGGCTTTGGGGAGCCCGGGGGGCTGGGACGGGGTGCTGGGGGCTGAGCCCCGACACACACAGCCTGTGCCGGGCTGACTCAGAGCTGGATCAGCCCCATCTCCGCACCCAGCGCCGTGACTCACCGCCGGGTATTTTGGAGTGTGAAATCACATGGCCTGCTTGGGGGTTTATTTTTGTGGTTTGGTTATTTTGCTTTGTTTTCTTTTATCCCCCACCCCGGGAAGGGGCTGAGGCTCCGAGCCGTGCACACGAAGCTCCGGGGACCGCGGGGGGATGCTCCCGGCTGCCGCTTTGCTCCCCTTTTTCCATGCTTGCTTATCAACAACGACTCCATGGGAAAGGATGAGCGGGGTGGGAGGATGCCTAAAAGCCACCAGGAGGACTGAGGTCTGCAAAGAAAAGGGTTTGCATGGGTGTCACCCGTGCATCTCTGCAAAAATAATATATATTAATAATTGCAATGCCATAGCGTGGAGGGGAGCCCTAATCCCTCTGGTTTCCTTCATATCCTGCACCACTGGGGGGAGGCCGGGCAATTGCTATTGCAGGCACATCCCGCCGAAACTCAGGGGAGAAACCGTTGTGGAAAATCTCCGGCAGGAAATCTTCTGCCAAGGCCAATGGGGCTGGGAACTGGGGCAGCCCCGAGAAAGCAGCGGTGATCCTCACCTGCCCGCTGAGGGTGTGAAAATACTCGTGGATCGCACAAATGTGAGGCTGCGCTGGCATCCCCACCCCTCCAAAAAAAAAAAAAAAAATCTCCCCCAAACCATGAATATTTAACTGGGAAAACATTGGCAGGGTTGCAGAGCTTTGCTCTGGCTTGGTTTTTATTTGAGCATCTGCTTCTGCATTTAGCTCCGAGTGAAACTTTTCTTATTTTTTGGTGAGGTGTCTCCCACTTGTTATTGTAATGCAACAGTTTCACACCTTGAGCAACGTATAAATTAAGATGTCTGATGTTTTGCTTAGTCCTCATGAGCAGGAATAACTGTTTATAATATCCTAGCATTTTAACTCCAGGCTAAAAGAAAATAAGGAGCCTGGGGAGGCAGGCAGCTCCGCTTTCAGGATCCCTGAGGCAGGCAGCAGGAGGGATTTGTTTGGGGTTTTCTTGTTTTGGTTTTTTTTTTTCAGGATGCTCCCAAGGTGGGAAATGTCACATCCTAGGAGCAGCTGCTTGACCCCCCTCCAAAAAATTCCCGGTGAGCCTGGCTCCTCCGAGCACCAGCCCAGGAGAGAAACTGCACACGGGGCAGTGGGAGTTGGCAGCGTTTCCCCATCCTGCAAGATGTTTGTCTTGGGGGGGACACCCAAAAATCCTGCTACTGCTTGGTGCGGGCCAGGGTAGCTGAGTGGCTTGACCAGATTTGGGGTGAGAAAAGTGCTTTTCCCCTCACCCATGGGGTCCCAGGGTGGGGATGCCCCTGGGGATACCGATGGAGCTTGGGGACGAGCCCTTCTCCGCCCCGCTTTCCCCCAATTTTGCTGCTTTCCTCAATTATTATTTTTTCCCCCCCATTTTTAGCCTTTTGGGTGCTAATGTCGGTGTCCAAGTGTGTCCCGGGTGAATAAATCAGGTGGGATCACAGAGCCTCAGTGGCCTCTAGTGGCTGTGGGACACAGAGCCCAGGGGTGGGGGACCTGCATCCCCCCAAAATCCCCCCAAACAAGCTACGGTTCAGGCCCGCACCACGAGAAGCCCTTCTCCCAGAGCGAAACCCAAAGGCACAGGGAAATTAAGGAAAAAAAAAAAAAAAAAAAAAGCCCCAAGGCCATATTTGATGGGGGAGCACCCAGCGGGAGGGTGCTGCACCCAAAATCCCCCTGGGCCAGTCCCATCGCCCGCGGGTCCAGCGCCCGGCAGGGATGGGCAGAGAGATCTCGAGCGTGGGAGCAGGCAGCCACTGGGTTTTTTTTCTCATTCCTGTGGAGGGAAAAAAATGGAGTTTTTCTGCAGGGCAAAATTTCCTTCATGTTTTTATCCATTTTCCATTTTGCTAAAGCATATTTTATGTTGGTAACACCACGATATAAAACATTAACCACACATGGTTGAAAACAGTAGCAGTCTCGAGCCAATGGAACAAAAGGGGTTTGACACCATTAAAATGACCAGTTTTGTATCTTCCCCACCCAAAGGTCACTGAAACTGCCCCCTTCTGAGTAATTGTGATTTTTCTCAAGAAGAAAAGAGGAAAAACTGACCCCATTTTCTTCCCCAAAACTGCAGCATTTTGGGGGCAGGATGGAGCGTCCCTGCCCTGGACACGTGGCTCTGCAGCCCCCCGTCCCACGCCGTCCCTCCTCGCTCCCCCCATGATAAATAAATCACTTTGCAGGGGAGCGCTGGCCTAGTTTAACATGCCCTAGTTCTGGCAGGGAAAAAAAAAAAAAAAAAAAGAATATTTATTTTGGGCGGTTGCTACATGGGTGTCCTTTGGGGGGAAGCACTTTAGGGGGTTCGCCCACTCCCCCCTGCTCTGCTCTGCCCTGGCTGCAACCCACAGCCCTTGATTTTTGGGGTGTTTTTCTGTGGGTTACTGCAAACTGCTGCGGTGATGTGGGGAGTGAGTGGCGGGGGTACTGATACAGCCCCAAAATGGGCGTCCATGGCACTGAGCGCCCCCGGGGCCGGTGTCCTCCCAGGGGGGGTTTACATGATGGGAAGTGCTGACTCTGCAATTGCTGCGGGGATTTGAGGCCTGCAGAAAATGAGCGGCTTTAGAGATGGATAAAAATACCCGCCCGGCTCTTGGGCGTAAAGGGCCGGGGTTGGCTTTGCTGGGAGAGCAAGTGTTTTAGCACCTTCCCCCAATGCCAAAATCCCCGGGGAAATGGGATTAAAGCGCCTTTGGGAGTGGGATTTTGCAAGTTCTCTGGGAGCTTTGCACCTCACTCGTCCCTCCAGCACCCTGCTTCTTCCAAAGGTGCCGAGTTTCCTTCGGTAAATAAACCTTCAAATGGCTCTTTTATTTTTTTTTTTTTTTTCCTCCTTTTTTTTCCCCACCACTGCCAAAACAAGCAGCCCATATGGGCCAGGGTTGGGTGGGTTTTTTTGCAGTTTCCATGGGGATTTGGCGCTGGAGCTGCTGGGTGCCAGCTCCCTGGGGGGTTTTTTTCCTCTGGTCCCCGTAACCGGAGCCCAGCAGTGGCACCAGGCTCCCTGCCCAGCCCCAGCATCTCCTGGCCAAGGTCACCGGGGAGACCGTAGGCAGCCGGCCGCCTGTGTTGGGCCATCTGTTAAATAATGCATGCAATAAACTCCTGTGCCCCGTGGCCAGCTTAATCCTTAAATCCTCCTTCAGAATATCATCTCCTGGCAATGCATGGCTGGGGGAACCCCAGCTTGGCCTCTTGGGCACATCTTTCCCCACCATCCATCCTGCCACCCTCTCTTCTTGCCCCTCCATCCCGCATCCTCCCCGTAAGTGAGCTCGCTGGCGTGCCGGGCTCTCCTGCTCCATTATTTATGTGCTGTGCATGAAAGATGCATATAAAAGAGCGGTTTATAATTTAGCAGAATCTCCTCTTCTTTCAGCCTCCCTTCCCCCTCAGGCTTCAGGCTTTCACCGGTTCACCCCCAGCTTCTCCCAGGTGTTGAGGGGTTTTGGGGGGCTGCTGGGGCCTGTGTGGACCCCATCCCCTGAGCACCCTGCTTGGTGCATGTGGGTTTCAGGGGGGTTTGGGCACTCAGAGGTTTTTTTGGTGCATGGGAGAAAGTGGGCAATTGGGTCTGGCAGACCCATAGATCAGGTTTTCATGCAAAACAGGGGCTTTCTGGTAAACCTAATTAACCAAGTGCCAAATCCAGCCCATGGTTATGTGACTTATGAGCCGCCCAGCGCTGCCTCCTTGCAGATGTGGGATGCTCTGCTCCTCCATGGGCTGCATCTGCTCTCCCCAAAGCCATGGGCTTGCACCCAGATGTTGGTTGGGGCAAACCCCATTAGATCGGGGGGGAAAAAAAACCCCTCCTGCAGGCCCATCTCATGCTTTGCAGCTGCATCGGGTCACCCAGAATAGAAAATCCTGGGGCCGAAGGGTTGGTGGTGTCCACTGACTCCAACCCACGTGGCTGCGACCTCGGAGCTGAACCCACTGGGAAAAACATTGAAATAAGTGGGGATTTTTCAAGGGAGCAAATCTCCCTGTCCCTTCCTGGACCTACGAGAGCCTGTGTGGGTTAAAAACAGAGAAATAAGTAGCAAAGGTGCTGGGGAGGGGAGCGCTGTGCGGCCTCTTGCAGCCTTGGCACCCTGAAAAGGGGGTGTTTGGGCAGCACTGTCACCCTGCCCCACCCCAGATTAATCAATCTGTGCCCCCCCCCCAGGCCGTCACTGTACAAAGCAATGCCAGCCCTGCTCGGCAGCATGCTGCTTTTATTGCAATATATTATTTTCTTTGCAATAAAACTCCGTCCCCGGGACCCATTTAACCCTGCCGTGATTATATTTTTATTCCCCCGGCACAAAGGTTTGCTTGTGCCCTCGGTTGTGCAGGTGGGAGCAATAACAGTTCTTATTCACGCCGCCCTGCTCCCGGGCAATGATTAACGACGGCGCTCGCAGGGAATCAGCCGGGATTTGGGTTTTGGTGGGGAGGGAGGGAGGCAACACTGGGATGAAAATCCCTATTTCCCGCAGGATTTCCCAGCAGCGAAAGGGATTGATGCCTTTTTAGGTCCCTGTCCCCACCCCCAGCAGCCGCTTTCAGGACCTCACATTGAATCTCCCCATGAAATTTGTGCCACGGAGGCGTTTTCCCATCAAACAAACAAGAAAAATCCCATAAATAAATATTAATTATAATTAATTATACAGGGCACAGCATGCCCCGGTCACAGGGGGTCCATGCCAGAGAGCGGTGAGGTTTTCCTTGGTTATTTTGGGCATTATTTAGGCGGATGGGGAGGGATGCTCGCGGCGCTGGGCCCCGGCAGCACGCGGGAAAGCACGGCAGATGCGCATTCTTTTTTTTTTTTTCCCATTTTGTTTCATTTTCCTTTTTATTTGGACATTGCAGAAATAGCCCTGTGTAGTGGATAAAAGTGCAACATACACAATATTTAAGAAAAGGAGGAAAGAAAACCTGCCTTGAGGTCTGTCAGTCAGAGTCGCAAACAGAAACAAGAAACCAAGCCCTCGCGCAAGAGGCGCTTTTTTTTTTCCCCTTTTTTTTTTTTTTTTATGCACGTCATGCAAAATAGTTAAAAAGAAAGATTAGAAAAGAGAAGTCAAAGAAAACCCCACGAGAGATCAACCGAGCCCTAGAAAGAGCGGAAAGCCCCGAGTGCTGCCTGACTCGGGGAGGGAATCGCTGCCCTCCGGCATCTCCAAGTGTTTGGCACTCTTGTGATTACATTAGATATTTTTTTTATATATATATATTTTTAATACAGTCTATTAAAGAGAGGAAACTGCCACAATATAAGAAAAAAAAAAAAAACAAGATCACCCACACTACAGACTGCATGGTAGTTAGAAAAGCCGAGCGTCCCCCCCGCCCCCCCGTACATATAAAATCCGTCCCTTTGCTCACAGCAACCAAGAAGTACAAGCTTTAAAAAATAAACCAGCAATTCTTCCTCTAGGCCCTTCCTTTATAAAAGTTTTGTTTTTCCCCTCGAGAACCTTAAAACGTGACTAAAATGAAATATATATATATATATTTTATATCATTTTCCAACATCCAAAGACATCAACATAAAAAATCATAAGGAAGGGGATAGCATGGTACATCCAAGTGCACGGATTCATTTTTGCAAGATTAAATAATGTAAACAAGGTGCCCGCTGGGAACAACCCTGGCCGAGGGGAGACCCCGGGGGCCGGCCCCACCCCCGTCTTTCGCTGCCCCCTTTCCTCTTACCCCCCGATCTAGCGTGGCGCAAGGTTCATCGGACCGAGAAAAGAAATCACGAGTAATTCAGACCCGCGGCGTGACGCCCTCCGTTCCTCCCTCGCGTCGGCGGGTTGGGCTGGGGCTTTTGAGGCGGGTGATTATTTTCCCAATTATTAATTTGTTTAGATTTATTATCATTATTTTTATTTGTCGTCGGGCTTTGCCTCGCTCGCCGCCCTCCCCTCTGCGCGTCTCCCGGCGGGCAGGATGTGCTGCTGTGCGGTGGGGATTGCAGGCTGGCGAGGACTCTCCAAGTGCTTGCTCGGCGCGGCCGCTGCGGTGTTGGGGGGCTTTTATTTTTTGCCGATAACCTGTGCCATTGTAAACCGACCCCCCACCCCCCCCCTCCCCGCCTGCCCCGACCCCCCTGGCTTCAGCCGAGCATCCCCGGGGAGGCTTTAAACACCGGGAGGGGCCTTTTCCGAGAGATTTTGCAGCACATCATCAATTCTATCATCTTCAATAACCACTGGAAAGCAGAAAAAAACATAGCCGTGATGAATACTCTGCCGCCGTGCTCCCCTCGCCCAAGGTCACCCCGGGGTGGGTTTGGGGGGGTCCCCGCATCCCTGGTGTGGCCAGTGGCAAAGCCAGCACGGTGGCCGATAGCCCATGGGGTACCTGGTGCATCGTGCCCTGTCCCCGGGGAAGGTACCTACGCTCCAGCAAAGGGCCTGGGGAACGGTGCCTTGTCCCCAAGGAAGGTCCCTTCACCCCTACACCCCAGGGATGGTCCCCAGGGCGCGATGTCCTGTCTCTGGGGAAGGTCCCTGCTGCCCGTGCCCCGCCGAAGTGCCCGGGGCACGATGCCCGGTCCCCAAGGAGGGTCCCCTCTACCCAACGCCCTGGGGAAGGTCCCCGGGACACGATGCCCGACACCCCCCGGGGTACCCGCTGCACCGTGCCCTGTCCCCGGGGATGCTCCCCGCTGTCCTGCATCCCCGAGGAGGGTCCCCAGGACACGGTGCTCGACACCCCCCGGGGTACCCGCTGCACCGCGCCCCATCCCCGGGGACGCTCCCCGATGCCCCGCATCCCCGGAAGATACTCGGTGCCCCGTCCCTGGGGAAGGTCTCCGGGACACGATGCCCGACACCCCCCGGGGATCCCCGGTGCACCGTGCCCTGTCCCCAGGGACGGTCCCCGCTGTCCTGCATCTCTCGGGAGCGTCCCCAGGACACGATGCCCGACACCCCCCGAGGTACCCGCTGCACCGTGCCCTGTCCCCGGGGATGCTCCCCGCTGTCCTGCATCCCCGGGGAGGGTCCCCGGGACACGGTGCTCGACAACCCCCCGAGGTACCCGCTGCACCGCGCCCCGTCCCCGGGGACGCTCCCCGCTCGCCGGTGCCCCGCATCCCGGGAAGGCGCCCGGTGCCCGCCGCCCGTCCCCGCCGGCACCCACCTCTCTTGCTGCGGCCGATCTGCCCCAGCTTGGGCGGCCGTTTGCCTTGCCCGCCGGCGAGGAGGCCGTCGGGGCCGCGGAGGCGGACGGGGAAGGGCAGCTGCCCCACGGCCGCGTCCCCCGCCAGCTGCCCCTCGCCGTAGGGCGGCCCCTCCGACATGGGGGCGGCGGGGGGGGGCCCGCCGCCGCCGCCGCCCCCCGACAGCCTCCCGGGGCGCGGGGCCCGCGGGCCCGGGGCAGCGGCGCAGCGGGGCGCGGGGCGGCCGCCCCGTCACATCCCGGCCCGGCCCGGCGCTGCTGGCGGCTCCGCGGCTGCGGCGGCGGCTCCGGCGGCGACGGCGATAGAGGAGCGGGAGGCGGGACCGGGCGGGACGGGGCGGGAGCGGCACGGCCCCCGGCCCCGGCAGCGGCACCGCCCCCGGCGGGCTGCCCCACGCACCCCGGGGATCCCCGGGGCTGCCCCACCGGCGTGCCCGCAGCGTCTCTGGGGAGCCCGCAGCCGCACCGGACCTGCCCCACAGCAGCCCCGGGGAGCCTGGAGCTGCCCCACGGCATCTCTGGGGAGGCCAGAGCTGCCCCACAGCATCCCCAGGGACCCTGGAGCTGCCCCACGGCATCTCTGGGGAGGCCAGAGCTGCCCCACAGCATCCCCAGGGACCCTGGAGCTGCCCCACGGCATCTCTGGGGAGGACAGAGCTGCCCCACAGCAGCCCCGGGGACCTTGGAGCTGCCCCATGGCATCTCTGGGGAGGACAGAGCTGCCCCACAGCATCCCCGGGGACCCTGGAGCTGCCCCACAACATCTCTGGGGAGGCCAGAGCTGCCCTACAGCAACCCTAGGGAGCCCAGGTTGCCCCACAGCAGCCCTGGGGAGGACAGAGCTGCCCCACACCATCTCCAGGGTGCCCCGAGCTGCCCTACAGCAATCCCTGGTGAGCCCCAAGCTGCCCCACAGCCATCTCTGGGGAGCCCATAGCTGCCCCACAGCATCCCCGGGGATCCTAGAGCTGCCCCACAGCATCCCTGGGGAGCCCAGGTTGCCCCACAGCAGCCCTGGGGAGGACAGAGCTGCCCCACACCATCTCCAGGATGCCCCAAACTGCCCTGCAGCATCCTTTGGAAGGTCAGAGCTGCCCTACAGCAACCCCTGGCAAGGCCAGGCTGCCCCACAGCCACATCTGGGGAGCCCAGAGCTGCCCCACAGCATCCCTAAGGAGCCCAGAACTGCCCCACAGTATCCCTGTAGAGCCTGGAGCTGCCCCACAGCATCCCTGAGGAGCCCAGGCTGCCCCACAGCCACTCCTGGGGAGCTGAGCATGGAACTGCCCCACAGCCACATCTGGGCAGCCCAGAGGTGCCCCACAGCAGCCCTGGGGAGCCCAGCCCCTGTCCCCATCAGAAATGAGCCCCCATGGGGCCTCTGGGGCTTCGTGGGGGGCTGCGGGGTGGGGAGTCAGTCTGGGCCCACTTGGCTGTTGGTCCCCAGGCCATGTCCCTGCACAAGCCTTTCCCAGGGGACTGTGGGAGGGCTTTTGGGTCACTGCGAGCTTTCCACGGGGTTTTCCCAGCGGTGTTGCCGCAGCGTCACAAGTCATCGGGGTTATTGCCCGGCAAAGTGAGCCAGCCCAGCCAAGAGGGGCTGGGAAAGCTGGGGCAACCGTTCTGGGGAAGACCACAGCTATGTGGGGGGGTTCAGGCATCCTTGGTGCTTCCCCCCCCCACAAAGCAGAGTGGGGGCACAGTGGGATCGGGAGCAAAAAAACCCCTTTGCGCAAGGCTGGGTTACAACATCTCTGCCAGCAGATTCTTCCAGAAGCAGGAGCCCGTCTTGTTTTGGGGCTGAGCGGGACGGGGGCAGGGGAAGGACGGGGCGCCCTGCGAGGCTGGGGCCAGGACACGCTGCCCCAGGGCTGCTCCTGTCCCCAAACCCCACGTTTGCTGAAATCCTCAGCTCCCGGAGCCGCGCGAGCCCCTCTCCCGCGCACCCCCGCACACCCCCGAGCTGTCAGCTCCTTACATAAGGTTGCGTCTACGCCCGAGATATCACGGGGGAAAGCTTGAAAACAGGAGGCGAAAGGTAACGGGGAAAGCACAGCCCCCCCAGAAGTGTATTTTTAGGCTTCGCGTGATGGCTCCGTTCCCCGGGCAAAACGCCGAGGCTCGAGGCCGCATCCTGCACCCTGCCCGGGGGGGGGGGGGGGTGACCTCCCCGCTGCCCCCATCGAGGGGATGAGGCTTTTTGGGGTGGTTGATCCCCAGGAAACTGCAGCTGGGGAGGGAAAGGCAAAGCTTTCACACAGCACAGGGAGCGATGGGCAGTAACAGCCAAAAAAAAAAAAAAAAAAAAAAGCCTCTAAATATGATTTTTACAGCAGAAAAGTGCTGTTAAGGAGTCGGGGTTTCAGCTGGTCCGGAGCTTAAATCCACGCTCTCGGGAAGACGGCAGCGTGTGGGGCGCGATTTGGCAGAGCCGACCCCTCAGGGAAAGTCTTGGGGGTTTCTTGTTTTGCTTTGTTTGTTTTTTTTTCCACGATGCACTTTGAGCCGCCGCTAAAAGATTTTATTTTCTGGCAGCAGCAGAAGGGCACAAAGGGCAAGGCAGGGCGATAACCGCGGGGAGAGGAGGGACGCCTCCGCCAGCGAGCTGGATTCTGGCTTTTCCCGCTGGGATTCTGGCTTTTCCCTCTGGGGTTTTGGCTTTTCCCGCTGGCAGGCAGCCTCGCTGCGGCGGGCAGCCACCGCCATCTACAGCCGGCGGCGGGCTGGATGCGGCCCTTGGCGGCGCTGGGGCCACCCAAGGCCCCGCTCGTGGGTGACATCGAGCCGGCAGGTTTTGTGCCACACAACCGAAGCGGCCTTCGGACGCTGCCCGGCCGGTTTGGTTAACGGTTAACGAGGAAGCAACCCCGTTTCTTTGTTAAATTCACCGCTTTTCCATGGAAAATGATTTTTTTTTTTTTTAAACGTGCCGCGGCACCGGGAGCCCTCAGGGGACGTGAGCGGCTCTGCCAGCCCGCGGGCAGCGGACGGAGCGTGGGGTCTTCCCCCAAATCATGGGGTTTTGGCCCAACCAGGGGTTCCGCCCCCCCCCCCCCCGCAGTGTTTCTCCAATTAAAAACTAATGTTAATTAAAGCATCGCTCCGGGTTCATTAACCCTCTCAGGTGCGGTCACTGTACGTGATTTATGGCAAAATGGGGGAGTCAGGAAGGGAATTTGCCTTTTCTGGGTGAAAGTTTGGGGGTTTGGTTGGGGACAAGGGGACCGGTGTCAGATTCCGGGAGGGGATCGCAGCGCCGCGGGCAGCAGATCCCCTCACCCCCGTCAGGGTGATGAAGTGATGTGAGGCAGACACACTTTTTGTCCTATTTTATTACTTTAAATCCCATTTTCTATCCCAGTTCAAGCCAAAAGATCAGCCACAGCGTTTTCACCTCCCCATTCTCGCGTCCTGTCAGTCACAAACTGATTTTTGCGGATGATCACAGAATTATTTGTGTTCACACAAACTCCCTGAAAGCCCAGCCTGCTCCCTCAGTCCCTGGAGCCAGGTGACAGCATCGTCTGAATTCTGTGGCCTCTGAGAAGCCATAATACATCTTTTTTTATTTCCCCACAAGGTTTTTATTAGCTGAGTATTTCAGCAAACCACAACGCAAGCGCCGAGAGGCCAACTCTTAACAGAAGAGCTTGAAACTGCATCTGCCAGCCGAGCGCAACGCCCTTTGCCAGGACTCCTCATCTCCTGCCCCAAAAACCTCCAGAGCGCGACGTGAGCCCTCAGCAGCTGGAGTGTTGCCTTTTAAAACCCAGCTCTGCGCCCCAAACGAAGCATCCTTCCCCAAAATCAACCACCCAAGCAGCGAGGTGAGAAAAACGCTGTGCGAGAGGCAGCTTTAATAGCAAAAGCTCCCACCCTGGCCATCAGAATTTAACTGTTGTATAAGGGAACCACCCTGGAGACGGCCTGCCTGCAGATCGGGCACCTCTTGGGCTCGGGGAGAGCGCGGTAGCACTCCCTGCAAGAGCAAACGTGCCCACACTCCAAGAAAACGCAGGATTTGGTGTTGCTCAAGCAGATGACGCAGGAGTTTTTGAGCGTCTCTCCGCCCTCCGCGTTCATCTCGCGCATCAGGCGCTCCTGGGCCTGCCGGAATTCATCCTGCAGCTGCCTGAGGTGTTGCCTCTCTCGGTGATGCCGGTATTGCTTCCGTAGGATGAAGAAGAGGACGGCGCAGGTGGCAAAGCCGAAAACGACGGTCAGGATTTTCCAAAACCGAACGTTCGCTTCTTGTTTCTGCAGCAAGGTGTCGAAATCCACGGCGCTCAGGTAGTAGGGCATGCCCTGCTTCGGGGGCTGCAGCTTGATCGTGGTGTTATCCAGGACCAGCTCTCCCACCCCCGTCAGCGCCGTGCCCACCTTCAGCATCTGCTCCGTCTCCTGGATGCCCTTCGGGCGCTCCCCGCTGATGTAGTGGCCGATAACGTCGGTGAAGGACTGGACAGAGGGATGAAATTTCTCGTACACCGTCTCCAGGCTGAGCTCGGCGGCGTCCAGCGGCTTCATCACCCTCACGGTGACGCCGGCGCCTTCCTCCGGAGGGACCAGGTCGAAGGGGGTGGTGTTGGTTCTCTGGTGGATGATCTTCTCGTAGTCGTTCCTGGGGAAGGAGAAGGGGATAAAGCAAACGCGAGCGTCAATGCCTCCCCCGAGGCCGGCAGGGAAGCGCCGCGTGGGCTGACCTGCTTTTTTTTGGGGACTGCCAAGTGTCCCCTGTCCCGAGTGAAGTTTATGTGGATGGGACTCACTGGAGAGCGGCGCTTTTCCCCTCATGGCACCATCTGGGAGCCCCTCCGCCCTCCCTCAGTGCTTCCACCATCACCGGGAGAGCGCTTCAGCCCCCCCTAATCCCCCCTCATCTCCCCGTGGTGTTCCCAGCTGCCGGAAACCATCCTGCGAGGAGAAGCGCTGCCTGTCTCACACACAGATCTCAGAAGCATTATCCGATCAGCCGAGGCTTGAAAAATATCGCTGTGCTCTCATTTCTGCAGCTCTGGGACCATCCTCAGGTCCCCTGGGCGCGGGTATCACCCAAATCCAACAGAATTTCTGTTCTGAAGGTGTCATTTTGCTCGGGAAACACCATCCTGTGGCTACCTCTGTAACAGCAGCGTGAGGCTGCTGATAAATGCTCTGCCCACGTTGGATTATTCTACGTGCTTGTCATCTACAGCCCCTATACAAACTCTGAAAGGCTACGGCCCTGAAAACAGTGAAACGTGCCCCGTTTTGGCAGCTGTAACGGCGCCACTGTGGGGTCCAGCTCTGGGGCACCTGTGGCCAGGCCTGAAGTCATCTCAGCGTGTCAGGGTCTCTGAGGGCACCTCAGCCGGTCCGAACAACGGACGTTTGTGGGCGCCTGGGACGTACCAGAGGTGGGTTGTTCGGTTCCACACCATCTTATGCTCCTGCAGCGTCAGCCTCTGAATGACGCCCTTGCAGTTCTCCACAAACTGGCTGCTCAGGGTCTCCTTAACAGACCGCACCACGCCTGAAAGACAAATCCGAAGCGCGAGGTGCTCGTTAATCATCCGCTCCACTTCTTGTTGCGTACAGCGAGTACGAGCAGTATCTGAACAAGGCGGGGGGGCTGAAGAGATGACAGCCCGTGTTTTGAGCCATCAGGATGGGCAGTGGCCGCCTGACAACGGGGACGTGAGCTCATGGGAGCCGAACCGCGGGGCTGAGGGTAAAACCCACATGGCGAGGGGGCCGTTGGGGTGTGGATTCGCCCCCCTCAGACCCGCTTTGGGCTCTGCCCCTACCTTCAATGACCGCGTAAGGGACGCAGCGCCCTGGCGCCTCCAGCAGCACCGTCCGCAGGTCCCCGTCCAGCCGGACCTTCCTGGCGCCCTGAGGGGAGGAAACGGAGGCCGCGGCTCAGCCGACGGGACCAGGCCGCGGTCGGAGCCCGGGCCCGGGCGCGCCCCCCGGGGGCCCTTCGCACCCACCTCGAGGCCGCGGGCGACGCGGGCCTTCTGCCGGTAGACGGAGTAGACCAGGGCGGTGAGGGCGGTGCTGGCGACCAACAGCGCGGCCTGCGCGGCCGAGGGCCGCCCGCCGCCCTCCATCGCCGCCGCTGCCGCGCCGTTACCGCGGCAACCGCCCGCCGCCGCCGGCGCTGGGTGATGACGTAAAGCGCGACGCTCTGGCGGGCGCCACCGCGACCATAGAGACGTGGTCCGCCAGGGCCGCCGCTCCGGGGTGAGGGGGGGGCTGCCTCCAAGGCCTCGTTTCGGGGGCTGGGGGAGCCCAAATCCCGGCTCCACAGGGCCTGGGAGGGGGGAGGCGGGGCAGAACCCGGCCCCGCAGGGCCTTAGGGGGGGTAAATCCCAGCCCCGGGGTCTTGCGGGGGGGGGCAGGAGAGATTCCAGCGCCCCCCCGCCCCCCGCCCGGAGTCTTGGGGGAGATTAAGCTCCAGCCCCACAAGGCCTTGGAGGGGGTTTAGCCCAAATCCCAGCCACCCCTCAGGATCTTAATGCCCCCAGGGCTCTGGGGGGAGCATTCCCAGTGCCTCCCCCCCCAGGGCCTTGAAAGCAGGGGGGGCAGCCCAAATCCCAGCCCCCTGCAAAACTTGGGGGGTGTCAGGCCAAAGCCTGTCCCCGCTGGGCTGGAGGGGGGGAGGATCTGCCCAAACCCCAGCCCTACAGCACCTTGGGGGGGGTGTTTACACCCCCTACCAGGGTGTGGGGCAGCAGCACCCCACGGCCCAGAAGGGCCCCCCCATCCAGGGAGGACAGAGCTCAGCACGGGGCCTGAGGGGGTGCAGCCCCCAGCCCCATTTTATAGGGTCCCTCTCCCACACCCCATGCAGGGCCTTGTCCTGGCTGGAAAGTCCCTGCCAGCCCTGTGCTGGAGGGGGACAAGACCCTGCTCCCACCTCTCCCCCCATCCCCTTACTATTCTGGGAAAGCAGCAAAAGGGGAAGAAAAAAATAGTAATTTTTGATAAATTTTTGATCTTCAGGGCCTTGGCAATGCTTTTGGGGTGGGCAGTGGGGGCTGCAGGCAAGCCCCGCTCTTCAGTGGGGGTCTGAGGGACCAAACCCCCATTACAGCCTCCCCGGCGCGGGCGGCCTTGTGCTGCCCCCCCAGCTCTATATTTAAAAAACCGAGTTGCCATGACTACGCGGAGCAGCTCTCGCCAGCCCTTGGTGCTGCAGGGAGGGTGCAGAAAGCGCTGGGGACCCTGCAGCCTCCCCTTCCCCCAGCTTGGCTTCCCTTGCCAGGGGTAAATTTGGTATAAACCCCCCCAAAACTGCCTCGGTGCCGAGCTTAACTCTTCCTCTCCCGTTTGCGAGGGCTCGGTCCAGGCGAGACACAGGCGCCGTTTACATGACAGAAAACACATGTTAACTTTATTATGGCCGCTGAGGAGGAGGAGGCACGAGATCAGGTTTGTGTGTGGGGGCTGGGGGGGTCCTGGAGTGCAACCCCCCCACCCCAGGGGTCTTCCTTGCAAATGAAGCCACCGTCTTGTCCAGATTTGTCCCCGAGGAGGGTCCGACTTCAGCTTGGCGTGCGGGGAGGGCACCTCATCCTCGAAATGGGGTGACCCGCTGCTGCCGCTCAGCACGCCAGGGGCCGGGGGCCACGCAGGCTGCACCCCCGCATCTCCCTGGCCAGCCGCAGCACGGCGGCACGCTCGCCGGGGCCGCCGTCCCCCCGGGGTGTCCCGGTGCCGAAGGCCTCCTCCTCCTCCTCCTCCAGGATGGAGCTGAGGCGAGGGGCGCAGCGGGCCCTCTCGGCGGGCGGGCGGTAGGGACATTTGGCGTTGAGCAGCCTGCGGAGGGGCACCAGGGGGACGATGGCGTCACCCAGGAGCTGCTGCTGGACATGGCGGAAATCGTTCTGCCTCTTGAGGCGCTTGAACTCGTTGAAGGCGGAGGCGGAGGTCTGGTAGAGGAGCAGGGCCATGGCGCGTGCCTTGTCGGCTTTGGAGACCAGGACGGCGTGGCAGCGCAGCACCACCGCCTTGTTCTTCACCTGGTGCCGGTAAACCCAGGCGAAGACCTTGGGGTGCCGGCGGTCGGCGGCGCAGTAGGTGATGCGGTGCAGGAGGTACGCGTGGCCCGGCCGGCGGGTTCCCTTCTCGCAGGGGGTCATACGGATGCCTTGGGGTCCCAACGTCAGCTTCATCTTGGCCCCGCCGGCCCCCGCGTCACTCTTTGCCCAGATCTTGCCCACCGCCTCCTCCGTGCAGCCCTCGCCCTTGGCGTGCAGGGTGACGGCGTTGCCCAGGTACCGCACCGTGTACGTCGGGTCCTCCTTGTTCAGCTCCACTTTCTGGCGTTTGCCGCGGAAGACGCTGCCCAGCCGCTCGAGCGGGCAGTCGGGCAGCAGGTCCGGGCAGGAGCGGAGGAAGCCAGCCAGCAACGCCGCGTAGCTCAGCCCCGGCCCCAAGCTCTTGCCTTTGCACTTACGTTCATTTTCCACCAGCACAAACTTGCTCCGGCGCCAGGGCAGCATCTCCGCTCCGCCGAGGGGCCCCCGCCAGCCGCCCCGCACGCCTCCGCTAATCCCGGCCCCGCCGCGACGACCCCCGATGACCCCCTTGCGAGCAGAGGGACCCCCCCTTTTGCCCCGAACCCCAAAGCTGGTCGGGGGGTGTCCCCACACCCCCCCACCCGGGGGGGGGAAGCCCCTACCCCGGTACGGCGGGATGCAGCTGCCGTATCCGATGCCGTCTGCCCACGGAGGGATGCGGAGCCGCTTGACCGAGGAGCCGCCGCGTTTCGGCTGCCGCCTGCGCCTGCTGCGGGAACGGCTGCTGCGGGGACGCGGCTCTCCGTGGGCTGCTCCACCTCCCCGCGACGCCGCGTCGCCTCGGCCCCGAGCACGCGGGGAGCCGCCGGCGGACCCCCCCCGCCGCCGTGCACGCCAACGGCCGCGCTCGCGCTCGGGCAGCGAAATAAAGGTGCTGGTAAAATAAAGACACCCCACGCACACCCCCACCCGTGCAAGTGGCCAGAGCCCCAGTGCCAAAGCACACTTGTGTGGGGGGAAATTAGCGCAGGATCCGGGGGGATGATTTTTGGGAGGGTCGGGCATCAGCTCCTGACCCTGGCATGAGAAAAGAGGATTTTTTTTTTCCCCCAGACCTAAGCGCTGCATGAGGGGATGCACCAGCGTTCGCAGAGCCTGCATGTTTGCTGGCATCTTTTGCTCCAGAAACCTCATTTTCCCCTATTATTTCCAAGCCAGCCAGACCTCCTTCCTGCTTCTCTTGGGCTGAGCTTTTAGCTTTTAACCTGTTGCTTTTAAATCCAGCCGAGGCCCTGGGACAGCGTCTCTCTGGGGAAAATTAAATATTTCCCCACAGCGCAGCCTGGGGGGGATTTTTGGGGGAGCGCTGAGCGCTGCAGTGGAGTCTGAGGCTGTTCAGGATTTGGCTCCTTTGGCTCAAACCCTAATTTTCATGGGGTTTTTTTACCACCTGGGGCTGTGGATGCAGCAGGGAGACCCCCAGACTTGGGGACCCACAAGATGCTCCGGCTGCCTTGGCATTGAAAACTGTGAAGGAGAAAGGGGTAAAATAACAGCATGTGCCCCCAGTTTTAGTCTATTTGGGGAGGAAAACCCAAGCGGGGTGTTGCAGGGAGCGGGAAGCCATTTCCCAGCAGCATCCCAGCTTTTCTACGGTTTGAGAGAAGCAACTGCAGCCTTAAAATAGCTGCTTCGCAGGCAGGCAGTGCCAGGCCCCGCTCCTCTCTCTGCCACAGCCTCGGCAGCCTCGTAGGTTTTTGCAGCCACAATAATAAAAAATGCATGAGTTTGTGTGATTTTCGGCTTTTCTGCTGCAGCTCGGGGTGTGTGGTTTGCTCCCGGCGTGAGGATGGTTTTGGGGGAGGTGACAATTAGTGAATTAGTGCAAATGAGGAAGGTTTCCATCCATGCCAGCCTCCATCTCTCGTTATTTCTGCTCTCACCCTCATCGACAGAGGTAAGGGCTCTTTATTTAACTCCTCGGCATTCATATCGACAGGGCAGGTTTAAACCCTCCCCAAAACCTTGTTTATTTATAAATCCCACATTATTTGGGGGGGGGGGTGTCCCCCTGCTCTGGTCTGCTCCTGCGGTGCCTCCCACCAATTGCCCTGGGGCTGGTTTTCCTTTTCTCTCCCAGGTTTTGGGGGGATTGCACCGTGTAACAGGGCGAGGGGCACAGGAGCATCTGCGGCTCATTTTAGATGGGAAAACATCCAGGATTTGCGCTTCAAAAGCTGAAAAAGGGGCTCTGAGCTGATTCAGGGCTGCCAATCCCTCCCCTCTAGCTGCCTATTGCCTTGACTGACTGCCCTTGCAAGTCTATCATTAGGTTCCAGGGTGAACTGTCATCATTAGGTTTCAGGGTGAACAAACTCCAGCACAGCACGAGGAAGGTGGATCAGCTGGTTATCCCCTGGGACAATACTGATCTCAGCATCCCGACTTTGATTCCTTGGGGTGCCTGTGGTCCTCTCTCCGCCCCCATGCTCCATTTTCAGCTCCCGGTGTTTATACCACATCAAAGGTTGCTGCCAGTTCAGGTGCTGCGTCCCAGCCTGTCGTGGCTTGTCAGCAGCGACCCAGCGCCAAGATTTGCTGGCCAAACCAGCAGCTAAGGTTCAAATCCTCCCAAAATCCAGCAAACTGGACAAAAATACCAGTGATAGATCAATGGGGGTCGTGACACACGTCCTTGCAGCCAGAAAACGGGGCATTAAGCTCCTCCAGCAAGGGGAAAAAAAGGCATATCTTTAATTCAAGAGCAATTTGCTGATCAGCTGGCATCCTGGGAGCCCTTTACCCCACGCAGGCTGATTCCCACGGAAGCACCAGCCGGACCAAATCTGGGCTCAAACGGCACAAGGCCATCCCGAAATGCCTCTGCCTTCAGCCAGCTTTCCTTGCTGCCTGGCAGCTGGTAGTTAAAAGACCTGGCAAAACGTGATGTATATATATTATTCTTTCTGTTTTCAATCAAACTAATTTATTTCTTTTGATCTCACTGAGCAGGAGCTGTTGTTCCTACCCCCCCCCAGGAGTGTTTTAATGACATTTTCCCTTGGAGCCGCACAACCAGTTTTCAACTGGGGAGGAAAAAACCACCAAGGTGGCGGCGGAAAAATGCTCTGCTGGGACAGAGAAAGGAGGAGGTTAAAAAAAAAAAAAAAAAAAAAAGAGAAACTGGAAAAAATGAGACGACAGGCAGGGAGGGGATGCAGGACCCCCTGAGCCTGATGCTTTGAGGGTCAGGGCTGCCCCCAGGGATGCTTCCCAGCCAGGGCGTTATCCCGGCAGGGCCGGCCAGCCTATTTTCCAGGCGAGGAAATATTTAACCGCAGCGTCAGCGAGCAGGGCAGGCGGGCGCAGGCATGGAGGGCGGCGGGCAGCGCCCGGCCCCCGCTGCCCCCCCGGGCCAGCCCCAGGGCGAGCGCCTGCAGCTCCTGTTGCGTCGCAGCCGGGAGGCCAAAAACTGCGCCTATTGCCCCTACAGCCGCTTCCCGGTGGGCGCTGCGCTGCTCACCGCCGGCGGGGAGATATTCTCTGGTAAGCCGGGGCCGTGTGACTCCCTACTTGGGTTTTGGGGTCCCCCCCTGCAACCCTTTGGCCATGCATGGGGGTGCAAAGGGTCAGCATGGGGTGCTGGTCCCCGTCCCCCGCCCCCAGCTGCCTCTTGGCAGCCGCCACCCCAGAGCAAGCCAAAGATCGCGGCGGATGGGAAAATACGGGAAATAAATAGGGGAAGAGGGAAACGCGTTGGTGAGAGCCCGGGATGAGGCGGTGCACGCAGAAAATGGCTTTTCTTTGCAAATTCTCTAAAAATAAAACCACCTGGAAGGGAAGCTGGCAGGGTTCAGGGTGTCTGAGTGGGTGCTGGGGGCTTCCCCACAGGGTGCAACGTGGAGAACGCCTGCTACAGCCTGGGGGTGTGCGCCGAGCGCACCGCCATCCAGAAAGCCATCTCCGAGGGACACACCAGCTTCAGGGCCATGGCCATCACCAGGTAAGGGTATGCTGAGAGCCGGCACAGCGAGGGACGGGCTGGGGGGCCAGTGGGAACCCCCCCGTGCACCCAAGGGGCAGCTTCTGCCACAGCAGCCTGAGCGTTTTGCGGGGGGAGGCAGGGTTTTGCATGGTTTTTTGGAGGAGTTGAGGGGAAAATCTGCTGTGGCTCCATCTTTATTGGTGCATGAAGGTCTTCTGCAGGTGTTCCCCCCACTTCTGACCGCAAGACTGAGCTCTGTGCCCTTCTCCTTTGGCAGTGACATGGGGGACAGCTTCATCGTGCCCTGCGGCGCCTGCAGACAAGTGATGAGAGAGGTGATGCCTCGCACGGGGGCCCCGTGTCTCCTGACCCCAGGCATCATCCCCTGACCCCAGGCATCTCCCTCCAAAACACCCGGAGGTGCAAAGGCGGGGGGTTGCAGCCCCCCAGCACCAGCTCCGGGCTCCCCAAATTGCACTATCCACTGGGAAAGGGGTATTCCTCCTTGTCCCATGTGAGCGGATGCCCGGTGGTAATCCATTAACTTGCCCTCCCCAGGGGGTTTTATTCCTCCCGGGAGCTGCCAGGTGCAGAGTTTGGCCCCGGAACCATCGCCCCAGCTCTGGCAAGCCTGAAAATGGGGTTTTTCCTGCAAAAGCCGAGCTCCCTGCAGAGCCCGTCCTGCTCTCACCTCCCTCCTCCCCATGGGCACCCCGGCACCTGCAGCCTGTTTTTGGGTGGTTAATATTTACCAGGTCTCGGGGCTCAGCTTGAAGGCCGGATTCGGCAGGTTTGGAGTCACCAGGGCTCACTCTGCGGGGGGCAAAAACACAGGATCTGAGCCCAAAATACCCCCTGGGGGAGGTGCTGCTGAAAAGCCACCCCAAAATACATGCTCCCTGCGAACTTGGCCAAAAAAAAGGATTATTTGGGTAATTTGAGGAAGAAGTGCAGGTTTTGCATCGGGCACTTCTCCCTCCTCTTCTCCTGCAGTTCGGCACGGACTGGGACATCTACCTGACCAAAGCAGATGGCACCTATATCGTCAAGAGGCTGGAGGAGCTGCTGCCGCTCTCCTTCGGCCCCGAGGACCTGAAGAAGGTGTGAGCAGCATGGCCACTGCCGGCCTTTGTCCTTCAGAAGCAGGGGAGGATGATTTTCCCCAATTTCCCCAGCGTGTAAGTGGCTTTTTGGGGATGATGCAATGGGAAACGCGTTTATAGTGTTAAGTTACCTGTTCCTCTCGCTCATCTTCTGATTCAGCACTGATTTGCAGGCACCAGCCTCATCTCACCCCAGGGAAACGGTGAAATCAAATCGTAAAAATTCCCTTTTATTAGAAGTGTCCAGATATTGCTATGGGCAAGGGAGGAGTTCACAGGTGGAGAAGAGTTTGATGCTCAGGCTTGTTGGTACAGAAACCACTCCCGAACAATGCAAAATCATTGCTTGGGAAAATGGTGGATTCTTCAGCTCTAAATGAGAAGCAAAAGCAAAAAGGAAAGGCTCCATTGTTAATAAGCCAATTCAGATTAGCTGATTTGCTGGAACTGGACGGTTATCATGCTGAGTGTGTCCTTTACTTGTTTCTCTCACGCTTGTTTTTCTTGCTTTTATTATGTTTGTGGAGATGAAGACAGAAAGGAGTTTTGGGGGGCTTCTGGAGAGTTTTCTGTCTCCAGAGTAATGCCGTTTGCTGATTGTACTATTAATTTAACTACGCACAATGAAAAATGAATGCGTTACATTTCCCAACCAGCATTGGGCTGGGCATTACTGTGAAATAAAAGCAGCCCTGGTTTATCTCCTACAGTTGCAGCAAATGATGAATCACAGGGAACAAGAAGCGGGGCTGCCCCACTGCCAGGCAGGGCAGGAGGACTCTGGGTCCACAGGCAGGACACGACGAGGATACTGCATGACCCAGAGCATGGTCAGGGCAGTGCTGCCTGTGCTGCCTGCGCCCTCCTGGCTGTGCCCTGCTCCGTGCCCTGCTGCGCCCTTGTCTGTGCCCTGCTCCATGCCCTGCCGTGCACAGGGCACCCGTGGCTGTGCCCCAGGCCGTGCCCTGCGTTGCACAGGGCTGTTGTACCTTGGCTGCACTCTGCTCCGTGCCCTGATCTGCACCGGGCTGTGCCCAAGCCGTGCCCAGGGCAGTGCCCCGCTGCTGACCTGCCCCATGCCCCACTGTGCACTGGGCTGTGCCCTGGCCGGGCACAAGCCATGTTCTGCCACGTACAAGCCGTGTTCTGCCATGCACAAGGCATGTTCTGCTGTGCAAAAGCCATGTTCTGCCGTGCACAAGGCATGTTCTGCCGTGCACAAGGCATGTTCTGCTGTGCACAGGGCATGTTTTGCCGTGCCCAGGCCATGTTCTGTCAGGCACAAGCCATGTTCTGCTGTGAACAAGTCACGTTGTGTCAGGCACAAGCCATGTTCTGCTGTGAATAGGCCATGTTCTGCCAGGCACAAGCCATGTTCTGCTGTGCACAAGCCATGTTCTGCCATGTACAAGCCATGTTCTGTCGTGTGCAAGCCACGTTCTGCCGTGCCCAGGCTGTGCCCCGGCCCCTGTCTCGGGCCCTGCCCCGGGCTCTGCCCGCTCCTCGCACCGCGCCCGCCCCGGCGGGGAACCAGCGGGCCGGGGAGGGGGCGTGGCGTTCTGCCTTGCGCGGGGGGGAACGCCCCGCCCCTTGCTCCGCCCCCGGCCTGACCCTCGTCCCGCCCCTCGCCCCCTCGCCCCGCCCCCTCGCCCCGCCCCTCCCCGCCCACTGAGGCAGCGGCGGCCATGGCGGTGCGGCTGCTGCTGGCCCGGGCCCTGCGGCTGCTGCCGCGCTGCCGCCCGCCCCGCGTCCCCCGGCCCGACCCCCGGCCCGACCCCCGGCTCGCCCCGCCGCCCCCGCCATGGCGGCCCTGGCTGGCTTGGCTGCCGGCCGCTCGCCGCCTCCTGCGCGGCCCGGCCGGCGGGCTGGCGGCTGTGGCGCGGCGGGGCCGCGGCGGGGCCTGCCTGGCGCTGGCGGTGGCGCTGGGGCTGGTGGAGCCGCGCCTGGAGGAGCAGCGACGGGCCGAGGCGGCGTGCCGACACATCCAGGTGCGGCGTCCCCTCGGGGGGGCTGCTGCGGGACCCCCAGGCCCGGGCCTCCCGCTGGGGCACCCTCCGTGAAGGGGAGGGGGGGTCCTTGCTGTGGGGAGCCCCTCAGAACACCCCCCATGAAGGGGAGGGGGGGTCCTTGCTGTGGGGAGCCCCTCAGACCCCCCATGAAGGGGAGGGGGGGCCACTGATGTGGGGAGCCCCTCAGACACCCCCCATGAAGGGTACAGGCGGTCATTGATGTGGGGAGCCCCTCAGACACACCCATGAAGGGGAGGGGAGGTCACTGATGTGGGGAGCCCCTCAGACACCCCCCATGAAGGGCACGGGGCGTCCTTGCTGTGGGGAGCGCCTCAGGTACACCTCTGTGTCTCCCCCAAGGAATTTTGGTGAGACTGCTCTGAGCTGCCCTCAGGCACATCCCTGAAGGGGGCCCTGCTGTGGGCAGCCCCACAGCCACCTCTTCCTCCCCAAAAATAGGGTACTGGGGAAGTAGCCCCTCACCACCCTAAAGCAGGTTATTGGGGGGGTCCTCACTGTGGGGAGCCCCTCGCTGTCACCTCATGGGGGTCTCATGTTGCAGGAGGTTGGCATCAAGCCCCTCTCCCTGAGGCAGAGGGGAGCCCTGCGAGGCTGGGCCGGGCTGTGCTGGCAGGGCACCGGGGACGGACGGTGCTCAACATATTTCATGGGTAAAAATAGACCTTTGGTGCTCCGAGCCAGCTGTCACCTGCCCCGCTAACCCGCAGACAAACGTTCCCATGGAGGTTATGCCTTTCCCTGAAGTTTCTCAGGATGCTTTCTCCCCCTTGCCCTGGCTGGGTAGTTAACAAATTTATTAATTAGTAGTTAACAAATAAATTTAACAAATTTTCTGTCTTTCCCCATCCACTATCCCTGAATCTGTGTCATTTTGCCCTAGGACACATCCCTAGGGCAGCCACGGGCGGGTCAGGGTTGTAGCTCATGGAGAAGTGTGCTGGTTTGTATCGGTCCAGGTGACAGCTGTGGACCTGTAGGATGGTGAACGCTGTGGTTCAACTCCAGAACAGCCCTCCTGTGCTTTGTTTCCTCTTGCCTCTTTTGATTTCCTCCCCCAGCTTTCTCCCATCACTGATTCACTCTTCTTCTAACCAACCCTTTTTAGTCGGCTGCCACAAAAGCTTAGGGCATTGTTTTTCCATCTGTTGTTGCTCTTAATTGGATTTTCTTTTAAACGCTGTTTTCCTGATTTATTTATGGAGGGGGAGAAAAGTGTAATAGTGCATCTCTTTTTAGAAGTATTTAGTTAGACTTGCCTTTACAAAACATATTTATGTTCCGGGTTAGCAAATGACTCCCTCTCCCCATTCCTCCTCTTCCCATGCATCTACAGCACCGGCAGAAAGGGCATCTTTGGTAAAGACGGTTTTAGGGGTGATTTGTTTCAGACAAAAATACACGGTCTGCAAATTTTCCCTGTGGTTACAGAGATTTGAGCCTAATGGTTAGAGCCTGAATGTGGCTTTCAGGCTGGACCAACCCAACGGGACATGTAGTATCGCTTGAACAGTAAGGGAGTTCTTCGTTGGGAAGTCTTGAATAACTTAGAATCATAGAACATCTCAAGTTGGAAGGGACCCATAAGAATTTGAGTGGGTTTTTTATTGTTGTCTTTTCTTACTCGTTTCAGACAGTGTTTGTTGGAAAGAACAAGCCGCAGAAAGATCCCCTGAGCTCCTTCCGCTGGCAGGGCTTCAAGCTGGAGGAGTATCTCATCGGCCAACCCATCGGGAAGGGCTGCAGCGCCGCTGTGTACGAGGCAGCTATTCCTTTCTCTCGCGATCGTCAGGGGTGTGCGGAGAGCAGCCGTCTCGCGGGGCGGGGGCCAGCCCTGCAGCGGGATCATGGCTCGGCTTCACAAGTGGCTGAAGAGGAGCCTGTAGAGAAACACCAACCGAAAGAGGCTTTTCCGTTAGCTATCAAAATGATGTGGAACATTTCGGTAAGGAGTCAGTTCTTAATCTTGTCTGTCACTGGGAAAGTCTGGTTGAAATGTTTAACGCTTAAGTGTTGAAAGTGCTAATTATGTAGCGCACGATGAGTGTGTCAAAACAAAGCTGTTGATATGTGACACTGGAGACGTTGATTGTTAGCGAACAGTCCCAGAGCAAGGTAATTAGCGTTCATCATTGCTCTGGAATCGGCATTGAGAGCTGCTGGTGGTGGAGTTGTTGGATGTGGAGGTGATGGTTTTGGAAGAAAAGCTTTTCTGAAGCTGGCTGTGCTGGTAAGGTATAAGAATGGGAAAGCCACAGCTGCCGGAGCTTTAGGAATCGGTGTCCTCGTCAGTGTCAGGACAGAGAGAGATTTTCCTCTGCACCGTGCAGCTGAGGTGTGAGTCAGTGGCGGCGGGGGTGCAGCAGTAAGCTGCGCGCTGGGTCGCCGTGCCGGGAAGTGGATGGGCGAGATCTGCACTAGTGTTTTGACTCTGGTGATCCAACCCCTCAAGGTGGCTATCCCACATTTAAAAAAATCCACGTGGCTTTTCCCATTGAAGAGTTATTGTGGCACTTGATGTGAGAAGTGGATATTCTAAGAGAGTCTTCCAAAATGCCAACATCTGAAATCCCTTGGGCTCCAGAAATACCCTGGCATTTAGCTGTGGACTTTTCCAGTCAGGTTTTAAGGTTGAAAGTGAGTGTTAATGTATAGCTCAGCGTGCTAACAGTCGAGGATGCATTTGAAGAGACAAATGGATTTCTTTCTGCAAGTAAAGGCCTTGCCACTTAAGTAATTAATTGCCTTCCCCAATTTTCAAAGTAGAGAAGGGAGTCCCTTCACTCTAGACTTAGCTGATCTAACTCCAGGTACAGTGCCAGCATCAGGATTATCTGCTTTCAGTCTGTATTGAGGTTGGATGATTTTGGAGCTTAACCCAATGTGGTGTGTATTTGCTGTTACAGGCGGGTTCGTCAAGCGAAGCCATCCTCGATGCCATGGGCCAAGAGCTTGTTCCAGCCACGGGGGTGGCCTTGGCCGGAGAGTACGGAGCCGTCGCTGGCCGCAGGTACGGTCACCGTGGAAACGGTGGCGGGTCGCAAACGGGGACGTGCTAATTTTACCCATCTAATTTTGCAGCACATCTGTACCGTTAAGAAGATGGCCAGAGGTTTCTATAATAGTTCCTGAAAGTAGTTAAAAATGAAGCCTTGGGATTATTAATGGCTCGGGAGGCTTGTATGTGTGTTTTGTCTAAGTGACAGTGCCCTCAGAAGTGCCGTGCGCCTCAAACATCACGCAGGGACCGGCTGCTGGCTGCCGTGGGCATTTTTCTCCGGTGTGCTTTTCTCCAGCACAAGTAGGACACCGCATAGCAATACCGCTGTTCAAACAGTGATTTATCACAGTCTCGTTTACTCTGAGGAGCAGATTGTGGCACGGCTTGTTGGCGTGCAGGGAATACCTACCGCTAAACTGCACCGGCTTGGATTGTCGGAAGGGAACGGCAATAATTGGGGACCAGCTGGGGTCCTGACAGGTGACTGTGGCCAGGCACAGTTTCCCCGTGTGTAAAATGCACTGATATCTGCAGAGGTAAAGGCTGGGAGCAGCTCCTTCTGATTAAACATCATTTTTAATGTGCATCGTGGTGCTTTTTAATTACAGAAATACACACCTACAATCAGTAACAACTTGACTATTAAACATCAAACAATTGGACTGTGAAACAATTAGACTGTACTATTTTAAAACTGGTTTGGTTGTACAATGGGTGCTGGGCAGGGAGGTGGAAACTGTTCTAGTGCAGGGAAACTGGTGAGAAAGAAAATGGAAAATGACTCGGTTCCCACTCTTTCACCCAAGTGAGAAGTGAGCAAACAGCATGAAGGTGGAAAATCGCACAGAAACTTTTAAATTATCTCAAGTTAGCTGTCTTTTTGTTCAAAAACGCATCTTTTTGTTCGATTTGAAACAATGAAGTCCGCAGTCCAGATTGTCTGATTTAAATTTCAAATACATCTCGGCTGCCAATACAAATGAATAATGAATACTGTGTGGTACATCAGCGCAGCAGAGCAGCCAAAGGGATATTTGACATTCAGGGGATGAGAGAGGAGAGAGATCTGTTTTGCAGATACAGATAGGTAACCTGCTTTTCATTGTAGTGAGTGCTTCCTGCCTGCGCCATAAAATAGAGGGTCTAAATTGATATGCTTAGTGTGAAGTTGACCTTTATTTTACGTCTAACAAAGTAATTGTGTTTGGTTTTTTTTTCTTTAAAGCTATTGTAGTTCTTTTTGAACTGAGAAGCAGCCTGTGACTAGCTCTGCCTTTGTCAGCAGCGTGGAAGGGCTAGTAGGGTTTGAATAAAATTAAAGGCTGCGTGTTAAGTGTAAGGGTTTCCAGCAAAGCTTCTTTTGTTGCGCTGGTAAAGCACCAATATTTCCTGTTCAACCATTGTATATAGGGAAATCCAGTTTCAAAAGACTCCTCCTAACAGCCACAGGTGAAGTCCTGAAGTACCCTCTGCTGCTGTATCGGCGGATGGCGCTGCCTTGGCGATGGTTCACTGTGCTGTGGGAAGCACCGGGGTAGATTTTGAACTCCAGAGAAAGTGCTGGGACCTGCCCGCTCCCGCGGTGGATCTGCTCAGGCTGCGGGTGCTCTGCACCCCCATGGGAAACGCCGGGCTGAGGCGCTGGTTAGGAAACGGGCCGTGCGGGCAGGGAGGTTGCTGTCCGCCTTCTTTCTAACCTGATGGTTTCCGGGATGTGAACGTTTGAATATTTGTTTAATGAGCAGTCCTGTAATCTGTACTGAACAGCCTTAATGCTCTTTCTAGTAAGGTTTTCACTGCAGAATAAACGTGTTTGCACACTGCTTTGGAACCCTGTGGTGGGGAGGACGGGCCATATTAATGAAAAGTAATTTCAGAAATGAGAGAGATGTGTCTGTGATAAATCAGAACTGACCAAGAGATCGATGTAATCGGTGATACCTGTATTTTTGTGCAGAAAACCTGTCCTTGGGAGGAAGAAGTTGCAGCCTCATCCGAATATAATCCAGGTGATCCGAGCGTTCACATCCTCTGTCCCTTTGCTGCCTGGAGCCTTCGCAGACTATCCCGATGTTCTTCCGTTAAGCCTGAACCCCAGAGGGATCGGTCACAGCCGCACGCTCTTCTTGGTGATGAAGAAGTAGGCAGAGAGCAGCTTGTTAATGCGACTCGGGCTTTTTGTGACACTGCCCTGCAGGGCTGTATATTCTGCTGCTACACGGGTCCTTGCAAAGAGTTGGCCTGGGCTGCTGCCAAAAAGCAGAGTATGCTCTTGGAAACGCCTCCTAAGACCCATTCCAAGTCCTTGAGATTTTAACTCTTGTTCAACAATGAAGACAAGCCATTCTTTTTAATAATTACCCCACATTACAGTAAGAAATGTGGAGCTTGTCCCCATTTGTCTGCCCTTCTAAGTCCGAACTTCACCCCTAGTCTGAACACGCCGCTAGAGACAGAGTAGAATCGGTAATGGGATTTGTTATTGCCCAGCATCTCTGGCTTTCTCGGTTGGGTTTTGGTTTTGAATGGGTACTGCAGCGGCATTGACATAAAAGCACCTTCTGTTTCCCACTCTTTTGTTCTGCCTGCCTCTGGAGAAGTGCTCTGTCCTCTCTGTATTTCCAGAATATGTTCTTTCTCCTGATTAGCACAGCTCATTTTGCTCATATGATCTGCGTTATTAATCTGCTGCCTCTTTCATGCAAAATAGAACACTAGTCCGTAAAACCCTGTAATGACCACTGTATACCTGGAGCCTCTCGCCGTGCTGTTTAAGAGGCTTCTTTTATTCACGGTTGAACTCGGGCGAGAACGCTGAAAATTCAGTGGTGGGTGTTGTTGCAAAACAGGATTTGAGAACAGCAGCCAGGGGAGCGTGTCAGGTTGAGGCTGGGAGGTGGGAAGGCATCGCGGAGGTCAGGAAGAATTTGGCACACGCGAGCGTGTCGTATCCCCAACCAGACAGCACCGAGGTTGAACCACAAGCAATAAGCTTCCAGGATGCTAATTCAGAGGTTTTCCTTGTTTTGACCAGTTATCCGTGCACGCTGCGCCAGTATCTGAGGGAGAGCAGTCCGGATGTTTGTCTCTCCATGATGATGATTTTACAGCTCTTGGAAGGCGTGGACCATCTTGTTCGACATGGAATAGCACACAGAGACCTGAAGTCTGACAACATCCTGGTTGAATTTGATTCTGGTACGTAGATTTCTGAGTATAAATGCCAATTAAGTCATGCACAGAAGTGATGCAGTCGTGTCAGTATTCGCAGAAGTTTTACCCAGGCGTGCGTTTGGGGGAAAAACGAGCATCAAACCCTTTGAAGAGTCTCAGGTTTAGTTTTTAGCTTATTGCTTGCTGTCGCTGCCGTGCTGGGGAAGTCAGTTATTCTGTCTGTGCCTCAGGTTTGGATCATTAAAGTGGACTTGAAAGCAGCGTTGTGCTGTAATCAGATGGAGAGACACAGTGTATTGCTGAGGAGATGCGTTGCACAAGCACAGCGAACGTCAGCTGGGGCAGATGGGCGTATTGTAACACCACATTTGCTTCAGGCTCCTGGCTCTGGCATCTCTCAGCAGCCACATAGCACAGGGCAGTTCTTAAAATCCCACCTCACGGTCAGGTTAATAGTGCTGCACCCTGGGATGATGAAACATCACTTGGAAGGCGAGGGGAGCCACAGTGTTAAAGCCAAAAGCAGCGTTTTCATCGGCTTGTTCTCCTGTCAGCCTCTCTAACTGAGATTTTAATTACCTGAGCTCTTTTTCAGGGTGATTGAGATTTAAATGGGCAGGAAACAATAGCAGGCAGCCAGATCTGTGTAATTAAAGGTCTTGGTACAGCAGCCGTGAAAGGTTTTCAGCGATACTAATGCCATCCTTCTTTTGTTGAAGGAACTATCCTGACTGTGGTTAGGAATGATCGAAAGCATCGACTTTTCTGTATCGGAGTCTGGAGAAGTAATGATTCTGCTTTGCAATGTTTGACTTGTCATCAGGACAAGGACTGTTAACTAATGCAAAATTTCTCCAGCCTTTTGCTATAGCTAAGTATGTATGTGCCTGTTGATAGCTTTTCCTATAGATAAAAACAGGAAAAAAAATAATATATTCCTCCATCATGGATGAGTTTCTAACCTTATGTGTCTTCAATTTTATGGTATCTGCGACATTTTGTGAGACACACGTTCCATGGGGAGCAGTATTATCCTCTAAAGAGGAAATGGAATAACAACCTAATAATACAGAGGCAAAGAAGGAAGACAGCGTGTGGTCATGCTGATTCCTGGGGGTATTGAGATTGTTCCTGAAGACTGTCTCTGGTGTCCATGTGATGTGGTCTTTACTACAGCCCCGTCCTCCCAGACCTAACTCTGGTAGCCCTGTGTTGTTTGCAGCTGGCTGCCCCTGGCTGGTGATCACGGACTTCGGCTGCTGTTTGGCAGATGAAAACATTGGCTTGAGACTGCCTTTCACCAGCTCCTACGTGGATCGGGGCGGCAACGGCTGTCTTATGGCACCCGAGGTAAATCCCCCTGTGGTAATGCCTTGTGTTGCTGCTTGTCTGCTTGTCCTGCTGTCAGGACTAAATAGTTTCAGCCCCAGCTGCGATAGGAACTTGAAAAAGGGTGGGATTAGGTCTAGAAGCAGTGGAGGGGCTGCGTGCACGTCGCTTTGCTGTGATTTGTCCTTGAGCCTTCCCCCACATGCACACACCGATACTTGCTTACGTGGTCCCCGCTGGTGTGTGTTCATGGTAATACCTGCTGAAAGCCTCTGCGATCAGATCGATCGTTTTCTGCCCGTTCCTGCTGACTGACGTAACTCGGTCACGCAAGGCAGCACCCGTAGCTGGTTACTGCATAACTAATCTCACCCTGCGTCCGTCAGGGAGAGCCGTGTCCCCTAAAGCGGCGTAGGAGGTCCGTGTCCTAAATTGCGTTACGCTTGTTAAACATCTCTGTGCTCATAAAAAAAGTTGTTTTTAAACCTGTGCTGAGCAGTTGTCGAACAGACACCTTGAGCGCGAAAAGGTGGAATGTAATCAGTCGGTGTTATGAGGCAGAATTGACCTTTCCCACAAAAACTTTGCTCTTTAGTCTTTTCTCAGGCCCCTTTCTATGTAGCTATTAAAGAAGTTTATGCAGTGTTGCGACAGTAGTTTTTGGGTGAAGTTCAAGGTGGTTGTGAAATGATTTACAGTTCCTTTTTATTTCCCTGATGATAACTGTAATAAAAGCGCAGACACCCTTAACTGCCCGCTTGGCCTGCAGCACCTTGCCTCGCATTTCCTGAGTGCTGTGGGGTGTTGGCTGCTCCTGTCTGTCTGAGATCCCAGCATGAAATAGCCCTCGAGACTTTGTGAATGCTGGTCAGGGGCAGTGACTAAAGCCTAGGCGCAAGTACCAGGCTCCTCCCAGTGTCCTGGTGAGCTGAGCAGTGCCAAAGGCTTAGGGCATGCCAATAGGGAATATTTATGCCAGACATTTAGATGAAATATAGCTTTGGTTTCAGTCTCTCTCAGTTTATTACAGCAGAAATGCTGAATCAACCCTTGAAAATTAGTTCCAGCCCAGAGCCCACACTAGAGCTGGTTGTTGGAACATCCCCATCTCTGTGACAGGTGATCACAGCGTCACCTGGCCCAGGCACGGTGATCGACTACAGCAAAGCCGACGCTTGGGCTGTTGGAGCGATCGCCTATGAAATCCTCGGCCTGGCCAATCCTTTCTACGGCCACGGGGACTCGACTCTGGAAAGCAGAAGTTACCGTGAAGACCAGCTGCCAGGCCTGCCCGATCGTGTGCCCCGCGAGGTGAAGCAAGTGATAAAGATGCTACTCCAGAGGGATCCCGACAAGGTAAGAAACTGTTGTCTTGAAGAAGCCAAGTCTAACTGGTCTTCGGGAGTGTTGTTTGTAGATCCCTTCGCCCTGGAGGGCTACGGGTGCAGGACTGTAACCCGGGTATGGCTGCAGTCTAGGTAACGATCGGAGACAAACAAAAAGTCTTTGCTGAAGCGCAGTGCAGCCCCTCACGTGTGGCACTCGATAGTTTCAGGGATTTCAGCGGATGTTTGTGTTAGGGACTGGACCTTGAATTGGGGGGTTGCATGCAGGTACCTGATATTAATAGTCACAGCGAGGTTTTTATTTCACAGCAACCGTGTGGTGCCTTAGAGGAGGCCTGGGGGACCTTGGGCAGTGTAGATGCTCCACGCTAGTGATGTGAGGCAGGTGCAGCAGGGTCAGCTAACCTTCCCTCTCCTTTTTTTGCAGAGATTGTCTGCTAGAATTGCTGCTAACGTGCTTCACCTAAGCCTCTGGGGTGAAAGCGTTCTAGCGTCCAAGGCTCTGAAACCCGACCAGATGATCGCCTGGCTGCTCTGCCAGTCTGCGGCCGCTTTGCTCATGGATGGACTGGTGGATAAAAGCCGGGTAGAAACCAAAATGAAGATGTGCTTTTTGGCAAACCTTGAGTATGAAGACCTCTGGGCAGCAATATTCCTGTTGCTGGCCTGGAGAAGCCGGTCTGAGTGATGAGTACCACCTGGGCCAGGACCGTGCAATAGATAAACAGCACTTTCTAAAGGCACATAGGAATTTGTTTTTTCTGTCTGCCTGGAATCATGTAGTGCTTTAGGGAACAAAACTGCAGGCCTGTGTTTAAGAGGTTGAGTTTATCTCTAGCAAGTGTTAGTACACACTGCTTTTCTCTCCCTGCTAGAGGAAATGCCCTTGCTTCATTACTCTCTTGGTATGAGGGTGTGTGGACCTTGCAGGTGTCCTGAGGTGTGTGGTTGGTTTTACTCACATTTGGGAATTCTTAATTCACTTTTAAGTTTTGTGTGTTGGATGAAGCCAGTTCCCTTTCAGAAGAGGGTGTGTGTGGGAGGAAGCACTTGTTTAGCTGCTTTTTGCACAGAAGTGTCACGGATTTAAACCATACACTGAGAAAGCCGAGCTGACGAAGGGACAGCAATCTTTCTTTTCTTAGGGAGACCAGCAGTGGTCTTAAGAGGATATTCCTCTGCAGCCACAGACGGATCTTGCTATAAAATGACAGCCTGAAAGCCTCCGAGTGAGGTGCTGCCTGGTAACATGAGCGTCAGGAGCTGCTCGCTTCTTAGGATAACGCACCATCAAATACCTCGCTAGTTGTACGCAAAATAGCGGAAGCCCATTGAACCCAAACCCACTTACATTTGTTTCTTGACTGTTGTAGTTGTGCAGTGACTGCTGCCGCGGGGTCCAAGGCTGAGTGAAACTGTGTCTAGTTAGGGATAACACTGCAAATGGATCGGGGCTGAGCAGCAGTGCCTGCTTAAAGAGTTTAGTGTGATGCTCTTCTGCTTTACTGACCTGTTTTTTTCTGTTGAGCAATGAAGTGATATTCTTTGGTCAGGGAGGATAGGAGACGTCGATGTTTGAACAACAACAGTTGTGTTTATGAAAACATCATTTGATTTCGTGTCTGTTAATTGTGTTTAGAGGAACTTGGGGAGAAAGTTATTTATGCTTGTTGCACAATAAATTGAAGAATAAGCTCTGCTGAGTGGGTTCTGTAAATCTAGTTCGTCTCCGCTCACAGGATCCAGGCTTTAGGCTGTGGAAGCCTTGGGGGCAGCGTAGCCCTGGTTCAGTGGTGTTGGAAAAGATCATTCAGCTCTTTCCACGTTATTTTATTCCACCAAGTGAAGTTTCCTGAAGAGGAATGGACCCTGCCTCGTGAATGTGCCTGTTACGTACTCTCCTGAATGGTAAATCCCTGGCTGCTCCTGCAGTTTCCAGGCTGATGACATCGTGTGTCCAATAGCTGACATCCCTAAGCGTCACACGGTAACGTGCCCTCGAGGTCTTGCACGCTGAAACAGCGTCTCGTTTGGCAACAGTGTGAAACTGCCGACCAGGGAATGGCCCTGCTCCTCTTGCTGTGAACACAGCACACTGCTGGGGCTGTAAAGAAGGTCCAGAGCCTGGGAAATCACAGAAAATGAGCTCTCTGGGCAAAAAGTTGCAGAAAAAGAACTACTGAATCTTGGTCTAACCCTAACCAAAGCTGCTGCTGGTTTTTTCTTAGATACTGAGTTCTTGCAGCGTGTTTTTAGCCGGGATGGCTGCCTTGGATTTGTGTGTGCGCTCTCCTGTGAGCTCTCTGCCCCTGCAGCAGTGAGGCCAGTTCCCTGGACACTGTCTCTGGAGTTTTTTGAAGAGTAAATACTGTCACTTTTTTGGTAGATCTCTGCTCTGACCTCTCATTTTGTTCTGTTTCTCTGAACCAACAAGAGCTGGTTAGTCAGCAAGGCGCAGCTCTGCTTGTTGACACGCTGAGTCTTCCCTTGTCCCTGCAGTACCGGGCATGGAATACACACATATTCCATATCCAGACCAGCTGTGTGGAGCTGGCTTTCGCCTGTGAACAGATTCTGGGGTTTTTTTCCCCCTTGATTTTCCTCCCAGGTCCAATCGTTACACAAGTAGGGAGCCGAATTAGGAGCTGGAGCTACCTGATTTCAAGCGTGTCGTTATTAGGCCAACCAGGGTTTGATCTTTGCTGGTTAACTCCAGACATTGGAAACTTGCATCCCCTGGAAATCATCTCATTTCATCTCTCTGTCCTCAAAAATGGCCTAAAACGCTTGTCCCGCAGCACTGCCTCTGGTTCTTAAATCCCTATTATTGCTTCTCGTGTCTCGCATTTGGTCTGTCAATGGTTCTGCTGAGGTTAGACTTTTTTTTGTTTTCTTTCACTGCCAGCCTTTTGTTAATGAGACGTTTTTATGATTTTTTCAGCACTGCGGGGGGCTTTTGTAAAGTGCAGTTTAAAAGTATATGCTGTTAATGCAACCAGTGCTGCCTTACTTTCTGCAAATGCCCGAGAGGAGCGAAACTGGAACATTTCCCAGGGCGTCCCTCTTGCCTTCTCATGCCGATCCCCAGGCAGGCTCTTGCCAGAGCCGCTCGAGCCGAAGCCCCTTGCTGCCGTGTTTGTTGCCGGTGTTTACCTGGAAGCAGACGGTGCTGTGGGGAAAAGGGGGTGGCCGGGAGGGGGAACGCAAAGCCCAAGCCCAATCTCTGCCCTTCCCCGAGCCGCGGGGTGTTGGCTGCACTTTGAGCCCTGGGGAGGGCGGGGGGAGGCACGGCGGTGGCTGGCTCTCTGCCTGGCTGTGGCGCTTGCCACCACGCTGCAGGCTCCGCAGCACCTCGTTCTGCTCCGTGTGGGGCAGAGGGTCGGAGCCCGCGGGGCAGGATGAGACGCCTGCTCTGGGCCGCCTGCAGCCAGCCCCTGCCCCGGGAAGCCGGGCTCCGCGCTCGCCAGCTGGTTGCGTTTGCTGCGGCGGCCACCCCACGCCGTGGCCGGTGGCCCCCGGCTCTCCCGGCTGCCTCCGGCTCCTCACCCGGCGCATCCACAGGGCTCCTCCAGCACCCGGGGCATGGGACCCCTTGCCGCTGGGGCTCGCAGTTCAACGTGCCCCCCAGCGCCCAGTTGGTGGCCCGGCCCGTGGGGGTCTGCTCCATGATGAAACTTCCCGTTCAGGCGTCGGCGGAGGGACTGGACGCAGCTTTCGTCGGCGTCCCTCTAGACACGGGCACATCCAACCGGCCAGGAGCCAGGTGAGGGCCAGCCCTGCTGCCAGGCTTTGCTCCAGGCGACGCTGGCCTGGGGAGCTCTGCCATTTTCCCCAGCTTTTCCCCATCTCCCCAGGTTCGGCCCGCGCCAGATCCGGGCCGAGTCGGCGATGGTGAGGAGGTACAACGCCAGCACCAGGGCAGCGCCCTTCGACTCCCTGCGGGTGGCTGACATCGGGGACGTGAACGTGAACCTCTACAACCTGCCCGACAGCTGCCGCCTCATCCGAGAGTCCTACCAGAGGATCGTGGCCTCGGGCTGCGTGCCCCTCACCTTGGGTAAGGACCCTGCGCCTCCCTGCCTGGCCGCTGCCTCTCTGCTCATCCAAACTCCCTCTCCTCCTGCCCTCATGTGGTCTGAACACGGTAGAAGGTGAGCGATGAACGCGTCCTCTGCTAAATCATGGGTAAATCCTGGGTAAATTTACGTGCTCTCTGCTGAAATGAGTGCCATCGGTGATGTCTCTTGTAACAAAAATGGGGAGAACAAGTCAGCCAAGAGACTCTTTCAGCACACAGCCTGCAGCTCAACCACAAATCCAATCAGCAGCATGCTTTTGGTGTCCTGTTGAGCAGGACCCAAAGCAAGAGCAGTCTCCGTCCCTCTGGAAAGCTTCAAGCTTGAGCGAGTGCCCAGCCGTGTGCTGCTTTGCACGAGGCGTGATTTGGACGCGTGTTCGAGTTTCCAGCTGTCGCAGCTTGGCATCGCTAAACGAAGCGAGTGTATAGAGTAATGAGGGGCAAGTTATCAGTTACAGCGTCCTCAGATGTGAATCAAGCACCTATTTATAAGCCTGGTCAAGGGTCCTGCGCCACAGGCTGCCCCTGCCAGCAGTCATGCATCTCTGGTCCTCCCCAGGAGGGAGGAGGAGAGAGGAAGGAACCTGCAGCTGGGAGCCTCAGGTTTTCCTTTGGGAACAAAGCCCTGGGGTGTATAAACAAGTGCAGGATAAATGCAAGGGGGGGAAAAAAATCAACGGGGAACAAATGTAATGAGTGCTGAGCACCCCTTACACCCTCTTCCCTGTCCTGTTGCAGGTGGAGATCACACCATAACGTACCCCATCCTGCAGGCCATGGCAGAAAAGTAAGTTTCTAACCTGGGACTGTAGAATAAGGACCTAGAATGAGCCTCGGGGAAGGCTCCTGGTGTGCTGGCCACGGTGTAGGCAGGGCCATCGCACACAGGGTGGGGACTGATGTGGCCACCCTGTCTCAGGCATGGTCCTGTGGGACTGGTGCATGTGGATGCCCACACAGACACTGGAGACAAAGCCCTGGGGGAGAAGATCTACCACGGGACCCCGTTCCGGCGCTGCGTGGAGGAAGGGCTGCTGGACTGCAGGCGCGTGGTCCAGATCGGCATCCGTGGCTCCTCCTACGACCCCGATCCTTACAAGTACTGCCGGGACCAGGTAAGCTCAGCTGCAGGCATGTGCCGAGCGCTGCTTTCTCTCCCTGCTGTTAATATTCCCGTGTCATTGCTATTCACAGAATCACAAAATCATCTCGGTTGGAAAAGACCTTGAAGATCATCCAGTCGAACCATTAACCTCACACTGACCATTCTCAAGGGATCCAGCAGATCCCTCAGCACTGGGTCAACCCGACTCTTCAACCCCTCCAGGGATGGGGACTCCCCCCCTGCCCTGGGCAGCCCATTCCAACGCCCAACAACCCCTTCTGCAAAGAAATCCTTCCTAAGAGCCAGTCTGACCCTGCCCTGGCGCAGCTTGAGGCCATTCCCTCTTGGCCTGGTGCTGGTTCCTTGGCTCAAGAGACTCATCCCCCCTCTCTGCACCCTCCTTTCAGGCAGTTGTAGAGGGCCATGAGGTCTCCCCTCAGCCTCCTCTTCTCCAGACTAAACCCCCCCAGTTCCCTCAGCCGCTCCCCATCAGACCTGTGCTCCAGACCCTGCACCAGCTCCGTTGCCCTTCTCTGGACACGCTCGAGTCATTCAATGGCCTTTTTGGAGTGAGGGGCCCAAAACTGAACCCAGTAATCGAGGTGTGGCCTCACCAGTGCCGAGTACAGGGGTAGGATCCCTTCCCTGTCCCTGCTGGCCAGGAAGAAAAGAAACCGCTTGGCTTGCAGGACGAGCGCTCCCGGTGCACCGAACCATTAGCTGAGAATAAGAGGGGGGGCGGTGAGCGGAGGGTGCTTCAAGGTGCACCTCTGCAGCTTGGCTCTGGGATCAGGATTTATCCCAGCAGAAATCCGGGCCGGGGCAGGGGATGCTCTGCTTCGCCTGCCTTTCCCTGAGCGGATGCCTGTGTGTCTGTGCACCCGCAGGGTTTCCGAGTGGTCCCGGCTGAAGAGTGCTGGAGGAATTCCCTGGTGCCGCTGATGAGGGAGGTGAGGAAGCAGATGGGGGACAAGCCCATGTACATCAGTTTCGATATCGATGGAATAGACCCCGCGTACGCCCCAGGCACTGGGACGCCGGAGATAGCTGGGCTCACGCCTGCGCAGGTAAGGGGGAGGCAGCTTCGTTTCCCAGTGGGAAGGGGACTTTTTTGCTCCCATTAAAGGAGGTTGTGCTGCCAGCGCAGCAAAGCAAAGGGTTAGGGAGGGTTAGGGAGCATTTCATAGCAGGAGTGAGGAAAGGAAATGTTGAACTGATGTGATTTGGTCTGTATACGTTGGGTGGCCTTAGCTGCATATGGGGAAAGCAGAGCCCTGACAAGGTCAGATGTATTTCTTGATCCAAAATCTGTTTTTTTTTTCCCTAGGCTTTGGAGATTATTCGTGGCTGCAAAGGCCTGAACATAGTGGGATGTGACCTTGTAGAAGTTGCACCGATGTACGATGTCTCTGGTGAGTCTAAAGGTGGTAGAGAGTAAGACCTGTGTGCCTGGCAGAGGCGGCTGACCGCCCTGGGGGAAAGCGGCTGGGCATTCATGGCTTGGTTTTTTTCCCCCTTTTTGTCTTTTCTTAGGTAACACGGCCCTCCTGGGGGCAAACCTGCTCTTCGAGATGCTGTGTGTTCTCCCCAGCGTGAAGACAATGTGAGGGCAGCTCCCGGGGCAGCGCAGCTCTGACCCCCACCTGGCCTGTTCCCCTCGACCGGTTGCAGTGAACGTGGGCATTGCAGTAAGAAATAAATGCCATTTACCGCTAGAAAAAGTAATTTTAAACTGACAAACTGTAGGTAGCAGATTGAGTTTGAACAGCCCATTTAACTGGTCACTTTTGAGTTTGCCTAGGAAAGGAAAAGATGAGGGTAATGGTGTTTCGCCTCTGCTTTCACAGCTGGAATTACTCACCCGGCTCGTGGGGGCTCGTGGCAAAGCTGTCGCTGGTACAAGGTTCCTCCCGTTAAGCTGCAGCAGCAGGAGGATGAAGGCAGAGGAAGGGAGGGCAGCCAAAGGTGGAGAGTAGGGGGATATGGGGCTGAATTTCTGCCAGGGCTGACCGGGTGTCTCCCACGGCAGGAGTGGTTTAATTTCTCCTGGAACATCCGAGCTGACGCGGAGGTGAGGTTTGTTTATACATGGAAACACAGAGCCACCTCATCACACATTAAAATAGTTTATTTTGGTTGCGAATCTGTAATTGTCTTAAAACAAAATGACATCAGTGCCTGTTCACAAATACAAAACAAAACAAAAATAAAAAAGACAAATCTGCCAAATAAGTTAATTCCCTCCCCCCCTCCCAGTATCAAAAGTGCAAAATATGTACCTAGTTTTCAGTCCTACTTCTCAGGCTGCGTTAGTGCACTAGTTCCCAGCAGGATTTTGATGGACAGCAGAGGGGAGGCGGGCAGCCGCTGCCCCCCACGCTCGCTCCAGGGAGGAGTTTTGGTACAACCTTCAGACTGGGGGCCTGTATCCCTTTGCTTCAGCTTCTGAGCGGTGGGGGCTCGCTCAGATCCGACTAGAGCAGTGCACTAGGACTGAATTTCCTCCATCTTTGGATTACAAACCACCATGTGCATAACAGGATCGCAGGTGCGTTTTGCTGACGATAGGATACGGGTCGAGCGGTGCCGGAGGCGGCAGGTTAGAAAATGATGGGGGCGGTGGGGGAAACGGCTCACAACTGCTGGGAGAGGGCGGGCAGACCTCGGGCCTAAAGCAGCCTCTGACCACACTCTTCTACAAGAAAGCAAACTCCCAGTGCTCCACACTGGACGCTAAAGCGAACTAAACAAGGGGTTTAGAGCAGTTTGGCGTTTGCGTCAGCCCGTGAAAGAAGTTTTTCCAGAAAACAGCGACACAGGCCGAGTTAGTCAGACCTGGTTAAAAGCAGCGAAGGGCAGTTACAGCTAAAGGGGAGCTGTGTGCCCGTCCGGCCACAGCCAGCAAGGGTGGACTGCTGCAAGCACCCCTGAAGCAAAATGCAGTCTAAAAGGGGAGGTTACCTGTGCTAAAAAGAAAATGAAAAAAGGATTCCAGCAGGTGTGCAGCACACAAACTATTTTGAAGGCCATAGGCCTTCTCTTCTTACTTGGAGCAGGGCTGAATTCCCTTGCTGTAGCACAACTAGGCACTTCTTTTTAATGTGTCAAGGGTTTTCTCCTGGTTTCTGATTGGAAGAGACAGCAGAGACCCAGAAAGTATTTTTTTGCTTTTGCAAACATTTAAAAAAGTTAGGCGGCGCCTTCCACTGGGCTAGAACCTATCCTAGCCAGGTCCTGCACAGCAAGCTGCAGGAAGGGCACGAGAGTGCCACGGCAATCGCTCCAGCCAAATGAAAATGAAGTCTAGCAGTGCCAGGCCGGCGGTTCACTCCCCCTCCCGCTCTATTTCAGTGGTACGTGTGCGCCTCGGAAGCTCTTTGGCAGGGAGAAGACCTCGCCTTCCTTCCTTCCTTCCTTCCCTCTACTTTAGTGCCTCGTTCATGCAGCAGCACAAGCTGCGGCCTAGAATCCGCTGAGCTAAAATTAAGTAACCTCACATAAGGTCAGTTGGTAGCATCGTAGCCTTTATTTGGAAGTACATGATACAGGGTGTTTGAGATACCTGTGGTGGTCGAAGCATGCCAATCTGCTCCCCAGGGCGGGAGGAATGCAGCAAGCCAAGGGTTTGTGAGCAACTGGGTCATGTGGGCAGTAAAATGACTTGAGCATTTCCCGATTTCATGGGGGGATCAGCAGAGATTGGCATAGTTATTCCTACTAACTGGCTGCTCTGCTGAGATGGTAACTAAGGCGGCGAGGGCCGAGTGAGCTTTTAATTAACACCACGTGCTCCAGCAAGTGCTCTACCGTTGGGTTCAGAGCCCTGCGGCAACGGCCGCCCCACTCAGCTCCCCGTGCTTTGGCAGTGCTGCAGCCCCACAGCGACGTGCCACAGCGGGGGCTCGGCTCCGGCGCAGCAAGGACCAGCCCGGGCGACGGTGTCTGCCCCGGAGCGGTGAAAAGGAAGAACAAGCCCCACAGGGTTTCAGTCCCAGCCACGAAGAGAAACCCTGCTGCTCTGCTTTATCACTTGAGGAGTGGAAAGCAGCCGCAAGGCTGCTGCTCGCCTTCCCTCCGCCTGAGCGGGCCGCCCCTTCCCCCCACGGTGTTGGAAGTGGCTGTTAGGATCAAGACTGCTAGAGCAAAGCATAAACCAAACCTGCGCTTAACGACTGTTCTAGCTTCACACAGACCTATGAGTTTAAAAAGACAAAAAAACCCCCAACGCACACAAACAAAAAAACCAAGGCAGCAGCCTGCATGTTGAGAAACAAAGGTTTGTGGCAAGAAGGAAACAGGTGAGAGGCTGAAACCAAGCATCTTAAACCCACGCCTAAACCAAAAGGAGTTTCACATGTAAGCGACGGTCTGATGATACAGCACTTCTGGGGCAACATTTCAAGAGTACAATCATCGAAGAATTAGGTTCCTTGATACAAAGAAAGGTTGGTTTGTACTACAGATGTAAGGGTGTGTGAAAGGAGCCCAGACCGACTCCCTAGCAGCTAGGTAGAGTTTCTTTTACACATCTACTGGCTCATAGCAGCTCACGCCTACAATCTGAGGACACAAAGTTATGGCTCTAGGATACATCGTCTAAAATCGACAGAAGCAGAAAGGCATCTGAAAAATCAACGTGACATTTAAATGGCTCAACACCTTTACAGTATTTATGGCCGTGCAAAACCCCTTCCCGGTTATGGTTTAGCTGGTGAAGCTGCACGTGGAACTGTGACACGAGGAGCATGAAACATGCAGATCGCCCACTAACCCGCACCACGGGTGAGTCCCAGCTACAGGTTTGCTACGAGGGAGATGCTCCCGACCGTACTCTAGATCACTTACCCCGGGGAAGGCCGATAAAAGCACGACTGCCTGGTGGGAAGAGGCCTTTCGGAAGGGCAGGGCCTGGGAGGGGCTGCAGGGTCTTGCCAGTGTTACACCATGCACCACGGGCTGAGCACACGGCGAAGGGGAGAGAGAACCACGACCCGACCTGCGTCACCGGCCGCGTTCGGCCCAGACCGAGTCACTGCGGCAGAGAAGTCACAGGTTTTTTTCTTCAACCGAGGTAAAACGAGAGATGGAACGGGGGCGACTCGGGAAGCAGATGCGGCAGGACACGAAGGGAAAAATGGACTTCTTGGCTCTTCGGTAGTACGGCGTCCAAACGCACGACGAGTTGGTGGAGGGAATTTTGGTGCGCTTGGCTGCGCTGCTGGGCTCCAGACGCAGGGAGATATTTTCTAGTCGCTGGCCCCAGGCGAGTTCATCTAAAACCTAAGGTCCATTCGTCACGCTTGTCTGTGTATTCCTGGAAGGAGTTGTCCCTTGTTGTCTTCGTAAAAAGTTTGTCCGTTAGAATCTCTTTAAAACCCCTCAGTCTAGTGCGGGCCATGAGGGGATATAGAACCTCTGTAAGGAACCCTCTAGGAGACGTTCCATCCAAAAGGACAATTTGTGTAATTTGTTTTTAATGGATCTAGATCCCGGGCTGCAGGAGGATTTTCCTCTGCCTTCCGTGGGTAGTGAGGAATCGTAATCCTCGCACGACCCCAGGGTTCCCCCCTCATCCCCTGATCTGTGAGGCTTAAAGAGGCAGAAGTATTTCTTGTGGCCATTCAGAGCCAGGACGTAGCCCGTGTAGTCGCGCTCGAGGAAATGCTTGTCGTACTGGTTTGGGATGGGGGCCGCATCCTGCGCAAACTCTAACAGGTACTCCAGCCATTCCCGGTGCTTGTCCAGGCTGAGGAAGGAGAAATGAAGAGAGCTGCTCCTGGGGGAAGAGCAGAGGAGAAGCAGGATTAGCACGTCTCCCGAGTCAGGCCGGATTCCTACTGGACAGGTAAGTGTTTGTAAACCAGGGCAGGCACAGAGCTGTGTCACCACAGCTCCTTTTTTAACCCAGTTCAGCACAGGTGATGATTATGTAGCGTGCAGCACTGTCATCCTTTCTATTCGTTAAAATGTAGGTACAGCCAAAGCAGCAGCAGCGCCAGACCTGTCCGGCCACCTCCACCTACTACGGCCAGGAAAGGCCGCTCGGTTTTCAGTGGCTCATTGCCACTAATGAGCGCAGAGGCTGCTCTGCTCACCAGAAGTGTTTTCTCCTGGCAATCGAGCCACCACTGCTCCCAACTCGTCATCAGAGCAGTGTTACACAAGTTGTTAAAACAGTAACAGAAACCCAGGAGAGGGCTCCAGCCTACCCTGTGAACGTGTAGACTTCCAGGGCAAACTTCTGGAGGAGGACGGTTTTGGTCGAGTTGGACAGGATCAAGACCACGTTCATGTGCCCCGGCCTCAGGCGTACCAAGTTACTGTTGTAGTTGATGTCTGTTAGCTCAGTCACCTCGACAAAACCCTTTTTGGGAATCCTGCTGCAACAAAACAGTGACTGAGTGAAAGCGGAACGAGGGACCAGGAGCGGCTGAGGATGGGGAAATCGTGAACTCGTTCCCCACCCCCTGTGCCCTGCAGCTAAAGCCAGTTTAATCGGTGCAATGGCCAGACTTGTGTCTTCCTCAGTGAGTCAGTCAGACCTTCACCTTTCCCTGAGGATGTCGTCTGGGGCAAACTCATGGGAATCACTTCATAACTAAGTTTGTGCACCCCTGTCCATGCTGGCCTGGGTCCTGGCTGAACACCGCTCCCGCCCACCTCGCTGTGCCCACACAACGACTGCACTATTCTGGCACTTCTCTGCTGTCCACCTAACGCTCCCCAAGCAATGCTTCAGCAGGAAATTTCTGGAGAAATTAGAGAAGGAACCTGTTACTCTCTTTGCTGAAGCTCGTGTCGTTCTTCTCGGTCTTTGCGGCAGTTTCTTCTTTCTCAGAGGGAGGAGAGTCCCTTGTATCACTCGAATCGCTGCAAAGGAAGGTTATTTTGTGTGTGTTTAAGGCACCAGATTGGATTGAGGTGCTGTTGGCTGGACTGTAAGATCCCCTAGGATCTTGGCGTGCACTCACCTGAAAGCCTGAACAATAACAGTGCCAAAGAGAATGAAGAGCGCAGAGAAGAGCAAGGACAGCAGCGGCATCATTTCTCGCCTGAGGGGAAGATTTGCAAACAGCAATCAGGTCCGCAAGTTGCACGGTTTCTGCTCACATTTCAGTTCCTGTCTGCCTCAAGTAATACCAGGTAGTTTCCCCAGAAACTCAAGCTTGTTTTCTGGGGTCTTAAGGAGGATTAAGATTTTGAGCACTGTCCTGCTCCCACCCAAAAGGAGGAGGACCAAAATGGATGCATTTAAAAATAAGGCTGTGGGGAAGCTGTGAAAAACAACAGTTGATTCGTGTTTTCAGGAATGTAATGTCCATGCTCAGCCTCAAGGCCAGAGTACCCAGTACTCGAGGCAGAAACTAACGTCGCTGTGGTGTCACCGCTGTTCACCTAAATCTTGAGAGAATACAGGCACCTATGTGTTTTGATATGTTCTCAATTCCTGGTAATAAGAACCCAGTTCTAATATGCATCTGAACAAGATAGCAGCAATCCTGCTCCCTGTTGAGACTCGTTAACACCCAATCCATACCAGTTACTGTGAAACAAACTGTCCCAGCAGTCCGAGATATAGTCCAGCACGGAGTAGAGCCATCGGATAAGGAACATCTGTTTAAAAAGAAAAAAAGCAAATGAGAAACCTGCTACATCCAGAGCCCTGACAGGACTCCCACCCCTTAAACAGAACCCTGGGCCGAATCAGCTTCAGAGCATGCCACGAGCTTCCTTCCATGAGTGAGAAAACTTGTAAGAGTCTTGCCTTGGTATTTTAAAATATAAATAATGCCTGTGAATGACCATAATGGGACTGTCCAAAAAGGCAAGGCAGTTGTCAGGCAGATGAAATGGCCAGGCACTTACAGGAGCGAGTTCGTCATTCAAGTCTGCCAGGACAGTCTCTGAAGACAGAAGGCCGGGGTCTATCCTCAGCTGGTCCAGAAGATCCAGGAGGATGAAGTTGTCCTCTTTGCTGCCCTGCCAGGCCTCCTCCAAGGTTTTATAGGCAATCTTCCCTGCGTTATTCCGTCTCTCCAAAATGACCACCTGGACGAGCCAATAACACCGCAGATGTCAGAGAGGAAGGTACTCTTTACTCGACAGATGTTATGCTTCAAATCATCGCTCAGAATTAGGTGTCGGATCGAGGTAAAGCATCCTACATAAAGTGATGCAAGTTAGAATGACAGATGAAAAGAAGGGGAAAAAAAAAAGGAAACCCTCACAGCTGATTTTCCCCGATACTTCTCCTCATCCATCAGCAAGGCGTCCGCAAACTCCGGCTGCCGATCATTATAGATGTGCACAAACTTCAGCGTGTCCTTTGTGTTGGCCACAGCAAAAGTCAGAAACGCCTCATAAGCCTCAGCAAACTTATCGCCTTCTCCGGTAAGTAAGACCACACAGTGCCTAGGCAACACAATGAGATGGAGGATTAGGAGCCATTCTGGATGTGAGAGGAAACAACCGTCCCCTTTCCACCAGCCAGAATGATCCTGAAGAGCCAGAAATCCAATTTGTTTCTTCCAGGCAGCCCGCTCCTTGCCTTCCGTGTACTGAGCTCCCCAGCCTGTCACCCTGTTCCTCCTCCCTTCCACCTGCACTCTGCCCAAGGATGTGCCTAGTAAGGCAGGAAAACTATCAAATGATTCAGATAGCCAGCATGATCCAGTGCAGTTGTTTCCCTTCTCCCTCAGAATCAAACAAAAGGCGGCTTTAGGAGCCTCAGGGAACAAAATGGGGGGGGAAGTGTCACCCGCGGAGCCTTACTTTCGCTGACGGTGAGACTTCTTCACGGGACACAGCTCCTGGAACAGCCTCTGGCTGGTGAGTCTGGCCACCATGAGGAACTTATTCTGGGAAAGGAAGTCGTCAATGAGCTGCTTCTTCATATCTCGTGCCTGGTGAGGACAAAGAAAGCAGAGGTCAGAACCGAGCAGGATGAGGAGAGTAAAGCTGTTGCGACGTTCTTGTTTGAAGCCTGGGGAAGGCTGCCAGCCATCACAGTCCTCGCTGAAATCACCCGAGATGTTTTGAGGCCCTGAGACTGAGAAGTGACCTGCAGCCATCCTCCTCGAGAGGTCAGACACTATAGCTGAAGCCTGCTGAGCTTCCTGCCTCCTCAGGGTCGCTCTCTGCTTCCACAGAAGCCCGAGTTTAAGCTGAGGATGAATGCTCTTACTCTGAAACGTACCACCGACCGACCTCTCATCGCAAGCTCAGTCAGAAAACCTCAGCGTCCATTTCACATAAGCTCTCGGAGAGGGCTCTGAGCAATACCTGCACAACATCAGCGGGCCTGTCGACGTGCTCCTTGAAGATCATCATGGTGGGAGTGTAGACGTTGATGTTGTACTGACTGGACAACTGCTCAGTGCCTCGGAGCCCGACGTACACGTACCCAAAGGACAAGTAGTCGCGGTATGCAAAGGCAGTCAGCTGGACGGGAGGAAAGCACCGGCGCGTGTTTACGTTAGAGAGCAAACAACATTTTCTCCCCCGAGTGCTTATGGAGACTGCTTCGAGAACACCTCCCGCTGTTTAAATGTCACTGGGCACGCGCTGCAAGAGGCAAAAAGCCCTTCCGCTCCCTGGCTGAGCTGCAGTTTGCATTCTCTTAGTCACTGTACAGGAAGCCTCAGTGGATCCACAGCTTTATTTTACAACCTGACATTTTGCATGGTAGCAGGAGTTTCTTAGGAAACAGGCTTTCCAGTAACCCAAATTAGATGTGCCACAAAAATCTCTCGTTACCAATAAAGGTTGGGACGTGCCTCTGTTGCCGCAACCTCCGAAACCCACCCGCACCTTCGCATCCGCTAAGGATGCAGCCCCGACAGGACAGAGAAACAAACTCTTAATGAAGTTGGTCATCTGGCCGTGCCATTTTCAACTGACACAAATCAACTTGCTCTCCCCTAGAACTGGCCAGTATCAGGCATCGGTCTGCCTCTGCTCACAGCAATATCACATTTTCTTTTGGAACAGCTGGATTTATTCGCAAGTCGAGAATGCAGCGATAGAAATCACATTACCTTGTATAATAATGGCACAACTGGCATATGATCAAACAGAAGGACGTGGGGCTTGTTTTCTTTCTTCCAGTTGGAGAGAAAGCGGATGTAGTTTTTATCTGTAATCTTTAAATAGAGTCAGAACGTGAGTTTAACCTTGGAGACGTTAGACACATGCAGTGCTGCAGGATTAGGTGTCTGAATGAGAACTGAGCCTGGAAGAGCTGTCCAGGTGTTACACAAAGCAGACTGTGGGTTTGTCTTTCCAACAGGGATGCCTGAGCTGTGCTTTTTTGATACAGGACATTAGCTGAAACCATCAGTCTCAACCCCACCAACCCTCTTAGTTACTGCACCCTCTGCTGATGCTGTTTCAAGTCCATGCTGATGCCCCTTTCATTCTCCTAACTGTCCATTGGGGCCATATGCTTTATATATGGTGGGAAGCCAAGGCTAACAGGCACCTCTGAGCTCCATCAAACCTGCTCTGTTTCAGCTGCGGTATCTCTCCGACCAGAGGATGGAGATAAAAGGGAGATCACAGCTCATTTAGGGGCCCCCAGGGAGAGGAGCAGACTGCCAGCTCTGCTTTTGATGAGCTGTGGGAGGTGAACTGGCTGCTTTAGCTGAGGAAGGGGACAGCAGACCCTGTTTTTGGGGTGAGAACTCAAATACCTGGAGGATAGCAGGTCAGGTGTCTGTTGGGAATGGCGGCCCTTGCCGAAGACCCCAAGGGAAAATGAGGTGAGGTGAAAAAGGCAGAAGACAGGCAGGTGAGAGCGCGATGGGGGCTGATCCAGCCACAGCGCACTGGAAGGGGGGGTGGCTGCTTTCAGATTTTGCCAGAAATAACTGAGCAAGGCCAAAATGCAGGAATTTTTTATCTAGTAGGAGGTTTTACCAATAACTTTGAAACACTGCCGGCTCCAGTTTCAGAGCTCCGAATCAAAACTGGACGAAACAAACAACAGGTCTTTGGGTGGGTGTTTTAGCACACAATGCCTCCAAGTTGGTCAGTGGTCCTGAGCTTCACAGAATCACAGAATCATCTCGGTTGAAAAAGACCTTGAAGATCCTCCAGTCCAACCATGAACCTCACACTGACCGTTCCCAACTCCACCAGATCCCTCAGCGCTGGGTCAACCCGACTCTTCAACCCCTCCAGGGATGGGGACTCCCCCCCTGCCCTGGGCAGCCCATTCCAACGCCCAACAACCCCTTCTGCAAAGAAATCCTTCCTAAGAGCCAGTCTGACCCTGCCCTGGCGCAGCTTGAGGCCATTCCCTCTTGGCCTGACGCTGGTTCCTTGGCTCAAGAGACTCATCCCCCCTCTCTGCACCCTCCTTTCAGGGAGTTGTAGAGGGCCATGAGGTCTCCCCTCAGCCTCCTCTTCTCCAGACTAAACCCCCCCAGTTCCCTCAGCCGCTCCCCATCAGACCTGTGCTCCAGACCCTGCACCAGCTCCGCTGCCCTTCTCTGGACACGCTCGAGTCATTCAATGGCCTTTTGGGAGTGAGGAGCCCAAAAGTGAACCCAGTCATCAAGGTGTGGCCTCACCAGTGCCGAGTACAGGGGTAAGAGCCCTTCCCTTTGCTGGATGAAACCCCAAGGAAGGAGCAGGGCAGTGAAATCCAGCAGGCAGGCAGGGCACAATCACAGATTCCTAACCTAGGGTAGCTTTCGTACGGCTCTGGCAGCCACAGCGTATTACAGCTGGGAGAGCAGCAGGAGCACAAAGGTGTTGGCATAACGGTGTGGTAGCTGGATTAGCCCTTTCGCAAGGAGCAGTGTTATGGAGCCATGCTGTGCCATTGCTTCCACCAACTCAGGGGTTTGTAGCTGTAACTACAGCTCTTAGAACGTCTCATTTCACCAGCCTCAGCTGGATCTCCTTGTGTTCGTGACACAGATCAGCTCGGGGGCTGAATTAAACAATTACCCACCGAAACAGCTAAGGAGAGATGAATATCCTGACAGATGCGAAAAGCAGCACGTGTCACTCTTACTAGAGCATACCTTTTCTACGAGATTCCCTGGCAGAAGGTTCTCCACGAATTGCCGCAGGTTTTCTCGAATGACAGCGTTGTGGAAGAAGGTTATTTTCCCATTAATGAGCCCTAGTATGGACGGTGTGCTGTGTGCACCTAGGTGATGGGCGAGGCGCCTTTCATACCCAGCATGAACGACTCCGATTCCCACTCCTGAAAAAGGAGAGCGGGTTCACATGAAAGATCATTGATGACCCAAAACAGTAGAAAACTGAGGTTGAAGACCTGTTCCCTTGCCCAGCAGTTATTCATGGGACTGCCCCTCCTAACTCTGTACTTCCCTCCTCTTGCAAGCCTTGAAAATTATATTTAAAACTCACAGCTTTATCTAGGGAGAGAGAACACGCTGTCCTCTGTTGTTCTGTCCACTGGTATTTCATGTGCTACCTTAAAACTTCAAGGAGAAAAGCCTTAGTAAGTGGGGAACTGCACTGCCTGTGTCTCCCGCTGTTGAGTCTACGTGTTTTTATGGAAGAGCATGCAGACAATATTTTCAGGGACAACAAGGAAGCTGGGGGTGGAGGGGCAAGTATAAAATACCCCCTTGGCATCCAGATGTGTTCAGTGAGTTTCAAAACTTGACTGTATGGTAGTGGCCCTAAAGTCAAGGACATATTCTGCAGGGATCTTTGCTTGTCAAAGCCATCCAAGTGCAGGACAAAGAGCAGCACAGCATTCGTGCTGGTGGCCTAAATTCGTGGTGGTGTGGTCAGCCCTCAGCCACGCCATCATTATCATCGGCGTCAGACTAAGCCACTTGCCGTGAGGATGGGAGAAAAGGCATCTTGCCCTTGTGATCTACAGGACTAGTTTTCTCCTCATTTCTAGCATACAGCCTCACCAATGATGATGTCAGTAACACACGAGAAAGCGTTAGGATAAATCCCTGAGGAAATCTACGGATTAAACTCACTCCTCCAAAGCTGAAGGCAATCGCCGCAACCTCGCGGGGTGAGGGACACGCACCCAGCCTAAACGGCCTCATCCTTACCCAGCACCTCCAATTCCTGAGCGACCTCCTTCCACACGGGCTCGATGTGGATGCAGCTGAAACACCAGTCTGAGGTTATTTTAATGAGGTAAGGTTTCTTGAAACTATCTGGCACGATTTCATTGATGTAGTGGGAAAAATGAAGCAAATACTTCTCGTCGGAGGTGTCGCGCCTCTCCGAATTAAAGGGGAAATGGAAGAAGGACTCATCAAAATAGAAGCCTTCGTGGAAGTGGTGGAACTGGCGATGCTGGTGCTGAGAGTAGCCCTGGCTTTCCCCGGCATCTCCATAGCGATCAAAATTTGCCCTCTTTTCCTCATTGGAGAGAATCTGGGAAATAGATGATAGAAGAACTGAAACTGTGAGGGGGAACTGCCCTGACAATAATCCCTTGGTAAGTAACTGCCGCTGCATAAGAACAGGCTCCAAGGGAACGTGCAGCCTTTGCTGTGCATTGAGGGATAAATATTCTGGAAAAGGGAACCATCGCATCGCCTCCAGGCTTGCTGCAGTAAATAAGGGTAAAAAAAGCCAAAGCCCAAAGAAAAGGAGCCTGTAAATCAAGACTGCTGTACCCATTTCCGACACCGATTGCTCCTTGAGCCTGAACGTCACAGCGTCTGAGCATCGACACTCTTTTCTGGAATGGCTTTTGCTGGCATCTACTTGAACAGTGAGGGTTTTCTTAGCACATTGGAAAGCACCAAAAGTTTTACCGAGCAGCCAGAAGCCCCACAGAGAAACTGCATTTTTCAGCTGGAAAATGATGATTTGCTTTTGTTTCTGCGGGCTCAGCTTGCCTGCTGTGGAAGTATCGGGTCAGCCGCCACAAACTGGGGCAGCCACTTTGGAGAGCCACGCAGGAGCAATGCGCAAATAACTACTTATGCAAAAAATAATTTGAAGCGACTAAAGCCCTGCAGTGATTAACGTTGCTTACATCACTCCCAAAATGCTTATGTGGAGGCGTGACACGGACAAGACAGCCACCCAGCTGTGCGGGGCTGAGCGAATACCTGCTCCTCCCTCGTTTGAGGCATTTTAGTGAGAACAGGGCAGACCTGTAGCAAAATATTTGCCAGCCCACGCTGGTGACATCCAGAGGCTCTCTGTTGAGAAAAAAGACTAAACTTTTCTGGTCAGTAGTGTCCACCTCCACAGGGTCAAGCACCTTTCTGTGTGTACACAGAAAAAGCACAAAGCCCCATACAGAAAAATAAGGTCACTTCGCTTTTAACGACAGCACGAGTTTAGCAAGAAGAGCATGTTACCTCGTAGGCCTTGCTAATCTGGATGAATTTGTCTTCTGCTCCCGGGTCTTTGTTTTTGTCAGGGTGCCTACGAGGCAGAACCAGAGGAAAAGAGGGTCAGCAGTTCCCCAGGGGGGACAGCGAGCTGTCAGCCTCCGTTCAGAGGCGAGCAGGACACAGACAGTTAGGGTGTGCAGTGGCAGCACCCCCTGAGGCCAAGATGAAGATTTTATATGCGCTCTCCCTGGCCAAACGTCATCCCAAAACGCAGCACCAGGACGTGTTCCATGTGCCTGCAGCTCTGTCCCTCCATCCGATCTGTCGCCAACAGCCCGAGCCCAGGACAAGGGAGTGTGTATCTTTCCTACCCACAACAGCGATGCATCCCTCTGCTCCCGCCCTACATATCTCCTGAGTTCTTCCTGTAAACCACTTCCCGCCACAGCCCTCGGGGATGTCTCAGGCAAAACTCTGCAGGCTCTAAAAGCTCTGGGTGAGGCTATTTTCCAAGGAAACCCCTTGAGCCTGCTCGTCGGTGTGCACCACCGAAGCGAGGGGCACAACATTTGTGGATCCAAGGCGTTTCCCTCCCACGGCACGGGGGTTGAGTTGCCCTTAGACATCGATGTATCAAACTGAGACTTAGACCCTGGCGTATTAAAGGTTCCCAGCTGATTCAGGGAGAACTTTTTCCCCCGTAGCCAGGCTCCGGGAGGGTTTTATAGTTTGGATTGATAGCGTGAAGGCATCTGCTTGGTTTCAGGATGACTCGTGGCCTGGGAGGAAGACCCGTCGCTCGTCTCGGACCGCCTGCGGAGCCTCGCCTGGCGCGGACAGCCAGGGAGGGTGGCTAATGCCACCACCCAGCCGCGCTACCCGCTCCTCAAACCGCAGCGGCCTAGCTCTGTCAACCGAGAGGACGCGAAACGACACCGCGTGTCTGTCCCACCGTGTCCATGTGTCCGGCCCGCCACGGAGCGGGATCAGAGCCCGGGGCGGAGGGGGGGCACGTACCATTCCCGGGCGAGCCGCTTGTAGGCCTTCTTGATGTCGGCCTGGCTGGAGCTCCGGCCGACCCCCAGGACGCGGTACGGGTCGAAATCCCCCGCCGCCGCCGCCGCCACCTGCGCTCCCAGGGCCGCCAGCAGCAGCGCGGCAGCCCAGGCCAGGCCCGCCCGGCCCAGCTCCATGGCTCCGGCGGGGCGCGGCGGGGACGGACGGGCTCCGGCGCTGAGGGGCCCGGCGAGGCCCGCGGACGGGCCGCCCTCCCGCACCCTGCGCCGCCGCTTCCGGCGCGCCCGCCCCGCCGTCACCATAGAGACGGCGCCGCTTCCGGTCACCGAGGCGAAGGGCCAGAGCGGCGGCGGCGCCATGGAGGAAGCGCAGCGGCGGGCCCTGCGGCGCGGGCGGGCGCGGCTGGTGGCGGCGCTGCGGGTGGCGCCGCTCTGGGACCCGCTCGAGGACCGCGGCCTCTTCACCCGGCCCATGGTCGAGGAGCTGCAGGTGGGCCGGGAGCGGCCCCCGTGTCCCCTCAGCCCCGAGGGAGGACCCCGTGTCCCTTCACCCCGGGGAGCGGCTGAGGGGGTGGCCCCTGTGTCCTCTCACCCTGGTGACAGGCCTAGGGGGGGTGTGGGGTGGCCCCCGTGTCCTCTCAGGCCCGAGGGAGGACACCGTGTCCCTTCATCCGGGAGACAGGCCCAAGGGAGGGCCCTGTGTCCCCTCAGCTCCAGTGACAAGCCCAGGAGGGCGTTGTGTGGGGTGGCCCCCGTGTTCTCTCAGGCCCGAGGGAGGCCTCTGTTTCCTCTCACCCCAGTGACAGGCCCAAGGAAGGGCCCCCTGTCCCCTCACCCCGGTGACAAGCCCAAGGGAGTGGCCCTCATCCCTCCCCATGCCAGGCCCTGCAGGTAAGAGGTGTAAGACCCCCACATCTTGTCCCTTCTTGTCCCCTGCCTCAGCCAGTGCCAGCCATAGGGCTTTCTCCGTGGCTCCCTATCCCAACCTGGTGACAGGCTTAAGGGGCCCCCGTTTCCCTTCTCTGTTACTGGTGACAGGCCTGGGGGTGTCTTACCTTGTCCTGTGCACTGGTGACAGGCTGGAGGGTGCCTGTTTGTCCCCTGGGGACAGGCTGGGGATGCTCCCTCTTCCTCCAAGCCCTACAGTGGGCTGCAGCTGTGTGTCCCTGTGGAGGCAGCAGGTCTTGGTGGTTGGCTGGGGGTCGAGTGGCTGCTGGGGGTCTCTGTGACAGTGGCTGCTGGGTCCTTGTCTCATTCAGCCCGTGCAGATGTGCTCAGTGTGGATCCCTGCATTCGCCCCTCTCTGGGTGCCAGTCGGAAGGGCTGGCCGGGCAGTGAGCCTTGGCTTGGGGTGAACACACGTTGTCTGGGGTTTTTCTCCTCTGCAGAGCGCTGGCAGCCGAGGAGAGCAAGCACGGCAGCTGGTCATCGACCTGGAGACTCGAGGGAAACAGGCTTTTCCCATATTCCTCTCGATTCTGCGGGACACCGGGCAGGGTCACCTTGCAGACATGCTGATTGAGGAGTGCAGATGCTTGCCAGCGCCGCCACAGCTGGTAGACCTGAGGCCTGTTGAGCTGGAATTACATGGAGAAAAGCCGAATAAAAGTAAATATTGAGGGTGCAGTTGTTTTCTGGGCAAACAGCAACATGGGGGGTGGCAGCTGGGATCCCTCTTGTCATGGGTAATAATTTATGAAGTGCTGATCTTTAATATCCAGGAGCATGGCTTGCAGAGGTCACTACACAGAGAATGTTGTGCTTTTCAGTAGTGGAAGCTTTTAAGCTCAGGCTATGTGCTCATGATGTTAGGAGCTTCCTTCTCTGTATTTTTGCACGTAACCTCCATGGTACTTCGGTGAAAATGGATTTTGCCACATCCTTGCCATCTCGCGCTCTGCTGAATCTGCGGGCAGATCCAGCTTGTGAGGTTTTAAGAAGAAACTTTAGTCTGTCGAACCCTGTAAAGAGGAAAACGGACGTGGGAAAAAGGACACAATGTCATATCACAGCCTCGCAGCAGGGTCACTGCGACAGGCGGCTGTGGGCTCAGGTCCTTCTGGGGACCCCACGCTGGTTACTTGTAGCACGAAATTTAAGGGGGAGAGGGTGAGACCTGACTGTCCCGTGTCATTACAGGTGTGAACCTTCCTGAACGTTTGTCCATCCCGGTCCAAGCTGAGAGCGAAAGACCTCGAAAACCTCCCACGCCAGCCCAGGGTAAGCTGTGTCTCCAGCTCTCCCGGAGGGACGGCGTGCCAAACGCTCGTTTCCAGCATGTGGCGGGCTGGGAAGGGGAAATTTGTACATGTTGCTGATGTGTCACGGGTGACAGGGAAGGATTGACATGAATTCTAGGAGGAAGGTGTGTAACGTCTCGTTGTGGGGTGCAGAGAGCTAAATGCTGTGTCTCTGTTGCGTGTTGTAGGTACGGCTGTTGACAAGAGGAACCATGACCTGGTTAGTATTTGGTTAGGCTGAAAGTGTTCCCTGTTAAGCAAAAGCTCCGTGCCTTGTGGGTGACCACCAGGAAACAGCCCTGGAACAGCCGGTTCTTGCTTTGTGTTATCTGAGCAATCCCTCCGAGACTGACGCCGCTGTAACGGGGCCGGTCGGCTCAGAGCAGGTCAGTCATTAGCCAGCTCCTCCTTAAGATTACCGCAGCTATAACACAAATAACATAAAACTAAAGCTTGCACTTAATTTCCGAAGGCACCAAGTCACGTGTTGTCTGCAAAGTGGTGTTTAGACTTTGTAGTCATGGCGTTGAGACACAGACGGCAGGAAAACAATAATGAACACGTGCAGCATGCTTTGGTGCGTTGGGAAACGCGCAGGGAAGGAGTATTGTGAATGTGTCTGGAGCTGCATTCTGACAGCCTGAGGGAATAGTTTGGCTGCGTACGCGCGAGGCTCGTGGCTGTATCGGTGCAGGTGTTTGGGTAGCCCTCATCAAATTCCTGTGGTGCTGTCGTCGATGGTAAAGCTGAGTCTCCGGGAGATTTATCTGCCTGTTCTCTTGGCTCCTCGTGTGGGCTTTTGTGGTGAGGTTTGATGAGGATGCCTAAAAAAACTCCCAGAAACTTCAACTTGCCATCAGAGACGCTGCCGATAAAGAAGCGACCGGTTTTCCGCAAAGGTGGTCCCTGATTCGACAGGTTGTTTTGTGTTCTCTGGCTGCTGATAACAAGATGCGTGTGGAGAATGGATGCTTTTATCTGTCCCTAGGCCTGGAGAGACGAAAAAGCTGCGAAATGAGCTACTTTAAGGACTCCCGTTCCTCATTGTGTCCCGCTGGATTAGCCAGCAAGCGCTCCAAATAAGAGGGTGTTTAATTGCGACGTGTGCCTGCCAGGTTTACGAGCTGAAAGCAGACCCGTGCGGACACTGCCTGATCCTCAACAACGTCAACTTCAGTAGAGACTCAGATCTGTCGACTCGGGACGGCTCCGACGTGGACTGCGAGAAGCTGGAGAAGCGCTTCAAGGCCTTGCGCTTCGACGTCCTGACTCGGCGGGATCTGAAAGCTCAGGTGAGGCCGGCCGTGTCCAGCTACCACAAGGTGAGCCCCCAGAAGCAATGGGAGCGTGTTTTGGGATGTTGGGAGCATGTTTTGGGATGTACCCCTGTGCCAGCAGCGTGCCAAAAGCCCCAGCCTACGCTCCACAAAGAAATAATCAACTGCTCGCATCCTCTTATTTTATTCTTGTGCTGCAATTGCAGCAGGAGAAAAGGACCTTGCACGTTTTCACCCTTCTGCCTGAACTTTGATTCCTGGTTTGTGATTTGTAGGGAAATCAGTGAGGCTGTATTTCTGTGATAGCTCTGACAGCCTCTGTGTTGTGTGCAGCCGGGGGTGTGATTTGCCTGTCTGTACAGTCCTCAGCTGTTACTCGAAGCGGCGCGGGGAGCTCAATCATCCAGAGCGGCCGCTGAAAGTAAAACAAGGTTCTCTGCTCACCCACTGGCCCCTAATCAGCAGCAGTGCACTTCAGTGGATAAATCATGGGGAAGTGCGGTTTGTTTTACGTTGCTGTGTTATAAAGAATGCAGCGAGGAGAGAAATCAATGTAATTAAAACAACCACAATGTTAAATAAGGGCAGAACCGCAGAAATACTCGCTCTCTGCTGGTGGCTTTTGCTGCCTGTATGTGTGTGTGTGTTGTCCTGCTTCTACCGGACAGAAAGTGGCAGAGATCTCGACTGGATTCTTCTGAGCGGCGCAGCTGTGATAAGACTGATAAGAGCAGGGCCCAGCAGTAATCTGAGGCTGAGGAACAGTTCAAAAAAACTCTGACCCTGACGTTTTTCCTGTAGGACATGGTTTCAGAGCTGCGGAAGCTGGCGCAGCGGGACCACCGCACCTTGGACTGCTGCATCGTGGTCATCCTTTCCCATGGTTGTCAGGTGGGTCCGTCGCATCGCTGCCTTGGCTGTTCAGGCAGCTGCCTGCCTGCGGCACGGGGACAATTCAGGCAGGGTGGGAGGGAAGGGGACTGGTCTGTCGTGATGGATCTGATGGTCGTTGTGCTGTCGCAGGACGTTGCAAAGAGTGATGCTCTCGTATCTGGGTTAAAGAAAACAGGAACTTCTCCAGTGTAGTCTGACCCAGTGTTGCCTGTGACAAGCGTTCTCTGTTTTGGAAGTTGGGGTGTGTAATTCAGCACTGAATGATGGGCAGAGAGCGACGGGAGGTAGCACTAACCCTCATAGTGTGGTCCTTGAGTCCTGCCTGTTGGTCCAGCTCTGATGGGGGAGATGCTGTTAGTAGTAAAGCCTATTTATCACAAGCTAGAGGCCTCGAAGGATGAGGAGAGGAGAGCAGTTGTTAGGAAAATGGTGCCTGTTACACGCCTGTTGTCCCAGAGGATGAAGAACGCTGTGGTGAGGGAGGAGTTGGATTGCTGGGTTTTGATGTGTGTCAAACGACTCCTGGGCGCCCCCTCACCCTGACGTGGTGCACGCATGTGCACAAACGTGAGGAAGTGAGATTTGTTCTGGTAACTTTAGGCTACAAAACACCCAATTGGAAAAGTGCTGCCTTAGAGCTGGCCTCACCTTCTGCGTTACTAGCTCCTGGATTTTCCTCTTGCAGACGAGCCATATTCAGTTTCCTGGAGGCATTTACGGAACGGATGGAAAACCCATTCCAATAGAAAAGATTGTGAACTATTTCAATGGGTCCAATTGCCCGAGTTTGAGAGGAAAACCCAAACTCTTCTTCATCCAGGCCTGTGGTGGAGGTGAATCTTTGTTTTGGCTCCAGTAGTGAATCAGCTGTTGGGCATAAGCAGGCTTCAGAGACATGGTTAGGCTTTGGCTTCTTGTTCCTTTTTTGTTTGTCACCTGTTTCTCCGGCTGTCTTCTTGACTCTCAGCCACACATTCTTCCTGCTAGCGTGGGTTGAATCCAAGGGCTCTCATAGGAGGGCAGACCGACCTGGAGATGCGGGATGGAAGGAGGGGAGTACCTGCAGCACACGGCTGCTGAGTGGCTGCTCCAGGTCTTCAGCCACGAGGTTAGAAATGAAGCACAGACCAAGGGCTTCCGCGTGAATCACCAGTGCCTCCGACTCAACCAGTGCAGCCAAAGAGACGGAAAGCTTTATTTTGTTGGAGGGCCTTTATTTTTTTTAAAATCTTTTCTTAACAAGAGAATGTAAGACCGTTGAATGGTTGGGTAAGATGAATTTCAGGGATTGTCTTGTTGCCGCTTTTTGCAGAACAGAAAGATCGAGGCTTTGTAGTGGACTGTGATTCGCCCAGTGACAAAGCTCCTGGACGTTCTTTGGAGTCAGACGCGAGCCCTTTTCAGACTCCATCAGGTAACGTGGACGAGCCGGATGCCATAGCCAGTTTGCCCACACCCAGCGACATCTTGGTCTCCTATTCAACTTTTCCAGGTGAGATAGCCCACACAAATCCTTTGTTGGCTACAGTGGAATTAGCTAACAGAGTCGAAGCTTCACAGCCAAAGTGTCGGGGCAGTTAGGGACAACTGGCTCTGCTGGAGATGGCACCCAGGGAGCGACAGAAACTCTGTGAGACGAGAGCAGAAGACTGGCTTTAGCAGAAACGTTCTCATTCTTTCTCTGAAGGTTTCGTCTCCTGGAGGGAGGCGTCGAGTGGCTCATGGTACGTGGAAATGCTGGACAGCGTGCTGGAGCAATATGCCCATTCAGAAGACCTGCTGAACATGTTACTGCGGGTAAATGTCCTTTTTTCTTGCTTTGTGTAGTCATGAAAGGGATGAAGGAAGCAGTCAGAGCTGCAGTCAGGGCATGGAGGGCTACGCTTAAAAAAGGAATGAGGATATTGAGCATTGGGTTTATGGATTGGCTAATTGCTGTGGAGAGGTCTAGTTGTGAAGAAAGAATATGGCCTCAAACTGCCAAAAATCACTTTGAGGCTTCTCTAGTGAAAAGTAATCCTGAAAATAGAGGCTTTAATCTTTTCCAAGGAAATCGATAACAAATTGCATAGCTTGTCCCATCCTCAAAAGTCCAAGCTGATGGGGCCCGGGACTGAGTCCGGGCAGATCACGCCCTCAGGGAAGACCCGCTGGGTCTCTCACGCTTGGAGATCTCCACGAGTGCTCCCCCGCCTCTCCCTGGTGCTGCTGTGACACCGTGGTAAGTCTGGAGGAGCATCTCGCCCTCAGGAAGCTGATGCCAGATGTTTGTGTTCACACATCCTGTGAGTGAGGAGTGCAGGGAGCGTGGAACCAGTGTGGCTAATAAACAGCTTCTTTGCGTGCCCTGTTGGCTAGAGAAGATTGTCAAAGTTGGGGACAAGCATAGGTACTTCTAGACACTTTTACTGTTCTCTGGGGGTAGGGGAAGAGTCTTATGTGGAGGTGGCAGGGGAGAGAGGACCTACTTTGTTGTTGTTTTCCTGATGCCACGGTGCTTTTTCAGCATGTGGTGGCACTGCAGCTTTTGATTTCAAGGGAGTAGTGTGAGACCCTCTCTCTGCCAGTTGGCATTCGGTGCAAGGGAAGTGACCTTGGGGGAGTGACAGACATGTCTGGAAGAAAATGGGTGGAAAGAGAATTTGCTTTTAAGTAAACACCCAAAAGGAAAGAGAGGGCGTTGTGGCTCCTGCTGAGAAGCACCCTCTGGAGACAGTGGTGGCTGGTGCAGCTGGAGTTTCTTGAAAGGTTGTTTTTCCTTGAGTCCCCTTTGGTTTTGCCAGTGAAAATGTCTCATTTTAGGAGACCTGCCTGCTCTCCTGGCCCACAGGCCCATTCCCCAGCCTTGTCACTGTGTCCTGATGCACGAGTCAGAAAAGCTCCACAACCACTCTCCTTCTGTTCTCAGGTGGCAAACGCTGTCTCTGCCAAGGGGAGGTACAAGCAGATGCCGGGCTGTTTCAATTTTCTCCGTAAAAAATTCTTCTTCACGTGCAAATGATGGGTGGGCTCCGAGATCCCTGCCAAGCATGAGAGTTACTTTCCTGGGGCCGGATGAAATCGGCGCCTGCCGTGATTCAGCGTCGATGCTCCCGGTGGCGTTTGTCTGTCTGTCTTGAGAAATGTAATCTGTGAATGCTGCCCTTGCTGTGAAGCAGTGATGGAGGCTGGCGCTGTGCTGATGGGAGATGGTAGGCACGGAGCAGGGATGGCTGAAGAAGCCCTTTTGCCAGGGCAGGTGCTGGCCCGGAGCCTCCGTGCTCGTGGAGGAGAGTGCCTCTAGCTCGCTGTGACATGGCTGTGCTCAGCCTCCAAGTAGTTTTTTTTCAGTGATTGCAATGTTTGTGTCCTTTGCTCCCTGGGTAACTGATGGATAGAATCAAGGGCTGGTGCTTCAGTGGAATGAAATGATTTTTACAATTGATATTTCTCATTTTCAACAAAACGCAATGAAAAAAAATAAAATCTTTTGCACTGCATTCCGTTGTCCGTTCCGTCTTGTGGATGCCATTTCAGCATCTCCCGAAGGCTTTTCTCTAATGGGAAGAGCAAGAAAAACCTTGCTTGAGTAATTTTTTTAGCCTCCTGCTGTTACTGGTAGCATTTCCAGCGTGGCTGTGGCAGCGTATGGAGGAGGCAGCTCGCGTCCTTTCGAGGAGCCGATCAGACACTGAACGGGAGTTACAGCAGGAAACCGAAGAGGATTCCTTTGGCTAGGAGAGCCGAGTCAAAGCACTCACCCTGGTGAGCTGCTGGGAGTAGCTGCGGTGACGGTTTGGGGTCAGAAACCCTGGGTGTATGTGGGATTTGGAGGGGAGAGCATCCGTGGGGAAGGGAAGCGTCGGCGAGCTGCTGTGCCAGCTGCACAGAGCCAGGACAGGCTGGGGAGCTGCGCGTGCGGCTGCCTGGCCTGTCTTCATCACGCTGGGTGTTTTATGCTCTCAGGAAGCCGTGCGAGGGTTTCAGATCGTGCTGGGGTGCGGAGGGCTGCCGGCAACCATGCAGGGAACCTGTGGATCTCCTTTATTTTATTTTTTTTTTGAGCATTTCAGGTGCTTTGAGGCAGTTCAGCGCTGCCAGCAGAGTGATTCTCGGCCCTGGGTTTGGGTTTAACTATTTTTCAAAGGGTGCTGGGGTTTGAGCAATGGCAAAAGGACATGAAAACATGAAACTTTACCTAGGTTAAGTGGAGAAGAGAAGGAGGAGAGAAGGAGGAGAGAAGGAGAAGAGAGAATAAAACCACTAGCATGAAACTAGCTAAGACCTTTTTAAATAAGAAAAGTTCTTAAGTTTTTCAACAACATAAGTCACACACTTAGTTCCAGTAAGTGTAAAACTTCAAAGTTCTTAGGTTAAAAGATCTTGAATTAAGAATTTAAAACCTTTACCTTCTACTTGAAGATTTTAAGATCATAAACATTTAAAAAAAACAAAACTCACTTCTTTAAACTGTAGGTTTAGGGTCTTGAACTAAAAGTTAACCTAGATTAAAAGTTCTTGAACTGTAAGACTTCTTTAGTAACTTTAAAAATTAGTTATACAGCTAGTGTTAAGGTACATTCTAAGGTCTTTTTAATACAAAAAACTTTTAAAATGTCTTCTATTTCTTCAAGTTTAAAAACCTGTATCTAAAACTTAAAATCTTGACGTTTACACTTACAAAGTTCTTTCTACTTTTAAAGTTCTTCTAAGACCTTTACAAAATTTCAGGTTACCTTGCTTTTTAAAGTTTATATAACTTCTAAGATGTTAAAACACTTAGGTTTTTAGTTCTCAAAGAACTTTTAAGAGGTTCTTTAAACAAACACACTTCTTAAAGCTCTTTTAGAGGTTTAACATACACCTCTTTAAAACAGTGTTTAACTGAAAGTTAGGACCTTAGTGTTTACTGTAGTGTTTATAAGGTCCTAAAGTTATTGTGCTTTATGCACTTTTTAAACCTCGAAGTGTTTAAAGCCTTAAAGACTTTTGAAACAAAAACAATGTAAAGTTTCAAACACTTAAAGGTTTTTTTTAGTGTAGGTCTTGTCTTACGTAGTTAACAGTACTTCCTGAGTGTTACCAACAGTCTTAATACTTTGTAAGTTCCCAAGTAAAGTGTGTTATACACTTAACACTAGCTAAGTTCTTGTGTAATATTTTAGGTACTTTGAGTTGAACCAATGCAAAAATTTTAAAGGTCTTTTTTAAGCTCCCAACTGTAAGATTATACAACTGAAGTTAAACTAATCGTACACTCAAACCTAAACCTTATCTAAGTGTTGAGTGTTAAAGTTCTAGAAACTTTTAATGAGTGTAGTTCCTACAGTTTAAAGTTCTATAAACTTTAAAATATTAAGTGTAGTTTTAAGCATTTAAAGTGTAAACTTTAATACTTACTAATAAACTTTTTATTAATACTTCTAGTCTTACACTAAAAGTGTAGAGTATAAGACTGTGGTTAAAGGGCTTGTACAAAACTGTGAAACACTTGTACAATAGTCTGAACTGTATAAACTTTAGCTATAGGAACTCAGGAAAAGTGTATAATAATACTTAAGTAAACTATTTAACTCTTAAACTCTATAGAAGTAAGTATTGAGTATGAGTTTAGATAAAAACCATTTCTTAGAGGGTTCTAATGTAGTTATACAAAGGTTTTACAACAATGTAAAATAACTTCAGGGACTTCAAAAAAAGGCCTTGAACCTCTAGGGACTTAAAAAAATTCTTAAACACTCAAACTAAACTTTTCAGAGTTTAACAGCTCTTTCATTTTTAAGGTCTTTTTAGGAGCTTTAAGGTCTTTCGGAGTTTGTGTAGAATCTAACACTTTTAAAAAAGCTCTTTTTACATTGTCTCCAAGTTTTTTGTTTAAGTCTTCCACTCAATCTACAGTAAATTTTTAAAACTAACTCTCTTTTGAGTTTGTAAAAAGACCTTTTTATGAGTTTTTGAGTTTAGATCAAAGAAAGTATTGTACAAGAACTTAAAACCTTTTATGGAGTTAGTTTAAAGAACTCAAAAAAACCTCTAAACCTTTATATATATTTTTAGAGAGTTATACAAAAGTTTGATTACCTATAAACTCAAAAAAGACCTCAAAGTGTTTAATCAAACAAGTTAAACAGGTGAGTTTAACTTTCTGAGCTAAGACGACCTCTACAACTCATAAAAAAGTTCCTATATCTAAACTTAAAGTGTTAGAGTTACATTTAGTGTTTAAACAGGTGTTTAGAGGATTTTTAACAGGAGTTTTTAGACTAAGCTTAGGAGGCTAAACAAATGTTTGAAGCTCTGTAGAGTTTATTAAAGTGAGCTTTTTAAAAATGTTTGAGGTTTTTCTTAACTGTTAGCTTTTTAAAAAAGAGGATATTTTGGAGTTGCATTAAAAGAAGAGTTTTTTTAATAATTTTTTAAAAGCTCAAACATAAGAGTTTTTAAAAACATCAAAGATCTGTTTTAAAAAACTCTCCTCAAAAAATATTGCCATGGCTTTATAAACCTGCTTTATAAAACCTACTCAAAAACTTTTTCCAAATGAAAGCTCTAAACTCTTAACTTTTAATGTGGTTTTTTTTTACTGTTATAGCTTAAAAAACAGGATTTAATAAACTTTTCGAGAGTTGGGGTTTTTTTTAACCTCTAGAGGTACAACTAAAGCTATAAAATGTACAGAGTTAAGATGGTTTTAATGAAATATTTTATTGATCTCTAGAGTTAAATCTGTACTTTTTTAGTTGTTAAATCTTAGAACTTGACGTTTTTAAACTTCTAAAAAAACTTTACAGTTTAACAACTAAAGTTTTAATGTATTTTTATAACTAGCACTTATGGTTTACTTTCAATCCTAAGTTTTCACTTTCACTCAAACTGCAGATTTTTGTTGAAATCTACAGTCTAGGTTAGAAATTAATCTAGAAAGATTAAGAAACTCAAAAAAATCAACTGTTTAAATACCAAAATTTTATTTAACAGTTATCCCAACTTTAAAAAAAAAATATAATTGTAAGGATGTGTAAGGTTTAAGCTCCTAGTTATTTAACTAGTTAAAACTAAGTAAAAATGCAGCTTTTTTTTATTCACATTATAAACCTTTTTTACCCTTTAACAAGATTTGAAAGGTTAAAAACATGTTTTTCCTGCACGCCTCAGGTTTACAATTTTTTTCAAACCATGTACAAGGTAAGTTTCAAAAGTTACCTCCAATTTTTTTCCCTGATGTGAAGATTTGGATATGAAAAGCTTGTTGCTTTATACACCGTGTTCTTAGTGTAATTCACATCTTTACGCTCGACAGCAGGATCAGAGGGTTCACCATTTAGTGCTAACGCTTCTTCAACAGTGACCTGTGCTACGCTGGTCAAATTTGTACCGTGCTGTCTCCAACTAAAGCATTAAGCTTTACTGCTTGGCCTAAGGACACCTGTTGGGCCACGTAGCTTCTAGGCCTTCACCTAGGTTTTTGGCTAAAGTGCAAAGCCTTAGTGTGACAGACAGCAAGTTAGAGAAGCCTACTGTGGTGTGTGACATCGTGTCTGTGCACTCAAATTAAGCTTCCAGTCTGCTGAAAAATTATGTACTTTTCTAAAAAAAATTATATAAGCACGTGTGTGTGTTGGATGGCCAAAACTTAGGCCTTCATTTAACACTTCAGACTCACATACATCTTCTCTTCATGTGAAAAGATTAAAACAGCCACCTGTCATGTTACCGTTGGACAGTGTAAGGCCAAAGGCTTCAAAAGCACCAGGTTGGCAGTTTAACGTCTTTAAACACTGCACAGTGTGACAATAACCCTTTCATAGTTTTACATCAGATTGCTATGCTATCCTCTTAGCCTGGGCTGCTCAAATATTTGCTCTATCCAGCCTAACAGGGTAGCATTACCCTACCTTTTAAAGATCTTTTTTCCCTTTAGGTGTCAAACTTGTGTTAACTGTCTCACATTGTCACCTGCTTCTGTGTGACCCCTCGCCTCTCTGGGTCACCACCAAGGGCAGCATGGAGAGGCAGGGGCCAGAGCTACGCATTTCCTAATAAAGCTGAGTTTTGGTGCTACGTGTCACTGTTCTACAGCCGCACAGAGAGCACACACCAGGGCTCTACCTGCTACAGGGTACAGGTTTCTTTACCAGTCTCCTTCCAGACCACCCAAGCCTACAGTGCAACACTGATGCCCATCCTTGCTACAGCACCCTGTGTCCTGCCCCTGTGTCTTCCCCCTGTCCTGCAGCCCCATCCTGAGCGAGGTGTGCTTGGTACCCAGCTCCTGGTGTCCGGCTGTCTCAGAATCCCAGAATCATCTCGGTTGGAAAAGCCCTTGAAGATCCTCCAGTCCAACCATGAACCTCACACTGACCGTTCCCAACTCCACCAGATCCCTCAGCGCTGGGTCAACCCGACTCTTCAACCCCTCCAGGGATGGGGACTCCCCCCCTGCCCTGGGCAGCCCATTCCAACGCCCAACAGCCCCTTCTGCAAAGAAATCCTTCCTAAGAGCCAGTCTGACCCTGCCCTGGCGCAGCTTGAGGCCATTCCCTCTTGTCCTGGCGCTGGTTCCTTGGCTCAAGAGACTCATCCCCCCTCTCTGCACCCTCCTTTCAGGGAGTTGTAGAGGGCCATGAGGTCTCCCCTCAGCCTCCTCTTCTCCAGACTAAACCCCCCCAGTTCCCTCAGCCGCTCCCCATCAGACCTGTGCTCCAGACCCTGCACCAGCTCCGTTGCCCTTCTCTGGACACGCTCGAGTCATTCAATGGCCTTTTTGGAGTGAGGGGCCCAAAACTGAACCCACTCATCGAGGGGCGGCCTCCTCTCAGAGGGAACAAGAAAAGACACCGACACCGTGTTTCTGGCCATGCTGCGCTGCTTTATTCACCACCACTGCGCACCCCTCAACAGCTCCCACCTTGTGCCCCACAGTGACCCCCCAGCCACAGCATCTCCCGGAGCTGGTACAGGCATCCCTTACAGTGGTACAGTATTTCTGACATGTTACAGGCACACGCACAGTTACAGCAGCAACGCCGTGGTGCTCAGCATCCCCTCGACACATCCCCTGCCCCGCTGCCCAGTCCCTCAGCCATCTCCACCTGGCACACACCGCAGGGGGAGGGTGGCACCCCACCTTGCTCTACTTCACCTACACCGCCTTTAGTTCCCACCCCAGGCACCGCCGGTCCCACATGAGCACCCCGACCACCCAGCCCCGCTCAGCACGCGGGCACTGCACACAGGGCATCACCCAGACCGGCCTTTCATACCCGGTGGGGTGATGGGTACAGCCCCTTCGCTGTAGCACCCTGCAGCACATTTCCAGACCCTCCAAAAACTTTCCAACCCCATGCCCCTCTGCCCACTAAACCTCTGGCTGGGCTGGCAAGGGCTGCACCGTCCCGGGAGAACCCCACAGCCCTGCCCCACGCTCCCGCTGGGCTGGTGCCAGGTGTCAGCGTTGGTCGCCACTCCGGTGGTGGCACTTGCTGGTCCGCTGACAGCACGACCCCAAAGCTGGGCGCCATCCATCCCATCCCCTGCCGAGCTCAAGGCGCTGTGTCCATCTCTGCTCGTCCTCCTCCTCCTCCTCCCGCCGTGCTCCGGCAGCCGCAAAGAGACGACGGTGCGGTACCACCGTCACCTCCCCGAGGCTCCAGCGAGGTGGGTGGCTCTCCTCGGGGGGGGTTACGGTTCGGCACCCGGCCGCACCTCCCAGGCAGCCTCTTCACACCCACTCCCATCAACACCTCGTGCCCTGGCAAACCCCACAGCTCCCCCATGGCAGCCCTAGCTCCTCCCAGGGACCCCACAGGCTCCAACCATGTCCCCTCGAGCCCCCCACCCCAGACCAATCAGCCTCCCTCAAGCTCCCAACCCAGTTCCCTCAAAACCCCCATTAAAAATCAGCTGTCCTCAAGTAGCCCAGTGCCAGCAAAATCCCCTGAGACATCCCAGGGCCAGCCAAGTCCCCAAAAGCATCCTGTGACCTACCAAGTCCCCTAGAGTCCCCCAAGGGCCAAGGAGGTTCCTTAGAGCCCCCCAGGACCACCTGGCCAGACCCCAGTCCCTCTCCCCCCAACCACCAGCCACACCTCAAGCCCCTCAATGCCATGGGCATGGCTCCCACACCTCCCCAAAACAGGGGGGCAGTTTGCAGGATGGCTGCCCTCCTCAGCCTCCCCAGGACCCCAGCCAGCCCCGCTGCAGGATGGAGGGGCCCTCCCGAGCACACGGGCATTGCTAGACACAGCCCTGGGTGTCCAGCCCCAGCCCCACCACATGTTCCCCCCCTCTGCCCCCCCCAAATAACCAGCGGGACACACGAAACCAGGTCAGCGCTTTTGCCTTTATCACACTCAAGAACTGTTGCACCACGCGCCGCGGCCTCAGTTTGCGTTCATTTTCTGCCAACAACAAGACATGGAGAGGGGGGGTCACGGTGTGACCCTTGGCTGCGTGGGGACGGGGCCAGAGGAAGGGGCACCCACCTCGTTGATCCAGTCGATGTAGGCAGACACCCGCGTGAAGACCGTCGGCTTCTTGGCCGTGTTGCAGCCCAGCGCGGAGCCGAAGCTGACGATGCCGTGCACCTCCCAGAGCCCCTCGCGCTGGCAGTTCAGGGGGCCGCCCGAATCCCCCTGCCCGCACAGACAGACGCTCCGTGCCCCCTCCTGGGCACCCCACCGGCGCACCCCAACCTCCGTTCCTGGCCGCCCACCGCCATGGCTCCATCCCCTCTCCTCCCGCGCTTCCCACGGGGTCCACAGCCCCGCTCCGCTTGGGGCACCCCCGCCAACCCACCCCCTCCCTGCACCCCGCCATTGGCCGGGGGCACCCCCCACCCCGCGGCACCGGCACTCACGTTGCAGCCGGAGGTGACGCCGTCTCCACCGGCGCACACCATGGTGGTGCGGACATTGCTGCCCCACCAGTCCCTCTGCGAGCAGATCTCGTAGGACACCACGGGCAGCAGCGCCTGCTGCAGGGTGTCAGCCAGGGGCCCGTTTGCTGCAACAACAGCGGGAGAACTTTGTAGAGTCGGGCTGATGGTTGGACTTGATGATCCCAACCAAGGGTCTTTTCACAGAATCACAGAATCGTCTAGGTTGGAAAAGACCTTGAAGATCATCCAGTCCAACCATGAACCAACCTGAATGATTCTATGATTCTATGACAGCCGCACCTCACACCCTGCGCCTGCACAAAACCCCCCAAAATCCTCCCCGGAGACCCCCCCAGCTTACTCCGGAGGCGGCCCCAGCCGGTGATGTAGCAGGGGTAGCCGTTCTCCAGGATGAGGCCGGCGGGCGGCAGGCAGGAGGGCTGGATGGTCTCGCTCTCCTTCACCGCCTGCGCCAGCTTGATCAGGGCGATGTCATTGCTGCAGGGAGAGCCGAGCTGTGAGGACAGGGGACCCCGACCGCGATGCCCCCCGCCCGCCCCCAACGCATCCCACCCCCTACATGATGAGGAAGGAGTTCCACTTCTCGTGCACGATGATCTTCTCCACGCCCACAGCCACTGAGCCCGGCTCGTCCTCCGACAGGACTTGCTTGCCCAGCACCACGCGATACGTCAGGCTAGAGCTGCCGGCGGGAAGAGAGGGGGTGTCAGACGCCACAAACATCTTGCCCCCCCTTGGTGCGGACCCCCCTGGCATCCCAGCACCCACCTGATGCAGTGGGCAGCCGTCAGCACCCAGCTGGGGTCGATGAGGGTCCCGCCGCACGTGTGGCGCCAAGTCCCAGAGGAGTCGTACTGCAGCGAGATCTGCGACGGCAGGGCCGCGGGGTCAGAGCGGGGGTGTCCCCCTCCCCGCCCCCCCCTCCCCATCCCCATCCCCGCACCCCCTCTTACCTGCCACGGCCAGCTGTGGGGCCGGGCGTCTACGCCACCCACCACCCGGGTGCCCAGCAGCGGCGGCACGGCCGGCTGACCGCATCCGTAGGCTGCACGACACCCGGCAAAGGGACCTCAGCGGCCGCCCGCGCCCCTGTGCCCGAGGCCAGGGCGGGTGCTGGGGTCCCATCCCCTCCCGCCCCGTCCCCTCCCCGCCGCCCGCGCCCACCGTAGCCCAGCAGCACGGCGAGACACACAGCCCCCAGCATGGTCGTGCAGTCCCAAGGTGCCACGGCGGGGCCGCTTGCCCCTCTTATAGTGCCCAGCGCCACCAGAGGGACCTTGGCATCGCCCCTCCCGCCACGACATGTGCCGAGTGTCCCATGGCGGGGGGGGCCGGGGGCTCTCCAGCCCCATTGCCCCGACTTATCGTCCTGCCTGGGAACGGCCACATCTGCCCATCGCGCGCCGGCGTCACAGCACGGTCCCAACCTGGGGACAGGCAGGGTCCCTCTCGGGGGACGACGGCCAGACAGCCCCCCCCCAGGCCACGCCGCTCTCCGTGGGGTGCTGGACAGCCCAACTGCACCCCAACCTCCAGCACCAGCTGCCCCAGACACGGCCCCCCCAGCTTGCTGCCCCCACACCACCACAGGGCCAAGGTCCCCTTATCTCACCCTCCACGCGGCCAAGGCCCCACGGGTGCCCCCGGTGCTGCAGAGTGGGGGGGGGGGCAGCCCCTGGGGGGATGTTGAAGACCTTCGATAACGCCACATCCACACACCTGGATCAGGCCCCCACTGCTTCCCACGCTGACGTCCCGGCACCGCCGTGGCAGGGGCTGGCTCCAGCAGCGGTGACAGGGTGGCCACAGCCAGACCCCACTCCCCAGCAGGTTCCTCCCCGCCACGGCTGTGCCTCAGCCCCCTCCACAAGCACCCAGCGCACTTACGAAATATAATATTTATTTGGGATTAAAATAAAAAAACAAAACACACCCCGCCGGTACCGCTGCGCAGGGGACACCGCGGGACAGACGCGCCTCTTTACAGCACCCACAAACACGGGAGCCTCAACTGACCAACGAGAACCACTCATGGCTACACCACTCACCCTCCTGGGCTGAACGCAACACGAAAAAATGTAACGCAGCTTTGCGAGCCAGCAGCTGCCTTTCTGTACGTTTTTTTTTACCAAAATAGAGATACAGGCAAGCGGGTGCAGCGCTGCTCTGCACACCAGCGGGATGGGCTCCCACCCCCGAGCACCGCACAGACCCCAGGCACACACACACACACACACGCACATACACACACACACGCAGCCCCTCTGCCAGCACCCGGCCCTCGCCACGCTCGCCCGCAGCACGCCCAGCTTTTGGCGCAGCCACAGCGATAGACACTGAGCTGGCGTGGCCACCGTGACACCCGCCCGGGCAAGTTGCCATCCTGCAGACCTCACAGCACATGCACAACACATGACAGCAGGGGGACAGGGTGCTGCTGCCTGCGGCTTGGCGGGGGGGCACGAACAACACCTACAGACACCACAGTAAGGGGAGGGGGGTCAGGGCCACCCGGGGCCAAGCCCGGACCAGGCGCCCAGCAGTGGCCCAGCCTTTGGGGAGTCACAGGTGACGTGCAGCTTGGGTATCGCTCCCAGCACGGTCGGCACATGGCACACGCAGCATTGCCGGCCCGGGCACCGCAGACCAGTCCTGCCCGGCCCCGCGCCGGTGCCCTGTCACTGCTTGAAGGTGGACTGCAGCTCCTTGAACGCCGCCTTCCTCTGCTTCAGCTCCTCCGCCTGCTTCTTCTTCTCCTCCTGCTCCGCCTTGATCTCCTCCTCAAAACGGCTGGCGTCATGGATGGCTTGCACCTGCCGATAGTGGCATGGCTGGCTGGGTCTCCCGAGACCCCCACCAAGCCCTGCTGCCCACCCCAACATCTCCACCCTCCTGCCCACCCACCGTCCGCAGTGGCGGGACCTCTTGTGCCGCAGCACTTGCCTCACCTTGGCCTCGAAGAAGCTCTTGGCACCTTTGACCCCCTCCGTGGAGACATCAATCTCAGAGAGCCGGGCCAGGGCGTGCAGCCCGCTGTCCTCCTGCAGCTCGCCTGCCGCTGCCTTGCGGAAAATCAGCAGGAACTGCGAGGGGAGACGTTGGCATCAGCTCCCCCAAGACCTCCAAGCCATCACAACTCCCTCCCCACCTTCTTACCACTTGGCTGAGCCGAGCAGCAGCCGGGGACATCTCCCTGTCAGCATGGGGACCCCCCAGCCCCTCACCTCCCGAAAGCTGAGCTTGCTGTCCAGGTCTTCATCCACTTCCTTGATCATGTTCTTCAGGCCCAGGTGTGTCTGCGGTGCCCCCAGCTTCTCCATCATCAGCTTCAGCTCCATCAGGTCGATGAAGCCATCCTTTCCTGCATCGTACCTGCAGGATGGAGGCACGGTCCCGTCAAATCACCACGGGGCACGCGGAGAGCACACAGCCCCTCGTACCAGCCCCCCCAGCACCAGCACCTCTGTGTGCGCCCAACACCCTGCCTACGCTGGCCAGGCAGCGAGGAGGGACCAGCAAGGACCCGGGCACTGGCAATCTCGGGTGGCTTGCCAGACCACGGGAAGCTGCCGGTGAACCGCTAACAGCTCCCCAGAGCATCACCCGGGATCGTTTCTGCTTCCGTGCGGCACTTGGCAGGAGAAACCCCCAGGACGCTGCCAAACCTGCTGCTGACTCCCTGGGCTGGGAGCCTGAGCACACACTCCCCTCGGCTGCTGCAAGGGATAACGGGCCACGGCACTAAGCCCACCAGGCGCCGCTCCCTCCTTCACCCCTTGGCCACGACCCACCTTCCTCTTGGTGGAGCCGGCAGCTTGCCCGGCTCCCGGGGGTTTGGCACACCCCTGCCTGTTGGGCTGTGGGGATCACAAGCCCACCCAGAGCTGCCACCACCACCTCCCCATGACATCCCCAGGTGACGGCTCCCACCTGCCTAGAGCCCCTCAGCATCTGTGCTCCAGCCTCACCCAGACACCCAGGCTTGGCTGAGAGATCTGGGTGCATCTCTGTTTATGGACCCCGGGCAGGGACACCCCCCTCAGACCCCCACCTGCGACCATGCTGCCGTCCCATCCAGCCTCCCACCCACTGCCCTGCCTACACCGAGCTGGCAGCTCACCCTGCCTGCTCCACCGCAGGCCGTGCCGGTGGCACTCTGCCCTCTGCCCTGGAGCCTTTGGGCACGACACCTCTCCCTGGGGCCCCAGCACGGCTCTGCACCTCACAGGGCTCCAGGGTGCAGGCAGCTGCTCTCCCCACGGTGTCCCTGCAAGGCTCGCTGCTGTCCCCTTGCCCCACCACCCTTCCTGGCCACAACACAAAGGCCCCGCAGCACATCCCGGTGCAATGCAGAAGTAGGTGAGCAGCCACCCAGCTGAAACTGTTGAGACTGGGCTTTTTTTTTTTTTTTTTTTTTGGTGGCTTGTCTTTTCTGTGCCTGCAGGCACTGCAGCAGCCACGCAGAGCACCAGGCTCACCATGCTCACTGTGCTGCAGGTCCATGACTCATTTGTACCTTCTCTGCTGTGGTCTGCTCTGTCCGTGTCACAAGCGGTGCCTTTCCACTCTCCCACACTGCTGGGGGCCCCAAAACAGGGCTGGCCCCTCACCGGCCTTGCTCACCCCCGCCTTGCTGCTGCCGTCACCCCAGGAGCTGGGCTGGGGGAGCAGACCCCACATGCTTTCTGCCTCCAAGACCCCTCTCGGAGCATCACGCAGAGAGTTTCTCTGCAAGGGGCACGTTTGCTAGCACAGCCCTGCCCGCTTCGTCCCATGCAAGCCACCCCCAACTGCAGGGCGCTTCCTCGCTCTCGCTCCCCTCCTCTCAGATTTTCAGGGCTGCAGGCATCCCTCTGCTTCTCCCAGGGAAGTTCCCAAAGGGCAACATCTCCCCTGTAGAGAGCAAAACCCTTCCATGTGTCGCTTTGCCCTGTACAGCCGGATGGTCCCATCATGAGGACAGCAGTGGTGGCAAGGGCAGCGTGGCAGGGCTTGTCTTAACAGCACATCCTTTCTTTGGGGAGAAACCCCCCCGCCCCCCAACCCCTGGGGGCCGCCTCGCCGGTGGGTGCGCAGCCCCGGCGCTGCTCCTTTCGCTGCAGCGAGACGCTGCAGGTGTCAGAGCAAACACGTCTGCTTCGCGCGCCCGGCTGCCTCGTCTGCGCCGCGTCGGGCAGACACCCACCACGCGCCGCTTCCCCCCCCCGCCCCGCGTTGCCATCTGCGCCGCGGCCAGAGCACCCACAGCCACCCATCACCGCCGGCACTGGGAGCAGCCCCACGCACGGTCCCCCCCCCCCCGCCGTGGGCTCCCTTCTGCTGCAGTCCAACACTGCTGGTGGCAACCCGCGCGTCTCGCTCGCTGCCACGTCCGGGTGATGGGGCGACAGACCCCTGGGAAGAAGTGGGGGACAGGGGGGGAGCTCCTCGCCCTGCCAGGGGTGCTGGGAGGGCACGCCAGCACCCTAAACACGCCCCCCCCCCCCCAAAGCCTTGTGCTTTGGGGCTCGCTGCCTCAGCCCCTCCACTTTCTCCAGCACGCGGCCGTGCCCGAGCGAGACCACACAGCACATTTACACAGGTTTCCCCCCAAATGTCAGCCGGGGGGGCGGGCAGGCAGCAGCACACCACAGCCATGCCCTCCCCATGCCCACGCTCCCCGCACAAAGCGGGCTCCGTAGGGATGCTCCGGGCCGTCCCGCTTGCCCCCGGCTACTCACGCGCATCCTGGCGTGACCGCCGTCGGGGCCAGCCCGACTTCTATTTCCCCCTGGAAATTTCCAGGGCTCGATACTTGCTGTCAGCTTCTGCTCCCCCCGGGGCTGGGGGCCGAGCTGGCAGTCACGCTCCATCGTGCGTGGTGACACGCAGCGCGGCCAGCGATGCCGAGGACACGCCGCCTGCCCACGCCGGCCTCGCCGCTGCAGCCCCGGGGGCTGCGTCGCTGGCAGAAAAGCGGGGGCCCCTCGGTGCTGGGGCTGAGGGAACGGGGGGGTCCCTTGCTGTATCCTCCAGCCCCCCTTCCCCATCAGAGGGTGCCACGGTCCCTCCTCCCAAGGAGATGGGGCGACAGGGGGTCCCTTCTGCAACAATTTAGGGGGTGCAGGAGTCCCTCCTGCAAGGAGTTGGGGGGAAGGGGGTGTCGCTGGGATCCCTCCTGCAAGGAGTTGGGGGGCGGGGGGGGGGGAAGTCCCTGGGATCCCTCCTGCAAGGAGTTGGGGGTGTCCCAGGCATCCCTCATACGATGAGCTGGGGGGGGTCCTGCAAGGAGCCAGGGGGTCCCACTCCTACAAGGGGCTGGGGGGGGGGTGTTGGGGGTCCCTCCCGCAAAGGAATGGGGTGTCCCTCCGGCAAGCACGGGGCGGGGGGCGCTGGGGCATCTCCCCTGCCAGGAGCGTCCCCTGCCACCAGGCGGGATAGCGAGGGGGGGGGGGCCCCCGGCCGGGACCCGGTGATGCCACCCGGGGGGTCCCGGTCCCCGTCCCCCCCCCCCCCCCGCCCCGCGCCCGCACTCACTGTCGGAAGAGCCGCTCCATATCGCGGAGCTGCCGCCGGGAAAACTCGCGGAACTCCCCGGCGGGGCTGAAGACGCGGCGGCCGCCCCCGGGCGAGCCCTCCACACCCCCCCGCCCCCCCCCCCGCCGGGCTGCCCGGTGCCGGCCCCGGCTCCGCTCCCCGGCCCCGCCGCCCCGCCAGCTCCTCCGCCGCCGCCATGGTGCCCGGATGGCCGCGCCGCCCCGCTCCGCTCCGCCCCGCGGGCGGGGGCGGCCCCGGGGGCCGGGCTGCAGCCCCCCCCCCCCCCCCCCAGCGGGGGCTGCGGGGCGGGGGGGTCCGGCTGGCCCCGCCGCTCGCCATCAGCCCCTCAGCGTCTGCCCGGCCCCCCCCGCCGGCTGCGGGGGAGGGGGGGCTGGTACCGCGCTCCGCGGGGGTCCCGCACCCACCCCAGGGGTCCCGCACCCACCCCGGCGGGATGTGCCAGGGATGCAGGTGCGAGTCCTTAGGGTCAAGGGAGCCGCTCGAGGGGCTTCTGCAGCCCCGGGAGCACCTACAGGTACCTGCCCCCCTCCCCGCTCCAGCCATTCGCTGGGGGGGGGGGGGGGTTGGCAAGTGGGGGGGCAAAAGGACAAGCCCAGCCCGAACCCACGAGATAAACCCCCAGAAGATGCCCACCAGCACAGACCGACCCGCTCACAGCACGGTGTTCAACCTCCACGGGCGTACAAGGTCATGCCTTGCCCCAAAATAGGCCCAGGCCAGCGCGGAGCTGGAAGCCCACAGCACGTCCAGGGGGGAAAGAGGCCACGTCGGTGGGCAGAGCCCTGCGGCACGGCCACTGGCCACACAGGCCGTGGGGTCAACGAGGCATCGGCCATCGCGCGCCCCTGGGTGCCCGGCAGCCCCGGGCCTGACGTGGCTCCTGCGTCAGCCAGCCACAGCCCCTCTGTGCCGCTTTCAGACCTTTTCATCCTATTAAAATAAAAAAACCCAACGCCAAACCAAACATCCCAGCGGGGTTTTGCTCACATTCAAATCATCCTCAGCTGACGAGATCTGCCAAGGACTCGGCCCAGGCCGCGCTGAGCGATGCAAAGGCACAGCAGCTGCAGGGGTGGCGTGTGCTGGAGCTGCCTGTTCCCCTCAGAGCCTTCCCTCCCCAAAACACCGCTGCTCCCCAGAAACCAGGGCCTGGCTCTCGCCCTTGCTCGATGGCAGCCACCGGCGGGCGAGCGAGCCCACATCATTGCCCCATCCCAACCGACCAGGACTTTGCTCTCATCTCCCCGAGCTCCCTCTCACGCTGCTGCTTCCGCATCCTCTTCTCCCCTTCCCGTGACTACGTGGCAGCTCGCCGCAGCTCCGGTGTTCCCGGGGTGCCACGTTTCCATACTGCGTCGTGCCTCATGCTCCAACTCCCCCTGACACCACGGGGACGGGAGGACGCGGGAGTTGCAAGTGCAAGGGACCGTTCAAGCCGCGTGGGCTTCACGAGCTCGAGGCCACTTCAGCAGGGACAGGACAGACCCGCTCCGTTGGCTTCACACGTTTGCTGTAGATGCTGGGCTGAATTCACACCCACTGGGCTGTATCCACAACCACCTTTACTATTGCTGGAAACCCCACCACGCAGGATGGGACACGTACTACAGGAAAATAAGGTTCTACACACCGTACAGCCACACCAGCGTGCCCAGGAGCTACAGGATACCAACAGAGGTTCCTCTGAACGCACCCACACCTCATACCACGTCCAACATTAGAGTCCACAGCGCGATGACACATTCCTACCGCAGACCTTCACCTACCAAAGGCCCACGTGGTGTCTCTCCTACGTGCTTCCCACCTTGACAGCTTCTGCTGTGCGCTCTTTGGCCTTCAGCTTGCCCGAGCAGAAAGGCTTCTTGGCTCCAGGCTGCAGAACAGAGACACATTGAACACCACGCTTGCTTGTGAGAGCTCGGCACAGCCTTCACACTGCCTGAAGGACATGTGTGACCTTCCCTTTGCCCTAGGACATGACCCAAACCCATTGATACAGCTGCCTACGCACACATCACCCTCCAGCTTCAGCAGCAGGGATGCTGCCATGCAGCCGAGCCTGGCTGAGCAGCAGGGCCCCGGGATGCCCAGCCTCTTGGGATGGTCTGTCTGACTCTGAGATCCCGGGTCCCTGACACAGATGGAGCTGGCTGTTGGATAAAACGCAGGAGTTGGGTATCACACGGAGCTCCCAGCTCTTCACCTGGCGTCTGCCCCGACACTGCTGCAGACACGCACAGCCACCCCCAGTACCCGACAGCCAGAAAACTGTGCCCGGACCCACGACGTGTTGCTAACTGATCACAAAAGCTAGGTAAGCACGTTACACAGGGCTCTCGGCTCCTGCTGGCTCCACACCGGGCTCCTGTGCCTTTCTGGCTGCGGTAAGCACGCCACAGAAGTGCCCCACACCCAAGAGAGGCATCCCCAAAACCAACAACGCTCTTGCAACTTTCAGCCCGCTGATGCCCTGGGGGTCTCTCACCACAGCCCCTGCTCTTCATTTACCAAACGCCTCCTGAGCGGTCATCTCATTTTGAGAGAACAAAATCACACGTCTGCACCTGTGAGGGGAGACCCTTCCCACGGTGGCGGGCAGCTCGCTCGCTTCTCCTCGCCTCACCTCCACTGCGTGCAACCAAGGGACTGCAGGCCGTTGTGCCTTCCCAACCCTGCCTGCTGGAGAACAGGCACAGCCTGGAGGCTCCTTCGCCTTGTCCTCTGCAAGGCTTGAGATAACACCGGGAGTCACCTTCCTTCTCCTTGCAGGACTTGCCTCGGGCACCTTACCAACAGCCGAGCGTTCAGGCTGTGCCGCGCATCCCCTGCGCCTTCCTACATCGTCGGGGCAGACGCTGCTGGAAGCACCTCGCTGAACGCGGAGGTTCCCGCTGATCACCGTGACCTGCCTTTGAACACTCGGGCACGGGGACGTTTGGCTCCTGGGGCTCCAGGTGTCCTTGGGGGCCTTGCTCACAGTCTCCTGTGTTCTCACCTTGTGCATCTTGGCCGCTCGCAGCAGCCTCTTCTCCTGGCTCAGCTGGAGCTGTGTCCTCTCCAGAGCCTCTTTCAGCAGAGCCTTCTCTTCTGCCTCCCTGTAGGCTTCATCTTCGAGCTTGGACATCTCCTCCTGGCACCTTTGCAGGGACGCTTGGTTCAGCCTGTGCGAAACAGGAGGACGGGACTGCCACTCGTGTCGACCCCCCAGTCCCCAGCTGGGAGAGACTGCTTTTGAGAAAACCCTATCGCGCTTGCATCTCTCCTAGGGCCCCCACGCCACGGGGTGACACTGAGGGCCATCAGAGCAGCTAACACCTTGCGGGGACTTGCACATGTTTTCACAAGCCTTTTCTCTGCTCCGATTCCTTCCACCACGGACAAACCCCCTCTCCTCCCGCCTTTGCTGAGACCAAGATGCCGCCTCTCCAAGGCTTCCTCCCCCCCGCTGATGGCTGTGAGCCTTTCTGTTCGGTGTAGGAGCCCACAGAGGGACTGGGTGGCTGTGTCAGCACTGCTGGCTTGGAGATCGCTATCAGACCTCTTGCCTACTCTGAATACAGTGGCATATTTACACCAGCCCAGAAACATCTTTCTACATCGCTTTTTTCCGGTCCTGCGGGCAAAACGACTTCTGCATTTGTGCAGCGAGTGGCAGCAGGGCTTGCACAAGAGCACCCACGGGTTCCTCCCTGCTCCCTAACGCACAGCCTCATGCAGCAGTTCGTGGAGCGGGAGCATCACCTTCGATCCGGACAGCCCTTCCCATTGGCTCCCACCCCTCGCTCCTGTGACACCGTCCCTCCAGCTCAGACGATGCCACTGCTGTCCCGGGCTCGAGGGAGGCTGCCAAGCTTTCCCCAACTGACCCTGCTCAACTGCATAGGGCCCTGCGAGGCACCACTGCAGAGAACCAGGAGGACATTTCTCTGTTTCTCCTAACACTTTCTCTACTGTGGCCACAACGTGACCAGTCCCAGGCAGACCTGACACAACCTGGCAAGGGGCTGCACCACCCCTTTCCCTGAGTTCCCCGTCACTTTGCATTCCAGGACTCGGTCTCACTCAGACCTGTGGCCAGTAGCAGCCACCTTGCCGTTCGGTACCTGAGCTGCTCCATGCTGGCCTCATAATCTTTCAGCATTTCTTCTTTTCTCTCTAGGCGAATCTTGAGGTTCCTGATCTTATCATACAGTAGCTCCAGGTCCTTCTGTCTCTGCAGTCCTGCTTTTCCCCTCTCCTCCTGAGGAAGGTGCTTCAGAGGCTGCACTCCTGACAGCTCCTTCACCTTCATCAGGCTTCCCAGAGCACTAATTACGTCAAGGTACTGTGGGAAGAATAGGGGATGCATTATTTACTAGGCCTGCCAATTCCTCCGCCACATAACATCACACTGCTCAGCCATCTGCTTCCATTCTGCTCTACTGAGGAGATGAAAACACCACCAGGAAACCACCACATGCCTTCCCCTTTGTTTTATTTCCATGAGTGCTTTCCCTGGGCGAGCTTTTCTGAGCGCTCCTACAAATACTGTGGCTCACCCGTGCCTTGGGGCTGCTGCTTGGGGGCACTCAGAGAGGTGACACACCACACCGGAGCGCACCCGAGCTCCAGACCAGCCCCTTTCACACCTGGCGTTCCATTCCCAGCCGCACGACTCCTTGGGGGTGGATTTTTCCTTTTACAACATGACCCATTTTCCCCGCTGGACATTTTTCTGCCCTTTTTGAAGGGAAGAGACCCACTTTCACAACCCACCCGGACGCCCCCTCCAGCAGCCACCTCCATCACTCTGCAGCACATCTCGCATCATTTAGTGGGCGTGTAAGTTGGCCAAGGTCTCTGTTCTCACCAACCTTACCTCTCCTTGAGGATCAGCCCTGCCTGCCTGAGGGAACACCCCCAAAGACCTTAGGTGGGAAGGGGAGAAGGATGCACCATTGCACGTTCTGGGGTCCTGGGATGTCCCAGCATGTGCCCAGCACACCCTTGGTCCTGCAATATGCAGTTCATCCTCAACCACATTCCTGTGGAGCCCTGATGCCAATCACTTCCTTCTGAAATGCCTTTCAAAACAATCTACCCTCTACAAGTGCTGGGTACCACTTTAACACATCTACTGCTGACATACCATCTTCTCGCCGACGTCTGTCGCATCAGCCATCTCCAAGCTCACTGCCCCATCAGCAGCTCCATGCTGGCCCCTGTTAGCAACATGGCCAGGAACCTGCACAGACAGCGAAAGACCAATGGAGCCCACAGTTCGCCCACCTTTGGGTTGAGCTGCCTCGAGCCTCCCTTTCACCACACGGAAAAAGTGCCCCAGTATCGCCGCAGCGCAAAGCCTCCCGCCCCGCTTGGCCTGTGGCATCCCTGGGCAGCTGCGCCAGCGGTGCTGGGCCACAGGCTGCTCCTGACAGGAGCTGTGACCCTCCACCAGCGCCGCCTTCCCTTAGGCTGCACCTTACACGCTGCCAGATCTTGCACCGCCCTGTCTCCCCCCAGCTTCTTATTTAGTGTATCCAAAAGTCTAATTCTCCACATTCCAGGGAACACTTTCCCAATGAAGCCACAAGCACCACGAACCAAAAATCGCCTTCTTACCTTGCTGGCCTTCAGTTTTGTTCCTGCCATGGGCGCAGGTTCCCTCTCGAGACCTGTTTTCTGGACTATTTTCTCTGGGAAGTCTTTCATCAGGACCATCAGTGGCTCTGGACCCTTCTTCACGGCAGCTGGAGGTACAAAACCCACCCACTGTGTTGTTCCACTCTGTGTGACGTGCCGTGGCTTCACAGCTCAGCCTCTTCAAGGTTTGCCACGTTTCCTCTTACGGAGACCGTGCACGGCGAGACGCACAGGCTACGGAGCAAAGCCTGCACCAGCCTTCCCTGCCCACATTGCTATCCGAGTGTTTGGGCATTGCTTTCTCTATGCAAGTAGGATTCACACCTATTGCTCAGATGGTTTCTCCAGAGATGCTTTCCTACCACCTGCACACACTCACACACACGCAGGAGAGCTGCCCTTGCAAGGGAAAAGCCCGAGCCCATTGCAAGCAAAGGGCCCGAGCCCCACCACAGCCCACTGCTCCTTCCCTCGCGTCACGTGCCCCACCAGCACAGGCTCCAGCATCTATCAAAGGCACACGGACACATCTTCCCTTTAGAGGGACAGCCACGCCTACCCAAGGATTGCCTCTTCTCCAGCATCCTTATCCTCTCCCGGAGCTCGGCCAAGCCTTCTTTCTGGCGCTGGATCGTTTCCTCGTGCCTGAGGCCTCGGCATTTTGCGCCAAGGTTGGCCAAGTCCAAGGCCAGCTCCTGGAAGAAACAGCCCAGCCATTCTCACCCAGACTGCATCTGGCTCAACACGAGCTCGGCTTAAACCTGACTTAAAACACAGCCTTGCTTGAAGACGCCGGTTGCTTGGCACATGCGGAAAGCAAAGCCCATGGAGTGTCTCACCCTACACCCTCTCCATGGATTTGTGGGGTAGAAGAGCCACATCAGAGACCCCTTTCTTGCTCCGCTGCACCAGCCGCACCCCGGTGGGGCCATGAGCTCTACAAATTCTCCAGAGACCTGCGAGCGGGATGGTGTGTGGCTCTGAATGGCCACATCAGCGTTTTTCTCTGGCATTTTGGGCTACCACTGAGCATTTACTGTCTTCTACACACAAATACTGATACACTTTGAGCCTGTGTTTATACAGAATCTCATGCATTATTCTCTTTTAAACTACACTCATCCACACAGACACTTGCATTCCCCTATTCCAGCCCCATCCAGCTGGCTACATCATGACAACCATCCAAAAATCTGGGACGGGCCAGGCCCATCCTCAGCTCTGGCCTCCATGGCCCCACGGCACTGCACGGCAAGAGGCGGTTTTTGCTGCCGAAGCGCGGCTTTGGCTGGGCTGCACCTCCCCATCGCTGTGTGCGGAACAGGACAGGCGATACCTCCCGCTCGTCATCTGGCTCTGAGTCACCGCTTGGCCCCCACACACCCAGCCTTCCGCGCTGGCAGGCTGTCTGCCACTCTTGCGGGACAGGCTGTACAATTTCTACAGTCCCTCCATCTGCTGCTGCAACCACCTTTGCGTTCTTCCCATTTCTAGCACCAGGGAAATCAAAAGGGGATTCAGCACTAGAGAAAAAAAAAAAGAACATTTATTCTGGTCCAGCTCCTGCACATTCAACTGCTTTGGGTCGCCAGTATAGCCACAGTGAGGTTGGGGAAAGGAAGGAACGCTTGCACATCTTTCCTGCTCTCCCTTCTAACTGGCAATTATCGCAGCCATTAGCACACACACCACTTCACAGTTTGGAAGTGCTGCACAAACATCAGCTCATTAGCCAGCTGCAATGCCTGCACAGCAGCGTGGCCACACGGCCACCCCGCAGCCTTCAGCCAGCTTCAAGCAGATACGAGGCTTGGCTGGGCATTGCCACGTCTCGCCACGATGCCGAGAATCTCCGTGTGCGCGATCGATACTCTCCGCAGACCCAGACCTCCCTGTGCACTTACCCTCTTGGAGGCTTCACCCCCTTGCACTGGTGTCCCAGGAGCATCCTCCGGCTTTTCCGCCGTTTCTCGGGAGGCATCCTGTGCCTGGCTGTGGGCTTGGGCTTGCCTGTGCCAAGAGACAAGACTGCTGTGGGACACCGTGACAGATGAAAGTTGCCCAAACAGCTTGCAGAGAGCATCACCCTGGGCACCCACTGATGACTACCACGGCGTGGGTGGGAACATTCCCTTAGTTACACGTCCACGGGCATGAGCTCCGCAAACCCCCGTTTCAGTTCACGTGGCGCTTCCATAGAGACAACATGGCTGAGCTCCATTCTGATGCTCTCACACACGCCTTCTGCTCCCGGGGAGACACCTAAATGCCATCGGCTGCTGGCAATCTACAGAGCAGCTTTTTCAAAGCATCGGGTCACAGTGGCATGTACCTTAACTCTTCAGCCGCTGTTTTCAGGGCTCGATCCTTCTTCTCCACGAGGCTGGACATCTGGGATAGCTTCTCTCTGAGCAGGATCAGTTCCTGCTCTTGGCGTTCCAGCCGGCTCAGATTCTGCTCCAGTTCCACCTTCTGTTCCTCGCTCAGCTCCCCTAGGCACACAACAGCTTTGTGGGTTTCTGGCCATCTCATCACCCAGCCCCGGGGGATCTGCGGTTCTCAGCAAAATGACAACATTCATGGATGTGTCCCCTTTTCCCAGAGCACCCCCGTGGGGGCTGCCAGCAACACCTGAGCTTGTCCCTGCAGACCCTCGCCCTACCCTCAATAGCAGCCTTCAGATGCCAGGCTGTGCCCAGAGACCTCACTTTCCTAATTCACAGCGCAAGGCCAGTCTCTTTGCATGGACATACACTCCAGAGTCATCACTTGCTACGCCAATTTTCCTTCAGATTAGAGAACAACGGGGTCGCCAGCATTTTCTGACTTGCAGACTTTTAACTCCTTACATTTCTCACAGCCTCAGTCCCCACGGTCACGTCGCACCCTTACAGGCAGTGAGAGGAAGCCACAAACATGCCTCAGTTCTCAGGCTCATTTCTGCCCACTCTGCTGGGTACTCCCCTAAAGCCTCCCCAAAGCACAACCATGCCCACTGAGAAATCCCAGGCCAGGCTCTGCCAGGCTACTGGCTTCAGACACCTCAGGCTCAAGGGAGCTCACCAGTGGGATTTTGAGAAAGATGGCCTCAGGTCTGCCCACCTGGTTACCCTCACTCACCATCATGGTTATCGCTTAGCCGAGGACAGGGAGGAATCCACCTACACAAAGAGAATGGTCCACCTGCTCTGCCCTGAGCAGGGCAACAGCATGGCTTTAGGACTGTGACATCTATTTCCCATCACCTGGATGTGCCCACCAGTACCTTCCCTTGTTACTGCGTGGAAGAGGGATGGCAAGATGGAAACCAGCCAGTACGGTTCACCCACCTCTCAAGTCTGACATCCTGGCTCTGGTTTCCACAAGCTCTTTGGTTAGCCCGGAGATGATAGCCTCCTTGGACAGGAGCGTGCTCTGCACCGCCACCAGCTCCTCCCTGAATTTCCTGAGAAAGATAATTGCCAGTCCGACAGGTCATTTCAAAGACTCGTTTCACAGAACCTGTGCATGCCTGCCTGAGCCGTGTCTCATGATTAATAAGTACACATTACTTTTTCCACCACCTTTCAGTTCCCTAGGTTCATGCCTGCGGTGTTTGGAACTTGCCAACTCACTCTGTCTTACCCGGAGCCGTCTGGATGGGACGGCAGATCACTCACACACTGTTCGGCATCACTTGGACACTATATGCACTTAAGACCATCTCAGCCTAGTGAAAGGACTCTCCTCACCATCACAGACATAAAAGATCTTAGGACAAGTTGCTGTCAGGTCCTTAGTCTTCCTTAAGCTGCCCTTGCAAGAACTGCTCTTCTCCAAGCCCTCTGACCAAGACCACCACCACCAAGAGCTGCTTACCTCAGACAACCGTGGCACTCGGCGGCAGGAAAAACCTCCAGACAAGCTCCCGATGTTGACTGGCGGGCATCACCCTGAAATCCTACAGAACACAAGAACAAAGGCCAATTACTTCTTTGTAACGCATACACATTTGGCCTGCTTGCTTCTGCTACATATATCCTTTCCTTCACAGAATCAGAATCACAGAATCATTCAGGTTGGAAAAGCCCCTTGGGATCATCAAGTCCAACCCTCAGCCCGACTCTACAAAGTTCTCCCCTACACCACATCCCCCAACAGCTCATCCAAACAGCCCTTAAACACACCCAGGGATGGGGACTCCACCCCCTCCCTGGGCAGCCTATTCCACTCTCTGACCACTCTTGCTGTGAAAAATTTGTTCCTCATGTCCAGTCTGACCCTCCCCTGTTGCAGTTTAAAGCCGTTCCCTCTTGTTCTGTGACTAACCACCTGTGAGAAGAGACCAGCACCAACCTCCCTACAATGTCCTTTCAGGGAGTTGTAAAGAGTGATGAGGTCTCCCCTCAGCCTTCTCCTCCTCAAACCAAGCAGCTCTGAAGGCTGAGGACCATCTTTTTGGGAAACCTGTGTCTCTTAGGCTCCAGTTAAACAGTGCTTAGACAGTTCCTTACACCCTTCCCCTTGGGTCACTTATGCCTGGGTGCAGCCCAAAGTGCTCCAGTCTCATTGTTTCAGAGGGCCAAGAGCCCTTCTCCAGTGGGAAAGCCCTGTCTGCAACCATGTCTATGACTCACACAGTTCCCAAAGCCACAGAACAATATACTGCAAGCCCCTGTGAAATAGCTTCTTCAGGGACTCGTGGAGCTCATCCTGCATGTCAACGTCAAACCAACATCTTACACGACACTTTCCGTAGCAGCGAACGCACTACTCCATCTCTGTATAAATTTCACGTTGACTGAGAAGGTGCTCAGTGCCGAGTCACCCCACACAACCCTTACCTACCTTTCATTTTTTCTACGAGCGCTGCATTTTCTTCCTCCAGTTTCTTTTGCTGCTGCTTGGCCTCCAGCAACCTGTCCTCTAAAGTCACAATCGTCAGAGAATGCTGCTTGCTTTGCTCTTTATATTCTGCTATTTCTTCCTGCAGTTTCTGCCTCTGTAACTCAGTCTCCTCCTGCATGGTCCTGAGCTGCTCATCTCGCGTGAGTACCTGCTGCTGTAACGCCAGCTAGGAAACAAGAGGTGTGATCTTGGTTGGAAGCGTTGCACGTGTTTTCCTTTGGGAATCAGCATCATCCGGCCTGGCTAGCGGGCAGAAGGACAGAGGGAAGGGAAGGATTTCAGGGAGTGGGGAGGCTGCAGGGCCCTGTCCCCTCCTCAGCAGGGACTGGGGAAGGCTTATTCACCGAAACCACATCTATGCCACGTCCTCTGCCTGCACACAAGGGTTGTAGGAACTACCTCTCGCCTTGCAGCTTCCTCCAGCTTGTGCACAGCTTCTCTCAGTCTGCAGTCTGTAACCTCCTGCTCCTCCAACTTCCTTGATATTGCCTACACGAGGAAATCAGCAGTAACTGAGAAGTTAACAAGCTTGCAGGGATCCACCTTTGTCTCTGCAGATATGCATCTATGTGTATTTGTGGGGAAAAAACCCACAGTCCACTGGATGACCCCTGACCAAAGGGACCACCATGCTCCAGAGCACTTTCAGATTTCTTTATTCCAAGTGCGAGCAGTTCTGTTTTACCTCCCATGTGTGCCACTGACCTCAGTCATGCTTCTCAGGTGGCTCTCCAGGTCTCGGATCTTCTTCTGTTCTTCCTCCACAGACTGCTTGCACTTGTCCTTCTCCTTGGCAACAGCGCTCTCTAGAATCTGAGAATCGACAGCCCACAGTTTCAGCACAGAAAAAAAATCATATCGTTGGGCAAAAGACCTCGACTCCAACAAGGAAAGCGACCAGGAGGGTCACTGCTCTGGAGCAGGGGCACATTATGGGAGAAAAGCTTGGCAGGACACAAGGCAACTCGATGAGGGAGGGGACAAGAGCACCTGGGGAAAGGTACAGCAGAGACCAACGAGGAGGAGCTTTGCTGCTCCTTACCTGCCTCCTTGGAAAACTTGACACCAGGAAACAACCATTCCCAAAGCAACAGACACCGAAGCATGCTAGAAACTGTCCGGCAAGACCACAATGATACGCTGCCCCCGTCACAACACACAGACACAGCAAAACACCTACTCACACCTTGACTAACTATGTCCCACACCAGCACTGCCGGCTCGATGACCGGGGCTTTCCCCGGACTGAGGGTGACCTGGCAAGAGCCCACAGAATCACAGAATCATCTGGGTTGGAAAAGACCTTGAAGATCCTCCAGTCCAACCATTGACCTAACATTGACAGTTCTCAACTACACCATATCCTTCAGCACTGGGTCAACCCGACTCTTGAACACCTCCAGGGATGGGGACTCCCCACCTCCCTGGGCAGCCCATTCCAACGCCTGACTGCCCGTTCTGTAAAGAAATGATTCCTAATATCCAGCCAGCCACCCCCCTGCTCCTCAGGGGATATACTTTTCCAGCCAAAACAGACCTAAAAGGAGTTCAGCGTGAGGAAAGGAGCAAAAGGCTTGCTAGGAAGCCAGCCTGCGCTCGCATTCCATTTACTACAGACCGTGCCACGTCTCGCTAAGCTCATGCATCTGGATGATGCTCCTTGCTTGCCGCTTTCTCCCAGGGATTGAGTGGCAGCGGCGCATCCTGCCATTAGCCACAGATGCTTTCCAGTTCCACCATGGCTACTTTGGGGAGTTCAAAACATCAATATACGAGGATAGCTGATATCCAGGCTCTTGGGACTGCGCTGAGACAGTTCAGGGCTAGAGACTTCTTCCTCTCACTAGGCAACGCTATTACAGGCACTTATTTTTCCTGCCTAACAGTCGTTCTCCTAACAAACCACCACACCATCATACCTCTTTGTTCTCCTTGTCTTTTTCTGAGATTGTTTGCTTGATTTTTATCTGTAGGTCTTGCTCGTGTTTTGCTTCCAGCTCCTTCACGTGCTCCTGCAGCAAAGCTGCCTGCGACTCCTGGACCCTCTCTAATTGGGCCTGTGGGGAAACGGCAGGTACTGAGGTGTTAAAGGAAGCGTGTTGGGGCAGAAATAAACATCCTGTGTACCTTCATCCACAAGCAATTCAAAAAAGAGACATACCCTCCATCCTTGCCACATTAGGGGTACGGACACTGACACACTGACAGTGGGCTCCATCTTCTCCATCCCCCTGTGTTTACTGCAGACCCAGGGACCTCTGCTACTCTACATTCCCAATTCGGGTCCCACACTGGCTCGCTTAGGGCTACCATCGTGTTTACTGATAGAAAGATCCCAGATCAACTCCGCTGATATACATACGCATGTTTTTACCTGTAACATCCGATTCCTCTGTGCAGTTTCCTGACTGTTTTTCAGCAGGCTCTCAAGAGCAGCCAACAGCCCTGCAAAAGCCAAGGGAATCTCGCTGTCCGGGGGGCTCACGCAGCCCATGTTTACCACCTGGGGCATCCTTGGAGGCCTGGGGAGGCTGCTTGCCTCCTTGCAAAACTTGTTTTGGTCACTGTTGACCTTCAACCTGGGCACTCAGCCCCTCATCTGATGGGGGAGGTCCCTGTTCCTCCATAGGCAGCTGGGAGAAGGGACCACCACTAACTTCCCACACAGTCACCCCCCGGGGCTCACTGGGATACCCAGAAAACACACTGGACGGAGGTTTCCCTCCCAAGCTGGGGCAGCGGATGTGCTGTTCTCAGCTTTTGGGGAAGGAAAGACCCGTGGGCAGCTGTTCTGCCTTGCACCCAGAGACCCTCACAAGCCTCGAGACCCTCACTAGCCTCTTGCTATGGGATTCAGGCTCAGAGATCACCTCGGAAAAGGCTCCTAGGGGCCAGCTGAGGGTTTTCACTCCGCACTTACTGGAACTCCAGCATATTCCCACCCTTGGGAGATCACTGCTATTGCTGAGACATCTCTGGAAGGGAACTTGACTGCACACACAGCCCAGATGCCTGTTCCCACCAGGAGACTTGTTTTCCTCGTCACACTCCATCACCCATTTTTGCTGCGTCACCCCGTCTTCTCTAAGCCTGACGCTTCTGCAAGAGCTGAGGATGGCTTGTCGCTGCACGATGCTCCCGGTGCTATAATTACCACTCTGCTAACCAGGGCGGCCTCACAGCTCCTCCTGCGCCCTCGCCAACGCCGCTGCACCCTGCTGCCACCCAGCACACAGCACATCCTGCACCCCTGTGCAGAGCTGCCGTCAGAGCCACGCTTGCCCTCCCACGCCACTGCCAGAGCCGTTACCCCTCTGCAGCGACACTCTGCAACGCACAATGCTTCGGCACAGACCTACATTTCTACAGCTGCCGCGTTTCCCATGCACTGTTCACCTCAACTTGGTTTTGGCAAACTCCACGCAGCAATCGCTCTGCCGCTCCGCAACAGAGATGGCACAGGAAGGGGAAGATAAAGTAATTTGTAACCTCCCGACAAAGGGGTTCAGATCTCAGCCCGCACCACGGCCACAATCGTGGCCAAGAAGCCTTTCCCACATGCCACCAAGGCAAAAGCCACTTTGAGCGAATAACCACGATACCACTAGATCCAGTCCACAACGTGCAGACATTGCATCCACTGAGAAACCCCCCGAGCCCTGTGGGTGCCACTGGCTGCACGGGGTGACTGGGGCCGCAGAGGCAGGGAATAAGCACACATGCTGCCTGAGCAGGTTTTCTAGTTGCCCAAACTGCCTGAGATTTGCACCAACATGGGGGTCTGGCATCCCTAAGCAGGGGCTCATGCTGGACTTTCTCCGTGATAGCTGGTTAGCTAGGACATCCTACCTGGAGCAGGTTTGTTCCCAGGGACCCCCAGTGGGACACAGACCTTTGCTGGAGGAGTGCATTTCCATCCCCACGCTGGCCAGGAGCTGTTCTGTGCCCTCCAGCCAGGACAGGGGGATGTGCACCATTTCCACCACCACCATCCCGATGGCTGAGACGGAGGGATCCAGGCACACTGCCTCCAGCCTCCCCAGCTCTCCTCGCAGGCTCTCGCTGCTGCAGGAGCTCCTCAGGCAAGCCTGGAAGAAATACAACCCATGAACAAGCTAGGCTCTGCAGTCAGGGGGCTTCTGGGACTTAGCAAGTCACACAACATCTCTGAAACAGGGTACAACCACGTGAACACTTTGGTACCACACTTCATGGGTCAAGGTCTTTGGTGGGACCAGCTCTGGGCAGGCCCAGAGAAGGACACACTTCTACAACACCTCCTATTTCTTTCCAACCAAAACTTTTTGGGGCTATACTCCCCTCTTGCTGATCTGGAGAGCTGTGTGCTGGTTAGCACCAAAGCACAAGAGTATCTTTTCTCTGACCTATCCTGAGGCCAAAAAAATGCCCTGTGCCGCTTAGCTCCTGAATGTCAGTTAGCCATCAGTATTTCAAGGACTGACCTGGAGCTCCTGCAGGGATTTCTTGAACACCTCAACATTTGCAGACACCTCCTTTTCCTTTGAGATCCTGGAGCTTAATTCCTCCTGCAGACATTTCTCTCTCTCATGACTGTGTTGGTTCTCATCAGAAAGCTGCCTGACCTTCTCTATCACCTGGCAAAAGCAAACAAAGAAAGAGGAGAATAAGGCACTGTATTAACACGCTTTTCCAGCTGAGGGACCATAGATTGTCTCAGCGAGCAATGACTGAGACTTGCTGCAAACTGGTAGCCACATCAGACTTCTGGGCTTCTCCCTGTTGCAGCCCACCGACTTCATCCAAGCTTTGGGGGACAAAACACATCAAGGAGCAGTGTCATTAACCTGGGATAGCTGCAGCACAACTTATGATCTGGACAAGTTTGGCTGCTATTGGCATTACTGTGCACGGTGCTATGGCCAACTTGAGCCACGCTGAGCTTTGGAGGCACCGAGCATCTCTGTGTGCTGGCACCCAAACTCACCTGCTGCTCCGTCACGGCTTTCCCTGCAACTCCCGCTGCTGCCGGAGAACAGACTCGCATCACTTGGGTTTTGAAGGACCCCAGCTACAGCAGAGATTGACACAGGAAAACAAAAATCACTGATAGTTGATATCAGCTCTGTTGGTCTGCTCTACCCATCGCTCTAGCTCACGCACCATTTTCACCTTGGCGAGGGTTCCCTGACACCCCTGCTCTGACCCTGACGGCTCGCACCCCGCTGGCAGCGAGGCACTGTGGTTAATCACATCCACGACATTGCCTACGAGGTGTGATCACCAGCACCACGCACCGGGGAGGCTGTCGGCTCCCCGCCACCAAGGGCGACGTGACCCCTGAACATCTCCTGCTGCCCTCCTTCTGCTGCGGGAGGATTACGATGACGGGGGGCCGGTGTACATCGCAAGGGACAGACCACCTGAGCCAGGCAGTTGCTCCATCCCAGGCTCCAGCGGGGATTTCCCATGGCTGACACCTATTTCTTCCTGTGAAACAGCTGGGGCAGGCTGGGGACAGCTGGGGATGTCACCCCCTCCTCTCTGCAGGAGGTGACAACCATTCCTGTCAAGGTTAGCATTTAATGCTTCTGTATCGCAGCTGGTGCTGGCTCCTCCTGGGGCTTCCACAAACGGCTGCCCCTGTGCTAACCTATATGGCAGACCCAGAAGTCCTCATCTGCCCTTAAAAGCTTGAGGCTGCCCTTCAGCTCCACTCTGCACAAAAACCAGGGTTATTTTCCAAACATGTTCATCAAACCACTCATAGCTTTTTTCTGTTATTTCTTTTTTCATGGACTGGGTTTCCCAACAAATTCACACTAGCAAAACTGTGTGTTGCAGTTTAATGGGGGGGGGCACAACTTCCTTGTGCAAAGCATGGATTTATCCTGGTGATCTAGCATGATGCTATTCTGCAAAGGGCTGTCTCTGCCCGGAGCAGCATTGCCGAGGCACGGAGGAGGGTTTGCATGGGTCCCGGACAGCATGACTACGATTATAGAGAGTATAGTGTGTTTCTGCATCCTACTAAAGTCACCACATCTTCTACAACGCCGACACAAATCCTGTGGATAAGCCTATTCCACTGCACCCGATGTCCAGTTAAGCCCCGTGCTAGGGTTTGGTGCTCAGGACTCTGTGTTCCCTCTCCCGCACTCAAACACGATGTCCTTCCCCATGGGAGAACCCGTACTTTTGTGCTGCCTGCAGCCCAGACAGCAGGATGCTCCCGTCCCTGCCTCTCCCTACCTGCTCCTTGGCCCGCCCCAGCTCTGCTCGCAGCAGGCGCTCCCTGCGCCCCATCTCCTCCAGCTGCAGAGTTTGCCTGGCACAGGCCTCTCGCAGCTCCTCCTCAGCCTGCAATGACGAGAGCATTTGCACATCAAAGCGATACCCAAAAATCATGCCACAAGCACTTCTACCCCAACTATCCACTATTTACGTCAGATGACTTTAAATATAGCTTTGAAAGAGCAGGAGACCGGCAGCAATCCTTTTGCAGGGGGTGGGCTCGCAGCATCAGACCCTTAGTGCTGCTCGTGGCCTGGGTTTGGTCCCCAGGACACCATCCACCCATCCATGGATGCCTGTCCCCAGGACACCATCCATCCATCCTTAACACACCGCTCACATAGGGCAGTCTGCTACCCGAGTTATCTTCTTCCCCCGGGGTCCGTGGCGGAGCTCAGCACATTTGGAGCCCCTGCCCGTACAACGGGGCTTGTTGACCTCGTCCCACACCTCTGCCGCCCGTGCCAGGCAGCCGAGGTACCTGCCGTGCCCTCGCCAGGCCGTGCTGCAGACCCCACAGCCGGACGGGTACCTTGCCTTTCTCAGCCAGCTGCTTTTGGATGCTCTCCTGCTTGGTGCAATACTTCTGGACTTCTCCCTGCAGCCCCTCCACGTCGCGTTCCAGCTCCCTGATGCGCTGCAAGAGCCCCAGCACAGCAGAGAATCTCACCAGAGGAGCTGGGCATTGCCTCTCTGGAGGACTTTAACTGACAAGCAAGACATTTTCCCCATTTATCCCATTTTGTTTACCCTGGAATTCTCTTCTAACCTATATTTACTGCAGCTTGATTGGCTTTCAAGTGGCATTTCAATCTTATTTCTGACAGCATTCTCCTGCATTGTAATGCAGTGTTACATTTTTTGCAGGAGTTTACGCTTCTCCGGTTCGTTATGCACAGTAGGTGCCTTCTATTACAGGAGCCGGATTCAAAACAACTCCCTTCAAATGCCCAGTTAATTATTCTCTTGATGATGCATTCCCGCAGCCGCTGCTCTCCCGCATGCTCCATCACCCCAAATGACTTGAGACTCACTTTTAGGCACGCCATTACTTCTCTCTCTCCAAGTTCATGCTTCAGTTCCTCTTTAATTCTAGAGCACTAGAATGAATGGCAACCAAGGAAAAAAAAAATCATCAGGGCAGGCAGATCATTTCTGCAGCAAATGTCAACATATACTTCACTAAGTGCTCAGATACCTAATGGGTGGCTGAGTGCCCATGATGGAGCCATCAAGGCACTGAGAGCACAAGAGTATCTGCAGCTGGAAATGCTCATATTAAAGCATTGCCTGGCTGAGAGAAGGACAAACATCTTCAGGGAGTACCTGACAGAGAGAAATTCCTCTGGCCTTTGAAATGGTATAACAGGCATGGGGGAAAAGGATGCAGGAAAATAAATGCTTCTTCAGAACATCCACAGTAAGCTGAACATGACATGAGCAGACATTTCCAGGCTAATCATCACTGTATCAGACTGTGCCTTTCAGTTCTGTTTCAGGGTATTGGTGCTTCAGAGACCGACCCTGTCCTGCCTACCCTGAGCACCCGGGTGCCTCTCCCACAAGCCTGCCTGCACCACCTCCCACCTCCCTCTGGGGCTTTCCACATCCATGGAGTGGGGAAAACCACAGAGGGATGCTCTGGGATGTGCTCTCTTCCTCGACACGAGCGCTGTGGGCCACCAAGTGCCACCAGCCACCCAGCAGGATGCTTCTCCTCCCGTACACAGCAGCTTGAGTGCTCATGCATATCCCCTTTCCGCGGGTTAAAGGGCTGAGCCTTGGCAAAGCGGGGCACAGCATTCATCTCCAGAGAGCTGCTCGGGGCGGGGATGCTGGGCCAGGTACAGGCTGGCAGGTGTGGTGACCCCTGCCTGCACCCCAAGGGTCCCACACATCTTTTCCATGATTTAAAATTCACAGTGAATCACTGAAATCTGCCTGTACAGTGCCCAGTCAGGCAGCCAACACGCAGCGCCCACTCTGTGCTTAATTATGCAGACGATGCAGCTCTGCCAGATGCAGAGGAAGCTGCAAATACAGAGAAACAACCTGCTGCACCGGCCGCTTTCTTTAAGGGACAAAGCAGGCTGGGCCGCAGGGAGCCACACGAAGACGGGGTTTCCATGGCTCCTCGGGAGGATCTTGGCACGAGTGCTTCGTGCGTACAAACAGCTACTGTGCTCGCAGCAATCCAGGGCACACAGTACCTGAATGCAGAACAAGGTGGGGGGGGATCCGGCTGGGGAAGGTGACACCGCTCTGGGGACATCACACGACACCTCGGCACAACCGTGGCCCCGTCCCAGAGGTACGGCTCTGCAACTTGTATTTGCATGCAGCCAGGACCCTCACATCACAACTGCCCCCATAAACAGCCACACAAATAGCTGCTACGCGCCTTAACAGAGAGGAGTGTGGCCCTTCTCAGCGTTAACCCTCACGTGAGACTGTAAATTACGGAGCCCGTCATTAGGGATGTTGACCTTGGCAGAAACGACTGCTAGCTGATTGTCCTTCACTCTGTTTTCCTTCTTCATTTTTTCAACGTCTTCCTTGAGTTGCTGGATTTTCTGCTCCTTACTGGCAATCTCCCTTTGCAGGCTGGTCACTAGACCTGTAAAACCAGCTGTGGTGAGAGGCTACCCAAGCACAGCCCTGCAAAAGCCCTCTAGCCACCTCCCCCTTTGACAAGCATCGGCCTTGGACAGCTTTTGGCACGCCGCGCTGGCCATTGCTCTGTGACAGCATCACTAACAAGCTCCTCGGGGCCTCGCAGCACATGCTCCCTGAAAGATGAGCAGCTCTTACAGATCTGTTTTTGCTGCCTTACTATGTCAGATCCACGGCTCTGATGCCTCCTCCCTGCCAAGCAGTGATACTGCTCCCTTATCTCGGGCAATGAAATCAAGCAGAACAGTTTTGCTAATCTGAATGCATTACCCAAGCCAATATTTTGCGCACGCACAACATTCCTCGTGCCTGATAAAGGCAGGGATAAAGGCCATTGGAAAGGCTTGTGGTTTGAGGTGGCCTTTGCAGCCAGGTGCAGCCCCACGGCAGCTCGGGCGGGGGGCAGGTCTCCCCCCCTCGGGGTGCACAGCAGCCCATTGACCAGCACTGCTTTCTGCTGGCTCAGAGCCTGCCCTGCAATCAGTGCTCGAGGCTTTTTTCCCTACCAAAGTTCTCCATCCCATCACTCCCTGCCTTCGGTCCCCACACTGTCCCTCACCCCAGGGGCACTTGTCATGTCAGACACCGCCTGCAACTCCCGCAGAGCTTCAGGGCACAGAAACAGAGGTTGGATGATTTCTACAAGCTGCTACAAATCATTTGTTGTCCAGACAGTTTTGCCAATGCTCCTCATTATCAAGAACCAGTCCCAAACTGCTTCGTGCCCCTCCACAGAGCTCCAGGGATACAATACCTGAAGCCAAAGCATGGTCCCTCTTCAACTTCTCGCTTTCTTTCCTCAGCCTTCCAATCTCCAGGTCCCTTTCGTAGAGGGAATGGCTGAAAACCTGGCTTGAGCCTTTCTGCAGGCTGCTGATCTGCAAGACACAGAGTCACCCCCATTCCTCACCGGATCACTTATTAACTCTATTACAGCCCCCTTCAGAGACGGAAATCTGGCACTTCCAGGTCAGTCTGATGGAGTTACTCTTCAGCATCTTTGACTAACTCTCAGCAGTCATTGCTTCGGATAGGACCACCTTAGACTGGTTTTGGCCATTCACACTGAAATCCTAATATAAAAGGCCCATAGAAGCACTGTCTCCTGCTGTCTGCCATGCCAGGAATCTATGGCTGGGGCTGGGTGACACTGAAATGCCTGCAGACCTATCGCCTGCTCAGGCTATATGTATTTATTACCACAAACGCAGATCTGGAGCTGCTAATAACTCACATTCACATTTCTGCTGCAAAGACAGTTTTTGCAGTCCCTACTGGAAATCAGGAGCGGGGAACAGCCTGTGCTATCCACTTTGGCATATCATCACTGCACAGACAGCACAAACACGCTTCCCACTGCTCAAATGACCGGTTTCATGTGGCAATTACTAGAGGGTACAAAAGCGCAAATCTGCAGGCGGAAGATGCTTTTGTCAGAGAAAGGAAAGCTGCTGGGAAGACAGGCACTGCACATCGCCTCATCCCAGTGCAGTAACAGCAGCAATGCTGACAGCACCCCAAAACTAATCACCTCCTCTCCATCAGGAACCTGCTTATCAAAAGCTCCTCTTCACAACAGACAGTCAGGATGAGCACAAAGCATTTCACCGCCTCCGTCAGACCCAGGATTAGATGGGAGGGCAGGATGCCGCTGGGATGGGCTGGCAAAGATGCCCAGCTGCTGACCTGTGTGCCTCGTGTCGGACCGACACCTTGGATTGACCCTTCTCCCATGCTGGAGGTACTCAGGAGGACTCTGTCACTGCCTCTCCAGGACATTTTCTGAGGTCTCATAAAGCGTGGGTGCGTGCTAATGACACATCCCTGGAGAAGAAATATAAGCCTTCTCTCCTCTACCCAGCCACCTATTTTCAGCAGGATGCCCAGGGGCTGCACTGCCTTTGGGATGGGTTTTCCCCTGCAAACACAACCACGCAGTCTGCTCCAGGGGCAAGAGGGGCGAGGGGAAAGCAAGCAGCCTGGCTGCCTGGCCCATGGTAGCCGTGTGTGCCTTTTCCCCCCAGAAGACAATTATGCTTCTGTTTCCCTCCTTGCTGCAGCATTACAGATCCTGCCACAGACAGGGAAATTTATTTCCCAGCTTCTTCAAGGGAAACTTGCACAGAAAGCAAGCAAATGTGCAAAATAAAACCACTGCAAGAAAAAAACCCTGTTCCTCATTTCCCTGGGTTTCAAACAAGCGACCTGTTCCTCCTAAAACCTGGGTGTTAAACTAAAAATACATCTACTACTACCAGAGAGGTATTTTTCCCCTCGGTGCCTCTTAAAGCATTCGGTACCTGTTCCCTCAAGGCTTTGGTCTCCTCCGTTTTGGCTCCCAGCTCTCGGTCGAAGGCGAGCAGCTTCTGGGTCAGCTCTACCTCGTTCCTCGCCGCAGCCTGAGCCAGGGTCTTTGCCATCGCTGCGATCTCATCCTGCAGATTTCTTATCACTGCATCCTTCTGCTTTGATTCTGTTTCCAAACCAGAGGGGCGACCAATTTCCTTCTCCAGGCGCAGAAGCTTTTCACCCTGTGGACAGATTTCAGGTGCCATCGGTCACTCTCCGGTTACGGTGACATCGGGCTGCCTGCTCCGGAGGTACTGACCCGTGGCCATCGACCGCATGGACCTGCTCGCCCTGGTTTCCCACATCCCGCCGTGCCCCCAGCAGTCCCTGCACCCCTCTGGGACTCGCTGTTGGACACACAACCATTTGGCAGGGTTTGCCTGCTCTGCCTGAGAGCAGGACAGCGATCGCATCCCTCACACCTTCCCCAGAATCACCTTCTCCTGGGGGAGGAAATCCGCGTCGTGAGTCCCCAGGGAAGGGGCTGCCCCCACACCGCTCGCACCATCACCTGAGACGCTGGTCGAGACTGGAAGAGATCAAAGAGCACAGCAGCAAATGTCAGCATGAGAACTGGCTGCAGGCAGCAGTGAAGCTTCTTGCAGCATCCCTCTCGCTTGTCTCAAAACTACGCTGAGGCAGTGGCTACAGTCCATGAGCTCAGTTCACAACCAGAGGAGAAACCAACTATTTGGCACTGAAAAGACACCAGTGCAAACAGTCTGCACAACAGAGAGGAATAATACACCTCTGGGAACCAAAAAAACCTCAACGGCAGCAGAGACACAGCCGAGAAAGGCTCCTCTGGTTTTTCAGCATTACCCAGCCCTGCAGAAAGAAGTTACACTTTCTTTTATGGCTTTCTGTGTGTGATTAGCTACGCCCACTGCAATCAGATCCTTTTGGCTCTATTTCCCCAAAATCAGAAGAATATGTGCTAACTTGGAGCTCGCGCTTCCCTCCCTTTACCTTCACTGTAATTTCAAGTTCTGCCTGTCCACACATCTTTATGTGATGCTGCTGGGACTGTGTGGTACTGCCTCTGCGCTGGAGCACCAGCTGTACTTTGGCACTTCACTGTTGACTTTGTACTGCTCACGACTGCTCAAACAACCCAACCCCAAACCAGGAAAACAACATGATTGTGTATCAGGCAATAACAAGCCACATTCATGGCAAAAGTCTCCTTCTCCAGCTGTACTACTGTCCCAGAGCCTTGCCTCTGCTCCACCACTATCTCATACTGTATTTTCAGAAGCATAACAGCTATAGACCTCAATTAAAGTTCCTGTGCTCGAGGCAGCCAGTAACTGCACTTCAAAGGAGGAAAAAACATCACTTCAAAGAGGAGACAGGAATAGGTGCATGAGTCACCAGTGCAGAAAAAGTTAGTCATCGCCCTTCCCAGTCACACACAAGGAAAAAGGAAAAGGAAACGTCCGTCTCAGCTACGAGGGCAATGACATTCCCCTTTGTATGTCACAGCCCATTTCTTAACTGGCCCAAATGCCACCGAGGACCACACACGGTCTCCGATTGGCTCCTCTGAACTCACACCCAGTTGCTGGCAAGGCTCGTCAACGTCTCAGCTCGTCTCAAAACTGCCTCTGCTTGGATCAACCCCACTCAACGCTGAGTTGCTCCAAGAGGACTCCAGGCTACAAACCACCACGTTTGGCAGCGGGGAGTACCTGGCCTCACCGTGGAGATCCTACTGAAAGCGCCCGGTGAGATGGTGGTGGCCGCGCTCCGAGCCCTGGCGCTCACGGGTCGCTTCCGCAGCGGCGGGTGGGGCGTGTGGCCAGCGACTCCGGGAGCCCAGCTGCCAGGAAAGCTGGGGGGATGCTGCCCCAGCAGCAAGGGGAGGCGGGGAGGAGATGCAGGAGTCGAGGGTTTGGGCTCCGCGACCACCTGGAGTTGCCCGGTCCACGTGGTGCGACGTTTCACGGGGGGATAGGAGATCTGCGGTGGGAAAAGGCCACAATATCAGCCAGGTTTTAGGAAGGTTTTTAGCCCCTGATGGAGTGCATGATGTTGTACAAAACCCTGGCACTGAGCTGAGTGGAAGCAGAATTTTAGTCCTTTCCGATTTCCACTGCCCAAGTATCAGCAGGAAGCCCAAATATTTTGCTGAAAGTGAAAGAAATTATTGGGATCTGCTGCTTTGGGAGCTCTTCCCTCTCTCTCTAGATTTGACCACCCTAACGCTGCATGTCATTTGAGACATCTGGAAGCCCTCCTTTCACGCCTCTCCTGGCTCACACACCAGGTCCTACCCTGTCATCTTGCCTCTCACTGCACTCCTGGCTTGCATCACATTTATCAGACCTTACGCTGAGCGTGTCAGACACATAATTAGGACATTATCTGCTATTCTCCTTATGAGCAGAGCTTTCCAGTACGGTAGAGACAAGCCACCATTAAGGTCTCGTACATCAGCTTACACGTAGCCCTCAATTACAAGGGCTGAACTAAACGTCTGCCTACGTGGTCTTGGACCTGGCCTGGATGCAGACCTCCAACACCCGCTGTTATCCTGGCATCCTTCTGCAACGGAGCCAAAGACCCCAGCGCACGCTCCCCTCTACTCCAGCACCTTGTCTTCTCCCAGAGCACGTGTCAGACCCGCTGTTTTTGCTACCGATGCTACCCTGGGCGCTTGCTCACAGCTGGATTCCACTGTAGCATTACGTTGTCCCTTCCTGGGCACTGGTCCTGCGCTCTGAGGCACGGCAGGGATGTGACTCCTACCTCTTTACAACACGTTCCTCTAACAGTACTGAAAATGAGAGAGATCTCCCTGTATTAGACACCACAAACACTTCACAGGGTGCAACACAGAGGTGATTTATGCTCTGCAGTCGGCAGGGTCAGGCTTCAAAGCTATTCCACCAAAGGAGGATCACAGAGCCCAGAGCAATGAAGAGGCACCCGCAGGGCTTCCTCTGTGTCACGGTGCAAAACTGCTTTTCTGGGCACATCCTACACATATAATTTTGAAAATTAAAATGCTCACTGCTCCAGCAGGAACTAGCTTTACCTAACCAGCACTGGCACCCCAGCTGCTCTGGCTTCATCTGCAGCTGAGCATTTTTTAAATTTCTCTTAGCCAAGGCTTTCTGGACAACTTTGGATTCAGCAGCTCAGTTTGCTACACCAGGAATCTTGCCAAGACCTCCAACCCCAGTATCTGGGTGCACAAACTGGCTGACTCCAATTCAGTTTTATTTGTACGTGGGCACTGCTAGAAGACCAGGCAATGCGACTCCCACTACCGGGCACACTACACACACAGTTTTTTGGGACTCTGTCTCAGTATCTATTTTATTGGATTCCTCAAGAGCCAAAACAATACTGGAACTTATCAATCCTTAACTGTATAATAACCCAAAAGCAAAATGCTAGTAAGTCGGGCTGATGGTTGGACTCAATGATCCCAAGGGTCTTTTCCAACCTGAATGATTCTGTGGTTCTGTAAGTAGCTTTTGAGGAAAGATAAAATGCAAACAGAGAAAAAGGACATTTTTCCAGACCTACCTCTGCTCATGTCCAACGTGCTTGTTGGGAAACCTGTCCCGTGCTACTCCTTTTCCCTACTGAACTGCCCGAGTTTCTTCAGCAGAGGGAGCTCAAGCTTTTCATTCCACCCCCCCTCAACCTTTCCGAAGAATCGCCCAGACAAGCCTGGGAGCCTGTTCCTGCTCCCGGGGCCTTCCCTGGGCAGCAGCACCAACCCCTCCCTTCCCTGGGGAGCAGCACCCACCTTTCCCTAGGGAGCAGCACCCCATCCTTACCTGGGCAGCCCCATCCACCACCAGCTCGAAGGATGCTCCCCCCGTGCCGAAGCGCAAGGTGTCCCCCGGAATCACTTTCACGGCCGCATTTTGGACCTGGCAGCCGTTGACGAAGGTGCCGTGGGGGGAGTTGAGGTCCTGAAGGATGAAGCTGTTGTCCGAGGCTCTGAATTCGAGGGCTGCGTGATGATCTGCTACACCTGCGGACTGGCAGCGGGCAATCAACGGGCAAGCAGGGAAACCTGCCGGAAAGCAGCTCAGGTTTTGTTACTCATTTGCCGAACCCCCCTCTCCTTGTTGTGCGTCAGCATAAGCAAGCTGGCAGCCCCCACGCTTTGCACGGACCCCAGTGCATTCCACTCCCTACATCCAAACCACCACCCATTTCACAACAGTCGGCTTCCTCGCCCCTACCTGCAGGACGATGTCGGACCCTTCGTGCCTGCCTATCATCGTGGTGCACGGTTTCAGCTGAACACACCCCTCCGAGCTCCTTAGAAAGGCTTGCATTGTCCAGCTGCTTCCCCTGCAAGGCTTGCATTAAAAAAAAAACAACTCCTCATTTAACAATCCCCCATCCAACACATGCAACAGAGCCACGAATGTCTCAACCAACTCGTGCACTAGAAATTGTACAAAATCAACCCAAAGGCGGCTCTGCCCCGGCTGGCAGCATGGCCACAGCCTTACAGTAGCCTTGGAAACTCCGGCCGCACTGGAGCCCGCTGCTGCCCTCCAGGGTGCGTTTTGTTCTTTGTTTTGTTTTGGTTTTTATCCCTTTTTCCAAGCAACTGGCCCGGCAGCACAACACAGCTCCGCTCCGGCGCTGGCCACAGCTCTCCTTGCCAGTGGGTGACATGCACAGGAACGTTTCCTCACGTATCAAAAAACTCACAGGGGGCCGCACAAGCTGTCAGTGAACATTTTTTTTTTCTCTTTATTACTTATTTTTTATTTAATACCATGCACACATGCACAAACAGGTCTCGCAACCTCAGGCAAGTGGATAAATATTGCCACCTGGTGATGGGGACCCCGTCATCCATCGGCACATTCCTCCATCAACGTGCCTTCATTCCAGGCTGTCACAAACCCTTTTTCAGCAGAAAAAGGGAAAATAACACACCCACCACCAACAACCAACCCCCAGCAGCCTCTGCTTCAGCCTCACCGATGCCGGCAACACATGAGCCTCTTTCTCCCCATCCAACCAACCAACCCCAACTTCCCAAACCTGTTTCCCCTTCGCTGCCGGCAAACAGTACCCCAAATGACAATCCCTAATTAGCACGGGCTCCCACCACTGCACTCTGCTAATTCCCATGCCTTCCCTCCATTGCTTTCTGAGTTTTTAAGCACGTCTTTCAAGCGCGACTGCGGTTGGAGGTGGGTGGGTTGGTGAGCTGGGCTCGAGCACCCGCATCCCCCCATGGGTTTGCGAAGGAGGGAAGCGCATCAGCCCTATATTGTCCCAAGCCACAGCATTTCCCTCAACACCAGTGTTGTGCCATACACAACACGACTATAATCCTGTTGAAAAGCAGCCCAGGCCTGCTGGAAACAAGCCTAAACCTTGCATTTTTGTTAACAGCAAACCTCAAGATCGCTTTTTGGCCCAGTTCTGCTCCTGCGGGTGAGAAACTCCCACATCATCTGGCTGAAACACACGGGAAGAGGAGCACAAATCCACCCTTCGGCCAAACCCGCATCGTGCTGCAAGAGCAGCTACTGCCCCACTGTGCTGCAAGTCAACAGCGAATCCATTCGGATGCACGTATGCAAAACCACAGCGCTTCCCCCTGAAAATAAATTGCCCACCTACAAATATCCTGCAAACAAAGGTTTCCTGCTATTCCCAGGGCTGCTCCGATACTTGGCAGGACCCGAATGCCAACCCCAGACAAAGAGGCTGCTCTGCTGACCGGGGGCACGCTCAGCTGCGCTGTGGCCATTCAGCACCTGCAAACAAACCTACAAACAAGACTGTTGCAGAACAGCTAGCAAGCCCTGCAAGATTTTATCACGCTTAATTTTAAGGCAGAAGCAGCAGATTTTGCAAAGGAGCGCTCCTCTGCAAACCAGAGAGTGGTACTTTGGCACGTGCCCCAGTGCCGGCCCCCGCTGCCAGTGTTTTCATCCCTTCCTTTCCTTCCAAGGGCTTTGCACTGAACACAGCAGCCAAGGTTTTCCAGCCCCAACCCAGCACTGCAGTGATGCTTTTTAAAACTAACAACCACCGGGCTTCCTGGGTTGCGTTAATACCAGGTCCACACACTTTGTGAGTTGCCATTGAACCCAAGTGACCTTCCAGAGACGCCGAGATACACGTGCAACCTTCAACACTGCGTGGGGAAACATCCTGACTTCTCACCTACCAGCGTGTCTTACCTGGGAACAACAGCCGGAGGTCGGTGTAGGGTGTGTGTGGAGGAGACGGCTGGGCGCTCTCCCCTTTCTTCTCCCCCACACTTCAGCAATAACTATTCCCTTACAATTATTACAGTGCCACGGGGATGAGCCATCCTAAGACAGCGACGCTCTCAGCTTTGGGAGCACTCGCACTTCTCAGCATCCCATGTCTCCCTCTGCTTTCCAAATACTGTCACAGGACAAGTATGCAAGTAGCCAGAGATGCTCATTAGCCATTTGGGCATCCTTGGCATAATTACTACATGAGTCACAGCCCGTTTCACTGCAGTCACTGCACTCTGTATCATTTTTCCAGCTCTTTTTCTACATGAGACATTGGAAAAGATGCTTTTGACAGTCTATTTCATTAAACAGGACTTTCTGGCAAAGCAGCTCAATGAAAATTCAACTCCCAACTGCTCAGACAAGAAGCTTCACTTTTATTAAGATTTTCTAAGACAACTGTTAGGGTTGTGTTTCTTCACCAGGGATAGAGGACTTCATACCTTGCCTCCCGCTGCGGGCAGGCTCTTAGGGGTACACACACCTGGAGCTGCACCACCTTTCCAATCCCTCAGCAAGAACCACATGGGACCCTGTTCCCCAAACCCCTCCACCTGGGGTATATTCTTCTACTCTTTTTTTTTTTTTATCTTCAGTAAAGGAGTCCCTTATTTAATGAAGTTATTTGGCCCATCTGAGATCGTGCCTTGGGGCACAGCACAGTGAAATTCCTGTGATACAACAACTTAAATTAAGAGAGACAATATGAAATAATAACTAACAAAAGAAACTGTTACATGGATTTGGGCCAGCATCCCTTCTTTGTCTTTGTTTTGGTCACTTGCACTCCTCTCGTACCTTATATCAACCATACTGCCAAGTCAACCTCTGCTGAACTACATCAGTATCAGCATCACACCAACCGAGCCACATCCATCCCGGCAGCCCAGAGGCAGACAGCAGATCGGCCACGCCGTCATCTGCCACAAATTCATGGGAGATTCTGCTCCCTACCCCCACCATCAACATTCAGACCATACGAGGGAGCCCGTGGCTGATTATGCTGATGACTTTGTCCTCAGTCGCTTTGCTGGGAGGCGGCGGGGGGCCGGCATCCGCCCTAAAACAACCAACTATTGCAGAGTGCTCTGGCTTACAAACCTTGGGAAGGGCCAACCACGCACGAGTGCACACACACACACAAACACAATGTACAAAATATTTATTTAGAACAGGTCTGCTCGCACAGCACGCTCAGCAGTCGTTTCACCCTGCACACCTCCTGACAGCAGTGCGTTCAGCTCCCAACCCCCTGGATTTATCCACCTGCCTCAAACAGATTTGTGCTTCGCATCGGACCACAAAACACAACAGAGAAAGCAACTGAGGCAAGAAATCCATCTTCTCCCCGAGGAGCACAGGGCTCATTTTTAGCCCACTTCCCACCCATAAGCACAGGCAGACCTTGGCAGGAGTTGGGGCTGGCCCTGGGCCACCATCCCAGCCCCAGGCAGGAGCAGGGGAAACCTGTAGCGCTACTCTGGCAACACAGTTTCCCTTACTCAATAAGAAAAGGCACCAAAAAAAGGAGCGTTGCCCTTTTCCACTTGGAAAATCTTTGTTCAGTATCAGTTTGGTGGCTTGGAAAAAGTCTTGCTTGAGCAAGGGGAGAGCAGGTGAGAAGATACATTGAGTGGTCCTTATCTAAAACACCACAAATGACACTTTCAGTACTTCCAGCCCTCGGTTACTTCACAGCAGCAGACCTATCGCCATTCGGGCTTCTTTCCCCACAGTCTTTTGTGAAACCCTGTCTCGGGGAAAGCTTGCCCTGTCCCCGTGCTGCAGCGCTACGCACCCATCATGTCCTCCACATCACAGCTTCCAGGGAGCCCTGACTGCTTCTGCAACCACAGACCGAGCCCCTCTTAGTGTGGTTGTTTTAACAAACAAAAAAAAAAACACCAGACAAAAATCCAAACCCCCAGCAGCATCACAGATTCCTCTTTTTTTTAAGTTATTTGCTGCCTCTCTGGCGCTTTCTCCTGGATCTCCTCGTACTTGGGCGGAGGGGTCAGCGGCTCTATCGTGATAGGGGCGGTGCTGTTCCCCTCCGCGAGGTTCAGCCTGATGTCCTTCAGGTGCAGCTTCTCCGACTTGATCCTCCGGACCTTGAGCGGCTTCAGGCGCTTGCTGAGGCGCGAGCTGTGCCGGCTGGGCTGCCGCTCCGTGCCGGGCTCTGCGCCGGCAGCTCCCGACGGCTGGCTGCTCTCGTCGAGTCCCGTCAGCGATTCGTAGGAGGGCAGGGAGACGCTGACCCTGTTGCTCCTGTCCAAGTCTCTGGGCTCTGAGTAGCCTGTGTTCATCACCTCCTCGTAGCTGGGGACGTAGTACTGGGAAGATACATCTTCGTCCTCTTCTTGACTAGAGGGGGAAAAATTAAGGCTGTCAGTAGCACATCATTTCAGCTTCACTGGGGCAGGGGATGGAGAGAATAAACCCACTCCCCTGTCAAAACCTTAACAGATTATTTGCCCTTCTACATTGTACACCAGTTCCTTTTTGTTTGACAGAACAGATCCCAACCCTACCTATATTCAGGCACGTTTTTATTTCCTTGTGACATACGTCCGCCTTTGATCATCACTTTCTCTGCCCAAACACCTCTTCTTCTATTATACAGTGATTTCTTCCCCCAGCAGAACACCAATTTCTGTCCTTCCCTCTTGACAATCAGTCCAAATACGTTTGAAAGGGACATCACCATTTGTCATTTGGATGTCTTTTGTGTTGGGCATCTACCTTGAGTTTTTCTGCAAAGAGATTCAGGTCTGCAGTAACTGACATCTTGCCCCAGGCACCTGCACGAGGCCTGCACACACACACTTGGCATTTCTTTTGCATTATGAAGTTACCTTTACAACCTCACGGGGAAAAACAGTTTTCTGGGTAGATCTGCACACAGAGTCATTCTCTGCAGTCACCAACGGCAGCTCTCCCCCGCAGCATTCCCTAGGCAGCAGCTGGAAGAGCCACTGTCTCCTTCTGCCACCTCACACCCCACGCTGTCCCTGTGCCCCGCTGCCTCTCTCCACACAGGCACAGCCAGCGCTGGGGACCGCACCGATCCCCCACGCTGCCGAGAGGGCTGGGGACTCCTCCTGCGCCTGTGTTTGTTCAGGCCGTGCCTGCTGTGGCAGCAGCCTTTACTCCACTTGTTGAAGTTCCCTGAGCAAACACAGGAGAGCCCTGCAGACTCGCACCGGGTCTAAACACCCCTTCCAGCTACTGCCGAAAGGCTGCGTGGCACCTCCGGCCGCAGCCAGCGAGACAGCACATCCTACATCCCCAGCTCCTCTCCCTCCGCAGCCCCTCGCCCAGGGCTTGCAGCAGCCATCCTGCTCCTCGGCGTTAACCATTAACCACCGGCCCCAGCGTGCCCTCTCAGCACACTGACTGTGTACCAACAAAAGCAGGAGCGGCACGTCTCAGCAACGCTGGCCTGGCCACGGCTCCATCTGGCCCCCGCTTACATACAAACAACCCTCCCTTTCACCTACAGCACCATAAATACAGCTGGAGTCACTCCTTCTTGATCTCCACAACGTATCTGACCCCTAAACCATGAGACGTGCTTGCCTTTATTTTAGCATGTTCTGCCATCAGCCTTACCCTCCTCGCTCCTGAGCTCTTCGAGGAAGAATAACGGCCCTTGGTTTCATTCCTACACTCGATCCCGCTCCCTTTCTCCCCAAACAGGCTCACCTGTCCTCCTGGTGCGAGGGCTCTGCAGACGGTTGGTGCTGCACGCGAGCGATATCTTCGCTTTGCCTCTTCTTGTCCCGGATATTCAAGCAGATGGAGAGCAGCAGCAGCAGCACGCCCGCTCCCACCAACACATACGCCACCGAGAAGGTCTTGCTCTTCAAAATGCCTCCGGTGCCGCGGTCGGGCTTGCTGCTGTTCCCAGCGTGGGTGGTGGGTTTGTCGGCGGGGCCGAAGCCGGGGACGAGGTTCCAGACTGCCATGATGATGCCGAGGACGAGCATCCCCAGCCCTATTGCCGTCAGGGCGTAGTGCGAGCCGTTGGCTCGAGACTGGGCCATCGCTCCCGCTGCTGGCTGGCCAGTCGGGCTGCCCCCACCTTACAGCATGGCTCAGGGCAGGGGGGGTGCAGGCCGGCTAGCATGCGTGCAGTCCCCTCCCGCAGCAGACGGCGAGCTCTGGGAAGAGACGCAAAGCGATGGTTAGAGCTTGGAGGGATGCAAAGGCTACACAGCTACTGTTTCAGTAGCCAAAATAACATCGTCTTATTCTGCTAATGCTGGAAACCTAATTCCACCATGTCTGTGGGGAGCTCACGGCAGTCAGCAGCAGGATCCTTGCTGGTCGCTCTCATCGTGACCTGGGCATCAGCATCCATCCCAGGCTTGGCCTGGTTCCCTCCCTGCCACTCTCAGGCTCACGGCACAGAAAGGCAAGCACTGACTCTCTTCCTTCTTCTTCCCACCTTCACAGGAAGCTTTCGTTCAGCTACAGCACAGCCAGACACATTACATCGCACACGGATGTGATTCCCTCTCCACAAATCATGTACCAAAGGGCAAGGGGAGGCTCCTCTCTGGCCCTTTCCAAAACTCCTGCAGCGCTGCAGAAACTACAGCAAAACATTCGTGCTGATCCTAAATCCCCAACTTCCTGAGCACTGCGGGATCCTATCAAACTGAAACACCAAATCTGAATTTGACCCTTTGCTGTTTTCTCAGCTGTAATATCCACAAACCTTAGGAAAGAACCAAATAACTAACGTTTGCTATGGACTTAGACTGACCATCCTTAGGAGGGTGATTACTGACCTCTTCACAGCACCAAAAAAAAATGCTTCCAAAATAAATTTCACTGCTTAGAGAAATGCTCCACTCGTCGTGGAGCTGCGCTGCCTTAGACAAACAGCTGTTGTCAATGCAAACTAACCAGAAACAGCTCAGAAACAAACCTCTAGATGTACGAGTTCTCTTTTCCCCCTTTTCGAGACAGCAGGGCTGCCTGCGGTGCTGGCTGCCTGCCCTGCAACACCTCCCTGCCCGGAGAAGAGAAAGCAAAACTGCTGCTCTCCCTGCCAAGCCAGCCCTGCGGCTTCCCCTGGCCGCTGCCTGCAAGGGTTGCTCCAAACTCAAGTCCTCAGTGCATCCCACGGCTTGTTTCTGGCCAGTGCTTGCCCACCCCGGACTAACAGACACTGCGGTGAGTCCCCTGGCTGCATCCCACCGACCGGAGTGGACTCGGAGCCATCTGAGCACTGCCATGCCCCACCAGCCAGGCCACAGGTGGGAAGTCCTCCTCCACCACCTCGATTGAATAGCACCAGATGTGCTCAGTTTCCAAAAATAAACACATGGAACCGCATCTCCTGGCCGCTCACCTCCCTGACCTCGGCTTGCAATCCCTTCCTGCAAACCGTGGGCGAGTAACTCGGATCCCTGCAGCAAAGCTCCCCCCTCTCCAGCCGAGAGAACCTTGCAGCAGCTTCCCTGTTTTACGCATGTGCCAAAACCAGCAGGCAGCTGCGCAAACGTGCCAGGGTTTCCTCCTTTCTTCCCCAGCCCTGGCTTCTCGACGCTTGTTTGTGCTAGAAGCCACCCTTGGACACGCCGTTGCTGCGTGGTGTCTCCATATACACCCTCACCCTTCAGCGTGGCCGTCCAGGTCAACGGTCCCAAGCTTCACGTTTGCTTGTTCAGCTCAAGAGCAAGCCTAGATCGCAAGGTCAAGGGCCAGAATAAACCAGCATTCCCAGAAAACAGACCAGCTCCAGCTGCTTGCAGGAAAAGACACACACGCAAGCCTGGAGAGGAGAAATCTGCAGAGCAACTTCCCCGTCGCTGCCTGTGCCCCAGCACCGCTGCCAAAGCTCAGCGAGGGGTGTCCCGGCCCCACGTCGGGGCTGTCAGTGTTCACGCCAACCCGGGCAGGGAAAAGTCTTCGCTCCTGTGGTCTGCCCAGGGTTACCAGGTGAACACGAGCTGCCATACAGCACCAGCTGCCCCTTGGGGAAGGCATCCCCTGCCCCCCTTTAGTCTGGTCTTAGCAAGCTGAGGATGCAGCAAAAGCTACCTCTGAAAGGTCCACACCAACATCCTGAGAGCAATCCTCACTATATGGGCAGCTGTTGGGTTTCTCCCTTACCTATTTATCCAAACGAGCTCCCATCCCCAAGCTATTTGGCAAGGTGTTTCACAAACGGACATTGGCCAGCTGAGATTTCACTTGCAAACTGCTGTGATGGCTTTGGGGCAGAAAAATTGTGCTGCACGCACAGTGGGAAGAGAAAACAGGCAGGGCTGGTAACATCTACCCATGGTGTCTAAACCTCCTTGCCTGTTCCAAATCTCTCCATCTTCCCTTGGCACCTCACCCCTGGAAGTGAGCAGGATTTAAGCTTCTACATAAATCTCTGCGCCTGAAAGTTTTACGCAGATCCTTCGCTGTGCTACCCTGAAGCCTGGGAAATCAGATTAAGGCAGGAGACTTGACATACAAGTCCGTCTCTCCATTGAATTAGCTCTTCTTTTGGCTTTCCAGAGCGCTCTTATCTCTGCTTTTGCAGTAACCCTGGTGCCCTGACGTCAGCGGCCAGAGAAGGGAGCTGCTGCTGTCTCTGCCTCAGGTCCGGCATCCCTGGTGCTGCCTGGAGCAGCGGGGACAGCCCCGCCGAGATGGACACTGGGCAGCACAGCAGAAGGGTGCCGCAACTTGAGGGTTCGGGGAAGCCCCAAACCAACCACTCACCGTCAAAATCTCACTGTGGCCGGTATCTCCAAGGCGGCATCTGCTGTGGCTGTCCCGATCAGATGGGGTGGAGCAGCACACAGACAGTGCCATCCTCCCAGATCCAGCAACGGGGGAATTCCCTGCTCTGTGGTTGTACCTGTTTATTAATTCTCAAGGGATTTTTCCTCCATGACTTCCCTTATCTTCCATAACCGCTCCACTGCGCTCTCCTACTGCGCAAAGCCCCGAGCACCCGACCCTTACTCACCATGCTTACACCACACCAGGCGAGCCTGATCTCTTCTTGCCTGTGCCACGGAGCCCGCTGGCAACCTCCCCCCTCTGTCAGGTGCTTCAGCCCCGCTCCAGCCCCCGCCTGCCTGCGTCCCCTTCCCTCCACCCGCAGCATGGGGTCTTCCCTGCAGCCAGACCCACCTTCGCCCGGTCCCACGCACGCCTGCGGCCCTGCGCCACGCTGGCAATGATTTACACCAGGATCTCCAAATCATTAAACTCCGACCGGCGCGGCTGCAAAGCCGGGGGCGCCCGCGCCGCCTTCCACGCTCGGCTGGGCTTCCCACACCTCTCACGGGCTCCCTGCAGGCTGCCAGAGCCAAGGGACGCTTTGTGACTTCTCTTGGGACATTTCCAACTGTTAATTCGACACGGGAGGGCTCGGGGACAAGCCCTTTCTGGAGCACCGCACCCCAACGCGCCTGGACGCACCCCAAAGGCTTTTGGCACGGGTGCCCAAGGCGGGGCGGCAGCTGAGAGCATCTTCCCCTCGTCGGGAAACACCAGCCATCCACAACGAGGGTCCCACCACAGGGATGCAGATCCACCCCCCGCCCCCTCCCCGTAACAGAGTCAGCCCCGGATCACGCTCCACATCTCGGTGCTCCCGGTGAAACACCAACCCCGTCGGGGTGACTCACGAGGAAGCACGACACCCATCGCTGCCCACGGCGGCACCCACGCTCCTCTGCCCTCCGCAACCTTTGGATTTTTCCCCTCCCATGTCATGACATCACCTTCCCGCTCCTGCTCCAGCAGCAACACCTTTGTCATGGGATCACGAGAGATGAGTCTGCAGTTCGGGGAAAGGGTCAATCCCCGATGCAGTCACAGGGCACGGGACGAGCTCGCTCAGACTGAGCTCCAGGGCTTCCTCGCTGCCGAGGAGGAGTCGGAGCATGACACAGGGCTCACAGCGTGCCCCCAAGGAGCGACATGTCCCCTTGGAGCCTGCCTCCAAAAACCAGTCTGCAACTCCAGCACCAGTCATAAAACACGAGACAAATTTTCCAGAAAAATTTTGGCAAAAAGAAATCTGTTTTATGTAGATTTTTTTTTAAATACACGAGGGTTCAACCTACCAGCAACACAAAACTCTACATGGAGTCATAAAACCAACAGGTCAGGCAATTTTTTTTTTTTTTGCCGTTCTTGCTGGCTACATTACACCTGCCCCAGCAGCAGGGATGTTTCTGTCCAGATGCAGCTCAGGGGATGCAGGGAATTCCCCTGCCCCAGTGGGGAGAGAAATACCCAGAGATATCCCTCTGAGCTGGGAAGAGCAGCACGACTGCCCACTGGGGCAATTCCTCTTCCTTTGGACCATTACCCAGCCCATTTTAGAGCGTCTCACCAGGGAACTGAGAGACCCGGAGGGACAGCCCCGTGCAGACTAGCAGGGCTTTTCCACATTTTGCTGCTCATGCTTCCTGCCAAGAGTGCACAGGAATGCACCCACATTCATCGCTCTTGGCACTCCCTCCAGACATTTTAAGTTATTTCAACCTCTTTTTTTTCTTAAATTTTATTTTTAACAACTTCTCCTCAGCTGTGCTCTTGCAGACAGCACCAGGCGAGCAGCACTGTTTCCTTAAAGCCCCGCACAAGGTGCTCCCCCCACCCTGGTCCGGCGTCAGACCACCCTGGAGGGGAGCCCAGGGCCCCCAACCCCGCTGCTGTGCTTCCTGCAAAACAAGGGTGTCACGGGACAGCAAAGGCTGCCTGGCCCACTCCCGGGCTCAGGATGCTGCAATCTGCCCGGCCGGCCACCATGGCCACCGCAGCCACGCTGATGGCTACAGAATAACAGCCACGGGGCTCACAGAACGCCCCATTTGCACGAGGCAGCGCCCGGCCCTTCTCCAGCTGAAGGCACCTGCCTCCACCGTCATCCTTCCGAACTCCGGACACAGGCAGGCGATCAAGTCGCCACCAGTTTAAGAACTGGCATGGATTACACGAGCCCCAGTAACTGTATACCCCGAGCCTTAATCATCACTTAATCATCAAGCAGCCAGCCATTAGCTTGAACCTTGCCATCGACGTATGGGATACTGCCTTCCAGACTCTTTCTCTCCCCATAATTTCATTACAGCCATCAGAGCAGTGCTTGCTGCAAACCAGTAATGGACTCGGACACAGAGTCCTTTTCAATTTATACTTAAGGACGTTGCCCATTTATTCCTGTGGATAATGCTGCTGCTGCAGCCACCGAGGCTGCGCCGGCACAACCCCACAGCTGCGCCGGAGGTCAGCGAGCCGTCGCCGTGTCCCAGACCGTTGTGCAAGCAGCGTCCCGAGGCTTTTCCTGAGCCTGGCTCACCCATGTAGCTGGTGCCAGCCTAACACCTCCGGGCCAGGCTCTGCTAAACCAGAGATGGGGCGGGGGGGGGGGGGGGGGGGGGGGTTGGGGTATTTGCCTCCATTCTGGCTAGAAAAGGGAGTTGAATTGCCAGCCTACGCTGTGCGCCCAGGCCTGGGAAAGCACGCCAGCCTGGGAAAATCCCAGCGCTTTGACTTTGTCTCCTTCCTGCTTTTCTTTTGACTCCACTTTGCACCTTTTTGTTTGTTGGGGTTTTTTTGTTGGTTTTTTTTTTAAATTTTCCTAATCTGCTGTTTCCTGCTGAGATAAAGCCATCCCTCCCAGCAGCCCTCCCCTGCTGTTTGGACTGTGACCTCTCCCCCTCTCCATGCTGGACAACACACTCTCCTCCTCTGGAGCCTTTCAGCGCTTCTAGACATCATCCATCTGCCTTTCTGATGTCTTCCGAAGCCGAATCCATCATTCCCACTGCCTCGGAGCACTTCCCAGCCCTCCTGGAGTGCTTTAAGCAGCTCCTGTCACACCATGGGAGCCCCCCGAGCCTTATCTTCCCTCGCTGCAAGCCACTAACCCGAGATGCCACGCTGCCATCGGCCTCGCCGCTGCTGCCTTCCTCATCCTCAGCCTGGACTTTAAGCAACGTCCTTCCTCTCGCTGTGCCCCGCTGCAGCATCGCCTCTCCCCGCGCTTTTCAAACAGCCTTCTCCGACGAGCAAGACCCACAAACAAAAACCTGCTGCAGACGGCAGAGAGGAGCCAACGGGGCAGAAAGGGAGAGCTGGGCGATGCAGGGGGAGGGATGGAACCAGCCGGGCAGCCAAGCGACACGCGGCGGCCAGGCACAAAGCCGCAGTGTTCAGCGAGGCAGGCACAGGTATTTTAACAGGGATGGAGGTTTGCCGGGGGATTATGCCACTGCACGCTCCCTGCACAGCTCACGCAGGATATTCAGCTGCTTCAGCAGAGCCTCGACACCCGTTTCTGCCTAATAAATACAACAGGAACAAGAAACACATGGAGCAGCGTTCAGGAGACAGACACGTACCTGGGCTGCCGGAGGGATGCCTCTGGCCAGGAGAGCGACAGACAGCCCTGCCCAGCCCTGGCCTCCCGGGATCTCCGTGGGAGCGTGGCTACAGGCACCACCGCTGTGGCGCCGAGCGTCACTGACAGTCAGCTGTCTTCAGGGCACCGACAGCCAAACCTTCTTCCTCAGGCACTTCCCGTCCTGAGGATTTTCCCACCCGTGTAATTACCCAGAAATAAAATCAAAGGCACCTCACATACTTCCGAGCCATTTTGGCTGAGGGCTGGGTTCACCAGTCCCACACCCATGCATTCCTTATTGCCACCTGGGAGGTTTCCCTTTCTGGCTGTCACACCAAGACGTCCAGGGCCTTGGATGGCCGTAGGATGCTCGGCTATATTGTAGAGGGATGCGTGGCCACAGCGTCCCACCGAGCAGCGGCTGAGGTCTGCACCGGAGGAGCTTTAAGGAGCCTGAAAGCCAGGACCACACCTCCTGCTGCAGCTTCATCTCACCCAGGCTCCACCACGCAAAGCCGAGGGCAGCTCGTCTCACACGGGACGTGCTCACAGAAGGGCTGATTTCTGCTCCCCCACAAACCCAGCTACGCCGGGCTCACCCCCACCACGTCACCTCTAAAAGCAAATACCATCTTTGCAGACAAACTGCTTTGGGATGGCAGTGCTGCTCCCCCAGACCCGGGGAGCTTCAGCAGGGCACGGGCGACCCTTGACACGGGGTCCCCTTACACACAACCTCCGCAGCAGCAAGGCTCCTCCACCTACATCCGTCACACCGGTGCTGCGATTCCAAGACAGCCCATTTTCAAGCCAATATGGGGGAGAGACACTGGGATTGCACCTGACACACACGCAGGGCTGGCTTAAAGGAAAACAAACCACCCAGGCGAAGCTGTCAGCAATAAAGTCAATAAACCCATCCGCCAGCAGTTACGAGTCCCAGCACGGGGCTGACAGAGGCCACGCTCAGCACGGGTGGAGCGGGGCCAGCAGTCTTCCTCCCCTCCCAGCCACCAGCACCGGGCTACGGTAACTCGCAGCCCCCAAGAAACACCCACCTGATGGGCCTCGCCTTCCAAACCAAGGATACAGCAGCTCTTTCCTTGCCCCTCAGGACAACGCAGGAATTAATCATCGAAGCAAACAGTGATAGGAACTTGCTAAAATGATCCTGCCTGTCACGACCTGTATCCCAAAACGCACCGAGGAGGGTGCGTGCCAGCCCAGCGCACACCTCGGCTGACTAACCGCATTCGCTGCGGGCCGTGGCTTCACCAAAACCCCTGCTGGAGCTCCTGACTTGCTTTCACAGTGGGATTTCTTTCTAAAACAACGCTCAAGAGGCGTTCACAGATTTGCCGGAGCCCTTCAAAGCCCCAGGCCGCTCTTTCTTTTACACTAACGGCACAATAAGGAGAACTGAAACCCCACTGACCTGTGTTCAGTTCATAAACCGCCCGGCACGGACCTGCCCTGCACAGGTTTCCTTCTCTTTGTCTTTGTTTGCTTTCCAAACAGACTCCCCGCACACACCGTCCCTTGCGCCTTCCCGGGGACTAACGTCTTCGAGCAATGGGCTCGTGATACGTCACCCCCCTGCCACGCTGCCAGCCGTGGGAACCGGCCGCGGAGGCACCGGTGGGTCTGGCGTGGGGCTCGTCTCACGCCCTCCCCTGCTCCCGACACTGATGCTGCTGCAGCTGATCCTTCCCAGAAGGGCTGCTACTCTTTTCCTGGCTCTTACAAAGGTCACCCCGATACCCGCAGGGGCTGCCGGGGTGCCCCAAGCCCACGTGTCACGGACGGGTGACCCCCCTGACACCCCAACCCTCGAGCACCCGCTCGCCCACACCCCGGTTTGGGGGTGTCTCCCGCAGAGTCTCCCCACGGGTGGTTTCACCTTCCTGAGCTCTGGCCAGTGGCCGGGGACCCCTCGCTCCCGCGGGCCGCGCTCGGAGCCACACCAGGTAGTCCCAGCCCCGGCGTTCAGCCGGGTGCGACTAAATCTAACCGCGACCTGTCGCCCACCCTGGGCCCGAGTCCAGCCTAGTCCTGGCCCAGGACTGAGCCTGACACGGGCCTGCCCCTTGCCCGAGGTCTAAGCCTGACCCAGTCCCGTCCCCCGCCCCGGGCACGGCCGGATCGAGCCCGGTCCCGGTCGCCGCTCGGGCACGGCCGTATCGAGCCCGGCTGGTCCCGTCCCTTCCCGGGGCAGGGGGTCCCACCGCCCCCAGCCCGGCCCGGCCCCACGTACCTCCCCGGCGGCGGCTGCGGGTCCCTCCCGGGCCGGCCCGCCCTGCCCGGCCCTCCCGGGGCGGCGCTTACAGGGCCCGGCCCCAGCGGCGGGGCGGCCCGGGGCAGCGCTCCCGGCTCCGGGACACCGGCAGCGGGGCACGGGAGGGGGGCAGAGGGAAGGGGACACCGAAAACCAGCCGAGAGCCGCGGGCGGGGCAGGCGGGGGGCTCCGGGGCGCAGGCGGGGGGGCTCCGGGGCGCAGGCAGCCTCTCCCCTCCTCGCCTCCCCCCTTGGAAGCATTTCCAGCCGCGCATCGCCCCGTCTGGGGACAATTCCAGAGCGCCCCCCGCCGCGCAGAGCCGACCCGAGAGGAGGATTTGCTCTCCTGGAAGCTCTTCACATCGCCTCAGCCTGGCCGGGCTGACCCCGGCCGTCACTAACACGCTTCTCCTCCGTCCCCCCTCTCCGCAGCTGTGGGTTCTTTTGGTATTTTCTAAAAGTTCTCAGAAAGTCAGGGAGGGGGGAACTGCGCAGGCTGATTTGGTTCCCCTTCTCCAGAAGGTCTGCGCTTCCTGCAACAGCGAGCTCAGTCAGGAAAGGGATGTGCTGCAGTGACAAGCAAGCAAAATTGTTCCTTTTCCCACACTTTTCAGGGGTGTAGAGGTTGGAGTCCAGCCTCCCTGCTTCCCGGGGGTCCCTGCACCCCAGAGGCTGCTCCTGCAGCACCTCCTTCCCGCAATTCCTGCAATCCAGCATGCAATATATAAAAATTACATTTTTTCCCCCCACTTTGTCCCAGGTGTGGGTCACAGCTGGAGCTGCAGGCTGCGTCACCCACCCCGAGCAGGGTCCGCACAGTGCTCCAAGCGTCACAGCCCCCATTTCTAGTTTAAAAAACAGCTCATGAGGGATCTGCGTTATGAAGCCAGCTCATACCGACGAGCAGAGTGTTTCCTCAAATGAGTGGCTCCGAGCACTGACTGCAGAAGCCCCATTTTGAGGAACTAAAAATGCTCTGTCACATCGCTCCGTTCAACAGGGCAAAGCCAACATCCCCACAAAGCCGGGCTTGTGTTCACGAGCCCGGAAAGTGCTTTTATCAGGCTGCTGCCCTCTATAAACTCTCCCCAGTTAACCACCTGCTCTCTGGGAAGCGCTGTTCCGGGTACGGCCCTCACCCCGGCTGCTGGCCACGTGCCTTGGCCTCGTAGCCAGACAGTCCCGTGGTTTCCAGGCTGAACGGCGGGGACCGACCCACCGGCTCCTGCCCCTCTCTGGTAGGACGTTAGGAACAAACAATTAACAGCCGCAGTTATGCACTGGGTCATGGGCTGCTCCGGGCTGCGGAGGCAGGGAAACTGCACGTTTCCATGCGTATCTATGATGAAACTAAAGAGTCCTTCCATGCAATACACGTGATAATTACAAAATTGGGAACTTGTCCCCAAGCAGTGGCACAGTGGGGGCATCAGCACAGGCTACAGCTGGATTTTGGCAAACCCCATCACAATTAATGCCGTGTCCAGTGTCACCTCTCCCCGGCTGCCATCCAAGCAGCAATTGGGATGTGTTTTTCCAGGCCCTTCTCACACACAGCTGTAATAATAAACACCACCAAGGACTCAAATTCTGTTGGAGATGACACTCAGGGTGGGTTTTTCCTAAGCACGAGTGAAAAAGCAGCATTACTACACTTGCTGGACCAGCCACTGCAGTTTTTCTTGTCCTTTAAGCCCTGCAAGTCCTTGCAAAGGTGAAAGCCATCACGAACCCAACACAACTTGTCACATCCCCTCGCGTGAATCAGCGCGCCGCAGCCCTGCCTCGGGGCCACCGGTGCTCGGGATGCAGGGTGGAAACCCCCATTTCCCTCCATCTCTCCCTACCAGCACAATCCCGCACAGAGACGATGGTATTTTCCACTGACTCACCTGCCCCGGCTCCTCCTTCGGGTGCACGGCAGCGCTGCCCTTCCCCGCTCACGATACCTTCCTTCTCTAATCAAAGGCCAATCTCGAGAGACATGCAATTAAAACAAATATAATTTATTAAATATATCTGCATATATTGATTTTTTTTTTTCCTTGAACCAATTGGTTTGCATTTTCAGGCTTGGCCGCCTGCTCAGGCAAATTCTCCCCACTCCTTCCCCTCCCCGCAGCACCTTTCTGTATCAAACACAAACCTGTTGCCTCCAGCTGCTCTGGCAGTCAGTAGCTAGAGCAGGGAATTGTTTTCTCCACAGGTTAGCTGTGAGAAAGTGGGGGCTAAATGCACTTTACACAGTGACTGTCACCAATCCTGCGCGGGGAGAGCCCAGCCCCAGCCAGGGCAAGGTCACCCACCCTGCAAAAGGACCCTGGAGACTGTGAGCACAGAGGGGACATTCATAAAGCAGCTCCTCATGTTCCCGCTCTGCAAAGCTGAATATTGGCCAGAAAGGGCTTTTTCTGCAGCCGCAGGGCCGGGCGAGCCGGCTGCAGTTTCTGCGTTGGTACATTCAAGCCATTTCAGCTCTCCCTTGGCTCAGTTGTTCCCTCTGAAGCAGATTTCCTTCTCCTCTCCCCTCGTGATGCTGACTCAGACTGGTTTGCCCATCCCTAAATCAAGGGGGCTCGCTCACATCCCTCGAAGGGCAGAGCCCGGATGGCTGCTAATGCACCCGCCTTCCCTGCCCTGCACTTTGCTGTGGGCTAATGCATTTACATGCATTTCTTAGGCTCATTTGCCTTTCTAGCTATAGCAGCCATCCTGGCGTGGGTATTTATCTATGGGCAGCTCAAATCCTCCCCTTGCAAACACTCACCGCCCAGTCTGGGGCCAGCTGGTACCTCTCCGGGTTGTTTATCCAGCCAAATATGTGGGATAAAGACTTTGCTTGCACAGGAACACCAAGGAGGAAACAGGAGCCCCGCCGGAGCCATCAGCAGGCAACAAAAGGGCCTTTCAGAGGGGCATTTGATGCTCTGGTACTTGCAGAGATGCCAGGGACTCATGTTACCCTGCGTTAGTGGCAGAAATTACTCACTGGCAGTTTGCCCCTGCTTTTTTCTGCTCAAAGGAAGGTGCTCAACATGTACATTAAAATCACCACTGCAAAGCCCAGCCCAGAGCGTGGCCACATCCTGGGATTCCTCCAAACCTTTCCGATAGAGAGCCCAAACCACCGCTCCGGTGACACGCCACTCCTGGATACCTGCAGCCAGACAGCTTGTCCCGGAAGAAGAAAAGTCCATCCATTTGAGTCAAATCAGCTGAGCCACCACATTGCCTATCTATTAATACAGAGAGTCATTTTTTTACAGTTAATTAGCACCAGAAGTATAACATATCTGGGGCTGGGGAGGATGCTCAGCTTTCTACTCCCTCCATCTCCCCAGTCCTACAGCCCCCGAACTGCCCCTTCCCTTGACAGTGCAGCCTTTCAGAAGGGGAGACATTTGATTTCCCGCCCCGGGCTGGGGGACAGTCTCATCCCAGGTGCTTGCACCCCTCCATGAGAAGCAGGTCACCAGCAGTTGGCAGTGGGAAAGGTGAATTTCTGCACATGGCCTGCAGAGCTGCACCGGCAACCTGGGCAGGAGAATAAAATGGGGGAATCCTGGGACAGCATGAGCTCTGATTAAATGATCTTTCCCTGGCTGTGCTAATTAATTGCTGCCCCAGACTGGAAGCAAAAGCTGCTGCAGTGGTGAGCCCCGATGTGCCACATGCAAACCTACCCCCCAGGAGCTGCATCCAGCCCCTTCCCCAGCATCAGCAAGTGAAGCGCCCGGCTCCTCGCTCGCTGCGGCTGCCGGCGCGTGGGTAAACACGAGCACAATATTTGCCAGGCACACCATCTGCCCGGGGAGCAGCCGCGCCGCGGCCATCTGCACCGGCAAGAGGCCATGGCTACCCGCTCCCAGCCAGAGCCTGGTCCTGAATTCCCAGCCCCACACTGGACATGGAGCACGGTGAAGCCCCAGCTTTGCCCCCGGGGTCAAAGTCCATCCCAGCCAGCTCTGTGATGGGCTACCTCAGATCCCAGTTCCCAGCCCACACGCACTGGTCTATACTGGTATCTCTCTCCCCATGCTTTGCTTTCTATTCCCCAATTTATAGAGCACTGGCCGGGGCTGCAGGCTGGGAACCAGCCATGCAACTGAGTGAAAAAACAAAAAGAAGAGGAAAAGCATCTGCCTGGGAAGCATTTCCACATGCTTCTGCTTGGCACAATCCTGAGTTGGCCCGGTGGGAGGATGTGACCTGCCAGCATCTCCCTGGCAGGGTGAGGAGCAGCTTCAGAGGGTGCGGGGAGCGGGTGTCCGGGGTCTGCTGGGACACGACGTAGAGGACAGCGGTTCCAGTACAACCAGTCCAACCGCCGCGCCAGGCCGCCCGTCTGCCATTTCAAGCATACGCACGTCTGCAACCTGGAAAACAGCATAAGTAAAGCTGCTGTATTAATAATAACAAGTAACCTGCAGCTTCCTCCTGGCGCCGGTCTGAGGGCTGCTACATCTCATCTGTGATGCTCTGGCTTAGCCCTGCCTTGCCAAAGCGCAGCTTGGCTGGGCAGGAGACCCCCCCCCCCCTTGCTGCAACACGTGAGAGAGGGTTGAGGAACTTGTTCATTTTCCTCTGGGCTTCTGTGTGCCATCAGGAAGAGAGTGGCTTGATCAGGACAAGAGAGGGCTTGGGAATACGAGATCCAGGGCTTGAGGATAACAGGGCTGGAAGAGAAGAGCTATGGTGGTGTTGTGTGGCTGGGTATTTAAGAGCTAAGCAGAGGTTTAACGTAGCTTTGCAGAATTAGGAGCAGATGGTGAGCAATGCCTTGTGCCCGAGAATGGGAAAATGCCAGGCAATCACTCACCAGTGATGAGAAAACTCCAAGGAAACCTTATGACCGGGATACGGGGCCTGATGGCAGCTCCAGTGTCCTGGTCGGATAGAGTGGAGCAACTCGGTCTGTGCCGCTGCACTAGGCTGGGGCAGAGGGAAGCAAGGACTGGGGCTGAAATGGGGGACAGTGCAGGGACAACGCTGGCTCAGCAGAGCGGGATGTCCCGAAGGCCACACAGGCTGCTAGAGGTGAGGGATGCTTTTGGGCACTGCCGCGTCCCCTGGGCTGCGCAGGCGAGGACTCAAAGGCATTTCCAACATTGGCTTCACACACACAAAGCAGCAAGAGGAGAAGACACCTTCAAAGAAAACACTGAAAATGGGTGAATAAATGACAGGGACATTTCCAAATTTTCAGCAATCCTGAGCAATAAACCAGCAGCCTCAGCGGTGGCCCTTGACACCAGCGCTTGGGGAGATGCCACCATTCACGGCCCCCATCACCCACACTCTGCGACCGACCACGTCTCAAAACCCACCAACAACCCTGATGATTTATTCAGCTATTTAATGTATACAGGTTTAGCTCTTTAACGCAAAAAACACAGCCCAGGGAGGTGAGATCACTTGCCTAAAGCGATGGGGTGAGTCCGTGCCAAGACAGGAAAGCTCCCCAGGACTCACCCCTGCTTCCCTGCTGCAACCTCTCAAACCCGCTCCTGCTCTACAGGTTATTAGTGCACGGCCGTGGCGTGATGGGTGAACACAGCTCTGGTTGTAACGTCACCCAAAACCACCACCAGGACCAGCACGGCTTGCTTACACACTGGTAAAGGTGCACAGCAGTCCCCAGGTGCCCCTCGCTGCAGGGTACCCCAGCACAACACCTCATGCCCTGGCATGGAGCTGGGATATTTTCCTTTCTCGGTCTAAAGTCCTCACCGGGGAAACGCGCTTGTGACTCCGACTGCACAACAAGGTTATCAGTGCAAAGGGCACAAACACCGCGAGTCAGACCTCAAGTAAACACATCCCAGGCCAGGCCTAAAACCTGCCTCGCGCTGCATTTGTTGGGCTGCTTTCTGCATCTTTTAAGGCACGGAGGAGTCATTTTCAGCCAGGAGCGCTGTGGGGGACTTGCTGGCTTTGGGCATCGCAAGTCAACTGGCCACGCAAGCCTTTGGCCACGTGGCAGAGGGGAGTCGGTGTGGGCACAGGGGCCGCCGAGGCGGCTGCGGTGTCCCCTGCGCTCCCTGGGGCGGCTGCAGCGCTCCGGGCCCGAGGGCTGGATGCGGCTCGGGCACTGCTCACACGATGGCAGCATCGTAGCACGCTGCAGCGCCCGAGGCCGGCATGCAAGGGGGATGCAGCAGCCATGCAGCAGAACAGGCTCCTGCAGCTCTGGCGTGCCTGCCCCTCCGCTGCCACGGAAATGAAGGTTGGGGCGGGGGGATGAAGCCATCAAGGAGACACCCCTCAGCCCAGGACATCACCTACGGGCTGCGGGGACCAAGCCCCCTCTGCTTGTCCTGGTTGCAACCAGCTCTAGCGCAGAAGACGACACCCGTTTCCCCCTCCCCAGGGACAGGCGATGGCCCAGGACACCCGACTTGGTCCCCACGGCACGGGAGCAGGCGTCTGCTACAACCTGCGAGCCGCAGAAGACACCCCGGGACCGCTGTTGCGCCCACAGCTCTGCCGTGCTCCCAGTTGCCAAAGAGCACGTGGAGATTTAAAAACCACGGGTGGGTTGGGCGAGCACACACCCTCCATCCCTTGCACACTGCAAGTCAAGGGCAAAACCAAGTATTTACGAGGAACCGCTCTCCAAGGGTGGCAAAACCCGCCACGGTCTGCGCCCGGCTCAGCTCTGCTGCTCTCAATAGTTACACTTCAGTGCAATGTTTAATTCCCGTTACCGCTTCGGGTGAGAGAGCTCGATAGCCAGCTGGCTTCTAGTTATTTTTGTCTTTTTTTTTGGCTCAAACTCTCCCCATTTCACACTGCAGTGGCTCTTACCTGCTCTGCAGCTGCTCACAAACTCAGAAGGATGATTCTGTTTAAAAGAAAAAAAAAAAAAAAAGGTACATCTTTTCATCTATACCCTCATCATGGCTTTGAAAAACAGAAAATCATTGCAGGTCTTGTCTGAAATGTTGTTTTGTTGGTTTTTTTCCCCCCCCTGGTCAATTGTAGCTTGAGGACCTCGAGCAGCTTCAGCTGTGGAGAGTAGGTCCAGGGGAGCTTTCCCTGCAGGACACCCTGACACCCTGCACGCCCCCCCGGGGCACACCACCACCATCAAACTGCAGCACCAGCCGCCCGGCTCCATGGCACCCACGAGCCACGGGCCCACAGCCCTCGCCTCCAGCACGGCCGTCCTCTGCTCCGCTCCCCCTGCGAGCGCAGCCATCAACCCCAAAACAGCATCAGGCCCCGCTGGAAGTGCTGGCTCACCCCTACAAGTGACCCCCAAATTAATAATATTTGATCCATCTGTAAATTAGTAACAATAATTTATCCACTAACAAGCGTTAGAGCACAAAACCTTCTCGTTTCTCTGTCCCACCTGCTCTTCTTGGTCCTTAGCATTACATCTTGACTACCCGAGGGCTGTTCCCTCACATTCCCAAATCTTTACTTACCTTAAATCCCCATTTTATACGGATGCACTGACAGTCCCAGCCTCCCGCCAGCACCGCCGTGTCTGGGTGCAAGCGCTCGGCCGGCAGCTGGGCTTGGGGAGGAGCTGGTCCAGGGATGCAGCCTTCTCCTGCATCCCTCCTGCGCCCCCCCGGGGACCCCCAATTCACACAGCAGCTCGTGCCCGGTGCCGTGACAGAGATGCCCACGTGCCACCGCTGAGACCAGCCCAGGATCTCCGTCTGACAAGCAATTAAATCACGTGTAGTTCATCCGTACTTTAAAATAAGCTTTATTTAGATCTTTTATAATTTTATATTTGCATCCATGCCTTCAAGGATTCTCCCCCATTCACGTGGGGAAAAGTTAAATCTAATGTTACCCATAATTCATATGCTATTTATCGAAGTTCTCTTTTAAATAAATCATCCTCTTAGTAATTTTTAGAATTATTTCCTAATTTACAAAAAAGCTGAAATGCAAAGGAAACTACTCGATAACAAGGAGATTGCTCATCTGTTCTGGTGGTTTATAGTTTAAATTATAAAAACGCAAGGAGAACAACAACAACAACAAAAAAAAAACAACCAAAAAAACCAACAAAACGTATAAAAATGCTTCTCTGCAGAGAAAGATGCCACGGGGCAAACCCTGCCCCGCCACCCCAGGCCCTCCCCTCGGCAGAGCCCGGGGGGGCTGGTCCCTCCACTCGCCCCCCCCATGGCCTCTCCGCATCATCCCGTTAGCAGGAATACACAGCGCGAGGGCATCGGCGGTTTAGTTGGGTGATTTAAGACAAAATACCCCTTTTTCAACTAGGGTGCGTGTATCGGAATTAAGAAAAATAATACACTATTATAGCATCATTAAATAAACCTTAATACATTTTTTAAGAGCTTAAAATTATATCGTAAGCATTAAAGCATAAGGTACTTATCTTGGCATAAGCAGAGCGCGGTGCATGTTAGTGGAGAGGGGAAGCGGCTGCCGTGCCGGGGGGGTGGTTTTGGGGCATTTCCAAGGGATTTGGAAGCACAAGCTCCACCTGCGCTTAAAAATCACCCCGGTCCCAGAAAAACCTCCCCAGCAGGGACTCGTACCGATTTCCCCGGCCCCCCCCCGATGGTGATAACACCCCAAATGGGGGCGGGGCGGCGGGTCCCAGCCGGGCGACATCTCGGGATACGGGGATATCTCGGGATATCGCCTTTCCCCTCCTCCTAGCTCATGCCGGATCCCCCAATTTTTCCTTGAAGCAAAGGGTAAGCCCCCGAAACGCGGGCAAAAACGGCGGGCAAGGCTCCCACCAGCTCCCCCCCCCTCCCACCCACCCCGTCTGATTTCCCAGCATGTATTTAGGTTTGAGTTTTCCAAGGCGTTAAGTGCTCCTGGGGCATCTGCAGCTGCGGGGCCGAGGGAGCCTGGGGCAGGGGGTCTACGGCTCCAGCCCCCTCCCAGCCCCCTTGGCAGCAGCTTCCCAGGACAGTACAGTACAAACACACCCTTCCTCCTCCCTGCCCCATCCCAACCGACGTGGAAAAATATAAAAATCCCAAAACTTCTGCAATAATTTAGTTAGAATAGCTCCTCTGGGTTTGTGCAAATAAATTAAAACAACTAAAAAGGAACGTTAAAACACTTATTTCCAGACCGGCAGGCGTTACAACCAGCCCGTGTCGCCTCCGCAGGGTTTGGCCAGGAAGACATCACAGCGAATGAGATTTTTTTTTTTGTGTGTGTGTGTGTGTGTGTGTTTTCTCTCTAAGGTCCCTCAGCTGGGCAGGTCCTTCGTCCCCGAGCGAGGACATCCCGCGGGCTGGGCTCCGGAAAACAGCGGGTTTCGGACAAGAGACGTCACAAGCACAAAGTGCACAATATTTCTGGTATTTACAGAGACACAGCAGTCCTTCAAGTTTCAAGTTTTGTCAAAAAGAAGGAGGAAATAAAACAAAAAAAACAGCCAACAAAAAAAAACCAACCCAAACCGACAAACTGAAGCAACAACAAAGGAGTTACTGGTATGGAAAAAAAAAAACACAAAAAAAAGGGGAAAAAACTGAAGTTACGACACAGCTGCATCGCTCCCAAGACAACAGGTAACACGTCCACAGGCGGGGCGGGGGTGGGAGTATGTACATCGGCGACGGCGAGGCCGGGGAGAGGCTCCCGGCGCTCACCCAGCGCGGGGGGGTCACCAGTCCGCGTCCTCCTCGATGTAGTAGTCGGGGGCCGTACCGTCGAAGAGGCCGGGGTCGAGGGACTTGCGCTGCTTCCCGCGGGCGAACACCCTGGAAATGGAGCCGAAGCCCATCTTCTCTTTCTTCTTTTTCCGTTTTTGGTCTTCCAGGTCCTCTAGAGACTGCGAGGGGAGAGGACATGGGTTTGGCCACTGAGCTTTTCATTCACCCCTCCCCAAATTGCATCAGGGGTCACAGACCACAGGGTCCACGTCCCAAAAACTATTCAGGCCCAGGTCCAAAGCAATGTTAAGATCCTGGACCAAAAAAAAAAAAAAAACATTCCTGAAATAGGTGTGGGGAAATTTGCAGTGAAATTGGGCCCCCTCCCCACATTTCTGTGGCTTCTTAATTCAACTGGTTCAGGATTTCAGCTCCAGGAATGTAAGGTCAGAGCAAAGGTCTGTCCACTGCTTGCAAAAATACCCCAATGTTTTAGGGTCAAATGCAGAATAACAACCTGATCTAGGCTGTGCCTTACAAAAACTCAAGCCTGTAATGGGCCCCGAGCACAGCAACTGCCTACGGCACTACCTTGATTTTGGGGCAAAATCACAGAAATCTGAGACATCCCAGACCTACAATTCAGGATGGCTTCCATTCCTTTTCTTTAAAAACCCAACTCGGTGCCTCTGAGCCCCCAGCAAAGTACTTGCTAGCACTGGACTGGGACTCATGAGCAGGATTTAAACAGGGCTTTGTGCCCTACCTGTACGATTGGGTTGTGCAAGTTCTTCTGTACCGGTCCAGGACTGTCCCCCTGAGGCAGAAGAAGACAGATGCAACTGAATCAGCCCCAACACAGCCCAGGACCCGCCCACCTCCACAGCAAAAAAGCTCTCGAGGTCAGTAAACCTCCGAGCCATACCCCAGCCCAAAACCAACATCATTTTGGGAAGCAGAGGACCCACAGCACCCCCCTCAGCCCGTCTCCCCAGCGAGACCCCCAGAGCAGGGAAGCAAGCCCCCCCACCACACAGTGCCTTACGTTGCAGAGCGAGTGCGTTCGATGCCGGGGCGAGTTGATGTCGCTCGGCGTGGACGATCGGTCGCCCTCGGCCGCGGAGGCGTCGGAGATGATGGACGGCTGCCGGGAATGACAGGGACTCACTCTGACCGCTGGAAGGCAGGAGGGCATCGGGGAGTTAACATCATGACAGCAAACCTGACCCCACGCAAAGCCTCTCACACACTTCCGAAAAACCTATTTTGGGGGCGTTGTGCCCATTTTTTTTTTTTCTCTGTGGAAGAATAAGGCTGCTCCCCCAAGCGGGTTTGGCCCCGCACCCTGATCAGTGGAGGGGGGCTCACCTTGCCGGTCTGCCGAGTGCTGGGGGTGCGAGTGGTAGAGGGTCTGCTGGCTCTGCCGGATGGCAGCCGTCAGCGGGAGGTCAGCCTGCATCACCCACTCCTGGTTGCCGTTCAGCACCGTCTCGCCCGGCATGGCCAAGGAATGGCGCTTGGGGACGTCCTTGGTCAGCGTGGCGAGGGACTGCTTGGCCTGGGGAAGGACACCAAGGTGGTGGTGGCGGGAGAAAACCGCAAGAACATCTCCTGGCGCAGCAGAACCAGCAGCAACACAGTGCACCAAACCCGCCCTCCCCTTCACAAGTAAATACCCGAATTGTGTTGCTCCCTGCACTGAGGATATCCAGCTCCTTTTCACAGAATCATCTCGGTTGGAAAAGCCCTTGAAGCTCCTCCAGTCCAACCATTCACCTCACCCTGACCGTTCTCAACTCCACCAGATCCCTCAGCGCTGGGTCAACCCGACTCTTCAACCCCTCCAGGGATGGGGACTCCACCACTGCCCTTTTACCGAGGGATTTTTTTCCTGCCAGTATTGCACTAACGTGAGCACCGCAGCAAACACTTACATGCAATATTGCAATAAATATTTAACCTTGGCAAAACTCACTGGGGCGGTTCAAGCACCCGAGCTGCTGAGCCAAGCGCCCGCAGCAGCGATGCAGGGCTGACCCTCGAGTTGTGCCCGCTGTGTTACCGAGCTCACCATGGCCAGCTCGGCCTCCAGCTCCTTCATGCGGTTGTCTTTCAGGTCGAGCTGGGAGCGGAGGGCGCTGGCGTGATCCGTTGCCTCCTTGGCTTGCCGCCGCAGCTCCCACTTCTCCCGCTCCAGGAGGTCCTTCTCCTTCGCCAGGGCTTTCACCGCGTCCTCGCTCTCCTGCTGGGACACGGGGTGGCCATCAGGGAGGGGAAACCCACCCGCTACTACAAACCCCTCTGCCACAACCCCCTCGGGGACCACCTGACTGCTGCAGTGCCGAAGAGCACGCGGTACCTTAGGGTGTCACCAGAGCCACGGGACAGCCAGAACAGCAGCAGGGAGCTGTAGGGTGCGGCCAGCCCTCCAAAGAGGGGTGCCCCACCATGCATCTGGTTAAAATTACATCAAATTTCCCAGGTCTGGCTCGCTGGCCTGATTTCCTCTGGTATTTACTTATCCTTAACCTGCTGCAGTCCAGCCCCCGCAGCAGGGAAGCGTCTACCCGGTTGCAAGAGGCCAGCTGGGGCTTTGGTGGGTTTTTGCCTGATGGCAAACCACGTTTTGCACTCATGTCACTGCCAGCCCCCCATGCCACCAGACCAGGGTGCTGGGCTCCCGCACTCACTTTCCTGTGCTGCTCGTAGTTCCTGATGAAGTCGCGGAGCTGCTCCTCGCGGCTCTCCAGCGTGGCGTACAGCTGCTGCATCTGGCTCACCAGGTCCGTCTTCTCCGCCTTCAAGCGCTTGCGGTCGGCTTTCATGGCTGCAGGAGAGACGACAGCTTGAGCATGGGGGACACAGCAGCCCCCTTGCCTCCATCTCTCTTATTTTTTGAGGAAAAAGTACCAAAATTACGACTTGAGGGGCTGGGCTGGGAGCAGACGCCCACTTCACCCCCATTGCTGCACCTCCTGCATGAACCAAGCACCCCCCAAAATGCCCATCGCACCTCTGCCGCGGCTCCTAATCATCACCCACCCTCCATGGGGCAGCTCGGCCCCTGGAAAAGGAGATTTGGGAGCAAAACCGCTGCGGCAGCCTCAGGGCCCAGGGCAGGAAAACCTGCTGCTCCCTTTCCAGGATAAATAAACCACAACTGGTTTATTTTTAGCAGCGAGACAGATTCCTGCAACGCTCCCACGAGCCCAGGGCACGGCTCCCTGAGTGTCCCCAGTCAGCTCAACGATGCTGTGTGGGAACGAGGGGACAGAGTGGGAGTTTGGGGGACTGGGGGCGACACAGGATATGATGGGGGTGTTTCACCAGCCCCGAGATGAAACCAAGACCTTTGTGTTTTCCCTCTCCCACACGCCCGCGAGGGATGCTCACTGACCACCAGCACAGGGACAGCTTGCCGGAAGTCTGGTAAAACCAGCAAGAATTACAGAAATACCATGTAGGACAAGGGGCTTCAGTCAGTTCTGCACATTAAGTGCTTTGCCCAACTGGGAACCTGGTCCTTGGCAGAGCTGCAGAAATGCTCTGCGGCTCCCTGCTCCAGATACACCCCACCCCACCAAAATAATACCCAATTTAGGAATCAGAATACAAATACTGCTTTTCATTATAGGAAAAACTTTGCATGCTTTTCCACCCTGAGGAAGTGCTGCTCTCAAGGGAGTGGGACAGTATGAAAGAAACACCCTCTGCTCCCCCAACGCTTCCTGCACTCGCTGCATTGCAAGCTGCTAAGCCTTACAAGTCATCCTTCTATATTAAAAAAAAAAAATCCTAAAAATCCCCAAACCCACCAGAAAAACCAACCCCAAAGCCACCAAGAGCTGTATTACAAAAGCTGCTAGAAGATGACAGCACTGTTATGAGTGGGACGTGTCTCCACACACACACATGGGTCCAACCTATTTTTATTAAAGAAATCGTTTCAGCCCATGCTGCATTTTCTAGCCCCCAGTAATGAGCCACTTCATCTTGGGGCTTAAACTCCACCATAACGTGCTTCTGAGCTCCTCCCGATGAGATGGGTGTGAGATAAAGACTGGACTGAGGAATAGAAGAAAACCACTACCATGGCACGCTTCAAAGGAAATTAATTTCCTTCGTGCAATTAGCACCTTCGGTACCCTTGGCTTCATGCCTCTGCCTTCTCCCAGCACAGGACCTCTGCTCTTCCCCTCCTACAGCTGGGGACCCTCGTTCTCCGTGTTGCTTTCTGTTAAATTCTCAATAAAAACATTTCCACCTGCGTGTAAGCAGGGACATTATTGCATGTGCACTGCAGCCCCCAGGCATCCTCAGGCAGAATAACCTAATAACAGGGGGTCACCCAGCGCCGCATACAACGTACCACCCCATAATGTGCTGCAATAGCCCCCTAAATAAGAGCAGCACCCCTGCTCAGCCAGCTCTATCTAACTCATTTCAACTACCTCCCTCATCTCATCCAAGCTCGTTACAACCGCTGGCTCGAGGAGAGATTTACTCAGGTAGGAACTTCTTTCTGTGCACAGGTATTACTGTACGTGCTGGGAAGATGAATAATAAAACAAGTGCTTGGGATGGAGCCAGTAAGGAAGGGAGAGGGCTTGCAGGTTAGTGGAGAAAAACGTGGGGGAAAAAAATCAGACCAAATAGTAAAAGAAGAAGCAGAAGTTTTGGACAAGAGATTTTTTTATCTGTTAAAAAACAGGAGATGAAACTCTTCAGAACAACTACTCTGCCATTAAGCATCAGAGGTAAATCAAAACCCAGAAAAACCACAAACCAGCTAAGAAAAGCTGCCACGATTCACGTTATCCCACGATAGGGAGTGCTTGTGATTCTTCCTTGCCCACTTCAATGAACATGGCTCCTCCTGGGACAATTCAGTCCCTTCCAACACTGGGACCTTCCTTAATTTTTTTTTTTTTCCCAGCTTGGAAAATTACTACAGAGACCCTCTAAACACAGTGACCACAACACATCCAAATTTTTCACACTTTCTCATCACCTGCATATATTTAAAAGGAACCTTCCCCCTACCCAGTTATTTCCCATGAACTAAACTTGTTGAAACAGAAATATTAATGCTAAGTCGACCGAGCCGTACCGGGGTGAGATCCAGACCCTGCAGAAGTGGGTACCAGTTACCAACCACACTGGCCACAGCTCAAGGACACGGTAAGCGTGGTTGGTTTGGGTTTTAGAGGGGGAATTTTTGTCCCCTGCAGCCCTTTCCGGGCAGGGTCGGTCTCAGCCCCATCCCCATAGAATAATGAATAACACACGGCTGAAAACCCTTCTACTTTCAAGCTCTTGAACACTTTGCAACACATATATGTATTTTTAATTTCCTTGAGGCTACTGAGAGGTTCTTATAAAAGTTTAAGTCACATTTGCACACTCCGATGCTGGAGGCGACAAAAGGCACCTAATTAATTTAATTAAACAGGGGGTCCCCTATAGCATACACCCTGCTTTAATTAGTGGCAGTGTTCAGGGTCCTTACAGATTTACAGAAAACACTTCATCATTTGCCAAAAAGAAATGCTCAGAAGTACTATTAGGAGAATAGTACATTACCAATATTCACGCCAACCAGTACTGCAAGAAGATGATGGGACTCCGGGTATTGCAAGAGCAGGTTTTTTCCTATTAACCCAACAGGACAATTTACCATTTGTTTCAGTTCATATTCAAGAGATTTGCTAAAATTAATGCACTTTTTTTCCCCGCTCTATTACCACTGCTCTCCCTTCTCCAAAACCGATTAGCTCCTAAGCTTAAAAAGGATTTATCAGTCATTTGAGAACTTCATTCCAAACCCAATTAATAGGAAATTAATTGAAAGAGGCAGCAGAAAAATAAAAAGTTAGGCAGAAGTGAGCAGTTAGGGTTGCCAGCGTCTTCTAGACCGAGCACTGCTTGGTGCAGCAGCTTAATATGTTCTTAGCAAACAAACCCAGCTAATTACTCGGTCAGGGAAAATGAGCCATTGCACTCCAAGGCGCGACGGCAGGGGCAGCCAAGGAGGAATAAAGTGGGTTTTCACTGGCCATCGGGGTCATCTGAGGAGGTGAAATGGCTTTTTTTTTCTTTAATTTGATGATCCAGGGCCAGGTTTCTGTATCCTAAACCCCCAGGAATATCTAAATAAACTCTCCTACAGCCCATCTGCATGGTGGGCTCTGGCAAAACCTCTGACCTGTTCACAAACCCAAGACCGCAGGAGAAGCAAGAAATCCTAAACCCATACCATGAGCGGAGAGTATTTATCTCACGCAGCTTATTTGCATTATTTATTTTCCCCTCCCACCCAAAGCACACAGCAGAAGTCGAGGGGGGACCCACCAGCCGCCCCCGGACTCGGCAGCGAGCGATGGGAGAGACAGGTCGGGAACGGCGGCGTGAACCCCCCCAGCTCTCACCGCCACCCCCCACATCCCCGCCTGCACCACTAATCAACCAGCGCTCCCGTTATTTGAGCTTCCACCTCCTGCCACACGATCCGTCCCCGGAGCAGTGCTCCTTCGGGAGAAGGATGATGGACGCAGAGCAGTAACGGGACCTGCTCCGTGCTGGGATCCTCTCGCAGCCAAAACAATTAAAAATCCACCCCCCCAGCGCGTTCTGTTTCCAGCTTTACCTAATGAGGCGAAATCTAATCGCTCCGACGCACCAACCCGAGTGGCACAGCCTTGCCCGGGCAGCAGCCTGGCTGAAACCACCCAGCGATGCCGTCACCAAAGGAGCCACCACCCCACGGGCCCTGTCTGGCCTCAACATTTAACAACTTCTAGATGGAAATTAGCTACTGCATGTGAAAACCAGGCATCTCCCCCCCGCCCCCCCCTAAGATGGGGACTGCTATAAATACCACCCCCACTTTGAAATTAATGGTATCACATTGAGGGAAAATGAGGTGGCAGTGGTCGCACCATCTAGCCCAGGTTTGCTTGGATGACATAGGAATATTAGTTTGACTACCCTGATTATGTGGGATTAGATGAAAACTAACTACGGACCATAGAAACAACATCTCTGTCTGGCTTCCTGCTCCTGGGATGAAGCAGCAGAGCCCAAACACAAGTCAGGGCACAGGCAGTCCACCTCTGACCCTCCCAAAGAGCAGCTCCCTACGGCTCCCATCCACTTGCGAGTACTTCTCTCACCCTGTGCAATGTGGATTTTCATGCCAGCAATGGAATTAGAGCTGACTTTATTACTTAATGAATTATATACTTGTTTTCTATCACGGGAAAAAGCATCCTCAGGGAGCACCGCTCAAGCCTCAGTGATGTCCCGCGCAAGAGGAACACGCAAACCCATCCCGTCCCATTAACACGCACTTAATTTCTCCTGTTTCTCCATCCCAACCATGAAATTCAATATTGTCACCATGACTAACCCATAAAATCGGTCAGCCCTGTGCAGGAATCGCAGCGCTGCTCCTCGCTCTGTAATTAAATAGGCGCGCGCACTCCCCGGGCGCAGCCGTCACCATCTGCAGAGAGGATCTTGCCGTTGAAGACGTCAACGTTAAGCGGTGTTGGGCAGAGCCAGCACTTGCTCCTGGGCGTGCGGAGGTACGGTGCAGGCAGGAAATTCGAGTGCAATGTTGAATTTCAAGAAAAAATTAGGTGAGGCATTTGCCTTGGGGGAATTTACCCGGCAACGCTCTGCTACAAGGCCATGGGCTTTCCAAACCAGACCCCCAACAGTCAACAAGGTGGTCAATGACTTCTGCTGCGAATTTAAGGTGGGTCTTCAAAGGAAAAGAATACATTTTCTGTTCAGAGCCCCATGTCTTTTTGGTGGCGAGGGCTTCCTCGACTGGGTTCATAGCTGGGATACCCATCTGCTGGGACATCCATCCATCAGGACACCCAGCTTCTGGGACTTCCATCTGCTGGGACACCCATCTGCCTGATTTTTTGCCACCCACCCCCTTGCTGCAGCCAGCCGGGGGTGCTGGGGGTTTCTGCAGGAGGCTTGTCCCAGCCCAAATGTCATCCCTGGTGGGGGCGGGTCACAGCTCTGAGCTGCAGGTTTGAGAGGGAGGAGACCAGGCTACAACCCATTTGTGGAGCAGACATGAAGTCAGTTCACGCCTTCCCAAGCAGTGGGGAAAGCCAGCCCGAGGTCTCCACCTTGGCACTCAAAAAGGAAACAGAAACCAGGTTTGCTCTCCATGTGATAATCCCGCAGGGGAACTCCAGCATATTGGATAAACCTTCCCAGAAACAGGGTTTCTGCCATTAGCCCACATGCTCATAGATGTCACTTGGCCAAGAGGCTCCTTGAGTCCTCCAGGCGCTTGGGCACAGTCGCTTCCCGCAGCAGGACCCAGCAGTAATAAAGCTGTTCGTACCTTCTCCTGTCGGAGATTTCCACATCAGAAATCCAGGCCACATCCATCCCTTTCCAGCCAGGGCCGAGGAAAAAAATAACTGTGTTAACACTGTAAGTATGATACCGAGTCCCAGTCCCAGCAGAGGAGAAGAGGATGATCGGATGTAGCACTCCAGGATTTTATGCGGGCATTAATTGATTTAAAAAAAAGTACAAGGGATGGAATTAGCCCAGAAAAAGGAGCAGTAAGGACGCACAAAGCACATGCTGCCAGGGATACAGAAACCTCTTGAGTTACTCCTGCAGAGCATCCTGTGCTGCTCCAGCTTGTTACCACTGCACGGGGAAGATGTGGCATGGGCTTATTGCTGGCTTTACCCCCGTGCTAAATGCTGCCAGAACGGGCTGGACGTGCACTGCCAAGGAGGGACGATGAACCCACCCTCTTCCATCCAGACCATCACAAACCAAACCCTGCACCGCCGTGCAAAACGAAGGCTGGTAAAACTGCTGGAGCCTCCGGGAAGCAAACCCGGCCGGCAAACACTCTCCGCTTCCCTCTGCGTTCAGGCCCATCAAGCCAACATCTATCTGAACTGGCCGTGTGTCGCGCTTCCAGGCTCAGAGCCAGCAACGATGACAGATCTTCATATAATTTATCTCCTAATGACATTACACACAACTCAATGCAGCCCGATGCTGCTGGCCACAGGGCATCCTTCAGCGAGGACGGCGGGGCTGCGCAGCGATGCACACTTCGAGGAGGGAGGTGCGCCTGGGAGATGCTCTCCAGCTGTGGGGCACAACTGACACAAACCCCCGAGCGACAGGACAGCAGGGCCAGGTTTCCCTGAGCTCCCTGCACTGCCTGATCCTGCAGCTCCTTCACACAGAGCCGTTACTTCCCCAAATGCCTCTATCAGCAGATACATTTCTCCCAGCAGGACCATTCACCAGGCGCAGTTATTGCCAGTTTTCCTCCCCTTTTGGCCACGTTTCTCTGCGGACAATTTGTCACAGAAAGGAAAAAAAGATTTTTTTCCCCCGCTTCCAGCTGCTGATCCCGTTTCCACACTTCCCATCTCCATACCAAGCCTGCTCTCTGCTGCCCAGCACCTCCAGCCCAGCTCACAGGGCCAGATCCAGCACAACGAGCTTTTCCAAATTACGCAAAAGCTTTCCAATATTGCAGGGGAGGGAAGGAGCATCGATTTAAAAAGGCTTCTTGTTATGTGCCTTTCCAAGTGCAGTTGAGATTCCCTCTTCCCACCCATCACATCTGCAGAGAAGTCCTGGAAAACCAATCCCAGCGGCTCGTAGAGCAGCCAATAAAAGCCCAATAAAAATCCAACAGTATATTCCTTAAATACTCACGATTCTCAAGCCAAACTCACTTATTCTCTGTATAATCCTCCACAGAAGCACGTATGACCTCACTGCAGCTTCTTAGACGACTTAGTTTTTTTGCAAATAGTCTTAAAATAGTTCTGCTTTTCTATCTTTTGCATGTATCAGCACTTCCCCCTCCCTGTCCGCACAGAGCAAATATTCTCTAATTAAGGTTTTTCTTCTCCAATTACAGTTTTATAAACCCAGAGCATTTCCTGCTGCCGGAGGCTGCACCGGTGGTGTGGAGGGGGGGGCAAGATTTTGAAGATATTTTGGCTGTTACTAGTTTATAAGGATGCTTTAGAAAACCAGAGAGTGATAAAATAATATTTTCCAAAATCCACCCCCCAAATACAGACTCAGCCCCATTCCCTGTCCCCCTGTGCATCCCAGCATCCCAGATGGGGGGAGTCACGGTGGGCTGGGGCTCTCCTCATGTGCTGCTCAACCTCTGAGCCTGAAAACTTTTGACAGCCTCTCTTCATAATCCGCAAACACAAGCTGACAAGTGGAAGTTATACTCGGTATGCTGGGGATTTGAGATGATATTCAGAGCCGTGGCGCTGCCAGGGTTTGATGCACAAGAGCTTTCCCCTGCTCAGGACCATCCCCTGGCTTTGGCTAATGAACCGTCCCTGCCTGGACTTATTGTCAGCTCAGTTTTGGGGAGGAAAAGCTGCAGTGTCGCATTCTGCTCTGCACGCCCCGGTGCTGGGGCTGGCAGTGAGCTCACTGTGCAGCCATCAGCGAGGGAGGGAGACCACGGCAGGAAACACCCAAATCAATGCCTGAAGAAAGGAGGAGACGCTGCACATCACCTGGAGATGCAGCCTCTGCTTTCTGCAGTGCTCCCAATAACTCCATGTGGGATAAGCAAAATTGCACTCACCAGAAAACTCGCTGCTTCCCTCTCCTAAAAGAGTCTGAGGGGGCTCAAAATCCAACCCACCCCCACCTTGCAAACATCTCCAGCTGCATTTCAGCTGCTCTCTTGGCTCTGCTCTATAGCCAGCCGTGGAGGAATTACTTTTCAAGGCTGCAAACACCCTCCATACCCTGTTTCCCACCTGACTGCTGCACCCCTGTCCTTCTCGACCCTGCCTGGCCGTGGCAGGACAACAGGGGGGTCCCAGGGAGTGCTGCCCTGCGATCAAACCCCCTGCCCCGTGCACACAGTGAACACACACTGCACAGTCCAAATGAGGGACAGCTTTTCCCTTCCTTGTTAATTAACTTCCTGAAACTTCAGGGTCCCAGGGAGAGGTGCTCTTACCCTGCAGAGCCTCCTTGGCGCGCGCCAGCTCCTGCTCCTTCTGCGCCAGCTGCACCTTCAGCTCAGTGGCCGAGAGCACCTCCGGCGACTTGCTGCCGTGCGTCTCCTCCAGGTCTTTCGTCAGCATTTCCTTCATTTGCCGGAGCAGGTGAACCTCCTCCTGCAGCTGGGCCACCTCCTCCCGCAGCAGCGCTGGAGGAAGAGGAGACACAATGCGAGGAAGTGACCGACGGCTCCCGGCAAGGCCCCGCTGCAAACTCAAATCCCAGGCAAATGCTGCCGGGGTGACCCCCCCCGCCACTTGCAAAACTGCTTTGCACAGCCCAAAGCATTGCAGCGGTGCTCACGGCACCCCAGGAATGGAGGAGGAGAAGGAGGGAGAGACATGATGGGGGGGGCCCTCCACTGGGTATTAGTTTCTGGTTTTTGCATTAAAAAATTAAAAATATATAGTGATAATAATAAACCCAGAACCACCTTCCCCACCCAAACCGCTTCCTGACGGGGTGCTCATATGGCCAGTGTCCAACAGAGGCTGCCCAGCTCCACTCTGCCCCATACGATACGCTTCAGCTCTGCCTCCAGCCACCCCCACGTTCAGGGCGTACTCAAAATTCAACAAAATCACTCTGAGACTGGAAAGGCGAAGATGACGCTTTCACCCGCAGGCCTGAACCTTAAATTTTTTAGATGTATGCCCAGCGATGGCTACACCCTTTAGAGCAGCTGCACCGCAGGAGCATCCTGGCACACCCCAGCCTGGGTCCCCTCTGCAGCAGGCACTGGGGGAAGCTCCAGCGACCTCATTTCCTACAGCTGCACCCACTGTCTAGGGTAATAAAAGTGCTTTTTTGCTATTTCCACATTGCACCCATCGTCTTCATCTCGCCTTGCTATCCTCTTCCTGCAAAACACTTTTTGGCCATGCACCACCACTGCAATCCTCTGCACGAGCCAGATGTCGTGATCCCAAATGACTCGTGCGAGCGTGTGAACAGTTTGATTTTGCTTTTCCCCCACCTTGGAGTACACACAGAGAAACCCCCTTACTCATCCGAAGGTGCTTACTGATTTCTCAGGTTTGCACCACGCCTGTGGACATGGGGAGAAAAATAAAATTCCCTCAGCCCGCACATTACCAGAAAAATAAAATAGAAATAAAAAATAAATGCCCCCTCTCCAAGCTGCTGCGGTTGGGTCTTTGCCCCAGTGCCACCAAGTATCAGCCAGCCTGAGGGACAGTGGCTGGTATGAAATATAGGGGATTTTCCCCTTATTTCTTCTAAGGTCCCCTCACACGTGCATTGGGCCATTTCCTTTCCGTCACCGTTTGCGAGGCGAAGCGGGGAGGTGACGCCGGCGGCAGGACAGGGAGAGGCAGCTCCCCCCGGCCCGGCCGGCAGCTGCGCCAGGAAGGCATAAAATCTGGTTTGCATACTTGAAATGCTTCCCGTATGAAAACTGGCAAGGCCCCATTCTGTAAATTATTTAGCAATAAAGTCACTAATGAGGAACAGTCGAGCTCCGGGCTGGGGATTTCGGTGCAGTCCAAAGTGCTTTCTTGAAATCCGTGCAACGAGCAAGAACTGAGAGGCGGCCAAGGCCAAAGGCATCTTCCCTGGGGGCTGCAGAAATGCAGTGTTTCCCCTCCAGCCTTTGGGAAACTAGTGGGGAATGTGAGGGACTTGTACATGGTGTAATAATTACTGTGCAAAACCCACCCAGCGCCTTCCCCGGCCACAGAAATCCCCACACAACCCCAGTGGCTGCCACTAATTGCTCATTTTTTTTTTCCCCACTGATAATTCATTTTCACCTTTCAGTACAAGCTGCTTCACCCCGGAGACACAGTTGGCTATTCCCTGGCAAATGATTAACTGGCAGAGAAGAATCCAAGCAGGGCAGTTTGCACAAGGGAGACTGATCCTGTTGGATTTCTGCAAATTGCAGCGTTTTGGTGGGAACCCAAGAAAATCCCCAACCCGGTGGAAAATCCCCAACTCCCAGCCCGAGTCCTTGGGCATGGCCCGAAAGCAGATTTGCAGCTGCTTCTTACAAAGCTCCTTTCTATAAAGTGTTGCACAATGCAGCTTCCCCAAAACCACACCATTCTCCTCTGGTCCCGGTTAGAAAATGGTGAAAAAACTCAAAAGCATTCCTCCTCCAAAGCTTGCAACAAGTCAATTTAGTCCTCAACTTAGTACTCTGCTCCCGATAAAGGCAGAAACTACTGAAAGATTAAAAGCCAAGATCTGTAAGAAGCTATAGGTGCAATCTGGAAAGGAGCATGCAGCACCATGCTCCCCAAGCCACCAGCTGCCGGACGTGTGGCTTCGGCCACAGGAAGAAAAACCTGAATTATTGAACTCAGGATCAGTCAGATACCCGAGATTCTTTGGGTTTTTTTTATATATATATAATTATAATTTAAGATATAGATCTATATACACACACACACAAAATGGATTGTGTTTTGCAAAATATATCTATTTTGCAATAGATATATATTGCAAAGCACAACCCATTTTTTTAATAGATAGATATATATATATAAAAACTGCAAAGCACAACCCACATAGCCAAGGTTTGAGGGGAAAAACCCTACACCTCTTGCTAGGCTCCAACAGCTAAAGACACCCTGTCAGATCTCTCAACACATCGTGAAGTGTCGTAGTCCTTGCTCTCTTCCCAAGCTCCCCCTGGGGCTGCCAGTGATGCCTTTGCTGTAGAAACCAGGAACGGGCTTTGAGGCAAGTTGAACCCTCCGTGCTCTTCCCAGCAAGTTTTTAAAAGGTTTTCTGGGAAAGAAGCTGGCGTTTCAGGGAAGTGATGGGAGCGACGGCATCTCCTGCACTCCTCAGTTTCCTTTGGAAGCTGCTTAATGGGCAATTTCTTGCATTATATCAAGTTTCTTCCTAGTATCTGCCTGCCAAGAGGACTGGGGCTGGACCGAAGCAATGATCCCAGTGATCCCATTCACTGCCTTACACCTGTAATTACCCTCATTTGCATACAGGATTTCCACCCCGCTCTGATTTTCCCTGGGCTCTCTGTCCCCCCTCAGTCCATCAGCACTCATCTGCCAAAATCACACCAACACAATTGTCTCCCCAAAGCGGTTTCTCCTCCCACTCCCCCAGCACCGAGCATCTGCTCGCCATCGCTCTCCTGCAAGTTTCCATCCCGTCTTAACCAGCCTCGCCAGCTCGAGAGAGTCCTATGGAGAAAGCCCGTTTTATTTCCATAAATTGCATTAAGAGAACGGCTCGGTTTGAAAGGGAAATTTTAACTTCACTCTAAAACAGGGGGGAAAAAAATCCCCGTTGGTATGCCAAGTTTAAGCACCTAAATAAACGATCCGAAAAGTGCTATTTGCAGGCAGCTCTTAGCGACTGTTACAGAAAAGTTCCAATAACCGGGAAAATAGGGCCAATTATTCAGGAACCTCATTTCAGCCTCTATTTCTTCCACATACAGATGGCTCGGCAGGGATTTCTACGCTTCCCTGTGAGCTGGCTGGGTCTGTGCCTCTGTCTGAAGTCATGAAGGAGCCATACGTGGCTTGAAGTGAGCATCAGCCCTCTCAAACAGGGACCGGGGCTCAGCGCCCCGCACATCCAAAACACGATGCAATAACACAATCTGGAGAATAGAATCATTTTTAAGTTTTTCTGTCGTTCAACCTTGCAAGCATTGCTATATTGGGGTGTAAAGTTAAATCCGTTATTTGGAATCATGTACCAAATGCAATAACCCTGAAGCAAAAAGCTTCCACAGGACATTTTCCCCAGCATTTTTGCCCCTTTTTATTTTTTCCTCCTCTTTTTAATCTTTTTGGGTTTTTTGGGGGTGGGTGGGGGGGGGTGGGTGGTGTCATTGCACTGTAATTCCTGACTCCCCTGAGGGAAGGAGGCATCACCCTGCGCAGATGAGCCCTGACACACACTGGCTCGTTCCAGCCCCTTCCAAATCTGCTGCAAGTGGGCAGCGATGAAATTAATGCAATTTAAACATTTCTTGGACTAATTGATGAAAACTACCATTCACACCGCAATAACTGGCTGTTAATTATATTTCAGCTGATAGCATTAAACTTCCACGACACTGTTGGATCCTGCATCCTTTACGCTTTAAGCACTGATTAGTGTTAACAGACAATGTAAGTAAGATTTTTTTTAGCTTTTTTTAATTGCGGTGAACACCTCCAGACAGCATTTGGGGCTGAAGTTTCCATTCCAGCTCCTGCAAATCCCATCTTGGACTCCTCTGAGCAGCAGATCCACCAGCCGTGCAGCAGCAAAGCCTTTTACTGGCCTTGGAGCAGACATCACTTTAAAAACATCCATTTAAAAGCCTGTTTTTTTCCATGTAACTCAGCTGACACAATTGCTGTACACGCGTTTCTGTCTTTGGAGGGTACATATTAAAAATGAATGCAGTATAAACGACAAGGTTTATGTTGGTGAAATGAGTATCTTAGGTGAAAGCTGCATTTTATGCCACTTTTGCAAGTTTACTGGCAAGATGGTTTTTGCTTTGCTGGGCACAAGTCAAGGGGGTTTTTCTCCAGGACATCAGCAGGAAAATGGCCAGAAGACGCAAGTGTGCCCTGGGTTGCAGCAGCAGCATATTGACAATGGCAGCCAAAGAGTGGGCAAAGAGAAAAGCCTCGTTTGTGGACCAAGAGCTTAAAATCAGCAGTAGATAACCCCGAAGGGTGATTTCACAGGGCCTGCAGAGACGCAAAGGGGGGAAAAAAGGGGCAAAACGGGAAAATGTAAAATCTGTGCCAACAGCATCACCTAACAGACCCTTAACCCACGTCCCTCCTTCCTCCTGCAGAGCTTTGGCCCAGAATATATATATACACACACACACAAATATACATGTACATCACCTCCATCCTGGGATGGAAAACAGAAGGGTCGTAGGATGAAGTACATTACTGGAAGAAAATAATGATTCAAGCCCTAGGGATGAGCTGAGCTAGTATTTTAAAGAGCACCTCATCACCTCTGATCATTAAGTAGCTCCCCAGCTTGGGACCCAAGTTTCTTGCAGAAAGGTTCAGCCAAACCCTCCTCCTGAGTAGCCTGCACGACGTACAGCTTTTCCCTTTCGGTACATCTCTGCAAGGAGTAATTTGGAGGAAAAGCACAAATCGCCAGGCACAGGGCTGGGTGATGGGTGGGGGACGGAGCAGGGAGGCCAACCGCTGCCACTCTGACGTGTGCAAGCCGTCAGCCTCTCCACAGAGCACGGGCCGCACTCAGTAAAGCATCTGGTTAGCTCAAAATACACTCAGATTTGCAAAAAGACCCAATTACCGCTGCCTGGGACTTGGCTGGTGCAAAGCCAACGCATCCAACCTGTCCCTTTCACACCCACGCACCACAATGGATGTGCAGCGGCTCAAAACCAGCCCCCCCCCCCCCATGGCATCCTCTCCTCGTGGGGTTAAGCACAAGGGCCTGTATTTTGTCCGTCGCCCCGTCTGCCGAGTCCTACAGCCGCACATCCCGGTCCGTCCCCAGGTATAGTGCCTCCCGCAGCACCGCGGTGCTCCAGGACCTCAGAGGAGCTGTCGGCCACCACCGCTCCCTCCCGGGTGGGCACTGGGGTGCTCAGCCACGCGCTGCAGAGCCTCGCAGGCTTATTTAATAACTTTGGCTCCACACATCCACCTTTTAAAGAAGGAAGCTTTAGATTTCATCCCTTGCTACTGGCGTGATGCTGCAAGCGAGTGAGCTGTCACACCTGAACACGGGTACGCCTGCTCCTTAGCGAGTTTGGGTTAAAGCTTTCACTCAATGAGTGTAAAGCCTTGCAAACACCATTTTTGATCATTTTCTGAGTTAGACACCAGCTTGGCCTTGGTGTTTCTGTATGGCTGCAGCCCCGGCATGGGACCCCCAGCCATATGCCCTGACCATGCACCATCAACCGGCGCTCACACCCATCTCGCTCGCAGCCATCAGGCAGGACGTGCAGAGACCACCTGCCTGTAAAGTTACCCCCACATCCTGGAACTCCCACACCCCAAAAAGGGATTATTTCCACCGTACAGACACCCGCTTGCTCAGCTACCCCGGCTGCATGCTGGCGGGTGTCTCACAGCAGATGTAAAGAAATAAAACCTGATATAAACCTCCTGTGCATGCCGGCGGCAGGGGGGGAGGGCAGAGGGGTTCAGGAGCCAGGCTGGAGGTTGCAAAGGCTTTCAAAAGCACACACGGTTTAAAAGCAGCTGGCTGGTGGGTTGCGACCTCTGTAGTGGCCCCCAGAGCCGGCCACCGAGCCCTCCGTGAGCTCCCGGCACGCTTCAACTTCTCGGCGAGACAAAATGGACTACGGGGTGCGGGGAGCCGCCCGCCCGCCTTCCCCACTGCTGCAGGGGACCCGAAGCCCCTCGCCCCTGCCCTTGGCTTCGCCCTCGGCGTGGGGGGGGACGGCACAGCGACCCAAACCCACCCTCCTGCGTGGCCCCGGCGAGCTTCGGGGCACGCTCACCAGCCGCCTGGCGTTGTTTTGCTTCTCCCAGGAGGAAGCGAGCTACAACCGCACAAAGCAAGCAAAGGAGAGAAATGCACGCTGAGCTGCACCCCTCCCTGCGCTGCCGTGACCCCCGGGGACCCCCTTACCTGCGTGGGCTAAGCAGGGGCACAGCACCCTGCCGCAAGCATCGTCCCCGGCCGCCCCTTGCCGTCCCCAGGGACCCGAACAATAGGCCGGGCGCGGAGCAAAGCCGCGCTCGCAGCGGCACGTCCCCGGCTTGCTCTCCTCCTGCTCCGACTTCATGGCGGGGAACAGCGGCGTTGGGGGGTCCCCGGGGTTTGGGGCCCCCGGGTGGGCAGGCTCCTCCCCGGCACTGCGCGGAAGTATACGGCGGGCGCTACCTGCGCCGGGAATTTGACCCCTCGGCGGTCACCCAGTTTCCCCGGCCTGATGTCACGCCGGCAGAGGAGTGGCTTTGCCCGCCGCCCAGCCAAGGTGCGTGGGACAGGGGCCCGCAGCGGGCGAGCGCTCTCCCCGCCGCCCCCCAGCCAAGGGCTGCGCAGGAACCCGGAGCCCGGTCGGCGGCGGAAATGATTCCCAGCTCGCCGGCCATCGCTCCTGCCGCCACCCCCGAGCAGGCGGCAGCGGATAACGCCCGCGACGTCCCAGCTCGGCCACCGCTCCGCTGGCAATGCTCGGCCATCGCCGGCAGCACGGTGGGGAAACTGAGGCTCGAGGGAGGCAGCACACCACGAAGCAGCCCTGTCTCTGACATGCAGCTCGTGCTAGCTGTTCCTTGCAAGGGAAATAGACACAGTATTTTTTTATCGCAGTGCGGTTGTTATTTATTTTGTCCAGGCAGGTTGCAACTGCACAACACCCGTGGCTGCAGGGGCACCATCGCAGACCAGTCCCCCTGTCACAAACCACCAGCAAGGAAGGGCAGAGAGACGGGAGCAGGTGGGATGGGGCAAGCAGGACACAGCAAAACCTGATGAGAAAGTAAGGGCTGCTTGCTTTTCTATAATAAAAGTCGCATAAACCTACACCAGAAAACCCAAAACTCTCTGAAACCCAGCTGACTCACGTTGCTTTTTTGCTCCCTATGGTACACGCAGCACCATCACCTGCCTTCATCCAGCCGCCTGGGCTGGGTGTTTCCAAGCCCTCCACAACAGGCCCACTTCATAAATTTATTTACCCCATCAAAGAGATGAAGAACCAGGCAGAAGCACTTTGGGTTTATGAATCTGTGCCTGTCTCTTTGCTGCTATCCTCACTAGACGAACACTGCCCCGCTGCTGGCCCAGGGACGCTTTGCAGGCAGCTCCCTGCATGCACCTCTCGCTCAGACCACGGGGGCAAGACTTCCACAAAGTTCAGAAAACACAGTCTGAGACAGAAAATCACCATATTCTGCTTTCCAACAGCACCCCGCATGTAAAGCCTCTGCCAGCCACTGCGAACCCAGCTCCCCCACCCTACAGCAGCAGCATCTTCGGCATGGGGAAACTGAGGCACACCCTGCGTGCGTGGCCTTTTACGTGTTTGGGAAGTGGGTGACAGTGTGTAACTGTGGGAGGAGTGAGCTGCCCCTGGCTAGGAGATGCATGGGCCATCTCGGGCACCAAGTGAGCCCAGGTCAATAAAGCAGGTCCTTACCCACCTCAATGCCAGCCAGGCATTGCCCCCCCTCCCCACCCTGCTGCTTCCTTGCCAGCGGGTTGGGAAGGGGAAGGGAGTTGGGTTTGTTTTGCAACAAGCCCTGCTTTTCATCGCAACAAACTCCAGCGTGTACAACGGGCCGGCACAGACACGGCTCGCGCTGCCGGCAGCCCGGTGCATGCCGTGGCACTGCCCGCAGCATTGCTGCCGGGGTGTGTGATGCCTCTGTTGCTCCAAGCCCTGCTGTCGCCAACCTTGGCTCCTTGAAGCCCACGAAAAAAAGCTCTGCTCTCGGCCGCTGCGTCACCTCCCATCGCTCCCTGTTTGCACAACTCCCCTCCCCGGGGATCAAGTCAGAGCGCGCCCGCCTGTGCCGACTCAGCTCCCGATGCAGCGGGGACACCGCGGCGGCCGGAGCAACCCCACGCGAGCGAGGAAACACCGCTGGGTTTGGCAGCACCTGCAGATTTAATTCTGCTTTCCGAACGAGCACGGCGCAAAGGTAACCGGGCACCTCTTGGTGCGATCGGCCCCGGCACGGGAAGGTGCAGAGCGGCGATGTCCCCCACCCGAAGCAAAGGGAGGAGGTTCTCTGCGTCGTGGGTGTTGCACAAGCCCCAGGCTCCCCAGGAGCAGCTCCACGGAGCCTCCCCCGACCCGCTGTGCTCCTCTCTGGCAGAGGAGCCCGGGAGTGAGCGGGAAGGCCGGGCTGGGCTCACATCCTGGCTCCTGCTGACTAATGGTGGCCCAAGCAGCGTTACTCACACCCGCAGCACCCTCACCCCCAGCACACACATGCGGCAGGCGGGGCTGAGACGGTGCAGCACCACTGCTCTTTAACCCAGCGATGCTGCCTGCAGGGATTCCCCTGCCTCTTCCTACTTGATTAAAAACCCCTTTGGAAGGTGCATGGAAAAAGGGTGCTGGTTAATTAAAAGGTGGCGCATGCTTCAGCCAGGTTTATGGGGTGCAGCTGAGCTCCGAGCATGTCCCTGTGGCGGGCAGCAGTCGCGTTTTTGGCTGTGGTTAATTTGGGGTTGAGGTCTGGGTTTTCTCTCCTCGCTTTAGAGCATCCCACGACCACATGCCGGTGGTGGCTGCTGCTGGGAGGGAGATGACATGACAGGGAGCTTTGCTCGTGCAGCGTCCCCTCTGGAGATGGCATCGGCCCTAACGAGAGCTGGCTTTCCCCAGGGTCACAGGGCACCTAACTGGGAGACTGGGGAGGGAAGAGCTCGGTATCAGAACCAGTATCTGAAATTTGGATTTCCATGCAACCCAAACTGATCTGTAATCTCTAGGGAAAAGTCATCAGCACAAAACCTGGCAAAGTCTGGCTGTTTGAGCTCAGTGTTTCCAGGAGGTAGGTTGCTTAAAGTTTAAGCTCAGTGCTTGATTCAGGAGGACAACACAGAGAAACCTGCAGTGCACCCAAAGGCACGGCATCCCCCCGCCCCCCCCCCGGTACATGGGCTGCCCTCCTGGAACGTCCTTTAGCAAAGCCTCTGGCATCTCTGTGAGCCCTGCAGCTGATGTGCAAGGAGGAAGGGGGAAAATAAAAAAAAACCAAAACCCAAAATATTGCCATCCTGCAACTGCAAAAATAAATGGCTACTGCAGAGATGTATCCCTGGCTGTGCGTGTGGGCGCGGGTGCTGCCGTCTGCTGCACACAGGATGCTTTAGTTGGGGCTGAGCCAGTCCCGTGCTGGGGGAAGCCAAGCCCAGGGGGGTATTTTTGTCCACTGAGTCACTTCCAACGAACCCCGGCTGCCGCCTGCGCCGGGAATGGGACGGGCGCTGGGTGTCAGGGCAGATGGGTCTGGCCCTTCATCCCAAACCCTGGCAGGGAGCTGCCAGCCCCCCTCAGCTCTCCCTAGCCACGACCCTTCTGCAGAGGTGGGGCAGGAGGGACCTTGCCACCCAAGCCCAGTTCAGATGGTCTCTGCAGATGAGGCTGATCCAAACTGGACAGCCTCCACCGGAGGACAAACCTGCATCACGTGCCCCATCTCCAGCCTCCCGGGCTTGGATATCCCATGAGTGTTATAGCTCTGGAACAAGGCAGCTACGGGTGGTCACCACCAAAATCTCCAAACTCCTTCACGGTCAGGCTGAAAATCCCAACCATCACCTACAAGGGCAGGGGCCACCAGAGACTTGCAATAAAGAGTCAAGTTGGGGGTCAAGAAGCACTTCAGCTTCATCATCACCACCCAAAAAGGTACCTTTCTCACCAAAAAACTTAATGGCAGTTAGTAGTTGATTAAACACAGCTTGACCATACGGATATCAATGTGTATTACTGCCCTAAAGGCACAGGCACTCTGCAGAAGGTCAGTGATGCATTTACACACCTCTGGACAGGAGCTGGTCCTGGCAGAGCTACATTTGACCCGGAGAACAGAGCTGCTCATAAAAACCACATACCCATTGACTAGAATTGGAAAATCGAGAGACCTTGCACAAGGTCCCCTGCACCAAAATGACACTACTTCCAGGAAAACTCGCTAGAACATTTTCCCACACCCATGGAAACTCCCTTCCCCATCCCTGTCTCTCGTAAAAACAAGATAATGAAGCAAGGAGATGTTTCGAAACAGAGCTGATTTCTTTTTTTCCCCCCGGTTTTTCTTTCAAGCAAAACTTTTCTCAAAAAATGACACATTTTTGTCAAACATTTCACTCATGACAAATTGGCATTGTCACCGAGGAGAGCGCTCGGCTGGGAATTTCGGAGGCGCTTCGGGAAGCCTCCGTCTGCTTTTACTGAGTTAAAAATTGATGGCAGTGAGGTTGCAAACTGTAACGTGTGAGGCGAAGGATTAATTAACATAGATCTGGCTCCAAAACCAGAGGCGGGAAGAGTAATTTTCATTCAGGAACTTGGCACCACTTGGCACCTCCTCCTCCAGCACTGCCGGAGTATTTTAAGCTCCCGAAAAATCGCACGTGCATTGCCCAGAGCTTTTACAGTGATTAATTAAAGCCTCAGAGAGAAAAATCCAGAGGTTTTTTTTTTTTACGTCCCTACCCAGGCCATACACAGTGACTTTCCCCTTCTTTAAAATAGCATTGCAAAAGCTTTTTATAACGTAATGAGGCAAAAAAGTAATGAGTAAAGGGCAAACATAGAATCATACAATTGTTTAGGTTGGAAAAGATCACTGAGTCCAATCATTAATCAATCTCATTTGGTATAGTCTCCTGAACTCACAGTTATTTCTATTGTGTTTTTTATTTTATCATGAGAATTATGGTTATCATCACAGACATTTTATGCCTAACAACTTCTGGGTTCCTTACAATATTTTCATTCAAATGCTAAAAGGCTGTAATGAGACTAAGATAATGGCCTGCAAAAATAAATGATACAGATGAGAATATGGGGAATTTGGGTTAAAAAAAAAACAAACCCACAAATAGAAATTATCCATCCTACCAATCAAAGAGAGTAACTGGGGGGAAAAAAAATTGTATTCTGGGTAGGGTTGTTTCACCTGGTACCTAAACCCCAAGACAGTCTGCCCTGCCCCATCCCAAGCAATGAGAACCTCTGCTTCAGAGAGCAGTTAGAAGGGAAGGAAAGCCCCAAATCCTCATTTCTGAGCTTGTTACCAGTTTATATTCACATCATTTACGGGCCACACACCCAAACTGTCAGCTGTGCCCTCTGCGAGCAGCCTGCTGCTCCTGGCCCAGGGTGGCACCTGCTCCACGTTCCTGCCACATCTGGATCCAGCAGCAAATGTCACCAACTCCTTCCCACCCTCCCCACCTTCGTCAGCGCTAACGAGCATGCGGGGAGGCGAGGGCCAGCACCGACAGCCTGACATTTGCAGCCATGGAGGGGACAGGGCTCAGCCGGCCACCCGGCCTGGGTATCGATCAGCGAAACACAGGCTCTCCGAGAGCTTTGAACCACTGAACCCCACCAGAATCAATATTTTCCTTCTTAAAATAACGCTGGGGGGAAAAGCACATCTAATATAGATTCAGTGTTATTCTGGGTTTTACATTATTCATTGAACCTCGTCCTATGTCATGCTGCAGCGAATATATTACCATATATGATGACAAAGAAATTACACAACTCCTGCAAATATACGATAAAGTGGCAGCCTGGGCTGCTAAAACAGCCTGCTCGATTGGCAATCTCTCATTAGCAAAATGTAATTAAGTTGCTATACATTGAGGTTGTGCCTGTACCACCAGCCACTTTATGGTGAAAGACGAGAATAATAAATCAAAATAATAATAAATCAAACAGCAACAAAACCCAGAGCTGCATGGCAGGTCTCAAACTTCTGGAAACATTTTCTTGTCGAGGTTTGCGAAGCCTTATCTCACCCGCCGCACAGCCAGGAACGTCACTGCAAGGCCACCAAGGGCCATCGTGTCCCCAGAGCCACCCAGCTCAGCCCATCCGAGCAGGGACCCTGGGGGCACTGTCAGGGAATGGGCCACATGCACAGAAATAACAGGAGAAAAAGGAAGCCTACCAGGAAAGGTTAATAATTAATCCATATGTAAAAATGTGCTCCCATTTCTAAAAATCACTTTGCATCCTCAGTGACACACGTGACTTTAATGGGGTTGAAGGTAGCAACTCAACTCCGAATTTGGACACTATCTTTACTAACCAGATGTTACTGCCTTTTTTAATTATTTTTTTTAAGCTTTAATTATTTTTTTAAGCTTTAGTTTCCGGAGAGTTTCAAATAAGCAATTCTAATGATCCCTCTTCATTAACCGCTCCAGCAATATATATAGGTGTATTGTGGAACTCAGCATAGAAAACATCTTTTTATGACACCTGCTGCCAGCCAAGCTGCTGCCCATGCAACCTGCTGCATTTATCAATATGAAAAGCATTTACCCAAACCCCATTTCTTTACACCCCAAACCTGCCACTCACTGGGCACAAGTGGCTTTGCACGGACCCACATCCTGCTCACATCCCCACCTGCACCTCCAGCAGCCCCAAAGCTGCATGGAACAAACATTTCACCCACCAACATTTTTGGGGCCACGCGCAGTGGTCAAATACAGATCTGGGAGTGGATGTGATGCACTGATGGGGTTGGAAATCTGCATCTTGCTGACACCTTCTTTCCCACCAGTGAAGCTGGCAAAGCACAAAACCCACCTTAGTGTGGTTGTGCCCAACATCCCAATGGCTGTTCAACTGGGACCATGAAAAACAACGGGGCTTGTTCATGGGCATGGACTCAAAATGATGCTACAGCACAATTTTTGGTTGCTTGCCGGAATTCTAAAAAAAAAAAAAAAAAAAGGAATAAAGCCCAACTGAAATCATTCAGCTTTGGAAGGCAGGTTAGGAAAGCCCAGGGGGGCTGCGTGGATCAATGACCCCATGTGCCCGGACGTATCCCATTCCCCTCCCATCCACTGCGTGTATCAACAGAATATTTATAAATCAATTGAAAGCAATTAATCAGCTAGAGGAAGATAAGGGATAATGAAGAAAAGAGATTAGCTGGCGATGCACAAACAGAGCTCCTCCGGGGAGGAACTGCTGTGGTTGGAAGCCTCCTCTGCAAAGCCTATTAGCTCCACTTAAAAAAGAAATTTAAAAGAGGCAACCTGAATAATTAAAAGCAAGAGTGCTAACAGCTTCTAAAAACCTGCAGCAGCCCTGTTTGTTAACCAACACGGCCCACCACAAAAGGACCTGCAGAGAAACCATCGCGCCGTGTTGCGGAGGGATGCTCGGCTGGAGCCGCATCCCCTCAGCGATGGACCGAGGGAGCCTCGTGCAGACGCTGGGAGGGACATGGGGCCGACGCTGCCATCCTGCTGGGTTCATTTAAGTGACCAACCCTTTCTAGCTGAGCTATAAATAATAACAGAGAAACGACTCCAGGCCTCGAGGTGAAGCCTCCAGGGATATACAGCCTAATATTACCCATCCAACGTATCCCATGGTAGCCTTCCAATCATCAACCCGCTCCTTGTCAGAGAAGCTGGTACTAAATATACTGTCATTTCGCTTGCCAGCTGAAAAATTAACCTCTGGGAAGAGCAGCCTGCAGTCACATTTTCTGTATGTTCTCCTACAGACTTCTCCATCTTAATCCTTCCATGGCAAACTTTGGGAAGGGGAGTCTCAGGACAAGATCAGCAGCTGTATCGCTGCCCGTTAGCCATGCATTTCACACCTACACAAGATGTCAACACCAGGGCTGGGCTTAATTCAGTCTGCAGGACCAGCATCACCACAACGGTGCTACCATGAACCAGGCACTTTTCACCAAAATTACACCCCTGTGCTGCTCCGAGGGGGGCTACAAGCTGCCACTTCATTTCTGAGGAGCACACAAAGATGCTATGTCCCGCAGCCGTGACCTGCATCCTACAGGAATGCTCCCGGAGATGCCTACAGGAAACTTTTCCAGATTTGTGACTTAAAATCCCTGTACCTCCTTCTCCAATACAGCAGGATCCCACCTGAGAGCTGACACCCGGGTGGGCATCTTAAGAAAGGGCTCGGGAAGAGCCGCCAATTCTGAGGATTAAATGCAGCATTTCAGTAAAATACCTTTTTCAAGTAACACTTGACAAAATTGCCAGGTCAGGGCTGGAGCCCATGTGCGTTTTGAGGAGGGGAAGGAAAGAAAGCATCTCCTCGCCTTACTCGCCAACTTGCAAGGCAGCAATTTAACCTTCAAGGAAGAGCTCAAATTCATTTAGTAACAGCCCTTATCTACAGGCTGGGGGCAGAATAATTCTACCGAGAACAATATATAATAGATAAAAATAACTGCACTGCAGCAAGGAGATGGGCAGCATGGTGCAGGGCAGCACCGAGCAGCTTTCTCCCTGCTAAAACAGCCCATCAATTTAATGGCAAGTTAGGGGCCGACAGCAGGAGAACTGCCCCCATTCCTGATGTTTAAGGGGCTAATGTCAATTTAAAAGGCTAGCGCTTGTCTTGGCGGGTGTGAATTTGCAGGCTGAGCCCACATCATGCATAACCGGTATGTTCCCCAGCGGCCCATCACCGTAAGTGACTCAGAATCCTGTTTCCCAAAGCTTTTTTTTCCCCCCTCTTATTTTTTTAATAAAAAAAAAATAAACTTGAAGGCCTTTCCAAGTGCCTAAGCAGCAAGGGAGACACATTTTATTTATGCACCATCTACAGAACTTCCAAACTATGTGTGTTAAAACCTCCTTCACAGCAAAGTTTGTCTTTCCCTGCAAGGAGGTATAGGACAAAAATCAAACTCCTGAAGGTTTTCAACCATTTTTTCACCAAAACTTTATCACCGCACTAAATATCACGGCACACCTGACTACGATGAAATGAATACAACCCTGCCTCATACAAAGACCAAACTGACCCCAAATCAGTACCGGCGGGTTGAAAAATGGGGAGGCAAACACCAACCCCTACCAAAAAATGTGCTTTTTTCTGAAATACCTGCAGTATTACTCAATGGGAGTGGTGTAACGCTGCCTGCTGCACATTGATTTTATACGCATGCACAAAGGCAGAAAAAACCATTTAAAGCTTGGAGGGCTGCACTTGGTGCCTGCCTGGAATTAAATAATGCACTAGGTTGCAAAGTTAATAAAAGTGACAGCCTTTTATTAATCTTAGCTCGCACCGCAGCACTCGGAGCCAGCAGGCAGCCGCTCTCACAAAGTTATCAGTGCGTTGCACCAGGCAAACTTAGAGCTGGGAAAATAAAATCAAAATTTAAAGAAAAAAAAAATTTAAAAAAATTAAATTAAGACAAAACAGAGCAGCAGAAGCCACAGAAGATGCATGACAAAGCCAGTAGCAAAAGCCCAGATATCACCGGGGAGATCAGTCTTGCTAGGGCTGAAAACTGCATCCCAGAGAATGCGGGCATGGGAGGAAGCACAGCAACCCAGCTAAGCAGAGAAAAAACACTCACATTTTTTATTCCCAACCAGATGAAGCAAAATAGTGATTCCTTCTGGAGAAAGCCATGCTCTAAAATGTTTTATCTGGGACATGCAGAAAGCCCAGGGAGGTCGAGCATTGCAATTCCTCCAGCACCAAAGCACCAGGTGAGCATGAAGCTCCACAAAAACATGGCACTTACACCCGCTCCTGATGGACCCAAACACTGCACCATGGCTGGAAAAAAGGCAGCTGAAGGATCTGTTTGGTTTTTAAATTGCATTAAGTGCCTTTTAAAGCTCCCCAGGAGGCATACAGTGCTTAGTTAAGGTTATGGGGTGGATGTGCAAAACCCTCGATGCCCGTTCTATTTTAACGAGCCCTGGTGCCCTCACACAGGATGGCAGCGAGAATTGTCACGTGGCACATTCAAATCCCAGTCTTGATGCTGGATCTTCCTGACCCGGGTGGGATCCTGGTAATTTTTACAACAGGCCTATGAGCAAGACCAAGAAAGGTGCATTCCAGTTTCCATCTAAGCTTGATAGAGAGCATGGCTCTGACCCCCAGCATCCCCGGTCGCCAGGCAGAGCTGCAGAGAACAACAGCCCCAAGCCAGAAGCTTTCACCAACACAACAGTCAGCTTCATTTGGGTCTCTGCCACTGGGGTTCTTCCCCGTTTACTTGGGGTTCTTTCCCATTTCTCTGCAACCACTGCTGAAGCCAATGCTGGACCTGCCACAGCAGCTCCCAAACTCATCGGCAAGCCCCTCACTAGCCAAGTAGTCCAGCAGGAAAGCTTCAAGTATCAGGACACTGCTGCTGAGAGAAGTTTTTAGGGATAAGCATTTGGGCACCATGTGCAATACAACAGCCCCAACAGCATCGTTGGTGTGAGCAAATGACAAGGTGGGGGGTGGGGGGCGGGGAGGGCAGAATAAAAATCACTGGAACGTTCACAACCCTTCCAACTGCTTGTGCAACAACCACCCGTGGTCTTACATCCCCTTCCCTGCTCACGTTTCCCCACATCACTTCAGAAAGTGCACCAGGACGCAGCAAGGATGCAACGAAGTTGCACAACTGCACGGCGACAGGCCGGCAGCACTCAGGGCTGCACCCCTTCACACGGCGCATCCCCCGTTTCCACCCGCTGTCGGGACACCGTTTGCACTCGGGCTGTCTGTGGGGCTGCCACAGCTCCTATGGCGCTGGGGACGGTGACACTGCCATGGGGAGGGCTCCTGGCTCCGACGTGACTCCCGGCATCAGCGCTGGGGCACAGCGTGCTCCAGGGGAGAACGAGGGGCACTGGGGAAAAAGAGGTGGGACAGGAGTTTACACAGGGAGTAAAGAGGAAAAGCAGAGAGATTATTGGAGCAAGATGTGCAGCAACAGGAGCTGCCAATTTTCATTATTTCAACACAAGTCTCACAATATTTATTGGGTTTGGATTCTTTTCTTTTTTCCCCTCCCAAACTTCAGTTTCTTAACTCAAATGGACTCATGAAAATCTCAGCTTATAAATAAAAGTTCATGACTGTCCCCCAGTATAGCAACGACTGCTGCATTTTTCCCCATGTAAAGCAAAGCAAATAAAAGGAACCCTTATCTCTTCCAAACACACTTTACAACCTGGACCATTATCTTAAAATAGCTAGAGTTAGAAAATATAAATAGTAATAAATGATCCTAGGAGACAGGCACCCACGAAGCAATCATATTAAGTCAAAACTCAAGAATAATAATTCAAGCACAGGTTTCCAATGCATTATTTGACCAAGACAAAAAAAAAAAAAGATGTTATTTCCAGCTATTTACTCTCATAAAGGCTTCCATGTCATGCACCTTTTCTACACTGCCCTCACAGGACCTCTCCCAGGCTGTGCCCGGCACTGGGCACCACCCCAGAAAAAATATTGTTGTACTGAAAAGATCAGGCCAATAATAACAAAAACATAACCAAAGCAACTTAGGGATTTGGAGGGGAAAAAATAAGCCATGAGGGAGCAAATGCTATGCATCTAACTTGGTGCAAGCAACAGCGCGTGGGAAAAAGATGCTGGGCTCGGTCTGCAAGATGCATCGGGCACGGGGCGTCTGCAAGGGGGACGTGAAGGAAAGAGCTGTGGAAAAATTAAGGAAATAACTGGTCGTTCACACACCGGACACTCAACACCTCATGCAGAATGCACCCAGAAAGACTCAAAATTGTTCAAAGCTATTTTTTTCCTTAGCAAGACAGGGAGATTGTTAATATTTCAGCTGTTTTATGCCTTGTGCTGGGACAGGACACAGGCCAAGTCCCCTCTCCCCAGGGGCCACCTGCGAGATTAGAAGAAAGAAAACCAAAACCCACCCTAAAAATCAGGTTGGGGGAAAGGGTCTCCATCTGACAGCTCAGTATTTCCACATATAAAAGTCACAGGCAATGCTTCAAACACCCAATTAAGAGGCATTAGGAGAGGCACCGCGGAACACAGCCCCAACTTTTGCCAAGTTTAGCCGCATTTGGCAAACTCTCTTTTCAGCAATTTCCCCCCAGCTACGCTGCAGAAATGATAAAAAAAAAAATTCCTTTATTTTTTTGAGCGAGATTCACCCTTGCACCACAATCCCCGCAGGATTACAAATATTTGATGCAATCAGAAAGAAAACAAAACCATCCCAAAATGACAACTGAGAGGGAAACAATCTGGGAAGTTTTAACCTTCAAAATCTGTCTCTTAATTCTGGTTGCAATTTCTGCAGGCGAGGGAGGAAAAAACCACAACCCAAGTGGTGTCTGCTTCTGCGTTACAAAGGCAACTTTAGATGGGATTTTAAAATAACGTGATTATGCTATAGTTAATGCTATTAAAATTCAAAGTGCAAAGACAACTGATAATCCCAGCCAGTTCCTGGGACAAGAATCAAATCGTGCAACACAGAGCTATTTGGTGCTGCTTGCTGCTATCGATTTCCTTTTATTGGAAGAGAAAAAAAAGGGCCAATGGTCAACAAGGAAACCAAAACCTCTTTAGTAACCCAGCCTGCTCACTCACATTCAATACCAGCAGCTCAGCAAGCAAAAAGGAAACCGCTGGCAAACTCTGCACTGAGCTTCCAAAGTTAAAAAACAAACAAAAAGGAGATTTGGAAATAAAATCATCCCCTGGGCTGCCAAACCTGCCCAGGCACGAATACATCTGCCTGGGAGAGCTGCAGACCAGCAGCACAGCATGTCCTGGAGCAAAGCAGGGACCAGGCTCATCCCAGGGGCTGGGAGTGGTGATGAAGACGAACAGCCCCACAGCATCCGCAGCAAGACACGGCCTATAAATGCAAAAATACTTCCCTCTAAAAATCGCAGACCTGCAGCACTGCCCGAAGAGCAAACTCTTTGGACACCTGAAGTCCCAAACTTGCACCCTGTTATGCACCTCCGAGTGTTGCACCCATAAATCAGGCTCCGCATGTGTAGGAGCCACCAAGGGATCATTTAAGAGGAAACAAGCCGAAATACAGTCACTTGTATTTATAACACACAGAGTATTTCTATTTTTAGTATTTTTAACACGTGCTCAAAGACAAGCTTGATTTTATACCAATTAATCCTATAGCCAGAGATTTTACTCTGTTCTTCAGCCACTTGCAAAATCCTCCTGAAAGATTGCTGGGGGTTATACAGGGATTATATTGTTTAGTGAGCCAGTTATAATCCCACTGATAAGAGGAGCTGATCCAGGCGGAGAGGCATTGGCTTGACGTTATTTGCAAATAAAAATTAAAACAGAGATAGCAGCAGGTTTGCTCAGCCTCCTGCCTTATCTCCAAAGTATGGCAGAGGGATATTAGTTGATCCAACTCTGTCTGGGGAAGGAAAGCAGGGCTCCAGGGGAGTTCAGCGAAGGCAGTTTTTCCAGGCATTGGCAGCCCTAAACACTGCGGAGAAAAGCAAAATACAGCAACAGAAATGCACGGCAGGACCTGCACACTGGGAGTTTTGGGAACAGACACCTGGAAATTGGGTCTTCTGTGACTATGGTTTCTTACATGGGGAAAAGCACCTATAGGCCGTACCAGCCCAGCCCACCTGCAAAGTTAAAATGGCATAAAATCCCTTTCTTATTGCAAATAACCGAGCAGGCTGGCCAGAAAGCAGCCTGACCCTGCCAGCAGCTCAGGGGGTGGAGGCTGCGGTCCTGAAGAGGGCAGGAAACCCGAGCTGCCTCCCTGAGAAATCCCAGAGAGCCAAGTTCAGCTTTACGGCATCACAAGCAGCATCTCCAGAGACAGAGAGTCCAAAAGAAACTCTCCCCCGCCTTCACAGCTATAAATAGGGTAGGACTGGATATTATCTGCGATGCTTAACACAGTTATTTCAGTTAAATCACCCTTGGGAATTTCAACCAGGACTATTCCGATGCTGGAAAATGATTTGCAATTAATAAAAAATTTCTTAAAATTTTTTATATGTTTTTCTTTTTAGACCTCCGGTCACAAATAAAGCTACCTGGAGCCCTTTGTTTCCTTAAGCCTGGTTGTGAAAGGGCCAGCACCACACAAAGCACTCCTCGACTTTAAAAGAGAGGAAGAGCGGATGCAGAACGGGGTTTGGTCCAAAGCCAGCTTTTCCCTGAAAATTCCATCTATTTGCGGGCATGTTCCTTTCTGTCCTCCTTAGCATCCATCGTTATTTGGGCTCAATCAATACCACCAGATCCCAGGTGTACCTTCGGGGGGATTTGTAAGCCTTTAATACTCTGTAACAGTAACACAAGCAGATTTACATGCATGAATTTCTCTCCAAATGTCCAGAGAAACTGTGTTTTGGGGCGGAAAAGGGGAGCCCTTGGGGGGATATCCATATTTTAAGGACTGCCATGACTTGAGGACCAGACAACCAGCATCTTCTCCAGCCACTTCTCATGTGTCTGCTCCACCATCGCAGCAGAGAAAGAGAGGAAAAAAACATCAAGACAGCCACACGGGGAAAATAACGTGAGTTTTGGTTGTGCTGGTGGCACGAGGTACAAATGCAGAGCAAAGGAGGGCCAGGGAAATCCACAGGCAATGCAGGGGGATGTAACCCAGGCTGTACAATTGCGCAGGTCCCCGAGGTGATGCTGTGCACAGACCACACCGATGCCGTGCAGCCCCGCATTTACCGGTGCAACGCTCCAAGGGACACGTCGGGGGCATCGCCCCTCGCCCAGCCAGACCCCGCTCTGCACCCCCAGTCCCAGCGACACCATGAAAGCAGCTTAAAAAATACCACAAGAGTAAAAATGCACATCCTGAGTTTCTTTTACCTGCTACCTGGCTTTTGAGCACACCGGATTTTTGAGGAAAGATACAGTGAAAACACAGAAGAACTGCAAACCTGTTGCGAACAGTGAAGCGCCGCGTTCCCAGGCACGAACACAAGATACGCTTTCAGAGAGAGAACAGCTTTTCATCAGGGACTGCAACCATGTTTTTCAAGAATATTATCCTAAAACAAATACAATCCTCCCATTTTTTTTGAAAAAAAGGTGAGTATGTAATGATGCCATGGCCTTGAATATTCCCAACAGCCTCAGCGAATCGCAGGGTACATTGGCATGTAAATGTGAATTAAAAGCCTAATTTTTAGATATCCAAGCTTGTTTTGAGAGACAAATAACAGTGCCTGCTCTGAAGAAGCAATAACGGGACACAACCATAACCGAAAGCTGAGCCCCCAGTGCCTGGCAGCATCCCCTTCAGCGCAGGTATCACTCACAGCCAGCACACGATGCAGGATTAGGGGTGACGGAGGAAGCCAGCAGCAAACCCCGCGAGGGGAAGCAGCCCGGCCGAGATGGACGGCTCTGCAAACCCTGCCAAAATATTTTATGAAGCAGCTGTGCATTAACAGAAACACAGAGAAACGACCCGGCTTCCAGCTTGAATTCCAACCATTCACATACAGCATTTCCCTGGCTAGGTAATTGCAACAAAGCCTATTATCTTCTGTGCCAGTTGTTGAAGTGTCATTAGGACAACTCAAATGAGAGGCTAAATTCTCCTATACACACCATTTTAATAATTACAGCCTTTTATACTGAACAATATACAGCAAAGGATGGACAAAGGAGGGTGCCAGGCTGACAAAGGGGATGCTCAGCCCCCCCAGGGGCTGCAAATTGATTGTTTCCCCCCCCACCTTCTGCGGAACAATTACTTCTTGCTCCTTTAACAGCTCCTTGAGCAGAGCTTTAGGCCATTCAGGGAGAAATGCAGACCGCTGTTATGACGGAGATATGCATCTCCATCACGCAGGGGTGAATTTCATAAGCTGGCATAAACCACATGTAATATCGACTCAATTGTGTAGGATTTTACAGCCTGCTTCAGGACGCACATCATCAGCCCCAGCTCACACAGGCAACTTTTCCACTGGCCCCCATGGATCCTGCGATGCAAGCAATGCACCACGGAGGCTGCACCTCCTGGGCCCTCGCCGTCTTCTGGAGGGGTTCCCAAAAATAATTCAATGCAGTCTAATGTACTCTGTTACACATCGAGGCCTTTTAAATTTGTTTAATTAAAAATCAAAAGCATGTTTTAAATGAATACCCAAAACAAGGGGGGAAGGGGGGGCAAGCATACTCTAGAAATGTAGTATTTTCAAGAGATAATTCCACACATGAATATTCTCGGTCATCTCAGCATCCTCCAGTTCTGCTCTTATCTATCCCCAAAGCTGCAAACAGTAACTTCAAAGCCAAACTCTGTTTCCAACTGGAAACCCGTGGACTGGTCGTCGGTGGATTCGGGGAGCTGCAGGGCAGCTGGGATGCCCAGCCCCAGCTGCCACGTCCCCAGGGCTGGGCGAGTGCCCTCTCGGCTCAGGGATCACTAACCCCAAAACGAGCACTACGCCTCCGTGCGTATATAACCTCTATTGCCTTGACTGCACCTGCCCACAGAAAACGCCGAGGACCAAAACCCGCCCTTGGCAAGGCAGCATTGCTCCTCCTTGGCAGCAACCACGCAAGGACAGGGAACTTTGTGATCCTCAGTACAAGACGACATTCAACATCCCAGAAATAACAAGCCCAAGGAGGACGTGGGGAGCTGGGGAACGCGCTGTCTAACCGGATTAAGCTCCAAAATCATCTTTCAAGATGCAGCAAAGCAGCAGTTCTCCCCAGAGCGGCCGGGGCACTAAGGACGCAAGCACAGACCTAATTTCTATCCACGCAGCAGACCCCTGGCATTTATCTCTGCTGCCTAAAGACCCGCTGAAGTCCAGAGGATCTCACCACGAATCAGCGTCAGCGAGGGCTTGGCGGACTCGGGCCGCCCTTCAGCACAGCAGCGTTAGGTCCCCCCCAAAGAGCTGCACCAGAATTCAGACCAAGAAGCAGCATTTCAGAAAAGCTGTTATCCTGGGCTTTTCAGCTCAAACGTCTCACATGAAAGAGAGGAATTTCCCTCCCAGTGAATAGCGGTTTATACATTCTTTGGCAACTGCACTACCATTAGCAAACACAATCTGTATTTCTGCCTCGCTCATTTGTTTGCCAAGCATATTTGAAAGGAATATTTTATCCACCGTGAGACACACCCTGGAGGCTTCGCCTGCTGACGTAAGCGACCGTGCACAGAGTTTCACGGCAGGTAAGAGGCTTGTTCCCGCAGAAGGCCACCTCAGTAAACCCCACCTGAATAAATCCCATCTGCAAAGGGCGTCTGAACAGCTTAACACGAGGATGGGTGGCTGAGGAGGTGTCACCCCAGCCACCACCGCTGCCAACAGCATCCCAGCCCCTCTTCTGACCTGGAATAAAACCTGGTGGGAATAAGAAGGGGGAAATTGAGCTGCACCGGGGCACGGTTAAAAAACACATGTTGGATCACGGACCGGAAAGATAAAGTGCCCTCCAGTCCCAAACCCAGGGCTGCCACCTGAAATGCTGTTTCAGCAATGCCGGGCCCCCACCAGCACCTGAAGCTTCACAGATTTTTGCCTTTCTACAGGTTTGGGCTGAGCTCAACCCTGCTTCCTGGAAGCAGTAACGCTGGGTTTAAACCAAGTTGTTTTTAGCTTATGGCCCAAGTGCATTTGCCTAGGATATCATTTAAACAAAACTCCCTTAAAACACCAAAAACAGAAATTTGTGCTTCCACGAGTACTTTTTTCCCTCCCCTTGGTGATCCGCATATCAAATATACTTCCTTTATGAAAAAAAGTGATAGAGGAAAGGGCTTGTTTGACATATTTTCTTTCTCCTCTGACCCAGCAAGCTCCCACAGGCCAGCCAAGCCTTTCCAGCATCGCCAGCGCAGCAGAAGCGATGCTCCCAGCCCTCGGGCAGCTCAGCTCCTCGCTGCAGCCCTCCTGGGAATTGCTGAACTATTGCAGCACTCGCCTAAGAACCGGCTTATACGCTCCTCTGAGCTGGGTCTAGAACAAATCGAGACGTATCCCTAACCTGAAAGCAGAGGTTGCTCTGAATACACATGGGAAGAGATCTACTAGGAAAGGAGCAGCCAGCTTGCAAAGCACCGTCACCCAGCCCCAGCATGCTTAACAGTCCTTTTTTTTTTTTTTTCTTCTAGATGTTTAATTTAATTTCTTTTTCCTGCTTTCTGGCTGTATTCTGCTCCTATAGCTGGGACAGCACATGCTCCCATGCAAACCTTCTCCAAACCCACACCAGGGACTACTGCTATGAGAACAGCAGCTCCAGTGCTGCCTGAGTCCCAGCAAGGGAAAAACCACCCCCAAGGCAGAGCACACACCCAACACAAGCTCTCCCACCCCCTTTTTTTTGGGGGGAGAAACTCCCAGCAGCTCCATATCCAGGCTGGTGGCCCAGGCAAGGCATGAACCGCCGACCAGCAGCTGGGAAGCTCCCCAATCCCACCAGCAATTCCCACAGCCAGCCTGTCCCACTTTTCATTTCCAGCTCAACCTTTACCCTCTTTACTTAGCTTCCAAGTTCAGTTGAAGACATTACCCTAATTACAATTATCTCTGGCACCGCTCTGACGACCCGGAGAGCTGTTCCTGTCTCCCGCTCACTTCCCTCGCGTTTCGGTGATCCTGGTTTTGCAACCTGTCCCAAGAATTCCTGTTTGTTTGGGGCTTTTTTGCAACAGCTCCAGTTCAGCCAAAAAGCATGAGAAAGGGCGATGCTGTAGGAAAACTGAGAATAAATGGAAAAAAAGTGACAATGGTGGTATGAGGGGAAAAACCCATCATTTTAAACTAAGAATACATCCGCTCCCCCAGATACTGTCTGAGCTAAGGACGGGGTGATTCAGGAAAAGGCTCGCAGGCGTGGAGCAGATGGTTCAGTGTTAGTCCTTACCGGCAGCCTGGGGCTAATTTGGGGAGCAAGAAGAATTTCCCTGCTTTGCACCCCTGCAAGCCACACGCCTGGCGCCAGAGGATGGGTGGAGGGCTGGGATCCCTCACTTCAGGGTACATTTTCAGCAGCTATTTAAGAGCTTAGTGGGATTTTTCAGAGGCATCTAAGCCGGTTAGGTGCCTAAATCCCACTGAAAGTCCCTTTGAATACTGCTACCTTCCTAAAACCCAGCCGGTGCTTATTAGTGTCATTACACACTTAAATACCTCCATCCACACGTCCTAATCCCATGGCTGGGAAGCTGCTGACCACCACCAGCCACAGCTGCCAGCTCACCAGCTCTGCAACAGGGGGGCAGGGGACCCCCATTTTGGGGCAGACCAGGCAGCCACCACTTGTGCTGCCTCCCACCCCTCCCGACTCAGTAACACAGTGCAGCGAAGGCTGTTTGGGTTTGTTTCTCTTTTTTTTTCCACCCTCTTGCTCTATCTCTGTGAGCATCATCATGAAGGGAAGATCACTATCTACAAAGTCTCTTTGAAACAGGCGTAAAACAAAAAACTGTATTTCCTCCTGCTTCGCACAGGCCCCCACCCCGGTCCCAGCGTGGGATAAACCTTTAAAAGCAAGGAGCAACCTGAGAGGGAGATGCATTAGAGCCAACCACTCGACCTGCCAGCAGTGCTCCGGACACACGGATGCTGCTGCAGTTTTCAGAGCTGCTGCAAATCCAACCCTGGGTAACGCACATCCCTCCTGGCAAATACCCCATCGCTCCAAATCTGGGGTGATTTTTACCCTTCTGAAGTTGCAAGGGCAGGAGAGGCAGCTGCAAGCTGTGCTTTTGGGGGTGTGGACCCTCCCAGCTCTCTTCCCCCCCACCCTCGAGCCAATTTAATTCTCCTACAAACCTCTCCGATAACACAGGGAAAGAACATGCCCGAGCGCGTTTGGCTTGGATCATGTCAAATACACTTTAATTGGTGATAATTTCTGCATGCCTGCTATATCCAAGTGAAAATGAAACGTATGGGCTCCTCTCCGCTCTGCAGCTTAACACTCCTCAGCGAGTCAGTAGTAAAAACAAGGGGCTGCAGCAACAGGAACAAAAAGATCAACTTCTAAAGGGCAGCTCTTCTAAAAGCATCATAAGACGTTTAAAGTTAGCAATGATATAGGAACAGGCAGCAAACTCCAATTTTAATAACTATAAGGGATTTGGAGAGATTCTCCCCTTCCTCTGCTGAATGGAGGAGGGACGTGTGGCATTAACGCAGCATCAGGGGGGCACATTCCCCTTTCATCATATGTACAGGCATGACAGAGCAGCCCCCCCCCGACACCTGATGTTCAGGGGAGGATGCACCAGCTCTCCATCACTTCTGCCCAGCTATAATATTTGATCGATAACCTTACTCACATCCACAGGCAGATGACGGCGCCTGCTGTTTGCTCCTCCAGCCCTTCGACCGGGGGACAGAAACACGATAAACCCGGGAGGGACAGAGTCCCCATGGCAAATAAACACTGACACGGCCAGTTTGTGAATTATCCACTGGGTGAGGAATTATCGACCTGGGCTATAAACGGCTGAGGAGCCAGCGCCGGCGCAGAAACCTGAATGGAGTTGTGATTAATTCACACACACACGCACACACACACACACACACACACAAAAAGAGCTAAATTCACAGGATAATTTTATTTCCCGCAATTAATTTGACCAGTTCTAATTACACCATAAAGCAGATTCATGCTCCATGTCTTTGAGGTCTCTGCTTCTTCCCCCAAACTGGCTCTCACCAGCATTAGGGCTCTGCAAAGGGCAACGTTAGGGGGTTTCTGGTTTTGGGGGCTCTACAGCAGGGCAAGCCACGGGCCCACTCAGAAAGCAAAAAGCATGCGATGAAGCCATGAAGCCAGCTCCTCCAGCACCAAGCAAGCAGGGACAAGTTTTAAGCTGCATTTTGCACAGGTAGTCACCATCCCAGAGAAAATTAGATGTTGCAGGTCCCCAAGGTTTCCAGCCTCTCCCTGTTTTTTCTCCGGCATGCTCAGCACTGAGGCCACCTTTGCACCCCTCCTCACAGCTGAAATGGAGATGGTAGGTGGGAACGGCAACCAGGGTGTAATAATTCAGATATTCCTCAGGGAGTGCCAGCAAGAAAAGCACAAATCTTTCCTTTGAGCCACATGTGAAAGGCAGTCTTTGTGTTCGGGAGCATCATGGGCATTTTGAATCTGTGCTGGAAATCTGAATCTAATCTGATCAGCTCTTTCATTTTAGTTCTTTAAAAACAAGCCCAACAACTCTATATAAACAAAATCTGCTGAAGCTCTTGTTTTCCCTCACCTGCCTGATTGTTTCTTTCCCCCTTGCTCTGCTGTATCAAAATAAACAAACACCATCTATTGATTCCAGCTGTTCTCAGAAGATTTGTGGCAGAAATCTGATGTTCGCTGAGTTATTGCAGAGTGATAACTGCATGCCCACTGGTTGGAAATGCTTCTTTGGAACAAAAAAAGAGATAAGAAGTGGCTATATCACATAGCAAAGGACATGCTTTGCTTTCTCAGACTAGAAAGAAATGTGAAGTATGACTTTTTAAATAATTCATTTTGACAAGTCTCCATCCTTCCTGGTTTTGTTTTTTTAAATCCAGGATACACTAGCAAAATCAATACAAGAAATACAGAGGTTTGCTGTTATTTTGGCTTCCAGAAAGCAGTGGAACTCACGGACCCTGCATCTCCTTGGATCCAGCACCCAACCATTTTCAACAATCATTCCTGCAAAAATACATTTTTCTGTTGCATATACATGACTGCACCAAATTAAAGGCTTCGCTCTCCCCGGTATCTTCTGCAACCCACAAAACTTCAAATTAACCTTTTGCTTTCAGAGTAATTAATGCTGCAACAACGCTAACAACCCAGTTTAATGCCAATACACCAGAGAACTGGCACAGCCCGGATTGGGATGCCCTTGCAGAAAGGCTGTCCGTACTGAAGGTGGAATTATAATCTTCTTAGAGAATGCCGTTTAGCTCTGTAATTGCCTTACATTGTAAAATCCTGCAGAAAGAAATCTGCTCTGTAGCACATTTGGTACATTCTGGTCCTTGGCCAAGCTCTGCACAAGTCCAGCAAACCCTCTTGGCTTTGTTCCCCCTTAAATTTTACTTTTTTGAGTTTTCTATATAGTTACCACATCAGGATTTCACATGTTTCACAAACAGGGACCAAAAGCACCAGTGAAACGACAGAGACCACAATACAGAAGTGCCCTAGACCAAAAGTCACATGAAACCGCACAAAAGAAATCTGGATTAAATCAACTACAATAGCTTAAATTGAGCTACCTTCACCCTAAAACCAGAATCCAGCCCAAACTAACACCAGTCTCAGATTTCTGAGGTCTACTGAACACCACATACCTCATCCCCATATGGTCATGCTCCACAGGGTCATCCCCCCTGCGTTTCATATACCTTTGCTGGCAACTCTATTAAAAATCTCATATACCTCACTCATAAAATTACAGATTTTGTCACAAACCTACCTTAAGTTGACCTATAGCCATCAATAACGGAGCGTTTCTGCACCATGGCCAGCCCAGGGAGGTAAGGAGCACTCAACTGGCTCTGCTCGCCTTGATAGCTGTGGGCAGCATCCTCTGCCACACAGGTCTTCCGAGACCCACCCTTCCCATGTTCTCTGTTACTTGCTAACAAACCAAGAGGAAAGACCCCAGGGAAGGCATTCAGGGAGGATGTTAGAAATCAGGAGCTTCATCCAAGCCCAACCAAGGTAGATATCACCACCAGCTATGCAAAAACAGCCCACAGTTGGTTTATAAAGAAATGATCTTTATTCACAAAGCCCTGAAGTTGATCTGCGCAAAACTGCTGCTCAAAAAAAATTCGGATTTGCCCAAAAGATCTAGGACTGTTGGTGGGGCACAACCACCCCAGGCGGTTCTCCTCCAGGAGGACTTCATGCCTGCAGCTGCATTGCCCCAGGCTGGAAACAAGCTCCCTGCTGCCTATCAGGCTGCTTTCTTTTTTCTATTTTAAGACTCATGATCACTGCTTTAAAGAGGGAATTAAACTGATGGATTGTGGATGATGCAAAACCTTGATGTCCTAGAACGCCGCACAAATAAACGCTATCAGAGTAACTAAAAGGGGAGACAAGCTAATTTTGACACTAAGTGGTATTGAGACAGTCTGAATTTCCTCCATCTTCCCTAAATCACACATATTGCTGCTGTGCAGTCCTGGTATCGCCCACGTACAAAACCATCTGCAAATCAGTCACCCTGCAGGAAAAGTATTGATCAGAGCAACTTTGGCACAAAGAATTCACCTTGTGTTTCCACCGAGGAGAGCTTTAGCAGACCAAGCCGTGGCCATCCACCTCCTGCCACCCCTGTCAGCCTCTGACCAGGAGGACCGAGACCAGAAGCAACCTCAGATCCCAAAAGGGAGGAGATTTTTTTTTTTTTTTTGCAGAAATGCAAAATTAGCACTAATCACATTGTCAGGGTATCAGCTCACACTTGTTGCCAACAAATTAGGCCAGTTGTGCATCTGCAGTTGCTCATTTGGCCACTAACCTGCTTTAGCAATTACAGATAATTAAAACATCGCCCTGCAGTCATTACGATTCAAATCATTCCCTGTAAGAGGAGTGCCGTGAGGTCTGATTTCTGGTGTGCCTATCTCCCACTGCTGCTCTGCACCTCAGCTGAAAGACGAAGGAAGGGGGAAAACTTCAACAGGTGTAAATCAATGTACTTACATCATATCATCTGCAGCACTGCAAAGATTTACACCAACAGGAGAGGTGACTCGTGCTGGAAGGCAAGGAGGACCAAGACAACCCCCTCTGCTCTGTGCAGCGGTGCTATTTTCTATTTGCAGGCCAAAAATATTATACTAGATAACCCCAGTCAGATGCAAGAATGGCCTCCAAAGTCTAAGGAGCAACTTAAGGTGCTGGGGGAATGCAGTGCCAAAGCCGCCACATACCACAAGCCATGGAGAAGAGCTGGACCATTGCTAACCACTCCAGCAGACCAGTTTAACTACTGTCCTGTTCCACTGCACGTCAGGGAGACCGTTTCTATTCCCAGATGCCTGCAAGGGCTGTCTGAGCTTTGTTCCACTCACACAAATACACAGAAGCCAGCTGATTTTCCTCTTTCAAATGGCATTTTTCATCTCTGTGATTTACAGGCTCAACCCTCTCTTGACTGCAGAGTTCATGGTGGCTTTATCAGGGCTGACTCAGGCCACACCGCTCCATGATTTTACACTAAATAGCCCCAAAGGAGAGTGGGGAGCGAGGGAAAGACGAGGGGAGGGAGGCTGATGGTACCCAGGGAGCTGTGTCTGCAGGGAGCATCTTCAGAGGAGACACCAGAGTCTCCAACTCCTCTTCAAGCGACGGGGCTCTGAGCAACCTGATCTAGTTGAACATGTCCCTGCTCATTGCAGGGGGGTTGGACTAAACGACTTTTAAAGGTCCCTTCCAACCCAAGTTATTCTATGATTCAATCTAGCAAATACAGGTCTGGAAAAGGTCTCAACAGCCCCTTAAATATAGGGGCTTTGCTGAGCCTCAAGCTGAGCTGGTGCCACCCCGGTAACTAGAGAGATGTGCAGGGGACACACACATTTCTATCAAGGATTACTGAATACCAAGTATTACTTGAAGAGGTGTTTATTCTCCCCCACCCCAAATTCATGCTGAGGATGCATGTGCAAGGGAACTGTGCATGCTGACTTCCAGTGCTAGATGCTGCTACAGGAAACCTTCAGGGGGAAAAAAAAATAAATATACATATAGAAAAACTGTCAAGCTTTTGCTCCTAGGTGCATTTTGGGGATGTGCCCTCGAGGTTTACCTGCAGATCCGACCACACCACCCAAAGCTCTTGCTCTTGTTTCTGAAGAGCTGAACGGAGGCAGAGCCACTGCAACCAGCCCAGGTGCACCGTCCTCCTGTTTCAGTGATAAAAGGGGGGGAATAATTCTATGACTAAACAGCATGGGGAGAACTGCAAGGGTGACAAGTTAAATGCAAATATCTATCTTGTGAGTGTTTGATAAATGCCAGAAAATACACAGTACCATGTATGATGCACAGAAAAATTATGGAAAGAGGTTTTTGAGGCGCTCAAAAACTGTAGGCATATTCCTCCCACTTATTTCAATCACATTCCCTGGACACCATTTGTAAATGAGACTTTTTTGCCTCCAAACCTGCATTCTCCTCCCTGGTTAGAGCATCCCTTGGATGATGGGAGGAAAACACCCACTTGCAGCCCAGACGTCCCCAGACTGCAGACCTCTGTCACAGCAGTACCACACACAAGAGCAGTTCACCTGCACACGGGTGCTAAACAGCTTTGCCGCTACGAGAAGACCTCATGCAAGGTACTAATTGCAAAAATGCCATCAAATACCACACGCAGATATGTCAGCAGAGGACCTTTGGGGATGGCTGTGAGCCAGCTCCATCGAACACATTACTGTCATCTTAGTGTCCCTTTGCATTTGAAATCAAAATAAAGTCCCTTTGCAGGCTTTGCTTCTGCAGGGATAGAAGCTGCGCAACCTTGCAGCTCAAATTTAAAGAATTAAAGACCTGTAATTACTTAACCAAAAGAGAGCTCTCAGTAAAAACAGGAGAGTGAATGTCCTTAGGCTGGTAAAGGTTATCAAAATACCAGGGTTCGGAGGAAGGGGGCTGTTACAGCATCGTTCTCTAATAACAAACAGCAAAGCAATCCCTTCCAGGAGAAGGAGATAAAGAATTTCTTCCTCCACCAGCAATAAATCAAAGGGCACTGTTCAGCTGATGGGAATTGATTTTTCTCCCTTCCTTTGCACTTAGAGCAAATCGGGACCATGGCGAGAGCCTCCAGATGCGACAGAGCCGAATCGATGGTGGGGAGGGGACGTGGCGGGGACGCCGGGCACCAGCACCAGGCACCACCTTCCCTCCCACAGCGTCGCTCGGGGTGCGCCCCACTCCCGCCGGCCAGATTCAGCATAGCCCTTCCTGAAAGAAGAGGGCACAAGTGAACTTGGAGTTGGCCACGAATGAGATTTGATCAGAATAAAAATAGGGGGAATAAATTCCCATTTGCACAAGCGGAGCAAATGCCGTAAGGGGCGAGTCCAGTGCCAGAAAGGGACGAGGTGGAGGACAAACCCTGCTGCACCCTCCTGCCCTCACAAACAGTAATTAACAGCTCGCCGGGCTGCCCAGTAAAACAAGGCACAGTCTTCCACTGTTCCAGCTAAAGCACGGCTTCAGCGCTAATCCACTGTTAATTAAAAAGATTTTCACTATAGCTCCCTCAAACCCAAACCTCTTTTGCTTTTCACGTGCACAGAAAGAAAGAAAGGAGGAAAAAAAAAAAGCTGTCTAATGCAGATCATCCAGAGATCGATCCCTCTCCCACTCGCCAAACTCTTTAGCAAGAGTCACTGAAATGCAACGATTTTTTTCCCCCTTCTTTTGTATTGAAGATCGCGCAGTCACAGGATGGGGGGAATGCTGGATTGATTTGGTTTCACTCTAAACCCTGACAACAGCCTAAGGCGGCTGTATGTATAAGCAGAGGCCTGATTTAACAGGTTATAAAGCGCCACTGTTTTCTCACTATTGACTTTTATTGCAGCGCATAAAATTTTTAATGAGAAATAAATTGATAGAGATACATTACCATGGAGGAACGATGATCTGCTCATTTGCGAGCTATAATGTCAAAAGACCACATTTTTGAAATCCAGAGAGAAAAATACATCCACGGTGTATTTATGTCAGTATTCAGCTGGAACTGGTACTTAAAGTGCCACCTGGATGGTGACAGTCCCCTGCAATGGGACTGCGTGACGTTGGGCACGATGCTGGTGATGGGATCAATGCACGCACCACCCGAAGGTGATGCCCAGCAAGTGGCTTTGCATCTACAGACCTATGGCACATGGTGCCACGGAAAGCAGAGCCTGGAAAAGCTGGAAGGAAGAGTACAGCTACCCCAAACCGTGGGCTTATCACCCTTCTCACCCACCCTTTGGTTTCCATCGTGTCTCCGTGCCTTGGCAGCAGCCCAGGTGCACCCTGTGGTGGAAATATCTTAGCGCTGTCAAGATTTATATCAGCCAAACGCAGCAGGGAGCCCTTTACACATCACCTGCTGTGACAAAGACAATGGAGGTAAAAAACAGAAAATACACATATTCCAGCAAAGATAACAAAAAAAGAAGAAAAACTGGTACGGTGGGAAGTGCTGCTCTGTCCCAACCTGAGCATTGCATCTTCATCCCCATGTCACCTTCTGCAAACCTCCTGTCCCCTTCAACCACTGCTTCAGCATGGGCTCCCCACCTTTGCTCCAGCTCCACCGTGCCCAAGGCAGCTTTTCGGTGGCTGCCCAAAATGTCAGGACACGCGTGCCAGGGTGACGGCCTCGGGAGGAGAACGATGGCAGAGCCCATGCGACCACAAAGGGGACCTCGTGGCCACCCAACATGGGGGGACCAGAGATGACCTCCAAGCTCTGCATTAAGCCCTGTCCCCAGATGTGCTGCCAGGGGAGACAGCTGGTCCACACCTGGATAAAACCCTTTTTTGCTCCCCTTATTAGGTGGGGCTGGTTAAAGCATGTGCATTTCAAAAATTACATCCGGGGTGCCTTTTCCACAGTCCTGACACAGACAAAACACTGGATTTATTTCTCTTTCTCCCTCCCACACTCCTATTTGTATGCACCAATCACTGCTGTTCCTACATCCACGCACCGTCGCTCTCCAACACCAGCGATACATCTGTGCAGATTTACCTGGAAATTACTATTTTTAATATGCATTCAGACATACATGGATATGATTATTATTTTTAGTATGGAAAACAACTCCCTGCCTTTTGCCAGCTCCTATCACTTTGCAGTCAAACTTGGATCAATGACTTTGTCATCTGTCCATCATTTTCCATCAGAAATTTCCCCCCTCCAAGAGGAGCACACAAACTGCATGGGAAGAGCACACCAACGGCATGACGTGCCTGCACGCAACAGCTTAAACCCAGCACAGTGAAGACAAACCCCTTGTGTTTTCCCACGTCTGACAGCACCTTCCGACAAGGCAGATGGGTACAGGTTCCTTCTGTGATGCCCGACAGCACGGTGCCTCACTGCAGACCTCTGCCCCGAGCCATCGCAGCGTGATGACGGGCTGTCTTCTCCCAGATAGTGAAGTGGAGGGGCCCTTCAGTACAACATTAATTAACAAGTGCTGGAGCAAATCAATCCGAATCTCCTCTTCTGTCCTTTCTTCAGCTTTTGCGTTGACAATTAGGGGGAGAAGAAAAAAACGATTTAAACAGCTCTTCAAAAGGTGATGCTTTGATATTCAGTATGCTGGGAGAAACCCTGGTTTCTGCAGACAATATTCAAGCAACTGAGGACAACCATCCTGTATATCCAAAGGAGAAGCAGAGCACTTAAGCTATAGGAAAATATCTCTAGATAGTAATTATTGTGCTTGTAAAATAATAAAAAGATCTTCATCAGTTGCCACTGATAGGAAATAACACACATCCTAGTGCTGCTGGACAAGGTATTTGGCAAAGTGGTGCCTTGCGCTGCAGCGGTGCTGTGCTGTGGCTTCGGGCTGGAGGAGGCAGCGTGGTGGGGCACCATCCCCATCCCAGGGGCTTTAAAAACCCGAGTAAAACAAAACCCAGCAACAGACCTGACTCTGCAAGGTGGTTATTTTTGATCAGAGAAAAGGAAGGTTAAAAAAAAACGGTATTTTGCAATGAAAAAGCATCCTGGCTTCCCTCTGCTGCAGGGTGAAGGGGTTGTGTGAGTGTCTGCCTTTACTTTGAATATAGCCCAGAGCTGCCAAGTGCTCCCAAACCCAGAGCTAACGAGTTTGCAAATAATGGCTGGCACATTCCTCTACATATTTTTTTTTTTTCATTCTTGTTTTATTTTCCAAGCAAGCAAGAACCGGCTCCCTCCCCCTCAGCAGTCCTGGCACTTTGCACGACACAATTTCCTCACTAGGATTTCCAAGAAACACGCACAGCCCTTGACCTGAGACATGGAGGTGGCTGCAAGATGCTTCCAACACTTTTATTCAAGCAACATCATTTTGCCAGGTGCTAACAAGAAGCAGAGCACACGTGTGGCCACAGGAACACCTTTCCCATCACCCACACTGAGCTTCCAGCACGGCCCCAAACTCCAATAGTGCATGGCTGTTTCTGAGCTAATACCCTGGAGTTCTTTCCTGGAGAGGACCTAAGGGCTGGGGGTCAAGCTGGTATCTCAGGAAACAGAGTAAAACAGTTCGTCTTATCTGGAAAAGGCATGCAATATTCAGAAACTGGCATTTTTACAGCCTTTAAAAATGCTAACTTCTGAAACAGCATCTTATGAATGGAGAATAACGAAAAGAAATAGCTCAGCCATGGCAGGAGGGGGGGGGGGAAGACACAAAACCTCACTCTCCCTCCCCAAAGTACCCTGCCTTAGTCTTTAATAACTCATTATCGTATTACGAAGCGAAGGCTCAGAGGATTATGGTGTTTAGTAATATTATAATGGATGTGAGCCAGCCTTCCAGAAAGCTTTTTGTATTCCTGCTTTGTACTGACCTGGCCTTGGACCTGGGCTTTACGTCCCAGTGTGCCATCAAAGACAAATACCCCTCGCTCCACATCAGTAAATACACATGCATTTAGTAAATGTATGCTAGTAAATTTTATATATATATATATTAACAAGCACAGGTAGAAGGGAATTTCAGACCATGAGGTTCTCTGGCTGCTTCCACTCATCCAAACAGATTATAAAATCCTTCAGCAGCAAAATAAACAGCTTAGAGCAAACAAGAGGCTTAGCGTGCCAACACTTTATATTTTCTGGCTGGGGCTGGCCATCACAGAGGCCACCGAGCCCTTCCCCATGGTCCCCCCCCCCCCGGTTCCTTCTGCACAGCCCAGAGACCTGCCCTGGTTTTAGTCCTTTGGATCAACCAGGACGGAGTGCAGACTGTATTTTGCTTTCTTTTGCTTCAGTGCTGCTCTGCCAGCTCTACAGACTTGGGCAGAGTTTCTTCTGGCACGGATTAAAGCAGAAAGGGGAAAGCTGCAGAGAATAAATTGGATGCTCCTATGCTCTATGATACACTACAGAGCCATCCTCAGTTTCTCTGATGAGTTTTAAGCACTCCCAGGTGTTGCCCCCATCTCTTGGTCCCTTACTAAAAGGAAACTAAATCCTCAGTGGAAAAATCAGAGTACATACCCAAAGCACAAGAAGGCAAAACAAAAGAAAACATGTTTCCTCCACCTTTTCTCAATTGTAGCAGCAACCAAGTTTTCATGCCAGCAGAATTAGAACTGAGAGCAAAGGCATCATTTTAATGTGAAAATGAGATCCAGTTTGGGTGGTTTGTTTCAAGTAGATGCATTTTTGCAATTCCTCTTCAATTTAAAAACTTCCTTTCTCTGGAGGAGCAGAGAGTCACATCCTACCTGTCCAACCCAGCGTGGCACCAGGGCTGTATTTCCTCTTCCAAAGCCAGGAGGGGTGATTGCTGCCCCCTTCACACCCCCCTCCAGCTCTTCCCACCCCACTGCCACCAGCTTCCACTGATTTCATGGGACCGTAACGCATGAGTAACCTGAGGTGCACAAGCCCCCGAGGCTACAGCCTACTCACCATAACGTGGCATTGCTGGGGAATACCTGCAGCTTTGCTGCCTTTTCCAAGAGTTTGTCAGCATCACAAGAGCAGTCAGACAAACGACTATCCACACTACTACTAAATAAAAAACGCAAATTTTGAAATTCCAGCAAGTCATCCTGCATAAGAGAGAAGGGGATATTGTAACATGAGTGAGAGGTCACATTTCACTCTTTTCTCCAGCTTTTTCACACCAGCCCTCTCCCAGCCACATTATTGAATTAGAAATGTTCAGCTTCATCAAGGTTTACTTTGTCTAAACAGGATTTGGGGTCTCTAAGGGCCGCTGCTAAATATCATGTTTAAAGAGAGATGTTAAAGACATCAGGACAATAAGGGATGTGTTAATGCACTGACAACCAAACTCCTTTGCTGCCACTCTCTTCTTTCGAGACAAAATTACACAGATTTAAAAAACACATGAGAACTAGATTATCCCACTCTCTTGCCAAGTGATCAAATTAACTTCCTACAACCCATCCCAAATTCTTACGTTTCACACTCATGAACTCTTGCCAGCAAACACGGGAAACGATTTCCTAGCTGGAAACAAAGTCCCGGTGGCCAAGGACCAAGCCCATGGCCAATGCCAACACCTAACCCAGAGCATGGGATGGAGAAGGAAGCAACGCCATAAAATTCTCCAGGTAGACAATATAAATGCTGTGGGACTCCTCTCTTCTGGGCAAACAATCCTTTCACAGCTTCAGCTGCCTCACAGACAGAAATAATTTTCCACCACAAAAAGGACTTGCATGGGATAGGGGCAGATGTAAGAAGAGCAAGTCCAGGAGTAAGGAACTTCTGAGAAATTTGCATTGGAGGAAAATTCCCAAGATGAAGCCCAGTGCGGAGGGGTCCAGCCCCACTTCCACGTCTCATCACCCCTTGCAAGAGGGGATGGCACCTTCCCCAGACGTGCGCTGCAAAGCCAACGAGACATGCTGCTGAGGCATGTGCTTCTTGCTGGCCCCCTTGCCAGCCAGCAAGAAATATTTCAGGCTTCAACAAGGCTACAAGATGCCTCTAAACCCCAGCCGCTTGCCTGCGCGGTGTTTATACGCTGTAATGGTCCTCCCCTCTGCTTCAAGCCTCCTTATGCAGAAAAACCCCCAGTGAAAGCAGTGGGAGTCTCTTAATTGCCTCCGCTCCAATCAATACAAACAGTGCTCGGCAATGCCAACTGCCACAGCAAATGCTGACTCCCCAACGGCAGGATTTCCACATTTTTCTACCATTTCCACTGCAAAAGAAAGCTTAAAAGAAAGTGGGCTCTATGCAGGTAGAAGCAGGAAGGTCCAAGCTATTGCTTCCAGGATGAGTCCACCAAACCCTGTAGAGCTCTGCCAAGGACTTAGCTCCAACCCTGAGCAAAGGTTTACATGGCGCCAGCCAGGACACAGCCACCAGCAATTGCTCTTCTAAAGGCTGGAGAGAGCTGACACCGATCTCCGTATATGCCCAGCTCTCTTCCTCAGCTGCCTTCAAAATACAAAATCCTCTGAGCTCTGCTGCCAAGCGGGCTTCAGAGGACACAAGTCAGCCCTGCCCTTAAATGAACCACTGCTGCTGACAAAGGAAACCCAAAAGGACCGACCGCAAGTATTTTGATTTAATGCCATCTGCAAAACATCTAAACTTATACTCGGCGGGAGGCACGGCAGCTGGGATTTCTGAAGATGGCTGGGGGAATTTGAGCTCACAGATCTTCTGGGTTCTTGGGATATTTCAGAGTCAGGCTTAAGCCTGCTTAACTCAAACAAAGCAGAAGAGAAGCATCTTCCCTCATGTTACAAAATCCTACTTCAAACCCTGAGAAAACACAGCAATACCAGAAATGTATCTGAAAAGGCCAGGGTTAACCAGTTCTTGAAGATGCTACCACTTTTTATCTGAAGTGAGCACTAAACTGTCTTTAAAAATGTGTCAATCAACAGGATTTCACCAAGTTTATTAAATAGCTGTCCCAGTTCCTTTCCTACACAAGTCCCTAGCCCTGCAAGTTTCTAAAGGTCTTCCATTCAGTAAATTACAGCCTCGCCTATGCTGTTAGATAGCCTGTTACCCTCATTCAACTTTCCTGTTATAATTACTGAGGTCATTTTAACAGGTAATTTGGCATAGCTGTCATCACTTCCAAGTTTAATACGCCTTCGTTCACAAGTGCCACACACGTGTGTTTCTCATCCAGGGCCAAGAACAGCCCAAAGGAACATGGGTGGGATTTTCCAAAGCGTCCCAGGATCATGTGCAAGGTCTCAGCATTACACGCCTGAGCAGGGCACCAGCAAGACAAACAGGTGGCTTCTCCACAAATGACTCGCAGTCTTCAGGATAAGGTGCAAGATACCAACTTAGCACAGAGAGATGGGAGAGAAACAGGAGTAAACAAGGCAATTCTGGCCAGCACAGCAGCGGCAGCATTATTAGACTTGCAACAGACCAATGTGCATATATACATATATATATTAAAAAAAACATATACAGGGTGAGAGGCAAATCTTCATGATCCTGCTCGCTCCATGCCAAAACCTTCACATCAGTGAAAGCCACAAAACAAACCATAAGCCTCAGAGAGCCCGGGGATGGAGCCGCTCACCAGCAGCTAAAGACAGCAGGTACCCACTGCTCTGTGAGCAGCACAAGTCCCCGGATGACCCCACATGTGCTTCCAAGCAAGTGTCTGACTCTGGGTAGTGATGCTGCAGGATAACCACGAACCTTGGCAAGCCAGAACTCTGCCTGGGACCTCATTCCCCACCGCTCCTCCTACCCGTGGCCTCGGTAAGTGCTTTGTGGTTTTCCTTCCAAACCAGGACTCTCAGCAAGCACTGGAAGAGGACATGGACTTCAGCCAGGCTGCAAAGAGCACCAGACTCATTAATTACTTCACGGCACTTATTTTCTTTAATTATGTCCATTTGTGCATGGCTATATCATGAAGTTTGTCGATGTTAACAACATAGTCCCGCTTCAGAGACCCATTCACTCAACAGGGCTGCAAATGGGATTGATAAGAAATTAATTTAGGGTGCAGCAAACATCAGAAAGGAAATAAGACATACCAGCCCTGCTGTAACCAGATGTCAGCTGGCCAGGGCATGAGTAGCATGACCAAGGTTATGGTCATCTCTACAAACCAAATGCCAGAACAGAAAAAAACCACTCTTCAACGGTAATCATTGGGTTAAAGTGGGATTTGAAGTTTAAAATGCTTCCTTATGATACATTTCTACAGTCTTTTTTCAGGTTATAAATGTATTCATTCTCTGTTTCCCATAAATCTGGGCTTTCTTTAATCTCCTTATGATATTGTGGGGAAAGGACTCTAATTTCATAGCCTGTGCACTTAAGACAGTAACAGATAAAACCCATTAGATTCCCATACAAAGACTTTAGAAGAGCTGATGAGGAGGAGATGCCACAAGCTGAGAGGAGGCGGAGGACTGCAGAAGAGGCTTTCCAACACGGAGGAGGTTACACAGCCCACTAAGCCCCAGCTTGCTTGAAAAGCAGTTTTCAGATGGGTATGAAAAAAACATGTCCATAGTTAGCTTGGAAATTGTCTCTATAAGCTTGAGAAGGGGGAAAAGAAAGGGAAAAAGAGCTGAGATCCAAACCAGCAAAACTCCTGCAGGTAGCTCGAAGCCATCCATCGCTCAAGGGGTCCTGCCTGTTTTGGCAGGGAGGGAGCAGAAATCCCTCAGCCTTACAGAGAAGTTGTACAGGGCTTTGAGACAGCAAGTCAAGTCCCTTTTCTTGCAAGAAACTAGACTTCAAAACTGCTTAAAACCCAACCCAACTGTGGGTCCTGCCAACAGCCACCAACATCAGTGCCAGTCCCCGGCAGCTACATAAACACCACAGATCCTGCAGTACTTGTTCATGCCCTCAGTCCTGGCATTTGCTAAGGAAAAACCATAAGCCTGTCCAGTGAAACACATCCCTGCTCTTCCTTCCTTATCTGGTGCACGAGGAACACCTGTAGGGTATAGGTTGCTCCATCCAACAAGAGTGAAGGTTGGAGGGGGCGACACAAAAAAAAACCATCTTCGTGTTTTACAAGAGATGGTGAATTCTCTCAGAAGAGAAACTGAGAGCCATTCATGGCTGGCTGTGACTCTAAATGCTCATGAGAGGGCTGCCATATGGGTTCAGATTTATCACTTGTGTTTCCTAACTTGCACATCTGTTTTCTATAAGTAGCTGTCCAAGTCAATGCATCTCCCCTTCCCTCACAAACCGCCCACAGAGCTTTTCAAGGACAAATCATCATTGCTTTCAGTGTTTATCTGCTTAGTGGTCTCCACTATGTCATCTTAACAACCTAAAGCACAATTTGTAAAAACCCAGAGCAGGCGTTTTTAGGCACAGTCTCCCTCTCTGTGCTCTCGCAGGGCTGTAAATTTGCCATGGGAGAACAGGTCGAGGTGCCTCCAAAAGCAGGGTAACACAGGTGGTGGGTTTAATCAGGATGCTGAATGAGAAGACAGTGGTCTGTTCCCATCAGTAACCTGGAAACTCCCCGTCAGCTCCTCTAATTCCATTAAAATCAACAAAATTATTCCCATTGCCTTGTGCATCTTCTCCTAAACTGAAAGCTGAACACAGGAATCAGAGAAAAGGGGAATTCCTCTAAGGACAGAAGCACTGGGAAAATGGCAAAAAGCCAGGGGGGTCACGAGGAACTAATGAGACTTCCCAGACCCCAGCTCATCCGGACACGAGGAATGCGTGGCATGCAGAGGGCAAAAAGGGCCAACACAGATCCAGGAGAGCTTGGGTCCTGTGGATGGCCACCAGAGCAACAAAACCTTATTGCTTTGAAATTTTAATGAAGAGGCAATAATTTCTCTTTCTTCCTGAAAGAAAAGAAACAGCCTCAAACATTTCTTTACCAAAAATGTTGAGTATGATCCATTATGCCTTCTTTCTTTGATGTTTATAAGAAACCTACCAACTTGGTAGTGAAGTACTGGGATAAATGGAATAAAGTAATAGAGAGGAGAGATCAAGAAAGAGTAACAGAAAGCTTTTACTAGGAAATTAACGGTCTGAAAGCTAGAGACACAGCTCTGCGTGGTTTACCACCTTTCAGGGCAACGGTGCCACCAGGTTTGCAGCGCTGTGGGGCCAACCAGCATAAACCACACGTGCACACGCAACACGGTCCCGCTACAGTCACTCCGTCACCCTGACTTGGAACTGCGTCCAAAGGCAACGCCTGACTTCATGTCACTTCAGTAGCTCCCAGGGACTTGGAAACGGGTAAAAGCAAGACGCTACATCAATTGAAAGTAGCACAAGAAGAGGGCACGGGGTGCCATCTCACCTCTTCAGGCTACGAGATATTCTTGGACAGTAAGCATTTTGCTTCAAGACATGTGCAATTATGTAGTAAAACTGTTTTAAAATAAATTAATCTGCTCAACTGCTAATGGTGCCCCTCAGCAGAAGTACACAGCATGGGCTTTGCCAGGCACGAGACAAACCATGAGCAGCCCCTCAAGGGTTAAAGAGCAGGCAAGCACTTGAGGAAACATGTAGCTGCAAACTGGGGAGATTATAGGCGAGTGTATAAAAAGTGATAAGAGAACAAGCAGCTGCTGAAACAATGATTGCAGAGGATATTAAAGAACAACGCTCCATCCACAGAAGAAATAAAAGGTCAGTGAAGGGAGACAGTGACTTCTCTAAGAAATTGCACAAGTGTTGTCCTGACACAAATATTGACACGAGAGACAGATACGTAAAATTAATTCGGCTCCCTGCTCTGACAGCATGGAGAGACACCGACCATCTGACCAGAGAGAACTGAGAAATGAAAAAAGCAGGATATCTGAACAGGTAACTGCAGCAAAGGGTCACTTGGGACAGGCAGGAGTCACCTAAGCAGGACACCTCCAATCATTTAACATGCACGCGAAAATCCTGCCTCTTGCTACTCCCCCAAAACAGTGAGGAAAGGGGAAGGGCAGAGAGGGAGAGTGCCCTGATCTCAAACGTGTCTCTAAATTCAAAAAACTGTACTGTAACAGATTAAACTGCAACAGCGCAGCCCAGAGAGAACAGACAAAATATTAAGCAGAATTAAGCCTTAAAGGATGTTATGGTCCTTGGAGAAAAATGAGCTTTATTTCTTTTATCCTTATGTTTTACAGCAACTTTAAAAAGCCTCCTCTTTAGACAATGCTCCGCAGTGACTTTTACAAGAGGCTTTTGGCAGCCACCCCCTCTCTTCTCTAACATATATAATCTAAATCACAGCAGTCACGAATGATACTGAGATTGCGAGCGCTTTATTTCAGATCACTGTCCACTGCAATAGTCACAGAAGAAATTAGTCTGCCTTTGCCCCCAAAATTCAGATTTACAGGAAAAGTCATTTACTTTAATTCCAGAATAATGATTCTGTCTTCCCATCAGTGCATTCTTCTTCCTCAAACAGCCCCGTTTCCAGAGTTATTTCACAAGTCTTCCTTCCTACTTCTCAGTTATTTATTACTGACAACACAGCAAAACTTGAGGCACTCCCCTCACTTCTGAGATGTGGGGAAGGTGCCCCACTGCTGCCAGGGCGGGCGAAGACAGAGATTTGGAAGCATCTAGAGCCACTGGCCAGTTCTTCCTGCAACATGATGTGCTTCCCCCAGCACTGTCAGCTGGAAGAAGGGTTGGGCAACCCCCCAACTTTTTCACTGAAAAGAAAAAATTAACAAAGCCACTTGTTTCCTCCTGTCGGACCTCACGCACTGAGGGAAAGCAGCCTCTCTGCTTTCTGCTACGTCTAGACATTTCTTTTTTGTAACATCCCAGCCCGACTCACCCATCAACAGTCTTTAAATATTGAGAAGGGCTCCCGCTGTGATCGCTGCTGCTCCTCCCGACCCACGGGCCGCTGTCGGGGACAGCCAAGGCCATCACGCAGAGGAGGTGGCATCTGCCAGCAGGCACAGTTGCTTAAGTGCACGGCGGCAGCGCCCGGGAAGCATATCCACACCCAGCTTGAGCTCTTAATTATTAATATTATTTAGATAGCACCGTCGGGGAGCAAAGAGCTTTGCAGAAGCACAAGAGAAAGACTTCGCCCACCGCTGTGCACCACATCCAGACCAGGTTTCACACAGCTCCTGCGCCGTAGCGTGCTTCCCTGCTGTTGGTGTGATGTTCACACCCCACAGCTACGCCAGGCTGGGACCGAGGGATTAACTTTTTAGCATCAAAAGGTTATTAGAAACATCTCTTGCTTTTGGCGATTTAGCTTGCAGGAGGTCAAATGGCTTGCGGAAAAAACCTCGGATGGCACGAAACGTGCTGTTGGGGGAAATCTGCATCAAGGTTTTGATTGCATTGTTTCACTGAGAGCTGAGCTGCAAAACGAAGAGCTGCAATGGGCTGCAAGCAAAGCCCCAAAGCCCCACTGGACAGCCCGGCATCGGGCAACACGATTACAGATTGACAAACACACGCTTGCTGAGTGGAAATCCATATCTAAGCCCTGTTTTTTTCCTTACGGCCAGGCAAGACAGTCTCAAAGGAACTGAGCAGTATTCAACCCAAACTGCAGCCAAGCCTGGATGCAGCTCTTCCTTGGTCTTTAGACACTGCAGCACGTGGCCGGGTGCTGTTTGAAGTGTCACTGGACAAATCCAGCCATTATTGCAACCATCAGCTGAGGTTTCATTCACCACACTGGGAGGTTTCTCCACCCCTCGAGTCCTGGCAGCTTTGCTGGCGGCTCTTGACTTCACCCAGGGGACACCATCTCCTTCCCGCTGCTATGCTCTTCCTTCCCCCCAGTTTCAGACTGTTATCTTTCCTTTGTTCACAGAGGACAGCTTTGTTCTCTGCATAATAACAGGTGAATTAGCAGCTGTCATGTTTGGGGGCTGGAGGATTTGAAGGCAACCTCTGTTGAATAAAACGTGCTCCTGGAGTCCCTCTGGCTGCCACATCCAGAGCCAGAAGATGACAGAGGAGGGCAAAACCCACTTTAATGGCAGAAAGACTCCACTTGTCCACAGACTCAAGTTTGCACCATTGTGCTGCAGCCCTGAACTTGCACTCCCAGCACTCTGCAGCAAGAGGCTCGGCCCAAAGGATGTTTAAAACAACCCGAGCGCACGGTGCAGACTGACGCGCAGGTCTCACCCGAGGCTGCCCAAGCGCACTCACAGCCAATTATTCGGGCTGCTATAATGACATCTCAATTCCTTGCAGAAATGAGATGCTGCAGCCAATATTGCCCCCCCCCCCCTCCCCACGCCTGCGTGCCTGGATGGACATGCTGCTTGCAGCTCACTGATGCATCATCACCCTTGGATTTACCAGCACCTGCCACCGGACCAGAACCAGCCACGTTTGGCATCGCTTTGATTTTTGCAGTAGAAGCAGAGAAACAGCCCACAACTAACTCAGTAATAACCAGCAAATAACTCTAATCCACCAAGTTATTCCAGGCACCACGCTCCACCCCAGCCAACTCCAAAATCCCTCCCAATCCCATTTATCTATCCCTCACCCCTCCATGTCCAGCCTGACACTCCCACCCTGCCCCAGACACAAGCCCCGAAAATATAAAATATCCAAATATTTCAGTTTCTCCACACTTCATCATGACAAACAATAAAACACAACAAATGAGCACCAGGGAGGGATGGAGGGAAGACACTGCTCCAAAATCAACACAATTCCTTTTCCTTTGGGGCCCAAGACACAGCAGCACGTGCACTGTTATACTGATTTAAGGGTGGTGGTCATAAGGCTTCAGGCTGGATCCCATCAGCAAAATGAGGTGTGAAATAATACACCATCAGGCCACGCTGAGGTGCAATACCTAGCTGCAACGATAAAATTATTTAGCCAGATTTCCCTCCCCGTCCCTCCCCAGACTCCTAGTTTCCCCCTCCTTCTCCACCTCAGCCGTCCCTGCATCTCTGGGCGACTCTTCTTCCCTTTTACATCAAGCCAATAAACACGCAGGCATTTAATGGCAATCCACACCGAGCGGACAATGAAATCAGAAGGGAACAAAAGAGCAAACCTCGCTGCGCCATGGCCTCGCTCTCAGCGGCTGAGGGGCAGCCGGGCAGACAATGGCCCCAGCTGCTCCCCGGGATGCACCCAGCCACAATGAGACCCGGCTCCAGCACCGGAGAGGGTCCCAGCTCCCCGGGGGGCAGGGGGCTGTCACTGGAATATGCATCTCATTGGTTACCTGTCAGCCTTCCTGGGCGGTTATAAAGTACAGCCGCTGCCGGAGGGTATAATGGGATGTAATAACGAGGCCGCCGGCTCATTTGACGCCAGCCCTTCGACAGAGGAGCTTTGATTAGGTGATGGGAACTGGCAGCATCCGCTGGCTTTTAAAAAAAAAAAAAAAACACACCAACAACCCAACCTCAAAGCTGTAAAATAAAGGGATCCCCAGGGAATGTGGCCACTTTTTCAGGCTGGGAGAGATGGAAAAGAAATAAATGACAACTTTTATTTCTTGCCCTAATCTCTCCACCCCTTGGAGGTCCCATCGTTGCTGTTCCTCTAGCCTTAGACATCATTTCCCAGCTCCTCAGGTAGGTTAGAAAAATGACATGTTATAATGCCAGGGAATTACAGCCTGTGGAGGGGGAAGGAGGAAAGCTCCCTGCCCCACAAATCACTGCAAGCCCCTCCTGCCCAGAGCGCAGTCGGCAGCTTGAGCTGCAGCTTCACGCACAAATTTGCCGGGCAGGACCGTGCCACAGGTGGGATTCGTAAAAGGGAGGAGAGGGGAGTGCAATATCTCAGTCGGCCCATCTGCATCCAGCAAACTCGCTGCAAGACACTTAGACAAAGGCATGACTTGAATATTGCTGCTGCTTGCTGCCCTCAGACTCGGTGAGCAGAGACCATTGGCTCCCAGTTGAAAACTCATTTTTCCAGCTAAATGCAGTTTTTGTGGGTGGTGACACAGCCAACTGTGCAGCACCCTCCACCTCCCCCTGGTCCCAGCACCACCGTGCCCTGGTTCCCCCAACCCAGACACCTAAGCTGATGCCGGGACATGGCAGAGACAAGCAGAAAGGTATTTTTCCTCCCCGCGGACTAAGGAAAACACATGCAAGCAAGATGGACGTGAGGAAACCCTGGGGTTTAGGAATGCAAACTGGAAGAAATAAACCTCGACTAATAAAGCACAGGCTGGGGAAGCTGCTACTGAAGCCAGTGCTGCTGGCAAGGATCCATCCTGCTCCCAAGGCAGAGCGCCCCAAGCCCTGCAGTCCCATGTCGAAGCTGCTCTTGAAAGCTGGGCGGTTTCGTGGAGCAGCTCCATCAGCCACATCTCCATCGCTGCGGCGGGAGCAGGGAGTGACCGGGGTTACCTCTGGCACATCACACAGCTCGGGCAGGTCCCATCTGATCAGCTCGTGACTTGTGCATCCTAAAATTTGCACAGATGACAACGGGCCGTCACGCTGTTTCCGCCCGCAGCATTAGGAGGCTGCGCTCATGCTGCCTTCCACCGTCTGGTGGACAGGCCTTCTCATTAGCCTTGGTTAACGAGCGACGTTACAATGAAAGCAAAGGATTTAGCTCAGAAGAATACATTAATTCAGGGACTACATTTGGCTGCGTTAAGTATTTCTCTCCATGTTTGCCAATGCCGTTATGTCCTGTGTTTTTAACCAGATGCAAGTGGTGCAAGCAGAGGGAGGAAAGCAGCGTGCAGGTTAATGAACACGCCAACCCACGACCCCGCAAAAATCGAATTCACTCAACCCCTCTGCAAAGGATGAGCAGAGAGACAACAGCCAGGAGCATGGAGGTAGAGGGGAACCTGTTGGCTGCATTACCCACTTCTCAGTCCAGAAAGAAAGGGGAAACAGGGTTACCCACTGACAAACAGCTATTTCCTTCAAGCAAGCAGATCTGCACAGCTGTGATTATTTCCAAGCAGCCAGCGATGCTCAACCACGCAAGGCTTTGCACGGGGCAAGCGTTCAGCCGGGCACGGGGCAGGATTTGGGGTCGGAGGAGGATTGCTGGCGGCAGTGAGGACGAGCTGCTTGCTACAAAAGTAAAGCGGCATTTTGCAGGCTCAGCACAGCTCTTCCTTTCAGCACGAAACCCATAAACAACGGCCCAACGGCTTAACAGGACTGAAATATGATGGTATTCAAAGGGGATGTCAGGAGGATTAATAGCCCGTCTCCTTCCAGCTCGCTGCTGAAGCCGTGTTAGGACCAGAGAGTTAACGCTGCGCCGAGCCTGCAAAGTTTTACATCTTCTCGGTTAAGCGCAAGCCATCATCGGCTCGGCGCGTGGAGGCTCTCCCCTCTCCACGGCAGGGACACCCGTCACGGCTCCCACTCGGCATTGCTGACACCGGGAGAGGTGACATGGCACTGAGCAGGAAGCTGCAGCAACGGGCTTTGCTGCACACCGGGCAGCTGGCAATGAGACAGCCACCAGCGCTCACCCTTTGGCACCCCATCCCTGGAAAAGCATCACCGAGGGTGTTTTTTACTATGACCAAGGGAACCAAACAGGTATGATGGTCATTAAGGACAGAAAGAGCTCCTTAATGGGGAACTCCTCTTACTGGGCTGTATTTGGACAGAGGCAAGTGATTACACGGTGTTTGACCAGACGCTAAATCAACATGAGGATCTAATAAGAAAGTCTGCTATGAGGCTTTGGAATATTAAAATACACAGAAAATAAAAAGAAACATTAAAAGAGCAAACAAACGCAAAACGTCATTATGTTTCCTCTCTGTTTGCCATGCAGAAACGAAGGCTTCCCAGCACCTCGGGAGACTCGCACGTAACCATACACGCACCCACTGGCGAGCGCCAGCCGGGAGACACGCAAACTTCTGCAGCAAGCAGTCTGCAGCTCTGCTTCACACACTTTACACTTTCTGTGCATTAATGCACTTTTTAAAATAGAAACAGGCTCAGACAACTGTTCCTATTTTTATGGACTGATCCACCTACACATCTGGTCAAAACTTGAGATTTCAAGGCAACTTTTTGAAATTGCAAAGGACTATCCTAGTTCTGCACCACTGATTTGTGCTAATTTACATGACATAAATATTTATACAATTACTGTTACTATCCTTCAACGACCAAAGTTATCACATTTCAAAGGATCTATATTTAAAGAACACAATACCCTGTTGGCAATACTTTAAATTTTAAATAGCTGTGTTCCTCCTCACGCATTGCGCAGACACACGCCGAGCCAGAGATGCCCCAGTATTCCCACAGTCTCTACACAGCCACAGCAGCTCCTCCCCACAACCCTCCCTGCACCCCAAACTTGGCATCTGGCACCCCACATATCTATAGTGACAGCAGTATCTGCCACCATCTCCAGGGAGGGAAGGGTAGTAAAAGGATCACTACACAAAACACAGGTTTGTAACAGCACCAGATTTACCACCTCCTGAACAAAGCCAGAAGGAAAAGTAGTTTATTTTTATTAAAATAACCCAAGAGCATCACTGCCTGTGAGATTGGACACACCGGTTTACACCGATACCAACTGCTGCTCTTCCCATCGCCTCGGATGAACAGGAGTGCTGCAGGTTTCCCTCTGTGAGCCCGTTATTTCTAAGCACCTGATATTTTAATAGAAATTCAGTATTAGCTCTTCATCTGTGCTTTCTGAACTACCTTACTCACCAAGCAATGATGCAAAATTAGAAAGAATAATAATAAATCAGGATTAGGAATTAATAAACTGGGATCAAAACAACTTCATAAATCATTTCATGCTCCCTATGTCTGGGTGGGTCTAATTACTAGAGAATAAGAAAAGATAAACCTCATTTAGGTTAGTGCAATCGCCTTTCTTAGCAGGAAAAAACCCTTGATGAATTATCAGCTATAGAAATAAGTCAAGAGGTTTTCAGGTTAAACGTGGAAGCACTGGCGGAGAGAAATCAGGGTGCAACCCCCATTGCTGTCCCCACCCAGCCCATCTGTCTCTAAGGTCTGGGTTTATCACTGTCCCCCTCTTTTTTCCTGACTTCAGTAAAGCAAAAAATAAACACATCTTACTACCTGCAGTTTGCAAACTCGGTCATGACTCATCTACAACTTCCTCTAATAGAAGTAACACAAAGAAAGCAGAGGGGAAAGAAAACGGACCAAGTGGAAATACATATTTACTGAGGAGGGAGCATTTACTTGCTGTCCTCCTAAAGCACTACCCCACAGCTGCTTCATTCATAAATTTTTTACCGATAAGAAATCAGCCTGCCAAATCTGAACAACTGCTTTGATGAAAAATATAAAAAGGCTTTTACATTAGTGCTTTTGATGTTCTTTGCATACAGAATAATGAATGCAGGAGCTTCATCTTCTTCCACTCCTCTGTCCTCCTGCACTTCAGTCTTTTATCTGGCAGAGCCATGCACAGCCTCCCGAGCCTGGAGAAAAATCAGGATTTGTGCAGGGAGACAGAACAGAGCCGCTGGCCTGGTCGCATTCCCCACGGCATCTTACCACTGCCCCGGCCTCTGCTGCCTCAGGGGGCAGGACAGCAAGAAAACCGGGGTACCCACAGGTTTTGCAGATGCTGTTGGCACTCCACACTCCGCTTCCACCTGGCCCGACAACACTGAGCATCATGACTCTACCAGGAGCTGCTCAGCAGAAGGTGACCACCGAGTTTTAAAGCCCTTCAAAAAGCATTTTTACTGCAGGCAGAGATGCCAACGCCAGTCCTGGGTGCAACCCAACCTCTGCCCGCAGGGCGTGACAAGCTCCAGCCCAGCTTTGTGAGCTTTATTCGCCCCCACAGGCAGCGAGACGGGGTCCCTGACACCCCGTGATGTCACCTGCCACCCCCAGCATTATTTCAGTTGCTGAGTGTTTTGTTCTGCAGTGATGGGGTGAAGCAACCCCCCCACCCCGGGCTGCCCTGAGCCCCCCCAGGCATTTTGGGGGGGCTCATTTGGGGGAATGTCAGAGGAGAAAGGGGATCCTCCTTACAGCACCAGAGAGCAAGTGATGCAGAGCAGAGGCAAATCCAAACTAAGGGAAGCAGTAAGTGACCTTCTCCCAGCCTCTTATTGCTCTCAGGAACTTAATAGCTCAACATTTATCTTAACTCAGCAGAGATGTGCTGGGGATAAAGTATCCGTCTCCCGGCGCACCAGCACCGGTGTTTCTAACCCGCCGCTGCTCAGCTTTAAATTGCATCTTTTATCATCTTTTCGCACTTCTGCTGTAACAGGGCATCCAAAGCAATTAAATCCAACCTATTTTTTTTCCTACTTTTATTCCTTGAAGTGGAGCTTTCTTGCGAGGGGCAGAGATTATGGGGTTTGAACTGGATTGTGATTCACGTTCGTTTTCCATTAAGGACTCGACTATACTCATCTCCTCTTCCTCAAATGAAGCTTGCTACGCATTCAACAAACTCGGCAAACAGAAATTTGAAAGTAGTTTAAAGGAAAACAAACAGAAACTGGTGCCTTGCAGAATTTTTACAGTAAGAGTCCTGGAAACACAGATAGTATTTTATGGGATGCCTTATCAGAGCTAGTGGGATGCTAACGCTTGCAGAAGAGTTATTGCTGCTCATTATTCATCCTCTTTTGTATTAGGAACGATTAGGAAACCCATCACCCACCAAGCTGTGAGGCTTCTCGGCAGCGCAAACACAGCAGAAAACTCCCCATGCACAAGGACCAAGGGCTCCTGCCCCTCTGGGACAGTGGCACTCATTTTGGGGGTCCTTCACCCCATTTTTTGCTACATGATCCCAACACAGCAGGGGAATACCTACGTTTGGGGGACGCCCCAGTTTCAGGTGAAGGACGTGGGGGTCTTGGGGACTTGGTGACGCCATGGCCACAGATGGGGTCATCCCACAAGGATCCACGGGGACACAAGAACTCATGCATTGCCTGGATTATTAGGGCAATGCAATGCTCCTCCTTTTTGGATCAGAGAAGACTAACACCTCCCAAGCACCAAATATCAAGGCATTATTTTGCCCCTGAACACCCGGCAGACCAGATGAAAAAGTTGCCAAGGAAACCTCTGAGTCAGGGTCGACACACAGCTCTCGACACTGTTTTTTCCCAGCTATTCTGTAGGTGCACACTCATCATTGTTTTAGCCAAAATCCCCTTCCAAACTGCCACTTTCGCATTAATGTGCCTCTGAGCACACCGGTAGAAACGCTGCTCTGCTAAGCCTGTCTACCCGAAGAGCCACACGTCCTATTGATAGGTTTGTCCTTGGAGGGAGCATCGCTGCAGGAGGGTGACAATGGTGCACTAAATCAACATTTATCCCAACGGATCCAAAACCACTGCTAGGACAGCAACAGGCACAGGGAAAAGTAGAAGGGAGAGCATGGAATGGACTGAATGAATGTCTTCTTTTTTCCAGAGGGTCTCAAGGAAATATGGATAGGAAATTAAACCTGCTTGCATGCTTTTTTATTACAGAGTGAAAGACAGCAGCACCCAGAAACCAGGCTGTCTGCTCTACCCAGGAACAAAGACAACCCCCACCCCCAGCAACTTTGAATGCAAAAACAAGGCATGGAGAAATGAAGTTACTTCTATAGCAAATGACTGACAGGAATTGGAGAAGAACAGCCTTTTCCAGCATTTTTTCTCTCTCATTTCATCCCCTCCCACCCACCTGCATCCGACCCCTCCAGCTGTAACACAGAGCAATCCGCTGCATTTTCTCTGCTTGCTTCAAAAGCTTGTATGATGCTGCACTCAGAGCTGTGCAAGGGCACCATGTAACCACAGGAGAAATTAGCTGTAAAATAACCCAAGTATTTCCCAGCCAAACTTCCATTTCCCAGAGGAATTTAAGCTTTTTGAATGATGCCACCTTCTCCGGGAAAACAGGCCCTTCTGAAGGGCAAGGCTCAAGGCACTGCAGGGATGCAGTTTTTAAAAACCATTCATTATGCAAATGGCTCATTTATTGCTGCTGAGCTGAAAGCAAGAATCCCAGGCATGCAAATAAAAATAAGCGGGGAGCCACAGCGAGCAAGTGCGTGATGGCATCTGCTGACTTGGGTAATACACAGCACAGACCCGGCAGGCAGCAGCTTATAGTGGAGTTTCAAAGTACAGGTTGAAATCAATCTCCAACCAACACCAGTGAGGCCCTGGGCTCTGCAGGGCCACACGCTAGAAGTCCCACCAGTGCAGCAGATCCTGCTGTAACCCTATTTATCCCAAAGCCTTACTCATCACAAGGTGCCTGAACTGAGCACAGCCGAAATTCAATAATCTGGGGGTCACTGGGCACTTGCAGAGCAGCACAAGGGGGAGAGCTGAGGCGTGAAGGGGTTACGAGAGATTTCATCAGCAGGGTTGCAACAGTACCAGAAGTGCAAAGCTTTCTCAAAAACCTTAATGAACATCCCAGGGCTGGGTGGGAACAAATGCTAATTAGCATCTGATAAAGATTCAGAGAGAGAATCTGGCTGGGAAAGGAGACAAAACTCAAAATTAGCTATGCAGGCGGGAAATTTTAGGCAGGACTATCCTGGGAACAGCCTGCCTCCACATTTCTCTTCTTAGAGTGCCTGGAAGCACAAGGAGAGTCGTGTGTACGATGCTCTGTGGCCAAGGATGAGCCTTTGTCCTCCAGGAACTGAATCGTGTACAAACATTTCTGAGGCTCAGTGCCTTCCAGCTACTGAATCTAATTCGGGTCCAAGTCCTGGAAATGACCTGGCAAGGGGTATCATTGTGCATTACAGCCATGGGAAATAACAAGGAATTGAAAAAGCAAAACAGAAACATCGAGCTGAGTATTAAAGAACCTTTCAAGTTCAAACATGGGGAAAAAAATGCAATACCAAGCCAGTCCAACAGCAGCACTCAAGGTCAAATGGAAAAAGAAATCTCTGAAGATTTGCCTTTAACAAGCTATTGTTAGTACCATTATGTTAATATCATTAACACAGAATCATTATGTAAATTCTGCTTTTTAAGCTGGGTTGTAGCTATCACAAGGCAGTTTGAATGTAGAAGCAAAGTAAAAGCAGCTCGTGCCCTGACCTGGGCTCAATGCCTGGGAGGTGCCCGGCTGGCTCCACGCACAGAGCCCATCTGGACAGCACCTCAGCATCCACGTGCTCCTGTGGCACATGGGATTTGCTCGGGTTTACACACCCCTATAGCCTTACACAGCATCAGTAAAGTTCTAGTTCAAAATGTGATAAAAGTCTCATTGAAATTTTTGCTGCCGAATTGCAAGAGAGATCCCGGCAGGATCTGGTCAAGCATTCATCAACAAGCAGATTAATTGCTAAGACAGAAAGGTCCTGATACACAGCCACCCGACAACAATGGGGTAATCAGTCATTATGTGTCTATTACTCAAAGTCCTGGAGCTGGCACGACACCCATGTCTAGAGCCACATCAACCCACGCGATGACAAATATTGCTAAATGTTCTCTGCCTCAAAACAGCCGAGCTCAGCAATTTCGGGGCCAGGAATTGAAAAGCATAAATTTACCTGGGCCCATGATTTCACAGCAATAGCTGTATTACACTGAAAAAAAAAAAAAAGGTTTCTATAATGGAGAGACTGTTCCTTGCTTCGAACAAGAACACAAGAAATAACGTACGTGCAACAATACGCCAATTGACTTCGCGTTTCAATAAGCATTCACACGCGGAGTCCTGAACAGATGAAGGACAAGTGCTACGGGCTGAATGGGCTCCATTGAGTAAAGCTAATTAGCTGTATAAGCATATGCAAAATCAGGACCTAAATTTGTTCTCTGCCTCCTGGGACACTGATAACTCCCTTTTTCTTGTTGTTGTGCAATGTAGATAGATAGTGCCAAGTCTAAGGCAATGCTCTAACCCCTGGCTGTCATATAGCGTTTTTCTCGCAAAGACGTTAAGGTCAGGAAACAGCAGCTCAGGTGAAAGAAGAGCCTTGTCTGTGATCTTATCACGGGTTATTATCAGATCTGGAAGCAGGACTCATCTCTCCCGAGCTGCCATTAAACAATGCAAATACTCAGCCATGCATAACACTCCAAAATATTTACTTTAAAAAACCAGCACGAAGTTCAGATAATGGATCTGATTATCAGAAGCTGCATCCAGCAAGACAAGGCTCTAATTTCACTCATCCAAAACACATATCACCACTCCAGAAGATGAAGTCTGTTATTACAGGCTTGATCCCGTGACTCTTATTTGCACCGTGGAGCTTTGGCACAACCTGCTTTCATCTGGCAGGTCCCTTCACAGCGGCAGCGATGAGCAGGAACAGCAGCTTAGGCTACGTGGGGTGCAGTGTTAGAGGAAATCAAACGTGCATCAAATCCAAAGGGTCTTTTCCAACCTGAAGGATTCTATGATTATTTATAAAATACTGGTAACCTCCACCAGATCCCTCTGAAACGTGGCTTTTGCAGAGGACAGAGGTGGACATGGAGGTCTTCTGAAAAAGCTGCCCGTATCTTTCAAAACACCAGCCCCAGCTGTGGCTGCTGACTTCTCATCCCTAGCCAGGGCATAAAGCAAATATCCCAAAGGGAATAAAACTAACCCAGTGACTGAATAACACCCCGACCCGCCTAACGAGTGTGCCTTAGATTAAGCCGTGTTTACAAAGAGCTCTGGAGATCCTCCTGTGCATAAGGAAAGGAAATGACCATCAAGGCCTTGATCCCACCCCTACTGGAATTACTGGCAAAGTTCCCACTGGCTACAGGAACAGGGATGACGGGTTGCAGAGCACAGAGTCAGTGACAATGAAGGCTAAAAGGGCTTAGCAGACGTGAAGATGAGGCATGTTCTCCATCATCTCGTGGAGAGTCAGGTGAAATAACTGAGCCCAGGTGTGTTAGTGCTGTGGCACCCAGTGCAGGCATCACTGCTCCTGCCCTAGAGCCGTGCTGCAAGCCCAATCCCAGCTCCTGCACTAACCACAGCTCTCCTCTCCACACCAGCACCCAAAAACCCCAAATCTGAGACGTTTAAACGTTAGAAACTGATGTCCAGTTCAGGCTCGTCCTACAGGATTTGTCCCATTCCTATCTACTTACGCTATTATTTACTAAAGGAAAAGAAATACAACTGAAACACACAGACACCGAACTAAGTTCTTGCTATATTTTATTCCTTCCTTAATCTAAACATATAGTCAGAGTAAGATATTTGCTATAAGGAAATGAGCTGTCAAGTGATTTACAGTCTTGCTCTGTCTCCGTCTCAGCAGCTCCAAGTCTTCTCCAAGACCTATTTTTAGCAAGCTGTAAATTAGAGGCAATAAGGGACAAGGGTGGGAGCCAGGAGTTGAGAAATATATAGAGCAAACCTTATCTAGTTCTCCATTTCACTAATGCACCTATAACTGCTGTATCTAGGTACTGTATGGGCAATCACAGTCAGTGTTATATTGCCTTTACTGCTTAAAGTTGCATTCTTGCATGAGATCAGCCTGTGCAGCCACAGCCCAAGAAGGAGCAGTGAAGGGGGAAACGTCACTGGTTTGGAGTTTGTTGGGGTTTAGGGGTTGGTTTTTTGTTTTGTGGTTTGGGTTTGTTTTTTTTTTTAAATAATGGCCGAAATGGCTCATTGTTGATGTGTGCAAGGAACCCACACGGTGTATAGATGCTAGACAAGACCAAAATCAGCTGGATTAAGGAGAGACTTTTTTTTTTTCCCCCCCAGGATGACTCAAATGGAAACCTACACCTTCCATACATTTCTCATATCTGTCAATCATCTAGCTCCCTATCCACTATAAATTCAATAGAAGTGGTTACCTTATTCACATTTTATTGGTCATCCCAGCTAAAATTATTCTAATAATTCCCTTCAACAAGAACTAAGGTCCTATATTGCAGAAACTTTTATTTCCAGCGCCTTCGCCTGCCAACGATTACAATAATTATTCTAACTCCCATATAGCACTTTCTATACAAGAGCTTTAAGAGCTTTAACAATGGAAAGTTATTACCAAAGCTTTAACAATAGAAAGTTATTACTAGCATCCTTATTTGTGAGAACGAGGCACAGAAAGATCAAATGAATTGCTGAAGATCATTCAGCAACTCGCTGGCAATGCCAGGAACAGAACTGTAATCTCCTGACCCTCCATCCAGCACCGTTTTGGACAGGAAAAAGAAAAAGCATCCTTGAAGCATGTATGAAAAGGGAGAGGTTTGTTTTTAAAAGTGTTGAAAATGAGCTTTCTCAAAAGGAGCAGTGGTGGCAAATGTCTTTATCAGGTTACATGAAGTCTGTTAAATTCTGGAAGAGTTAAACGATGCTATTGATTGCTGCATAGCAGGGAAATGGATAAAAGGAGAAGGGCAGTGCCTTTTAGCCACCTTCTTTTCTCCTCCAGCATCCCAAAGGGGATACCCCCACAATCACACAGGACTCCACCCTGTACAAGGGATGTTACATTTAAGGGCTGTAACTCTTTCCTCTCCCTCATCTCTCTTCTTCCCTTTGTTTTGGTCCCTAAACTGTCAAAGTTGACATATCCAGAGTCAACAGAGAGTTTTGAACATCTTGGCCAATGCAATTTGCTCAGAAACACTGAACATACGCTAAGTCTCCGTGAAGCTTTTCCCTCTCAGAAGTATTTTATGAAACAATTTATTTAGGAGAAAGAACAGACCTTAATCAGCAAAAGAACCATGGAGAAACAGAGTATTTATACGAAGCCACATCCTGATACCAAACACGATGAAATCCTCTGAGGCAGCTATTAAGGAGATTGCCCAGCGGAAAGGAAATTCAGCAAACCAGATTATCTCTAACAGGCTTATCCACTGGAAAAAATCATCAGAGCAGCTATGAGATAGTTTTGAGAGACAATTAATGACAGGTAGGGGAGAGGGGAGATTGTAACAGGGTGACAAAGAGGGAAAATCCATAAAATACAGATTGTCACGGCTGATCAGACGTAAGGACATTACACGACCCATCGTATGCTGGAAAAGGAAAGGGGCGTCAAGATGTTCACAGCGCCTGGTGCCTACGGCTTTGCAAAAACCGCTTTCATCTTTTTTGATATGGCAAGAATTCCCCTGTTAGTTCAGTTGACAGCCATGAGCTGGATCAAAAGAGTTTCCACCAGCAGCAATACACTCTTCCTAACAGTCTAGCCCTGCTGCTCATGTCCATGGCTACATCCTGCAGCAGGAGGAGCAGTCTTTTCCAAAGCATGATCCCAAACGTTTAAATTGATGGCAAACCTCCAACAAACTAAAAATAGGTGAAGGAATAAAGCTCTTGGGATGGTCCTGGATTGGAAACCATGAGACACAATTAGGCTCTTCCTACTGCTGCAGATTTCCTGGAGGAAGCCACTGCTCCTTGAGTTGGACCACGATGGCACGCGAACAGCACAGAGCTATTGCTCTACACTGCATCACTGATGGGCTAACAGGGCTTTCTCTTACAGCATTATTCTCTGTTATTTCCAACACAGACTCCTCTTAAATCTCTGACCTTAAGTCAGAGCTCAACAGCAGACAAGAGAGGTAACCCTAAATCTCTATGTCCCCCTCTGAACGTACCGCTACCCCCATGTGCTCCTCAGCAGTGGAACCAGGCAGAAAAATCAAGAAACAAAAAAATCCCAGTGGGGAAAGGCTGAGGGCTCCTGGCATGGGATGATGTCCATGCCATTAGCTCTGGCTGCAGATGGGACAAGCAGGGACAGACAGATTAAGGGATTTGCCTGAGCTAATGACATGGACATCTTTCCACTGACTTCACTAGGCTTTGGACCAAATTCCTGTACAAAGAGCTGCACTCAAGAGCTATCAAGGAGCTCAAGTTATTAGCATTTTTTAAGTACTTTTAGATCCTTGAATGAAAGGGGCTATCAAAGTGCAAAGGCATTTTGTTAACGGTAACAGTCTAAGAACTGCAAGTCGAATCCTTCAGTCTAAAGCCTTACAGCACAAATGGTTTTGTAACACAAAGACACCACAAAGTCCTAAGTGATATTAAAACTTCCTTTCAAAGACTTCTACTAGACACCAGTTTTCTAAGATTCCCTTTAACTCCACAAATTCTGGTGGTAATTTTTGAGTTTCCATGCAACAGTGTGGACCCAAACCCACTCAGGGAAAGCAAGAGGACATAAAGTCTACTGCAGCCCCGAAAGGCTCTCAACCAGTGTCAGCAAACTTGACATGCTTGGAATGCCATGTCAGGACACTGACCGCAGGGGACTCATGCAGCCCTGAATTCCTCCCATCATCTTGGGAAGCAGAAAATGAAGCTATCAGGGGCTTTATGCGTGCAGTCCTCCAAAATTATACAAAGGACTGGCACACAGGCGGCACGAGAGGACACAAGGCAAGAAGCCTGGCATGACCGCAGGTCAGCCTTGTGTGCGGCTGCTTTTCTTCTTCAAAATAAAATCTCAAGCCTATAAAAACATTGGCAGCAGGCGCCAGGAGATGCACAGTGTACTCTCCTATCGTTTCGCCAGTGGAATGGACTTCATCCTGTTTCCTCTGGCCCCAGATCAAGCAAGACTCCTCACAGGAATTTTCCATTATCCCGTGGCAAACATACCAGGGCAATCCAGCTGCTTAACTGACTTACACTCTGACCCCCCTCTCCAGCAGCGGCGAGATCATGCATAACGCACAAGCCATTTCTCATACAACACACCATTTCCATCGCAGCCCAAGCAAAGAGGGGCTGGAAATCCTGGGCTGCGGTACAGGGGTGCAATGGGGTGATGGAGACATCACTGGTCTTCTCTGGTCCACCTCTGCCCTCCTGGCAGACCCTCCTGCCCCCATTCCCAGTTGCTAACCCCCTAATTATTTCCACAGCCCAAAAGACTCACAACCAGGGCAAGTATAGAAATCCTCAAGTATTGTTCCTCTGTTTCTACTTTGGTAAATCCTTTTCTTGCACTGCTTTTACACTAGTCTGTGACCTCATCTCCAAAGCCCATGCAACCATCCCACCATCACTCACAGCTGGATCTCCATGTGAAAGACATGGCAAGTGCCAAATTCAGCCCCCAGTAACTTGAGGGAGAACATCCCAATGACTTCAACTCCCATCTTCAGGCAGACGGGCTCTGGAAACATGTGCAAACCCTGCAACACCTTTGTGGATATATCAGAGACCGTTGATTAACACAAGTGCCCTTTAACCATCAAGGATGAGGAACCCCCTTTGCATCACAGGGTGTGCAAGGGGTTTGCCCGAGGTGCGCTCACAGCGCTGATAAACGCACAGAGCTTACCCTCGCTTTCCCTATGCCACATTTATTTGCTCAAGAAAAATGTTAGGCATCTCCTCATCCCTGCTCATTTCCGATGTGGTTTCTACTTTCCCCAGGGTCACAGGCAGTGACAGGCATCCCTGAGGCTTATTTGTGTTTGGAGCCATCTGCTAAACCAGGGAGGGTTGAAAGAGTCTACAATAAAAACGAGCCACTGAAAAGCACTGTGGTTTCCTTGGTAGGGGTGACCAAGTGACAAAAAAAAATTTGGTTTACTCCCTCTTCCCAGAGATCTGGTCTTGAATAACACGATGGCTCAGCTCCAACTACATCATCTCTTCTAGCAGCATGGCTCATGTTATCTTGGAGAGGCAGAAGGCTGCAACTCCGAAAACACATGCTTAATTACCCCACAGCTTATCAACTGTTTCTCTTGGTCTAGTTTGCAGGGGACTGGGAATGCTGGGCTGTCTCACCCCACACATACCTGCACCTGAGTCATAACACTCTGCAGGTGCCCACCCCCTCTTCACGGCCACCACACCCTTCACTGAGCAGTCTGCAAGTGAACTAAAAAAGCCTTAATCCTGCAAAGCGCTTTCATATCACGACTAGCCAACAGCTCCCCTGTCAGCATTGCAGGGGGGAGAGGACAAGCCATCCCCCAGCACAGGGACAGGGCACACAAAGCCCACATTGTCCCACGCTGCAATTAACTCCAGGGGAAAGAAAAAAAAAAAAGGGCCAAGGCTTTCTATTTGTGAAGGGGCAGAGCTTTTCTAGCACGGATCTAGCAAACAGCAGGTTCATGCCCTGCAACGCGCAACGTATTGCCTGCACACCCCAAAACCCCAGTTGGGGTAAGGAGCCCTGTGGCCCCCGGTGCTGCATGTGCAGATACTGGCTGCCCAGGGAGCTGCAACCTCAACATACCAGCCCCAGCTTACACTCTCTGGCCGCCTCCTAACATAAGGAGTTTTACATAGGAAATGAGATCCAGAGCCTTTCAAACCCTCTTTACAATTTGTCAGCACCTTCCTCCCACTGTAAGGGATGAAGTTGTTGGAAACGCCGTGAAACAAGTGCCACGTCACCTCTTTGAAATGAAAATATCAAGGGACCACATCACGTCTTCAAATATTAATCTGTACTTACCAACTAATCAGCACTGACAAAAATAACTCATCTAATTATCAGAACACTACCACTTAAATAATGAATTATATGCCTTATTAAAAAGTATAATAGATTAGAGGACGTGAAACAATTGCAATTAGTAAAACAAGAAATGCTAGGAAACAAAAAACCCTACAAGTGTGATCTGAATTGTATAAATTAATCTTCTAAAATAGCGACTGATCTTTTCCAACATATCAAATGGCAGGAACATTGGAAGCCTACTGCAATTCAGTGAATACAATTCACCTTAAAACTGCTGAAAACTCCTTTTAAGACCTTCCCTCCACCGCTCACAGCCTGGCTCTCCCTCTGACCTCCCCCCCCAGCCTGGCTCTCCTGCCCGCACACCCTTTGACATGCAAAAATTTCTGGAATATAAAAAAACGCTGGTCCAGCCAGGAGCTCCTCACACCACGCAAGGTGCAAACCCAGACCTCACCCACGGGAGGACAACTCCTGTTAAACCTGCAAAGGCACTGCGTGAACCAGTGACTTTCTCCCAGCATTACTGGGAGCAAGCACTTACTGGGAGCAAGCACACTTCTGTGCATGTAATTGCTTTGTTAGAGGAGACGGGGTGGGGCACAAGGATGCTGCTGCAGATAACAGCCAGGGGAACGAGGGATGCCTTCAAGCGCCCAACACAGGAAGCGTTCTCGCGGTTTTCTTTAATATCACCCGATCCCTCTGTGCTGCACATTAACCAGACTCAGCCCCTGCCCTATATAATGGCATGAGGTGGAGAGGAAGGGTGGGGGATGTACAGCATCAAACCTGCCTCCTGCTGCTCTCGGTCCAGCTCTCCATCCCTGCGCTCTCCCACACGTACCTGCAACACAATGTTTCCCCACTGCACGACTACTCAAGCCTGAGCTCTTGGATGAAACACACCCGGGTACCTGCGTTTTACAGCAAAGCTTAGCCCTTTGCTTATCTGCTCAACCATCATTACCAGCACCATCTGTGTATCTTTGCAGTGATCCTGTAACTAGGGCTTTCAACCATGTCGTTTCTTCCTGTCCTGATGCATGACGAGGAACAACTGGTCTACAACCAATGCTCAAAGAACCCTCAGCAGAAGTAGAGCAAACAAAATTGAGTTTGAGTTCGCCCGCCTAGGAAGGGGTGACTCTAGTCCTGCTGGATGAGCTCCAGCATCTCATGAGCGTTTCAGGAACGCGGAACATGGGACCTCCTTGTGCTGTTGCAGCAATGCCCAGTGCTAGTGCAAACCCGACCGGCTCCTCCGCCCGCCTCTGAGCGCCCAACCTTACACCTCTGCAGGCAACTGCTCAAAGAGACGCTTCTTCTCTGATCCCATGTTGGACCTGGTCTTTCCCACTCATGGTCTGCAAAATCCTCCAAGCCTGCAATCCCCCCCTCCGCAGTCTTCAAACATCAAGGGGTGGATAAATCCCCCAGATGCTGTTGGCTTGTTTTTTTTCCAGGACTTCTCCTTTTACATCCCTAGCAATATTTGCCTTCCGAGGGCTTTAATGCTTGCTGCAGTCCTGGCACTGTTCAGATGCAGAATGGTAGCACATGCTCCTAATTGTACCCCAGGGTATAGCACAAAAAGCCTGTAGAGGAAAAAAGAAAACTATTGATTGCAAAACATTTTAAAAATAAATAAAAGAAATCCAAAACACTCGGTGTCTTTGAGATGGCATAATAGGACCTGAACAATGGTAATTGATCTTTAAAATAACATCCTTCTTCTGACCAAGAAGAAAGATAGTGAACTAGCAAAATTCTTCTTCATTTTTAAAGAGCCTTTTAATAACCTGAGCACTATTCATGTGGGCTGGGGGTTACGACAAGGACAAATTAATTCACTTGGTGTCCAAAATTAATTTTACTTAGCCCAGCCCCAAATAATTAATGTAATTCCTTGCAAACAGGTCCTCAACTTCCTCCCTCTGATAACCTGCACTAAGTTAGATGACAAATAAGAGGCTTTTGGTTAAACTTCCCCTTGTAGTGCTCAATACACTGTAACTCATAGTTGGGTTTGCTTCATTTTTCTCCTTACAGCTAATCCACAGGTACCTTTACTAAACTAAAGCATCTTTGGTTTCTTTAATGAACGCAGCACCTTTAGCTTACTCCACCTTTTAAAAAAAAAAAAAAAAAAGAGGCTCTCCCCCCCCCCCCCCCCCCCCCCCAATTTGTTAACATTTTGCACAAAGATATTTTCCATCTGAGCTCACTTTTAACAGAGAGTTTCAGCTGGAGACAATTAGGAAGGTCAGGGATACAAACCAAAGAGCAGAGGGGAGGAGGTTATGCACTGGCAGGGGCCAACAGCCCACTATACATTTAGCTTGGACTATGTGACTATACACACAGAAGCCTACAGACCTGGCTGGGCACTTAGTATCTTGTGTAGGAATACTTGTACATGTGGATCCTTCCTAGTTCAGCCTTGAATTCAGAGGTTTTGCATCATACTAGAAAACAAACATTTTAAATCCAAACTAAAAAAGTACATCCTCTTGCCTACTTGCAGCTCAGTTGCTAAGTGTGTTAATGCATGGGAACAAGAGAAAACAACTGGAAATGAAGTTAAGTACAACCCAAGGTGAAGCCAAGTTGTTTGTTTTCATTACGAAAACCCACAGAAAAGAAATGCAAAACATGAAACAGCCCAAAGCCAACAGTGAAAAAAAAAAATCACATTCAGTCAGAGGATTTTCTGAGGGTAAATGTTTGGTTTTATCCCAGTACACTTAGGTCAGCTTGAATTTATGTTAATACCATCCACGGAGCAGTGCCAAAATACTCACACTTGACAACCTGCAGGTATTTTTTAAATATTAATTTTTCCTCATGAGCATAAATACCCAGCACCCCCCCTTTCCCACTGCACCAGTATAAGCCTGCAACACCTACAGCAACACTGATTTTTGCCACAATCAGTGGAGACTCCAGACAGCCCAAGAACCCTCACTTACTCTAAGCATCTTCACTTTTTTGTCTGCTGCTATGAGCACAGTAGCGTTTGCATGGTGGTTTGCCATCCCTTGCCTACGTTTCTTGCCACACTCTGGTCTCTCTGTGCTAAATCTGTCCTACCTGGTGCTCACAACATCAAGTTAATCATCGGTTGTGAATTTAATTAATGTGTTGTTTCTCCCTTCAACCAGATCATTAATAGGGTTGATAAATCAAATGTGCCATTGTACTCGGTAACACTGGATTTGTGATATTCCCCAGAGGACCAGGACACGTAAACCAAGGAATGAAATTCATTGAGACATAAATACAGCATCCTCAGCTGTGACAGTCGGATATAATCATACTCCAGTGATGTGAGCATTATGTAAGGGAACGTTGTGCTCTGGCCTGCTCAACAGAAATGCCACAAGACCAATACAGAAAAACATAAAAACTGGCTGGCAATTCATTTCGTACATCGCTTCTCGTTCTCCCTTCATTTGTGCTGCCAGATTGGTAACATTTACTTTTGTTTCATAAAAGCTCAGATAGAAAACAATACCAACAGGGCAGTATTTTTATTTAAATGGAGGATGGAGATTCAAAATGAGGAACACTATTTGTCATACTTGAGACTGTTAGGGGTTTTCTGCCCCCTCTTCTAACCAAGCTGATCCCTCGTGCACAGTGGTGCTTTCCCATCACACCCTCCCACGTGCGCAACCCTGGTGTTAATAAAATCATCAGGAAGTTGTGATGAAAACAGAAAATGAAAGCAAAGCAACATATATAGCTGGCACCAACTTTGGACCAACCTATCCAAACCAGCCCTACGACAGCAAGACTTAGGCCCTCAGTCTCCACTGCAGATGTCCAGCACAACAATATCTGCAACCTGACCACCCATCCTGTAGTTCACCAGATCCCTCAGCTACTCTGTGCATAAGGTTTTGCACAGGCATTGGCCAGGAAGGAGCTATCAGAAAGAATCTTTATAAAAAAAAAAACCACAACACAAGTACCAAACAACAAACCTTGTCCCTGTGTAGTCATGTGGCTTGGCTTTTATTTCTGCTTTTCTTTCAGGTTTGTGCTGAGCAGCCTGGCTGAGGAGAACTTCCCATCTCTCAGAGCACCAGCAATGCGGAAAGCTCCTATGGTGAGCCTATTTAAATGCTAATGAAAGGGGCAAGGCAAGCACAAAGAGAAGAGGCAGGGCCTTTTGGGTTCATTCACCTGACAGCACTGGCACCTCCTTACCACCTTCACCTGGAGGATCAATCCAAAAATGCAAGGGTCCGCAATGTGGGTCACAGTCCCAAAAGACCCGAGAAGATCTCAGTGGATGCTCCGGAACACCAAGACTTGATAGAAGAGATGCCCCCCTGAGTGGGTCACGGAGACATGTTGGGCAATGAGCAGAGCTGGGAACACCCTTGAGGAACCAACTCTGCTTGCAGGCACCTCCAGACGTAATTTGACGCAAGCACGACAGCCTTTACCAAACACAACCCCTAATTAAGCTGAAGTGGTGCCTCAGCAGTGATGCAGCCGACGGGAGAGATTAACGTTATGGGTGGGATCATCTCGTGCTGCCCTGGCTCTCACTACCGTCAATGGGGAGAGACTGGCATCTCCCAAAGACCATTCATCTCCTCCTGGGATGTCTAAAATACCTGGGGAGAAATGCCCTCTGGGGGTACCAGTCCCTCCCCTGCGACTGCGGAGGGAGCCCCAGCAACCAGCCTGGACAAGGCCCGTACCTGTCGGAGGGCTCAGCTCGGGCGTGACGAGTCTCGGCGTGGGAGCCTTGCCAAGGTTCAAGTGCTTCGCAATTAACTTTCACAACAAACCAAAGCCTCAAGAGCTTTTAATCTCCAAATAAGTAGGAGATGTGGGTCCACGCCAGGGCTTTGGTGCCCTCGTTTATTGACGAGGCACTGATAAGGACCTTGTTTTTTGTCTGTTTGCAAGCACATCCGCACAATGGGAGCTCCAGTTATCTGCCTTCGTTTACATAGCAGGCTAATGAAGAAAGGCACAGTGTGGCTGTGCAACAGGTTAAAACATGGGGAACATTTGCCTAATAGTTCAACCTCATGCAAATAAGCTTAAAGGAAATGCTGAAGAACAAAGATAAAAATTCCAGCACAGGTATCATCCACAGCAAAAGTCACCTGGTTGTGCTGTTGTCCACCATAAAAATAAATTTAAAAAAAAAAAATATTTAAAAAATCATGAGTTCATCAGAAAGTAGCTAATCTTCCCTGCGAGCCATCACTTAAGAGGTGAAATAACTAACAAAGCAAGTCCGTGCTTGCCTGAATAAACAGGCAGGAAGGAAACTCTGCTGTGCACAGATCCCAGCCCCGCAGGATAACGCACCGGCAATGGCTCCTCCTCATTAACATTCTTCGTCAGCATCGGCACTTGTCACACAGACAGACACCGTACTGGTGTTTACAGAGTTCACTGCCTGACCAGCACCTCATCGTGATAATACTTTTAATAACACCCAGAACAACTTGCCTGTGAATAACACGACTCTCCTGCGTGCCCCTCCTCTGTCGTTACGAAATGGGAGATGCCTGCAGCAACACACGAGCACGCAACGCTGCCTGCTGCTTTACCTGGCAAAGTTTGGGCTAAAATTCGGACAGAATTAGCTGTGTACTGCTCAGGACAATGTTTACTTGGCTCGAGTGTGAGTGCGCTCATAAAACACGGTGTCTTCTGTAGCATTCGTACTAGGATCTACGGGCACTAGCTCCCCTGATGTTGATGGGAGCCGTGCTCATGCGCACAAAGCAGAAATGGACTTTTTGGCACTGCATACGTACTGCAAAGGGCTCTGGCCCGGGACACCGGGGTGCCTGCAAAAGCCACAGGGCAAGGGGACGAGTTACAGGTCTCTCAAGTCTCAGCCATAGCATCCATGGTACCTTACACCTCCTCTCCCCACTCTTGTTCCCTAATAGACTGGAACAAAGGAAAATCTTTGTGCTTTTATCCTATATTCATTCAAAGTTCTGTGCTGGTTTATTTTCCTTACCTTTTTTTTTTTTTTTTAACTCATTTTCAACAGAACAAATGATGAAAACGTTCTGGCCGTGTTAATTACCAACTTAATACTGCTCTCCTAATAACATATACACAGATTTACAATGAGATCAGAACAGCTCTGCTAATCAGGAATAAACCTAGTATACTGTAGAGGGTTATACTTTATTATTAGTCTTTCTTGTTCATCTAATTAATGGTATTACCCTCTGAACTGTGTACACACACTTAAAGAAATTCAAGATACACTGAAAACATGCCCCATGGGAACCAGAGTATGTTTAATAATTTTCTACCCGTTATCTCCAGCACTACATCCATTCATGCCATACACTTGTAGCCAGTGGTACCCAACTCACCCTTCTTACTCAAGATACTTGGTTTGGTAAGTGTCTTTGACCATCAATATAAAAAAAAGCATGAACAAAATTGTCTTCAGAGCATCACTCCAATTCTTCCATTTCCCCTCTCCTCACCAGATTGGCACAAAGACACCAACACTCATTTGTTGATTCAAGTCCACGAAAGATGCAAAACGTTGCTGCAAAATAAGCTTGTACTTGCATCGGCAGTAACGACCAAAAATGAATTAGCAAATGAGAGCTACCTCGCAAAAACTGCAGTTAGCAAAACATCCCCCAATTTGGAGTCTTTACGTACAGCTGCAACTAAAAGGAACCAGCATAAATCACAGCAAGTCTTCAAGGCTCGGATAATTTTCCTTCTCCGTAAGTACCCAAAAGCTCAGCTGCTTCCAGCTCGGAATACGCTGGAGGATCCAACACCCGCATTTTTGAAGGTCTCTGGGTGACTTGAAGCACCCATCCAAGATGATGCTGGGCGTGAGTTCCTGCAGCAGGTATCTGCCAACCCAAGAGCCAGAGTCCCTTATGCACATCCTGACAAAGGGGCAGGTCGCTGCAACCACACAGGTGCCAAAATACCCCGCCAGACCTTTCAGCACCACGGGACTGGCTCACACTGTGGCAAAACAACTGCATCAGGTCACCCACATTCTCACCAAGCTGGTAACTGTGTCCTGGAGTAAGGATGGCACCAAGGAGTGGAAATGACCCTTTGAAATTAAGGGAGATGAACCTCAGCAGCAGCACTAAATGCCACATGTCCAAGAACCAGGTATATCAGCGTGTTAATAAAGCCCCTGAAATAGGCTGCAGCCCTGCAGATCTAGACCCAAACACTGCTCCCAAGACCATCCACGAAGAGTCTCTCACCAGTGAGGATTTACTTGATTTCTCCCTGCACAATATTCACATCCACTGGAAAACATGACCATGCAAAGTCAGGTTTGACTAAACTTCGTGATGAAGTCAAAGGTGCGTGTGCTGACATCACGGTATCGACAGGCTGTCACTGGCACACCGGCCAGCTCTGCTCATTTGATATTATCTGGATCATTTAATGCTGCCAACAAGCGGAGTTAATGCATTATCTGCATATGGGTTTTTAATCCTGCAGGGTGGTCATTACCACATTATTGTTGGACTAATTAACAGGCAGAGTTCTCATGGCTTTTTTATGCATGCTTCCCCCCCCCCAAAGTAAAACAAATAAAATAATCACACCCATATACACAGATTTAGCATCAGGCTATTTCCAGGAGCTACAGACGTGCTGGTGTGCAGCAGTCCAACCAGGGAGCACTACAGTCCACAAACCACAACAGCATCAAATAAACCTCAGCCCGAGATAATATGGCTCCATTTAAATGAAAAAGAAAAGAATCTTTAAGGAACCTAAAAGGTATTCAAACCTATTTACTAAAGTGCTTTCCATTAATCTTGCCATACGCACAATGCTGAATCAAAGACATTCTGCCACTGCAGAGCAAATGTGCCCATCAGAGGAATTACGCCCAAAATGAAACTGGTCCCTAACGAATGCGCTCGGAAACCACAGTGATAAGCAGGGTGTAGAAGATGGGTTAAATTAGATCATTTACCAAAATACCCTGGAAATGATGCATGTCCAAGGAGGAACAGCACATAAAAAGGTTCTCTGCAAAGGTGGCAAAAACGCAAAGTGCTTTTTGAAGCTTTGCTCTGCCTGAAAGCAACAATAAATTGTACTCAGTGCTGCACTCGGAGCAACCTCGGCAGCTGCCGGTGGCCTGCCTGGGGACCACGTGCCCTGTCCCGGGGACCACGTGCCCTGTCCCGGGGACCACAGCTGCTGCAGACCTTTGTGCAACTCCAGCAAAAACTGCAGCAACTTCTAAGCAACTTCTGGCAGCTCAAGTCCCAGCGCTGGACCAAAGCCACACAATGACATGGGCATAAGAAGCAAGGCAAGGAGGGCAAGGAGGACAAGGTGGCAGCTCGTAGCCCATGTTCCAGCACACCCCATTAACCCCTTTCGCTCCCTCTGAGGATGGCTCATTCAGCAGCTCCTAAACAGGGGCAGATGGCGCTGGGCAGCGAGCAGGGGGCATCACCAGGAGGAGATGCTCGGGACCAGCCAGTAGAAAGCCACTCAGCTCCCTCCGTTCCCAGACTCGTCCCCACCGCTGCCTCTCCCCGCAGCTCCACCAACTGACCAAAAGCATCCGTGTACAAAAGCATCAGGACTCCAGGGCTTTGCAGGAATCCACCCTGAAGCCCACACTCAGCAACTGCCTGGGTACCTTGTAATTAAATCCTGCAGCATTTTTGCTTATGTTACGTTACTCCAAAAATATGCCTCCATGGCATTAAATACAGCTTTTCCACTAAATAGGTGGCCTTCCTGTGCTTTGTCAGACCCATGCTGCTATGAGCTTTTTATTTTGATGGCTTTTCCTAGAGGAGCTGCACAGCTTTAGCCCCACCACCTCTCCCTGCTTTTCATGGAAATTTAGGAACTCCATTAATCAGCCCTCTTACCCCAAACCATCAGTTTTGAACCCCTCTCCACCACAAACTGAGCTCATGCAGGAAACTGAAGCTCTTTTGTACAATGGAGCTTTAAAACAAGCTCCATTCCCAAGGATAGCAACAATGGTCTTTGCAGATTCAATTATATGATGGAAACATGGTGGGGAACGCGTCACATCTCCACCTGGACTGGTCCCCCCTCTCCTGCCTCAGTCATCACTTTGGCAGGAAAGAAGCAATGACAAATTTGGGCAAAGCCATTTAACAACTCCAGATACATCACAGGGGATATAAAAGTTCAAGGAATTAACATTAAGAATCTGCACGTGGATAAAGTGACAGGTTTTGCCCAAGCAGATAATGCAATAGTTGACAAACATAAGAGCAAATAACTGAGTATGTTTAAGGCTAGAAAAAACAATACCAAACACATGCAGATAGAGAGTATTTTGCCATCACAGGACGAGGAATCTGTTTTCTGAATGTGCTGCAGTCACACGAAATCACAAAACTACGTTGTTCAGCTCTGAGGGAGCATCTGATGCCCAACAAGTAACTCCGAGCTGGGCTCTGTTCTTCCTTGCACCCTCAGCGAGGAGTCACTCCAGAGCTGCACTGCAGATGTGCACGGCTCCAAGCGGAAAACCAGACCCCCAAGGTCTTCTCCAGCAGCACCGCTGTGCCCAGACCCCACACAGCAGGCTGCGATGGCTGTGCCAAAAAATGCTGTGCCCTCCTGGCTTTCACATCAGAGGGTAGCTGCTATTCAAAATTCAAAATGCAGCTGCATTTGGAGATTTTCTGACTGAAAATCTCAGTATAGTCCACTAAAACCTTTACAGCAGTCCTTTAGGTTTCTTCTAAGATGTTCTTCTTCCCCTCCTGCAACTTAAGAGACCATCTGGACCATCTAAATCTAGACATCAAAGGTAAGTTCCTCAAATCAATTCACTTTGCTTTCCACCTCTAACACAGCACATCTCCCCGAAAAACAGGCAAACACTTCCCATGCTTGTGCACTTGCAGCAAATTTTGACCCGCAACAGTATCTTACAGCAATCAGAAATATTCTGGAAAAAAAATACCACTTTACAATGGGAAGGCAAAGACTGCTCAAAACAGCCCAAGTACCAAAAGCAGAATCTTATAAAGAGCTTTTAATGCATCCCAGAAGGGTGTGCAGCACTCTCATGCATACCTATACAAGACCACAACACCAAACTAAGCATTTTAGGATATTGTGCTACTCAAAAGGAGCAAGGGAAGATGTTACTTAGGGTGATTTAGCCTGCTACATGAACACTGCACAGACCCAGAGCTGGGCTTCCCATTCAGCCCATTGGCAAAGGCCAACAGTAAGCCCACACTATTTTTCCCAGTTAGTTTCCAGAGGAGGATGACAGACAGTTTGCTTAAAAATAACAGGCTGAAGCAGAAGTGTGAAGGTACGCTGCCAGCCTTCATCTATCATCATCTCTGTGCTTAGACAGCGTGCATGCTCGCGTGCACTCATTATTGGAAAACCCTCCAGTTATAAAACGTAGCCAAAGGATTTGGTTGGCGAGTTAACGTACTGGCTAGTGCGGGTCATTACTATCAGAAAGACAGGTCTGCTTCTAAAAATCCCATGTTTTTATAAGAAAAGGCAAATGAAACTAGAGACTTAAGTCTTAGCGAGGCTCTCTGTTACAAACCCCAAACGTTGTCAGCGGCCTCAATCTGCTGGAGCAGAGGCACAAGCTCTGTTTCATCTTCTCTGAAAAAAACCCAACTATCTCTCCACAGCAACATTAGCTCTGCAGGTTTGACTGCTGTTGCAAAAAGGATTCAGAAAAACCTGAAGATAGGCATCAGCATGGCATTGTGCTCACTTGCTCTCTTTACACCCCACATATCATACGTATTCACACCAAATACAACTTTTTTTCCCCCGCAATGCATGCTATTTTCTGCAGAAAGGCAATTTAACTCCCCGGTGAGGGAAGATGCACACTCTCATGAGCGAGGAGGTGATAGAGAGGTTTGGGATTCTCCTCCACATGCCACCCAGCGAAGCAGGACAATAAAGCAGAGATTGCATGGGCGAGGAGCGCATCCCCAGGGATGGCAGCAGCAAAGGCTCTGACACACCAGCTCCCCCTCAGATAACCCTGAAGGTTCAGCTCCCAGATGCAGCCTGTAAAACCTGTGAAATTTTAATTTAGAAGGAGAAATGGCATGAAAAGATACGAGGTAGAATGACTCTGTAAGGACCGAGAAGGGCAAGAAATGGATTTAGATGCCCTCAGAAGAGATGCTCCTTCCAGAAAAAAAGTTTGCAGAAGCAGCAAGAGACATGGGCAATTCTCCAAGACTGGGATGCAGCCCAGCCCTGGACCACATCAGAGCAGAGCATCACTCAGTCCCTTTTGCTTCTTCAACGATAAGGTTGATCCTTTCCAAAACACTGAGTCTCCTGGGTGCCCACAGGAGATCCACGATGTCTTTACAATGGCACCACACCCCCCTTCATCTTTCTGTGGGCATCTTTGCTCCTTTCTCATCATCTAAGTGATCCAAAAGCAAACTCCAGCCATGGTACTGCCTGTGCTTAAAATCTGTGGCTGACCACACATCTGAAAAGCAAAACTCACAGCAAACATGGCCCTGCCCACTGCAGCTCTCGCACCAGGCAGGTGTCAGAAAGCCTAATGACAAAAGCCCATTTCTCATCAGGTGCTCTGTGCTAAAACAGCTCACTGCTGCAGTTCATTTTCTGCACTTCAAAGCAGAGGTCTTTGCAATTTAGCAATTTTCAGACAGACATATCACATCATCAGTCACGGCCAAAAACCAGAAACCTGCCCCAAAAACCACCCACACCGAGTCTAGCTGGGAGCCACCAGCCTCATCGCACAGGGCCAGCTCTGTCCCCATCCCGGCAGCTCCTCGCAGGAATCTGGGAAAGGAGGGGATGAACAACTTAGAGAAATAAGCAATTTCGCAGATTATTGAAGCTGGGCAGCCAGAGCTGGGCTGAGGGGCACTGGGGTATCAGGATGTGTCTGGGAGCCACCGCCTCCGGCCAGTGTCACGCTCAATCATAATCAATACCTCTGCAAAGTTGTTCTTACGCAGCGACGCATTGTCCTCCTATAAAGCCTCTGTTATCTCAGGTCCCCCTGGTTCACAGCCTGTCACCATCACTCAACCTCAGCCTCTTGCCCAGGGGGAGGCACCCCCAAACGCTCACCCTCTCACCTCCAATTACCCCCCTTGGCCAGGGGTGCACGAGAAAAACCTCGGGAAGAGCTTTTCCTTCCCTTTGCAACTCCTGCAAACAAACGGACTACGAAAAGGACTTCAGCCAATGCTTTCAAAAGCGGTTATTCAATGTCTCTATTCTGGTGAGACAGCTCAGACCTGCTGCTTCTTTTTCCTTAAAAAAGCTAAACCCATTCCACCTCCTGCTCACACAGTACACACCTCCAAACATCAAAATATGTATTTGTCCAGCTTGAGGTCTAGCTTGTTGCTTCCACCAAATCCATCTCAATACCCAAAAGCATCAGCCATAAAGACTCAAGAAAAATTATATAGCAAGATAAAACAGGAATAGATTGCAGAGCAGCAAGGAGCAACTCCCCAAGCCTTCAGCATCCCATGGGTGAGGACATATCCTGAAAAACAAGGTCTCCGGCCGACAGATTCCCCAGGGTTTCGCACACAGACGTAACCACAGCCTGGCTCCGCACGCCACGCTACGAGCACACCGGTTCTGCAAGCTGCTGCGTCAGTACCAAGAGCTCTTATCTCACGCTTCGCTGTCAACAAGAAATTATGAGAATTGAATTTTAATAAGCTGGAGACTGAAGCTTTGCTACATATTGTGCTAGCGCTGAAGTTCAGTGCCTCATTTACAGCGATGTAGTTCGGCCCCGTTTGGTGCAAGGAGAGGAGCAGGGACCACTGAGGAGAAACACTTGCCCTCAAAGGCTGGGCAAGGAGCCCCCCCACCTGCAAAGCCTCTTTTGGCAGCTCAGAGAGTTTCATACTAAGGATGTAGATTTTCAGAGAACACTGAATTTACTAATGTATCTGGAGTAACAAAGAATAAGTAATGGGAGGAAAGGCTGTTGTCCTGGAGGATACCCAGCCCCACCAGTGACTTTTTGAGAGCTCCTGAATCCAACAGGCAGAAATCACCCTTAATCTTGCCTGAGTTTAAGGCCTGTTTATACCTCCCTCTCCCCATCTGCAAGTCTAACACCAAACACCTTCATGGTTACGCTACTAATCAGGGAGTCGGAAAACCAGGATTAAGTCCTCCTTCAACTTCAGAGTTTACTTGAGCTTACTCACCCTCAGGAGCTTCACTAAAACTCCCCTGGACAGGCCCTAAAGGAATGATAATCTAAATATTATGCTAACCATGCCAGATGAGGCTTTTGAATAGAAGAACTCCAGAAAGGGTATTTTAAATTAACATTTTCAAAGACAAAGGTATAATGAGGACCTGCAGTCAGGTCCTTGCATCTAAAACTACCATGTGAATATTGCTATGCACAAATTTATTTCCCAGTGCATGCAATTGTTTCAGAGCACGAAACTAATTGCTTCCTCACTTCATGAACTATGCAGGACAAAGGTAAAATAGGAAATTATTAGAAAGAGTAATAGTACAGCAAGACCTTGATCTTGTGATAAGTGTGGTACAAAAATGCTCCTGATACACAGCTGCAGTGAGGTATCCAAATTCTTCAGGTTCCTTTACAGTATCAGCTCTCAAGCTCTAAAGAACAAATAACAGGGAAGATTTCTGAAAAGATGAAAATGGTACATTTTCAACAGCTCGAGATGATTACTCACAAAATAGCAACAGCACAGAGCACAGAGGTAACTGATTGCCTCCTGGGCAAAAGTCAAAGTCTTTGCATTGTAGCTATGAAAGCATACAGAGATCAAAGAGAAAAAGAGAAAACTCTATTTTAGGCTGTCATGAGCATGAAGGTCCTCCTGGCCCTTTGGCCTCACCAACTACCAAGACACGACCAAAAATCTTTCTTACGCTGCACGTGCCCGAGATCACTGCGCAGCAAGGAGGAGAAATCCCTTATTCCAGGAGCACGGTGCAGCTCCTGCTCCCTTTCCAGCTGAATTTTGGCAGCATCCATGCAAACACCACCATCCCCACCATCGCAGCCCAGCTCCATGCAACACGAGCTGGGACACAGTGACCACCCTGTGCCACCCACGCCCTGAAGTAGGAAGGGAGATAAGCCAAATGCTGAGCGAGGTATTATTAATAACTCTTAGCTATTGATTGTGCTTTACATCTTCAGGCACTTTACCAACTCTAATTAATTAAGGTGTTCTCCATTTAATGCTGGGAGAAGGCTAAAGCAAAAACATGAGGCTAAACAGACCAACCACCTGACTCAGCACAGTAAGTCCTTGCACCCAAACTCTGCATTTCCCTGCAGATACTGCTTTTACTCAAACTACTGAAAATACAGACACAGATTCAGCAAAGACCCTAAGCCAAAAGCCCAGAGGTGCACCCAGCATGAACAGGGCACAGCCAAGCACTAAGACACAACAGCACTTGCTGTCATGCTCTGCCTGCATCCCCCCCATCGTCACCAGCATCCCGCTGCAGCCTGACCCGGACCACAGGGCACGGGCACGCCTTTTGCTTGCAATTAATTTGGCCAATATTAATTCAAAGCCGAATTCAAACACGAGGGTGCTGACACGCAGCTCCAGCGATGTTACCGAGAGCTGCCTGTAATTGCTGTGCTAAGTGCCGGGGACACGCAGTATTGATTTCCACCCTGCTCTGCATCCAGGTTTAGACAGAGGCTGCAGCCAAAATACTTCTTCCAGCAAACTCACTGTTTAAAAAGGACTATCAGGACTGAGAGGTTTGAATGATTAACACTCACACTAAGGACTGTAACAATACACAAGTTTCATTCCTACCTACCTACGCACACCCACCATCCACTTCTGCTCTCCCTCTTTGCTGAATTCTTCCAGTTTTGTTTTAAATTGTGTAAAACAGGCCCTTGAAGCATACTTCACCACTGTAAAAATAGTGCATTACAGCGGGGAAGTCTCAGTGTGCACAAAAGGGGCAGAGTTACTACCTTGAGCTGTCTTAAGCTGCACCATAACTATACAAATAACGCATCTCACGAACTCAGTATTAATTACTGACTGAGCATAGCACGGAGGCACACATCCACCTCCTTTCACACGGCTTGGGACTGACACGGAGCGCCTGTCCGCAACGATGAGGTCACCAAGCTCCTTCCCGTGACACGCAAAGGGACCTGCCGATTCCGCCACGCACGTCAGGACCAAAGCGGATCCCCACCGCGCACCCATCGGCCACCCGAGCACCGCCAGCACACCCCACATCCGCGCTCACAGGTAAGCAGCTGCCCACCCAATTCACCAGCCTCCTGCCTGCCTTTAACGTCTTTGCGTAAATCAAACAGCTTGGCAACCCTCCTACTTAGAAGACACACGACAGCAGAGCTATTCAGAGATACTTGTTTTCACCCCATCCTTCTGAACGTCGTCTCAGAATCCTCGAGGAAAAGCATAAGGCTCACTACAGATATCTTGGGCCTGCCTAAACAAACAAGAGTGATGTAAGAGAGCATTTATGGCAGTATATAAACAATAGTATCAAACTTAGGGAGGAAACCCAAAATGGAGAGTGAATCTAACCAGTGGGGTTTGCAGAGACCAAGTACTCTGCCCCTTCTCCTCACTCCCCCTTTCCTCAATAAGCACGATGAATGCAATGCTCTTCAGATGCAATTTTACACTTAACTGATTGGCTTCTGTTATACCACCACTGATACATGGCTGGATATATCACATTTTAAGTAACAGCCTCTTAAACTCATGGGGAAGGGAAAAAAAACAACGCATCTGAGCTACAAGGCCATGGAGTCACACCTCGTTGGGGAAGCGTCCTCTCTCCTAGAATGCTGAGGCAAATTTGCCACCTTAAGGAGCAGGAAGATGCACTGACCCCTCCAGCAACTTCACCAGCCACCGAAGGTACCGGTCTCACACCCAGCCAAAGGTGGGACCACTCTTTGCCTCCAGTCACAGGGACCCCACAACTCCAAAGCACATGTAATTGTAGTTAATAACCAGAAACATGCACGCTCTGGGGGAACGGAGCGCATTTCTTTGGCACCATTACAGCGTACTGACTGTTTTCCAGCATGCCAACAGTAAAGGAACCCAAAGAGGGGTTTTTCCCTCACTCAACAGATTAGAAAGCCTCCAAGGAAAACAAAAAGAAACCCAGACCCTTGGAAAGCCACACACCCATCCCTCCGGGGTGTGCTGCGGGAATAAAGGCACTGCCCCTCTGCAAAAATACACGTGTCTCTCCCAAAGTCTCCTGGAGAGGAAACGAAACAAAACGCAGAGCACGCCCGCAGAAACGGCGTGTGCACGAGCAGCCAAAGGATTTACCTGCTGTTCTAGCGGGAAGGCTGCATTTCCACACCCAGGCTGATGCCCTCTACGGCGTGTCACCAGCTGCATTCCTGATCGCCCCGCTCCGGCGGGGGAGGATGAAGGCATCCTCCTTCTGCCCTTTCAGCAGATTTTTCTAAAAGAAAGCGCCTCGGTAGCCTGGATATGGCAGGGTCTGGGTCAGATTATACCAACCGGCACCTATGCAGATCAGTTCTGAAAATACCTGACCGCACACGTAACTTTACTCCCCGCAGCTACCAGGAAGCTCTGCCGGGTCCAGCTCCTGCCACACAGCAAACCCACCTGATGAGGGATTAACTTTGTGTAACAAGTGGAACTCACACACCACGCCCCCGCTACCGAAACAGTAAAATACAAGTTAGATGGAACAAATCCACAAATTAATCCTTCTAAATAAATTTGCATTAATGCCACGAACAACAAAACAGAGGCGGTGCAAGAGCAGCCTGCCGGGAGCAGCGATACTCACTGAGAGCTACACCACCCTTAAAAAACTACAGCTTAACCAAAACGCAACTGTTAAGTAATGCCTAACCACCATACCAAGAGATACTCTCGGTAAATAAGTAACAAGTAAATAACAGCTACTGACATTTTTATCAGGCAGGTGTAAATTCAGTTATCGGGGAAGGGGAGGGCTTGCACTATTTTTGCTCTGACACCAAGGCTGCTCCAGGGTGAACTGTCGTGCAAGCCTGCAATTATTTGGTAAATATATATATATTTGCATTTAAATGTTTCTAAAGTAACAGCGATGGCAGCACCCCTTTGATGAGCAGGGATCAGTGGATTTCAGCCAGGTGAGCACCAGAGCCCTGCAGAAACAATTCGGACCCTGTCTGTTAACCTTCACGCAGAGCCAAGAACAGAAATCACTTCCCACTCCCCCTGCACCCCGTTTTCCACCCTCGGCCTCCGCCGCTCCAGCTCTGAGGCCCTGCTGACAACTTTTTCGGGGTGCAAGGGTGAAGGGAGAGGGATGTACGCACCGCATAGGGGCTGTGCAAGCCTTTTACTCCAGACTTAACTGAAGGCGTGCCGTGGGTATGGGGGGGGGGGTGGTGGTGGTGGTGGCTCCCCGCATGGTACCGGGCTCCCCCACTCGCCCCCCCCCGGGGTCAGCGGTTCGCCCCGGGCCCGCGGGGGAGCTGCGGGGCCGGAGCGCCGGGATCGCGGCTGTAACATGGCTGCTTCCCTACGAATTACGAAACCGGTTATGGGAGCCGGGGTACCGGGGCGAGCGGGGCGGGGGACGGGCGAGTTAAGCAACGTGCTGGGGATTGGGGTGGGAGGGGTTGGGGGGGGGAATCCCTGCTTAGGCTGGGGGTGCTGGAGCCGGAAGAGATCAAAGAAGAAGTAGCAGCAGGGAATTAGGGAGCAGCTGAAAAATCAAAAGGGGGAACCCGCAACCGGCGGGTGGAGCCGGGTCCCGACGGGACGCACCCCCCCCTCCTCCTTTTCACCTCCCCGCAAAACGCAAATAAACAAAGAATGACAAATAATAATGAATGGGGGCGGTTTCCAGGCGGCGCCCGCGGAAAGACACCGCACACCCCCCACCCCCCCCATACACACACACTCCCCGGCGGGGCGGGGGGGGGGGGTCGCGGCGGTGGCACCCACCTTGCGCGCTGTGGGGGCCGTGCTCCATGGCCGGGTCGCTGCCCAGCTCGGCCAGGCGCCGGCCGGTGGCGGCCAGCTCGGCGCGCAGCGCCGTCACCTCCTGGCCCGCCGCCTGCAGCGCCCCGTCGATGCGCAGCGCCAGCTGCTTGTTGTCGTCCATCATGTGGAGGATTTTGGCCTGGGGGAGGGAGGAAGAGGAGGAGAGAGGTGAGAGAGTGGGAGCGGCGTGCGCCGCCGCGGGGGGGGGAGAGGGGGCGGGCAGGGGGCTGTGCCGGGCTTGGGGGGGGGGGGGGGGGGGAGGGAGGGAGTAAGGGGCTGCCTCAGGGGGAGGGGGCGGTGCGAAGGGCGGTGCGAGGGGAGGGGGATCTGCGAGCGGCGTGCGAAGGGGAGGGGGCGGTACCGGGGGGGACAGTACAAACGGGGGGTGACCTGTGCGATGGGGGTGCAAAGGGGGAGTGTGTGCAAAGGGGGGGTGCAAAGGGGAGGGGGGTTGTGCGAGGGGCTGTGCCCAGGGGAGGGGGGGGTCTGTGCAAAGGCGGGGAGCAGAGGGGGCTATGCAAGTCGGGAGCAAAGGGGAGGGGGCTGTGTGAGTGGGGGCTGCAAAGCGGAGGGACCTGTGCAAAGGGGAACGGTTGTGCAGGAGGGGGGTGTTTGCCCCCTACCTGTTGCCCCCCCCCCCCCCCCCCCCCCCGGCAGCCCGGGCAGGGCTGCGCTGGAGGCGAGCAGGGCTCGGCCGAGGGCATCCACGGTGTTACGCGGGTGCTCAGCGTCTGCTGCGGAGGCCGGCCCCTCCTGCGAGGGGTGGGCAGGGCTAGGGGAGAACCGGGGATGGGGGGAGAACGAGGGGACACAGCCCTACCGCTGCAGAGCTGCCTTTATAGCAAGCCCCCCCCCTCCGGGAAGTTTGGTGCTGCTGCTGCACGGGTGCGGTGGGTGCTGCAGTGCCCGAAGCTGGCCGCCGGGTGCTGAGAATACCACTAATTAACTTCCTTTCTGCTAATTGGGCTCAGGTTCACCCCGGTGCGTGGCCATACCCAAAAGCTGCCTGTAGCAGGTGGAGGTCAAACAGGCTCCAAAAATTCCTCCTGGAAGGATTTGGCAGGGGAGGGGGGAGCAACCTGTACGCTGTCACCGCTGTAGCAGCGGTTAACGTGAAGGTCCTTACGCTGGCGGTTCATGTGGCATAACCCAGGGTGAAAAATCGAGAATTATTTGGTATCATCGCTGGCGACTGCTAGAGGGAGCGCTGATGTTTCCCTGTGCCTTATCAATGCTTCGGAGGGATCCACTTGTGTGCTTGCCAGGGCCTGGGCTGCAGCACGCCTGCGGAGCTGCCATCCTCACCGACGCAGCCGTGCACGCAGGTCTCATCCCCGCCAAAATGAAACGATGCTGCTCTGGAAACCACGTCCTGCGCCTCCCCAAACCATCCCTGCTTCCGAAAGCTGCGGGCAGCAGCGCGGCTTGGTTCTGACCTGAGCCATGTGTGTCTTTAAAAGTTCACAAATGGGGTTTAGGATCGGGGAGAAGCCCCCACGGCAGTGGGGTGGGAGCCTGGGGGGGCCTGCAGAAACGTGGGTGGGTGCGGGAAGCGCAGCGGGGAGCCAGGGCCGGTGAGGAAGAGGAAAGACAGAGAAAATCACAACCCTTAAGGAAGGAGGGAGAAACAGTCCTTCCTGCCTGTGTCTGTACGATTTGCTAAACCCACCGATATTTGCCTAAATTCAGGCTTTTGGCTGAACAAATTGAGAATTTAGAGCATTTCCTTGAACTTCAGGATGCTCCTTCTGCATCAGTGCTGGCATTGCAGAGACCTTAACCAAAATGCAGTAAAAATGATAAGAAAGGGCTTCCCTTCTCAGAGAGCTGCAAAGATGACTCTGGGAGAGGCTCAACATGAGATAAAGCAGCAGCACGTCACTGTCCCACGCAGTGACAGTCCCCGGGGAGTGCTGGGATGTGGCTCTGCAGAAGCAGAGGGGTTTGGCATGTGGTGTCCCCAGGCAGCTTTTAGGAACAGAAATCAGGTAAATTCGTCATGTCAGTCTGCTGAAAAATAGCACTAAGATCGGCCTGGGTCCCCCCAAAGCCTCAGACCTGATCTGGATCGTGTGTACAGCCAGCTCTCCAAGACTGAAAAGAAACGAGTCCTTGTCAAGTGGCATCTAGACCTTGTAATCTGTAAAAGGATTTGGTAAAACAAAGAAAATCTAGTATTCAGATAAACGATACAGTGGCTTTTTCAAGGGAAAGTTATTTTTGACTGAGAGTTTCCAGCAGTGTCTGCAACCCAACCGTTAGCGCTGGGCCAGCGCACTTGGAATATCAGTGGAAAGGTCTGTTTTCCTTAATGAATTCCCAAAGGGCAGACAAATAACTCGCAAGGAGAATAAATGTGATTTTTGAAATTCTTTCTTCATCACCTATGCAGCCATCCCTGAATGAGATAAAGTTCTTTAAGTATATATAGAAACTGAATTCTAATCAAGATAAATGCCCGGTTTCATGCCTAATTTGCATGAGTATTTGCTGCAAACTGTGCTTGCAAATGAGAGAATTATGTATGTAACCAGATAACCTGAATGTGCAATTGGCAGTACCATATATGCAAAACTTAGTCATTGCTCTTGAATAAAACGTAAGCTTCAGCAGAAAGGAACTCAGCTTTAAAGTGCAGGCACATTATTTTTATCATAAAAAATCAGGTTAAAACTGATTTGAGCCTTCCAAGAACACATTCGGCTGCTGAAGCAAAGTCCAAATTATGCTTCTTACTCAATCTAACCTTAATAATAGACTAGTTGAGTTGCTGTACTGGCAGCGCTGGAATCTTTTTAATTTACTGATGCAAGAGAATTTCTACATTAGTGCGTGTGCTATTTGAAAAAATATGTTTCTTAAAGTTGGCTGTGGACTCATCCGTAAATTAATAACCTTGCTTTAAAAAATCTTCCTCATTACTTTAAGTCCTTTTGAGATTCCCCTGAAGATATCTTGAAAGATTTTCTTCCCTTCCCTATATCTCCTCCCATCCTTACTAGGGAACAGCTGGGTCCATTTAAAATTGATTTCAATCTCTCAAAGCAGGATTTGATTTCTCCAAGCTTCCGCCTGGAAAGCGCACAATGTTGCAGCCATCCTGAGGTATCAGCTGGCAGAGCTCGAGCCCAGCAGAAAACAAGCGGGGCAGGCACGAGCACGGGGCAGCAGAGGTACTTGCAGCGTGAGGGTGCTGGGGTTTGCTGGCCGCCTGCAATTCAAGCGGTGCGATGTACCCCGTGGCGCTGGCTCTCCGTCCCACACCCCGTTGTCGCACGTGCACACCCCGACACGTTCCCAACCCCGAATCTGCCTGCGCTCTCAGCCTGCTTCGGAGATACGGGTAACCCACAAAGCCACAGAGAGGTCCTGGTCATTGCTCCGGCAACAAAACTGCTTTCAGGAAAGAAGGACTAAAAATATCGCCAGGGTGTGCATTCAAAGTGCGATGCCTGAGGATTGGTTTTGGATTGTGCTCACTCCCATTCCCATTTTTGCTGAAATCCTCAAAATTGGGATGAAACGAAGCATTAGGAATAAAGAACTGGGCCTCGTTCCCTTCCTTCTGTTAGTTTTGCATTAACAAAAAATTAAATTAAGAGCTAATTAAATCGACAAAATTAGAAACATATTATTTCCCAAAATTGCTTTGCTTTTTTTTTTTTTTTTTTTTAATTCCAGCTTTCACCAGGCGCTTGACAGCTATGCAGCAAATCTGTGTCCCTAAGGGCTGGGAGTCCCTGGCCACGCAGACGAGGCACAGAGAGGTTGGGAGTATCTCCTAAGGACACACGGGAAACCTGAGTCAACACCAACAAGTCCCAAATCTCCATTCAGCCTTAGCTACACTCAGCATCTTTTCAGGTGGTGCAAGAGCAGCCTTGAAAACCTGAAAAAAACCCTCAATTTTGAGCAACATATTCTAGTCGTAGCATCGCATCCAGGCAGGCTATTTCTCAAGAATATATAGATGGCACAAACATGGATGAAGATTTGAGAATACTACTCATCATCTTTGCTCTTGTTTCAACCTAAGGAGTGCAGTAAAGGGAATGTGAGATGGTTCAGGAGATCAAAAAGGGCTGAGTAGCACACAGGCACTGTTCAGGCCTTCCAAACACTTTAATTTGCTATTCAGATTACCACTTTTTATAGTTTAATATGTACAATATGCAAAGGAACCAGTTTAACTAAATGGGAAAGGCCTTTTGTGTTAAGGATGAATGTAATCTAATACGGCCCTTTGACTTGATTCAATTAAATCCTTTCTTTTCCAATTAAATAATCAGCCAGAATTTAATAAAAATGAATTTCAATGTGTCAGCCTGCAGAATGATGACCTCTGAGATGGTGAAGGCTTATGTAAATTCTGCTGATCGCTTTTTATCTGCTTGTGTCTCACTTCCACCAAAAAAAAAATTGCCTTCTGTTGGTATATTTACATTATTTTCTCATCTGTGCTATGTATCTCTGCTTACAGTAACAACTCCCAGCTGAAAATCAGGCCGTGAGTGTCACCACCTTCTTTCAGCACATCCTCTAAAACCCACCTTCTATGACTGGAAGAAAAGATCACCAAAGACGGGATTTCTGATCTGCGCCTCTATTTTGTTACGCCCTGGCATGCTGCAGTGCAAACAGCGGCAATTTGGCCCTTTCCAAATGTCACCAGAGGCATCTGGGTGGCCATTCATCCGCAAAGAAAAGCTCACCAAGAAAATCCGGTCCGAGAGACCAGCAAACTTTAGGAGCAACCACCAGAAAAAGCACAGCATGGCCCGAGTTCAGTAGTCTCTTGTAGCACATCCCCGCGAAGTAATTTCCATCCAAGTTACAATAGTTGCTAATCTCTACCGTGTTTTTTTCCTCTACAAAGGTCACATTTTTATTTGTGTATTTATAACTGCATTTGACCCCCCTTCTACTCTTAAAATACTGAGCACCGACTCTTTTCTTCCTCAGTTGGAGTATACGGCAGCATCTTAACGCAAACCTTGCCGAGGTGTTACTGCTGGGCTGTAGTTGATACACTAGTGCTTTAGCTAAAAAGTTATTAAAATGAGATTAAACAGAGCTAAGGATGGGTGGGTTAAAAATTTGGGTGAATATTCTGGTTTTCCACACGATGCTGCAGTGACATGTTTCCCCATCTCTGTTTCTGTGCAGGTGAAAGGGTCCCAGTGACCTTCCTGTGCTGCACGTCCCTTGGGACCACGAAAACAAACCCATTAATGTTTATAAAGTGTCTCGGACTGGGGGAATTACATCACCGCGGCAAGATACAAGCTTAATGGATCAAAACAAACCCCAGATCCAACCCCCCTGGCTTAGACACGTCTCAGTTACCCGGCGCAAACCTTGAGGAATCCCACTGAGAAGGGATAATTGAGAGAAAAATGTGATCCCAGAGATTTTTCTCCAGTGAACCCATTTTACGTTAATAGGAAGCAGATTTCTAGACCCCTTGCAAACAAATGACTTCCACAGCATATTTCACAGCTGAGCGCATCTATGGCACCAGTCTTTATATGCAGCTCTATTAAACCCAACATTTGTTTAATGAATTACAGCAATCTAATGAATCTGTGTACGTTCAGCCTATATTTAAGTGTTTATGGGGACGACGTCAGCAGCCAGCTTTTCACAAGCAGGTATCGGTGTCAGTGATGAGCTCCCCCTGCAACATACCCAAAACTTCTAATATTTTGGGGTTTCTGCTTTCTTGACTATTGTAGGCAGTTGATTGCTGCTCAGTTTTATGAATGTTAAATGCAGGAGTTTCAGGGTCTCTGCTTAACAGAAAACTGTTTGGATTCAGTGCAGCTTTGGGGGGTTTGTCCCCACTGATGAACCATGTCTGTCATCTGAGAGATATAAACTGTGGCACATCTCCCACCTGGCCTGAGTTGGTCCATGCAACTGAAAGGTGAATGAAGCCATTAACACTCACAGTCAATCGTGGTTGACATGCTGCAGCTATTTCCAGGATGACCTCATCTTCATCTCACAGGTCAGTATATAAACCTTGACAAAAATCTAACTCTGGTCCACCCTCCATATCCCCCACTGCAAACTATGCGTGAAGTGCTCCCCTTCATGGCATCTAGAAGCACTAGTGATGATGGTTTAGTGGTAATTCAGCTTTTTTGCATGGATACCTCCGATTTGTGGTGGTCTCCAGCCCCGCTCTCCCCACCCGGGAGCAGGTTTGCTGGGTTCTTCCTACACAGGTGTTGTAGCTCTTGCTAAGAGCCCCAAAGGTGCATCCACGTGAGCAGGGCTGCCTGGTTATACTTTGCTGCAAAAACTGTTTTCATTGTAGTTTGGACTGAAATATCCCTAAGGAGCTGTTTTTAGCATCGACCAAGTGCAAGGTCCCACTTGATCTGAGCCGGTCCACAGCCATTGCCCTCAGCCAGCCGCTCCCCAGAAGGAGGATGCAGAAGGATGCTCCGAGCTCCAGCACTGGCCCCTCTGGGTGTTTTCAGAGCTGAGTAGCCTGGCAGGAGCTGTGCTCGCTGCGTGGGTGTTCGGCCGTGGCTCAGCAAAGCCCAGGACCTCTGGCAGTGGTGGGTGGGCGAGTGAAATGCCAGCAAGACGTGGAGACCCAGGAATGCAGCTGGGGACTACAAATAGCTCAGCAGCACCCCGTGGGAATGCACTCGCAGGAGCAAGGAGGGCGAGCGTGGACCCAGACGTGGACACACAGTACCTACGCGCCTGGCAGCAGTGGTGAAGTCTGCGTGCCAGTTTTCTAAAACTGCTTGGGTTTCACAAATAGCTTTCCATAAAGGAAGAGAGAAATAGGGAGCAAAGAGAAAGAACTTCAGGCAAAGTCTGTACAAAACGCCGTTTCCCCATCCCTTTCCTGTTACAAATTAGAGGGGAAAAATGGGGTTAGGTTTTGAAAAACTGCAGGGCTGATTTGGGAGATCAGGTCCTACTGACTTACTACAAGATATCATCTGTCCTCTTGGGAAGGGAAGAATGGGAAGTCCGCAGAGACATTTGCTTTGCAGACACAATTTACCAGCTGTTCAGACACTATTATAAGGATCATATAAAAACTTAAATGAATAGGGAGATTCTGAAGCACTTGGATAGCAGGATAATAGGTGCCATGAAGAAAATCCTGTGATCAATCAGCAGCCAAATACATACTTAAATTAGGTGTTAGTGGGACAGATACAGGAAAGGTGATTATGGGTTGCCTCTGTGTTTCCTTCGGCAACAATGATGACACACCAGGGTGGGTCAATGTACCCTATCATTAATACAGCATCAGCATTCCTCTGACAGTTTCTTTGTCCTGTGAAGTCAATTCCTATGAAGATTTGACATTAGCGAGAGACACGGTGAAATTCAGACGCCTTTGAATTTTCATGACCCTCTAGATGCTTTAGCCTGGCAGATTACAGGCAAGACCCGTGTCCTAAATTGTGCAGGAGGCAGGAATAAACATTTGTACCCATCTATTTCCACTGTGGCAATAAATACCATCAGCAAAACCAGTGGAAGAACAGCCCTTTCCTCCCTCCCCAGAAAACTAGAAACGGGGTCTGCAGGGCAGAGCACATGGGAAGAGTCAGCTAGAGCATCCTGGAAAAGGAAGATATTAGAGAGAAATGTAATTTTTGACTATAATATTTGTGAAGTAAGTAAAGGATAAAATCTCGAGTGTGGCTCAAGCCTCTAAAATAATCCTAAGATTAATGCAGAAATGGAGAACTCCAGAAAGTAAAGGAGAGGGGATTTAGCATGCGCAGTGCACCTTCCCCGTGGCCACCTGCCACCCAGGGTGCACACTGGCAGCCACAAAATTCCTGCAGGTGTTTCAGGAGACCATACAGTGCAATCCAGACAAGAGTGAAACTTAATTCATTCTTACAAGGCTACCCAAGGCAAAGCATCCTTCCCTTCCGTTTCAAGCGAGAGAAAGCATGCTCTGGTGTAAGCGTCGTCGTCCTCCCTTGTTCTGTCAGCAGCACCAATGTGGGGGCACGCCTGGTTTGGGGATCACCTCACTGGCAAACCAGCCGCTTTTGCAACAGAAGAATGTGGCTGGGAAACATGGAACAATAAAACTAGGCGGTTTTTTTCTTTTTTTTCCTTTTCTCTTTTTTTTCAAGGCACTACCAGCAGGGTGGATTAATCCAGTATTGCATAAGATTACAAACATACAATTACATTCCCCACTAAACTATGAAAGCTCTAAAAATATACATAAAGTTTCAGCATTGAGAAGGCAGCTGAAAAACGGGAGAAACAGTCATAAATATACACATTCTGTGATTTATAGTCATGTTTTAAGGCTTCAGTATGTATTCACTGATTCTGTACGTTTGGGGTTTGGAGTCTATTGGCGTCCATCTCCTTAACTGTCCATAACGCAGACTGGCTGGAGTCATCTACTCTGTGAAAAATAGCACTTTTTCAGGATTGAGAGAAATCCCTTTACATCAGATAATTCACAAGAACTTTATTTCTTTGGTTAGGTAGGAAAATACTGCAGACCTCCTTTCACAGGATGGGGAAACTGAGGCACAGATGGGCTGAAAGAGGTGCTACGATGAAGTGGAAAAGGGCACCTGCTGCAGTTCATAAAACACAGCAAGCCTTTCCAGTTAAATAAGGAAAAATTCCTTCACCTCTTGCCTAAAAAATAGTAGTGTTATTGGTACTCTCATGCAGTGGCACACTTGGGAGGAGTGTGAGGCCTCACGTGCTGGGCAATTTTTGTAGTGCTCCGACACTAATGAGGCAGAGGTGGAGAGATTAGGGTTAAAAAACAGAGAATGCAGAGCTGTAAGCATGGGGGCATGGCTGCTTGTGCTATCTTAGCTTAGAATGGCTCAGCATATTTTCTACTTTAGTGCAGTATAAAAAACCACAAAAAATGGTAACAAAACCCCTCACTTTTTAGGTATTGTACTAGCACACACGTTTTGTCCAAACAAGAGGTTTTAATGAAATCTGCTGGAGGTTGAATTACCCCAGTGTAACACCCAGCCATGGAAGGGCAGGGGACATGTTTCTTCTAATAAAGTCCATTTAGCTTTTGACATAGATTACTTTAAAAAAAAAAAACCAAGCAAACCAAAAAACCCCAAAAATCCCACACCAAACATACAAGTGTGATAAAGTATCTCAGTATAAAATCAATACTGAGGCGATTAGCAGCCTTTGAAAAATTCTGACTCTAAGTCGGTTCATGGCATAGATCAAATGGAGGTGCTGTCAGCTCCTTGGGCATTTTACTTCGCTACTGATATATGGCAGTTAATCTAAAATTATTCCCATTATTTCTGCTTTTTCTTATTTTTCCCTGGGGGAGCACCACACAGCCAGGCACCCACCCCATCCACCTCCCAGTCTGCGGCATGTCCCCATCCGTAGAACAGCCTGTGCCTGGGGAGAGTCCCCAGGCTGTCAAGGTTTTCTTACAGGTTTCTACACTTTGGGGGAGAACTGGAGATAAGGCTGAGCAGCCGTGAGCTGCTGCAGCAGGGCCCAGGTCCCTCTGATTCCCAGCTGCCGCTGGGAGCAATCTGCAGTCCCAGATGGATAGCACTGGTCATCAGCCGCATGCCAAGGGGAGCTCAGTCCTCTATTAGAGAGAAGGACTGAAGCATTTCCTAGCCCTTCAGCTAACTCAGGTGAGACTTATTAATGTTAATATTATTCATATTAATAGCTTTTCATGAAAGCAGGGAAGTTTTCCCCAAGCCTGGTGCACCAGAGCAAAGGGAGATGCCTTCAAGTGAAGGCTTGGTGGAGCAAAGGGATCCAAGGGAAAGCTGATGTTCTCATCAGAAAGGGAACACTACGGGTGGTCTCAGAGAAAGCCAGGACAGATATGTAGGACTGTCTGAAAAAAATAAGGATGCAAAATGCTAAATAAATAATAATTTTTAAAAAGCACAGCTGGATGGATTCCTTAGAAAAATCTAAACATGTTGTAAAGCTCCAGTGCTTGTAGGAGGGTCTGTGGGTACCAGCATGTTCATCACCCCAAAGGTCTTCAGGACAGGACTCAAATTACTAAAGCAGGCAGGAGTGTTGGCAGAGGGATTTTAAGAAGGTGATACATATAAAACCTATCGATGGCAATTAAACAGAGCAGGACAACTGCCAAGCTCTTACATTTGCTCATTGTCAGTAGGTTCTATAGATACAGAGAGCTACAAAGCTATTCAAGTGCATTTAATTTTTCCAGTACCTGCATACTGTAGCTTATATGAGGGTAATATGTTTATCCTATAAAGTTAGTGACTTCATAATGCAGTGCTTGGCTCTAGGGAAGTTTTTTTATTATTAACTTCCTTCCAGTGCCTACAGAAAAATAAAACCTTTCCCCATCAAAACCCCAGGATGAAGTTTTGTTGGGGGTTGAGTACAGTTTGTCATACTGACAGAGGCCCAGGGGTGGACAATAAGCTTGGAAAAATCTGGGATTTCAAACCTGATGGAGAAGATGTGAGCTGAGGCATGGGAAATACAGGGCTGGTAGGCTGGGAGCTCGCTCTGTCACGGCGCAAGACAAAGGGACAAGGAAAAAAAAGAAGTGATACTTTTTGTAACATCCACATTTATGCTCCTAGAGTAAATGTTAGGCCAGATGTGCAGTGAGAGGGGGTGATGCTCCATCCCTCATGCCCCTCGCTATCCTAAAGGTCTGAACAAGCACAAGAAATGACTTAAGACTGTTTAGCTGATTTTCTTGCCTTCTGATGCCACCCCATTAAAACTAACGGTTCATGATCTGCACCAGACCAGCTCGCCTCAAGATAAAGATCTGCCTCATTTGCAGTTACATAATTAGCAATTACCCTAATTTCACTTACATTAAATTACATTTTTTAAAAATAAATGTTATCTTTTCTGATGAAAAAAATAAAGTGGCCTGGGTCTACTTCAGACTATTTTACAGAAAGCAGCAGCATCATTATCCTGTTCTCAGATATAATGTCTAGACACTTCTAATGAAAATATTCATTATTGCTAATTTGCATCTCTTTCAATTCTAGGACAGAAATCAAATGAAGATGTCAAAACAGTGCTACCTCTGCCTCAGGCAAAAAGGAGACACGGTGACCCCCAAGTCCTTCCAAACGTGAGCTTAGCTTGTGTGAAGAGAAAGCATCTCCGGCATCATCATAATTGAAGGCAGCGCTAGATGAAAGATGAGCAAGAAAAATCAGAGGAAAATAACAGTGTAAGAATGTGGATCTGAAATCCGCAGCTTTAAAGAGAGGAAAAACCAGGGAGCTCGGCAGCAAGCCACTGAAACAGCACAGAAAGCCTGCTTGGGTGGGTTTAGTTTTGTGAGGGCACTGAGCCCGACTGAGTTATGAAGGGGGGTTATATAGGAGAGTAAGGGAATTCACTTCTGACCCACCCTGCAGTTCAGCAGGAGCAGAGGCTCCTACGTCCCATAGGCTTATTGGAAAAATCCCAGCCTTAAACTGCGCTATGTGTTGAAATACAGGTATTAATCAGGATGGTAATAACTCACGTGGGTTTAGTAGAGACTTCTCCTGAAGATAAAGTACATTTTAAATGTACTACTTACTTGCTAGTAACAAAACTTCCCATTAGTACACGGAAATACATATTATACCTCAGAAATAAATGCTTCACTGAGCTTGGAGAGTAAAGATAAAATAATCTTTTTATAGCAAATAGGGATGACTACTTAAAAATAATAAAAAGTTGGTGAATATTCATTTGAACTCCTAAGCAAATTTGCCCTTGTCATATTTGCATCTCTCTTGTGTTCTCTTTCTGTGCAATGGAGTTTTATTAGCATGAACATTCACAGAAAGTGAATTTGAAGCCTGAATACCCATGGGAAATGAATTTTAAATTCACTTGCTGTGCGCAGTCACCCAAGAAACTTGATCATAATTGTTTATTATACTTAAATATTTATATTGTAGAAGCACTTGTTAGGTAAAAAGGCTGGGATGCTCCTGTGCTGGGTGCTGTACAAACACTGTCCCAGGCTCACAGAAATCACCTCCATCCCCAGCAAACACAAATGGTGACGTGTGACAAGTTCAACCAGGCTCAGTCACGTAAGAGAGGTGAGATGGCAGGTAGCAAATTTCAAGGTCAAGAACAAGCATTGGGGTGGAGGGTTGAAAGATCAAAATGTTTCTGCAATTTTTCCAAGAAAATTGAGAAAGTTGCAGTGTATCCACCAGAAGGCATGACCTCGCACAGGGTGTGTTCGTACGGGATATTTGAAATAGAGTCAGGGGTTTAAAGTTCATCAGAAACATCCCCGTCGAAGCTTTTTTACTGCCTGAAGTCCTGTGGCATGGACTCCAGCTTTCACTCGGGAGCTCAGATTTCAGTGCTCGCAGTGCCTTTAGGGTTTACAATGGATTCTTACAGTTTCCATCACCCTCCCCTGCTCCCCATTTGCATCTATAAATGCTCCCGAAAGCAGCACCCACTGCTGCACACAATGGTGCTGCCTCCCCCGGCAGATTCCTGGCGGGACAGCGGAGCTGGAATCACATCCCCGGTCACCAGACCAGTGAATACCTTCCCGTCCCTCAAAGGCAGCAGCAGGAGCTCGCTGTGCCGGGCAGCGCTGCTCCCAGCTCACCGCTGTGCTCCAAAGACACCTCTGGGTTTCTGGGTTTTTTTGGGAGAGGTGGGTGGCCTTTTCTGCAATAGGGGCCCCCTGTTTTGCTGGGTCATGTAGCACCCTACAAATCATCTGCACCCCACAGGCCTCATAGCAAGACGCAGGCTGCCCCTGCTTGAGCTAGCACTGACTGTGCACTGGACTTGGGAGAGGATTTTGCTGCACGAAGCCAGATAAACTGTATTTTTCAGGGGGTGGAAGGAGGCAGAGGATGGTTTCCAGCCTGTTCTCCCAGTCTTTGGGCACAGCAAGGCTGCAGCATCTCCCAGCTACATTCCACCCGAGCGAGCGAGCACAGTGGTGCAGGAATTGGCTGCTCGGTCCCTTGGCCATGCTGGGAACAGACCGAGGGGGTGCCCTGACAACTGCCACATCCCGGCGCTCCAGCCATTATCCAGGAGCAGCTCCCTGTGAGAGCCTGCAAACAGCACTGCTGCATTCCTAGTCTTTGGGGGAAGGGGAGGAGGCACGTTGAGAGCACACTTTCAGACCAATCTTAGCTAAATTATTTTTCTCTATTGCTTGCCTCAGTCTAGAATGCAATGAGGGAGCAAATTTTTTATGATTATGGAGGAATAACTGCAAGGTCGAATCCCTGCTGGAAGTGGGGATTGCACCCATGGACTGGAGCACAAGCAAATTACTAACTATTAAGGGCTGATGAACAAAAAAAGCCCTGAAATTGAAGCTCAAGTCACAGTAATAAGGATGCACAAGAGAGAAAATTGCATTAGGACATGCACTATCTTCTGGATTCACTGCCGGGAGGAGGGGATTCAGAGCCGCCCCTCGGAGCAGTGTCAGGTCTCCATCAGCTTCCCTGGCCCTCACATAGGACTGTGTCTTTTAATTATCGCCCACCATAGTCAGATTAGGGTTGCCTGTGTCAATTTGTATTTGCAACACACCACGGTGCAACAGTTCCTTGCTCCTCTATAGAAATAGCAGGTGTTATTGGCAACATAATTACATGCCGTCAATAATTATCAAAAATTTAAATTGCCCCAAAGATGCTTGCAAGCAAATCGGATATGGTATTTCAGAGTGTTTCCTTCAAACACAGGCCACCGAGGTGATGCTTGTATCAGAGTGAAAAGCTGCGATTACACGAACATGAGAAGCAGAAGAGGAACCTGATGAGGCAAACCAAGAGAAACCGGCACTGGGGACTCTGTCACTGAAACCGCCGCGTGAAGGTTCAGTGGCCTGGGGCCAGGGGCACCTGCTCAAATGAAATTGTTTCCAAGTAAGCTCGAGCTGCTTTTGAATGCCATTTGAGATCCAGAGGGTTGGAAAGGGGAAGAGAAAGAAATTGGCACTGCAGAGGGGGAAGATCTCATGCAAGGAGGGGATAATGGGGCTCCATCGCTGGATGGAGCATCCTCGCAGCAGGAGCAAAACCAGGGATCCCCTCTGCTCAGAGAGCTCCGAGGCTGGCGAGGGTGGGCACACGCAGCACTGCAATACCCATGTACCTCCATTTATATCTTCTTTTATCAAATAAATAAGACAAGCTAAATGCTACAATTAGGCTGTCTCTGCTGCCCGAGGCAGACAGCATGCCTCAGTCCTCTGCTTCCCACCACCATGGCAGAAGATGCCCCACGTCACGGGAGTGAGATGGATGATACCAGGGAAAGGAGATGAAGGTCAAACTCAGTATGTGGCACAACGCCACGGTAGCTACTACAAGAAAATTCAAGTGCTAAATGGGCTAAAAACACCTTATCTGGACAATACTCTGTTGGTTGCAGAGGAAGTTAAAGTTGTCTCTTATGGCTTGAAGTGGTTAACTGTACGGCTTCTTTAAACCAGAGAATTAATGACACTGAACTTCACAACAACAACAAAAAATTAAAGGCACCCCAAAGAATGTTCTCTTAATTGTAGCAGCCTGCTACATTAAAGCTGCTATAGGAAAATTCATTTACAATTCAGCTATTAAATTGCAAACCATTACCACTGCTTTTATGGCTTTATATTCCTCTAACAAATTTATTATGTAATTACTCTGTGCAACAGCATCGTTTCTAGCAAGCAAAGTTGAAATAAGGCACCTATTTCAAAATCCTAACAATTCTGCGTTTTCCAGATGTAATTTATACAAAAAAGGAAAAACATTACGGTGCAGTTTTCTGCCTGGGACTCTGAGATACCTCAGTATGGAGCCAAAGTGTTGACTGTGACCTGGCTTTAGTTATGATTAGTAAATACCCAGATTTTGGGTGTTGGAGAGCCGGGGATCAGACCCCAACAGGACCAGCGTCAGGGGCTGTTTCATGCGCCGTTCTGAGCCGGAATGGGCAAAACCAGGCAATAAAGGCAGGGTAGAAGCACTCTGCTCCGACAACTGCCATTTATTGCTGTAGGAAATGCAATTGCTTTGTTGGCCTCGGGACTAGCTCCAATGGCTCTCTGCAGTGGCACAGCTGGGACTTGGGGAGCTGGCGTTTTCCCACCTGCCAGGGTAGGACCCCCAGCCAAATCACTGCTTACAAAATAAAACATAATAAAATAAAATTTAAAAAATTGGAAAGGCATTTTCTGCCTCTCGTTTTCCACCTCTGCCAAACAAATCTGTAAATAAATAAATAAACTCTTGGGCGCCATAAAAAAAAATGCATAAAGGGTCATTAAGCAAGACACACATTTCCCGGGCAGAATGACTGGATTACTGTTGGAAGATGCAAATAAATTCACATCATGTGCCTTTTTTTTCTCCTTTTTCTTTTTGTACCACCCTCATCAAAAGGAGGAGATAGTGTCGGTATCCAGCTCAGGAATCTCTCGAGCAGATTAAAAAGCCAATTATGCTGGATCTGGGGAAGCTGCCTACTGTCCATCCCGAATCTGTTGTGCTTTATAAAAAACCCAGATTAACCACTGGGTAGCTCACAGCCCCTACAACCTCTCTCCCCCGGCAAGACCACCATATCGCGCCGGTCACCAGCACCTGCGCGGCCACGCCACGACCATGAAGCCATCTTCTTGGAAGCAATTGCCTTATCTCATGGGGTTTTCTTCTATCCCAGTCTACCAGCAGATGTTTCTCACCCCCTTCTCATTACCTGCAATCATACCTCAAAGCTTACTGTAGGCATGTGCCCTTAGGGATGCACTGAAATAGGCACTGCGGTGCTTTGCTGAGCTGGCCCTCGGGGGATTTCATACAAATTCAAAAGAAAAGGGTGGGAAATGAACAAGACCCCAGTTTTTTCTAATGATAATTATCCATGATAATAATAATATTCTAATTATTATCTTTGCAGTTTTGGTTTGTCTGTTTTGAAAAGGAGGCTCTTTGGGGGGTCCCAAGGGCTGGTAAATGCAAAGAGGAGGCAAAGCAGGGGCTCTTGGCAAACTGAGAAAAATTCCCAGCCCGTCCCACCCCGCTGCTGCTGCAAGTTGGAGGGGAGATCAGTGGGGTGTCCCCACTGCAGGGTCCCGGCGACTCCCCGCAGCCGTGTGAATCCTAATGGCACAGCGAACCCATTTAGTTATGCAGGAGGCATCTCCCGTGGCTCGCACATCGTGAATCGCTCCTTAGAAGGGCTGAAAGGCACAAACCTCCCCCCTCCCGCGCTCTCAATTCACACTGTCAGAGCTGTTCGGCTTCTGCTGCCAGTGCTAACAAGGTCTGACTTCGTAGGATTATTTAATATTTATTCAAAATGTTTGCTGTGGGTATAATGACATAATCACCAAGGCCAAACCCAACGTGGTTACAGAAGCACAACACCCCCCTCTCCCCAATAATAATGAAATCCCTGCAAAGAGTTGGGGGGAATGAGCTGACAAGCCAGGGTAATTTATTCTGCTGAGCCCCGTGCCTGCCAACACGGCTCAGTCTGGCGTGGGATAGACTTACTGGGAGCAACCAGGCTGGGATTTGCAAAGAGGAGGAGGAGTCTAAGTGAATTGGATACCCAAATCTCACCGGATTCAGCAGGGACTGGCTATTCAGACAGCCCAGGATTATTTTCCTTCTCAGGTTTGTCTGTTAGCTCAAGTGCCACTAACTAGTGTGGGTGATCAATGGATTTCTATCAAATGTGTGGGGAGGAGGGGTTAAGTTAAAAAGGGGTTTTCAAGTAAAGTTAACGAGCGATAAAACAATCAAGGAGAAAGATACAGGGGGAGAAAAAACAACACTTAAATCTCCCACAAAAAAAAGAAATTGCTTTTTTGCATACCACAAAAAAACCTGAACCCTTAATGCAGACTTTTCTCAGTGTTGTCCCAAATTTTCCCTAACTTCTGTTAATTTTCTTAACCCCTGGTACCTGTGACACTGAACTTGGGCAACAAGTTTCTCTAAGCTTCAGCATTCACCTGTGTAGTTGGGTCAATGAGACTTCTGGTACCTGGGGCTTCCCAGGCAGGTAAAAGCTGACCCATCTCCATTTTCAGAACACTCTTGAATTGCCACAGAGATGGGAGCAGCCAGACTTCAAAGACAGTCTGCCACCTAGGTTTCTGCTCTTTGCTTTTTCTTCTCTGTTCCTTTAAAATAGATCTTTACTATAACTAGGAGCAAGATTTCTATGGAAAGGAGCCATTAAAAAAATATAATTGGATTTTACCTTTTTTTTTGATTGCCAAACTGATGTGCCCGGTGGCTCACTCAAATATATGTCACTATTTTCTGAAGTAGGGCAGGTGGACTTCTCAAAGGAAAAGCCCCCCAAAAATGCATTTTGCCAGCAGCTGTCAGTCACTGGAGAGATAAGACCTTCCCATACAGGCGTCCACCAGAGCGGATGCTAAAACAATTAATAATGATTTCTCCCACTCGCCCAAGCCAGCCAAACAGGGAAGGATAGCAACAGCACAACGACAGGGATTTGGTGCATAAAGTGCATTAACAGTGAGAACTTGCATCTCGGTGTCCTATGGGCACTCAAACCTTCACTACATCGATGACCAAAGGGAGAAAACGTCCCCGTTGAGTGCATCCCCCCCAGCAGGGCTGGCCAGTTCACAAGGCTCAGGGGGTGAGAGCAGGCAGTGCTTCAGTCGTTATTAGGGTGCTGAGCCCAGCACCCCTGTTTGAAGGCACCTGGTTCCCACATGTGCTGCAGGAAGTCACACGTGCCACAGAGCTGGCAGTTGCTATGGTGACTGTGGATTTTCTTAAAACTCCTGTAAAAAGGAGACCGAAGGCCCAAGAAAGCACAGGAGCAGCAGCTCCTTTGCAGGGAGGTTTTAGGGCCGTGTACGGATGCTGCATGACACCTGAGCTGTGACACCACCTCTGGCTGAGCAAGCTGTGCCCTTCAAACAGACCCACGTTTGCCCCGTGGTGGTTATTTCTGTACCCTGGCCAACATCACTGATGAGGTCTTTGCTGGCTCGTCTCTGCAAGATGCCAGTCTTCATTTGGCAATTATATTTATTTCATCAGTCTCCAAGGGTTATCTAAAGATGCAGCTCCTCTGTCAACAGAGAAACTGGTTTTTAATTGCAGCCCTTCTGGCGAGAGATGAACTTTCTTCCTTTATTGATGTATTTTTTTAAAATGCATCCAGAAGTCGCAGGACTAGCAGATGGAGGAGCAACACCCCCCAATTACCCAGATTACAGTCCAGCACGTGGGCAGAGCAGCTCAGACCTTTCGCACCGTGCTCGCAGCAATACCTGCTGTGGTGGGATTCAGAGCTAGCATCCCAGGCTGGAACTGCGTTAAATCAGCAGCTGGAAGCACAAGTGTTCTCCTCCCCTAGTACCTAAATTCAGCTTTGCCCTTTGATATTTTAAAATGGTGTTTTGTCCCGCCCCAGCCTCTGGGAGTCAGGATAAATCAATAACCGCATCGATTTTAACAGCAGAGTTACGTGGTAGCCAAACCTGGAGGTGTTGCTCCAGAGCGATTGGTAGGCATGCAAGCAGAACATTTCCTAGACTGCTTTAAATGAAGTGGCTGGCAAAATCCCATGGGAATATTTAGTTAGGATAAGAAACATACAGAAACACAGCTTTTGAAGCCATCTCGCAGTAACTTTTGTTTCCATGGTGACTAATGTTTGTGTTTATATCTAGTCCCAGTGTTTCTATCAGATTTTGCTTCATGGAACAGCTGTTACAAGTCATTTCACCAAGACAGATGATCCTGATAAGGAGCAAAGTTTCCATTCTACACAAATGCACATCTATTTAATAAAATCCAAATAATTCAAACCCGGAAAAGATCTGTGCTTCAAAAAATTGATTATCAATGCAGCCGCCTGATGGAAAGAGATTGAAAGTGGCCACAGAATAGCTGCTGCTTAATAAGAGGGTGATAAAAAACATAATAGAAAACAAATAAAACAGTTCTGAAAATGCTAGTAGCTTTATTAAATTTGGCCATGATCTTTTTATCCTTGGGCTTTATGCACAAATGTTATGCCTAAAAATGACCTCCTGCTGATTTTGATGGAGCCATCAATAAAGAGGGTCGAGGGGAGCTGTTGGCTCCCCCAGCCTCCCGCCCACTTTTATCCCTTCGCACCATCTCAGCCCTCTGAAAAGCTGCTGAGAGCAGCCAGAGGAACTGAGGCAGACTAACCGGGGCTTTCGGACCTAATAATCCACATTCCTCAAATATCCTGTCACTGCAGCTTTTCTAGAACAGCCCCATTTCCATTTCAACTTAAATATTGATTTTTTTAAATTTTTTTTTTCTTAAATAGTATGGCTCACGTTTAGCTTCTTGGAACAATATTTGAGGCTTATTTTAGCCTCTTTATTAACATAGTTGCAGGCCAAAACCTCCCAATATGAGCTTCCTGGTTAGAACTAGGTTTGGATCAAGCCTCCACAGAGGGTCTGTGGGATCAGCAGCTTTCCCTGGGCTGAGCTTGTACTAATGAAAGAAGGTTGGTGCTGCAACCACCTCTAACATCTTACACCTCTGGTTTTTCCCTGGAAAGATCAAAGCATCCGAGATGTCCAGGTGAGGCCAGGAGGCTCTGGAGGTGCCGGCACATTTGGAGATGGCACCTCCTGGCAGCGCCGGAGCGGGCATTAGGCTGTTGGCTGCCTCCCTCCTGTGGCTGGGTCATGCCACAGGCAGAAGTGGGTCCTTAAGTCCAGTGGTACAAAAAAAATTAAATAAATCTGCTTTTAGATACACAGCTGGAGATATGTACCCCGATTCTCTCACAGGATGGCTTGACCTGTGCCACCCACTTCTGACACTGTACATTAAGAAAGCTGTAAGGAAATTGGGACAGCCCAGTGCAGAGCATCAGGAACGACGAGAGGTCTGAAAGAATGAAAACGTGCTATAGGAAAAATAAAAAATACCCCCAGCCCTCTAGGCTTCTTGCGTTTGCCTTCCCATAGTCCCATCCCCAACACGGACCTGCCCAAGCAGCCCCACGGCCGCTCCATACATCTGCCTGTGCAGAGCAGTGGGTTTGCAGGAGGTATGACCTCCTTTCACAGGCTGATGTTTTACTCCTGCCAGCTTTTTCTTTAAAATTTCTCTCTGCTTGCATAGGCCCTCGCTGAAATCCTAACAGGGCCCAACAATTCATTCACACCACATAAGGCACCAGACCAGTAGCAGTCAGCTGCTGGGAGAGGACGATATCCTGCTCCCCCAGCACTTGTTGCCATAAATAGCTGGGGTGCACAGGCATTGGCAAGGACTATGGAGTTGCTTATCATTTTAATCACTTCTAAATCCTGGCTCATCACATTGCAGTACTTGAAACCTAAGGAAATGATTTTCATTGTTAGCCTCCTTCTTAATTTGAAAACTTCCTGCAAGTAATTGAAATTCCTGCTCTGCAAAAGCCAAAGCCTTATCTACTGCCTTGTTTAGTCAAATTAAGAGAGACGGGACTTGACTCTAGTTTAGATTTACTAAATATTTTTCCCTGCCTTCAGAAACATTTATTACATTTCGCATTGCACAAACTGCTTCAACCTCCCGCCGGCTGCAGAAACACATTGAATTATTTTAATCAGAAACAAGAATCATATTGAAAGTAACTGTAACATGGCACAACAGGAAACCTGGTCTTGCAGACTCCTTCGGAACAAAGATTCAAGTTTTCCTCTTCCTTCTTTGCAACTATCAATCAAACTCTAAAAATAAAGTCAGATACACAAAATTATCCTGCCATCAGGGCCTGAAAATATTTCAGTTAAGCATCTGTCAGTGCTTCTATTATGCATCTCAATTTCCCAGGTTCTCTATCTTCACTTCTCAGATTGCACCAGGCTCGAAACTTGGCACGTGCCCTGAAGACGACACTGTAACAGTTTGCTTAACGGCAGCCTCTTAATATTCCTGGAAGCCAGGCAGCATGGGGAGGCTGTATTTCTTACTCTGTCAGAACCAGTGATGCAAACACCTGCAGCTCCCACGGATTTCAGTTGAAGCCAGTTACCTTCAGCACTTCCCCAAAATCAGGCCATGTGCTCTGTCAGTGTTGTTCAAGCATCAATCCTCCCTTGAAGGATTAGGGGTGCCAAGTCTGCTCTTTGCTGAAGCCAGCAAAGCTCCTCCTGATTTACAAGATGGTAATGGAGGGCAAGACAGGGGTAACGCCTGAATGCAGCTACTTTTACCTCTATGCAAGGCTTCAGCGCTGGGCTGCCTTTCACACCTCCTTCTGTGTCCAGCCTGATACCCAAGAGGTCAGTCCCTGCTCCTTTGCTCTGCTCCTGCCACCCATGCACCAATTGCTCTCCTCCCTGCATGAGTCCTGGCTCGGCACCGTTGGAAAATCTTCCTTTATTCTCAATTCTGGGCAAAGTATTGGGTGAGAGAAACGGAAATATCCTGCATTTCCCAGACTCACCTTCCACTGCTGCCCAAGGGCTGCGAGAACACCATCGCTGCATCCTCTGCCACTGCTGGGATTCACCTCTTCAAGCCCCACACCAAATATTTAATCACAGACATCTTCGCCAGCAACACAGCCAACAGTAATCAAAATCCTCCCAACAGTTGTTGCAGCCCCAGGGAAGAGCACTTCATTTATTTGTTTCTTCCTCTTGGAAAACAGAAATATTTAAAAGCTAATCTAGCAAGGACTAGGTATGAACATGCATAATCTCTTTATGATGGTCCTATTCTGTACAGCCAGGACCAGCAATATACAGTTGGTATACACAACCCATAAGATTTCTCCTTGTTTGTGAAGTGGCAGAGGAGGCAATGAGATTCAAGACAGTTTTGCTTTGCAGACTATTTGTTTTTTAATACTGGGGAAAGCAGGAACATATGCAAGGGGGGATGGGTGGTGGCAGCATTTGTAACGCTTAATTTACTGAAACCACACATTGCACAGATCTCCCATCTTACTTCATTCAGAGAAATCAGTGTTTCCTTAAATCAGCCAACCTGGATAGAGATCTATCACAGGCATTTGAAATGCGCTGCTGGGATGGGGGATCCTTTCTGAGAGATGTCCAAGGCCGAAACCATCGTCCTTGTCACTGCCTAGCCAAGGTAAAACATTCATTTGCTCTTCCCCTCACCATTAAAACATCAGGTTTTTGATGGAGTGGAGCCAGTCACTTCCCATGTGCATCGGCCCTACCAGATACCAAGGAAGATGATTGGATTTTAATGTTATTTCAGAAACTACATCCAAGTTTTCTCTTGCAGTACTAACACCTATGAAGTAAGTGAGACTGAAACAGGTACAAAACGACGACAAGAGCAGGATCAGCTCCTGTGTTTGAAAACGATTTAATTTATAGTCTCTCAGTATACGAATTATTAAGAAAGAAAAATATCTATTGCCTCCCAAATGTCACCGTATCCACCCGACTTCCTTGAATCTTTGAATGGATTTACAAGTGCCGGGGGCAATCTCATTTTCTAGAAAACCTGTTTTACTGCCTAATATTCCAACCAAGTCTATGGCTGATCACTTAAACAGGCTTTTACCAGGCAGGACAGGCTGTACGTCTCATTTCCCTCAGACACCCTGCAGCAGGCTCTGTGCGTGGGTGGGGAGAGGAGAAATCGCAGCGAGCAGAGCGGGATCGCTTTCTGTCAAATTAAAATTGTGATTAATTCCAAATCAGTACTGTTTGCTGAGATATTTTAAAGTTGTTTAATTTCAATAATTGCAGCGTGCCTCAGATTTGATGGAATGAGAGAAACACCGCGCCCTCGGCGCAGACGATGCTGAAGGGCTGAGCCATTTCGGAAGAGGGATGAAAGCCCTCGGTCCTGCGGCACTAATAAGGGAAGAGATGCTCGTGGCTGGAGCGCCCCTGGCAGCCCCAGTGCACTCCAGAGAGGCTTAAGAAGCTGAAGACCTGATAATCAAAAGCTGTCCTGAACATTTCACTGTCTAATCGATCATTTGCAATGTTCACTGATGAAAGAGCAATAAAACCTCTGCTTTATCCCTGCAGTCCTGAGATACCTCCAGCAACTCCGTAGGAATTGAATACATCGACTTATTGTAACACAACTAATCTGTATGTACAAGCACACAGAGGAATAGGTTGATCCTTCGACATGTATACAGTACATTGATTCCTTTATTTTAATTTGCCACCCTGTTAACCCACCCAGAACATCACATGCACATATTGCCCCAGTACAGGTATGTTAGAAAGGAAGAGATAGGATATTTGAGGTCTGATCCTGCAAATCTTACTCAAGAGTCACCCAGACATAAATAATTTAATCTGTTCAGTTTATGCCAGGAAGACCAAGAAGTGACTGAAATATAAGGACTTTCACAGGAAAAAGGAGATAACAAAAGCCAATGGCCAGATACTGAAGCCACGCTGGCTGTAAGGAACAAAATATCACCCCTGGATGTCTCCAAGAGGGACATCCACCCCAGGGCGGATCACCTTTAATATCATTTATTAACACTCCTGGATATCTAAGCAGCAAGCTATGTGGGACTGACACTCTGGGAGTCAACAGCTTGCAGGCAGCAAACCCAGGGTTGTTTTGGCTATTTAGCTTTGCATGTAGCTTTGTGCTCTTGAAAAATACTTAATTTATTGAAGTTTCACCTTAGATCTCATCAAGACTTAGATATGACATCCAATAAATCATCTCTTACTACTCAGAGAGGAAAGTCGTGCTGCATGAAACAAAGAGATGCTGAAAGTTAGCCTCAAAACCGAAGAAATTGCCAACTTCTGTTGGCAACCGGGAATTATCCTGCTACATCCAAACAACTCGGAGTCAGAGCACTAATTGTCTGCTGCCTTTAATGGCACTTTAACAGGTTCTGAAAGAGAGTGGGATTTTCATGATAGAAACCCTTCTTCAACTGTGTGAGCCTACTGTAATCAGCAATCTTCACATGTGCTTTCCGTGCAAATGCAGCACTTACCTAGAAACATGTAATTGGCCAAATTACTTACTTGGGAGAACAGTAACAACCCTGGAGGTGAGATCTAACATGCACACATTTAGGGACATTTTTCAAGCTTCGTTTTGCCCCGTTAGATTGAGTCTCCTGTGGGCCACAGAGTCAATAAGTACTAAGAGGCAATTAAGTCATACTGGTTACTCAGCATAGGAGGGAGGTTGGTTTTTTTAAAAAAGACCATTATGAACTAAAGTTATAAAAATTTTAATTACAAAGTGATCTTAAACTATAGGATCAATTAAAAGGAAATAACTCGACTTAGGAGAGATTTACAAGTCATTTTCTGGTGAGAAAGTAGATCATTCATTGTGAGGAAAAAGGCAACGACTTGTTCTGACCTAGGTTATTGCCTACTATGAGGACAGGTGGAATAACAAACCTATACCCAGAGAAAACAGTTCTACTGGAAAACAATGCTGGGAAACAACCTGCTTGCTACAATGGGCCCGTTAAAACCTGCACTTTGATGAGCTGCATCATACCTTGGGCTAAAGCTGATGAGACATTATGGTGGTGGACACTCTGGATGTAGCCTAAAGAATTATCAAAACCAAACACCAGGAAGTAGACTTTGAAAATTTCTTTTCTCAGGAACACTGTATCCAATACCCTGAGTTCAATTCTGAACTGCTCCCATTCCTTGCCTGGCTCCCAGGTACCACTGCCTTTATTATAGCAATGTAGTTCTGGGGTATATCCTGCAAAATAAAATGCCTGCAGAAGGGAAGGATAACGAACATCCACACGTGCCACACCACAGAGATACCCAACCATGCTCAAGTTACAGCCTCCCAGTGTGAACAGCTTTACAGTGGAAACTAAAAGCTACATCAAAGAGCAGTCCCACATCTTATCTTGTCTCCCAATACCTTCTCCAAAATTCAGAATATAGCTCCAGCCTGGAGGGACAGTTGGGAGTAATCTGATCAGAGCAAGAGAGGGGAAGCTCTGGCAGCACTCTGTGTTGCTGCTCCTTGTTTGCACTACCTATTGCCCATTAATTAAATGGATAGTTTGTGTTTGCCGAGTTGATACAGGACAAGGGCAAACAAAGGATTAGGCAGAACACATGCAACCTTCAATAGGCATATTATCAAAAACCATCTCTCCTCACCTCCCCCAAACTGCCTCCACACCTCCTTCAGCAGAATACTTCAATTAGGGGAGAGGAGGAGGAGGTGGAGATAAAGGGAAACTAAAATTGCTTTCCAGCTTCCTCCTTGGTTGCACACTCTGCACGTGCAGAAGTGTTTTGCACACAGGCACTGCATTGACACCACATGTGTTCACTCCTATCCATGGAAAAAAAAAAGAGAAATGGGCAGCTTTGCTAGTGAGCACCTAAGCCCAGAAAGACGAGATTACCCCAGCGTGAGCTGACCTCCAGAGCTACAGAGAAGCGGACTTGTTCCCTCTTCTAGGGGCTGAACTGGAGGGGTGAGGAAGCAGAAGTTGGGTTTTCAGAGCCAGCTCTTCAGTTATTAATTGCTGTGATTTCCTTAGTAACTCGGTGAATCTACTAGGCAGCACAGAGAAGAGTCACCGGTGTCCATGAGATCCACGAACTACTTACTCCATGAAGCTGCTGTTAAATGTACCAGACACCATGATTGCTCGCTCGCCCAGAATATCATACTTTAATGTTAATTTTCTAAGCAGAGATGTGTATGTAAATCCCTCCCCTCCATTTTACTATTTTTAATTTTGTTCCTCTGCTGGTGTTTTGTTATGTGCTTCTGAATCCAGGTGAGCATGTGAATCTCTATTGGTCTCTGTGGGTTTCTCTCTCCATGCAGCTTGTCTCAATTACCAGTGATGCATTTTCCTCCTCTCCCTTTTACATCATGCCTGTTGCCCAATAAAGGTGAATAACAGCAAGATCTTTTATAGCTTCCATCCTCACCTGCTTTAAATTCCATCCACACTTTCAACCCAAGGAAAAAAGTTCATCTTTGTGCTCATGAGTCTCCCAAGTCAAATCTCAGATGAATAAAATAACCGATCAGAAGGATCAGCTACTCTGGAAGGCAGAGCTCAGCTTTCAGGCAGTTGCTAATGGACTACAGCCATCCGACTTAAACACCAAGTTGCTGCAAGGCTCTCTTGCCTGATAAAAGCATGATGTTGTGAGCAGTTTAGGTCAGGGAAGGATGAAGCAGAGTGGAGTGGTTAGATGCCGTGACTGCTCTCATGTACATAGGAGGGCACCCAGAACGGTGCTTTACAAGTCATTACAGTCTCACAGCTGCATATTAGAAAATAAGTGCAATTGGCCTGGCAGAAAATTAGGTGTTTAGAGAAAATTGGACTCCGACAGATTCTCCTAAAGTGTGGTGAGGTGTTTTTTTCATGCAGCAGGATACAGGGGAACTGAGGATGGGAACATCGACGTGAGCCGCGTGCTGCCATGCTGCAGCCACCAGCACTGCAGGGGTGGTTGGTACAGAACAGAGAGCACCCCTGGCATTCAGGCTTGTCATGAAGCTATGTGATATTTGAATCAGTCCTTCCTAACTACCTCATTCACTCACAAATTAAATAAAAGTTGTATTATACCCTCACATATTAACCACATTTATTATGGTTGTGCCTAGGAAGTACCTCCAAGATCCAGTTCCTGTTGCACTCTGTATACCAAAGGAGATGACAGACCCGGCCCCAAATATTTTATAATCTAATGGGTCATGAAGAACCTAGCAGATGAAAGGAATTAGCAGCATCCCAGTGGCAGAGACTCAGTATGCCCACAAGAGACAAAACTACCCCCAACCATGCCGGGGTTCAAGATGTGAGCTCCCAGGAACAGCAGTTCACGTCTCAGCAGGGTCACCCTGACCCCACCAACCCTCAAGGCTAAACAGATCCCCATTTATTAAAAATGTCTGGCATTTCCAGGGCCCTTTGCAGAAGGGTTTTAGGGGAGGGGTTCCCAAAGGCCATCAGGTTATGGCCTGAATTCAACCCCTGTTTTCCCCACAATCCTTTGATAATAAGTGGATGACCTTGTATTTTGCATGGCCAGGCAGGCAGACACACTTGCTGTCATCTCCCCGGTCCTCAAGGTTCTCACCTCCAGCATATCTTTAATTTCAAGCATGAGTTTCACCCACCAGCTTGGCCATGATGATTCCCAAAAAGCTCATCCCAAAGTTCACCAAAGGAGGAGACCTTCTCCTGCTTGGGCACAGCTGATGGATGGAGAAGGATGCCTTTCTCTGCCACACTCAAAAGGAGTGCAGGGCAGGTGAACAGCTGAACGGTGCAGCCATGAACAGATTTATCTGGGCAAATAACAATGCCATGTCAGTAGCTTTATGAAAAATATTAAAGTGGATGAATCATTCTGAGGATTAGAGCCTAGAACTGGGGAACACAAGAATATCTCTGCATGGCAATGACATCCCACTGTATCTTTTTTTTTTTTCACTTAATTCTATAATCACTCTTAATCAGTGCATTGGGGAATAGGGCAGCCTGTACAGGTTTAGGATCAATTAAAAAAAGATCCAAAACCTTCACTATGCCTCAGCCACAAATCAGCCCATTTCCACTTCAAATGGGCTGGATGATACCCGATTTCAAATCAGACCAACCTCATGCCTCTACCTCAAGATGATTCACATTAATTTGTTATCTCATACAAGAACTTTAACCCAGGAAGACAGATTAATAGTCGGAACTTAATTAGGAAGCATTTGAAGAAGCAAGGGCTACTTTGGCTGCTAGCCATGTTATCCTGCAGTCCAGAATTTCCCCAAGGAGCTGCTGCTTTCAGCACCAGGGAACCAACCCGGAGGGATGATATTTATTGTTATCTGTTCACCATTAGCCATCTTTGCTCTTCTCATGCCTTGCACTTGGGTTTAGTGTTTCCAATAAGGGAGCTTTTCACTTTTAAACCAGTTCATTCTTCACGAAGTGATGCGTGTGTTTATTTACCTCTGCATCCATCCTTCGCTGTAAAGCAGACAGTTTGTTTTGTTTGAAAAGTGTAAGCCATAAGGATATCCAAATGCAATTGGAATAATCAGCCTTCCCTTCAGAAGATGACAGTAGCTCCACAGAGTATCTCTATTCAAAACACACAACACTGAGCCTGCTGAAGTCATCAGGATGGAGAGTAAGAGGGGGTACCTGTCCCTCCAGATGACTGCAGCAGTAATTCCCAGCCAGTATAGTAATAACTCAAAAAGACACAGCTTTCTGATGTGCTCCACGAATATACTAAATCCGAGTAGGATGCCAGTTGGCTGCAACACAAACAGGACTGCATGCAGATCTTGCTGCTAACAGAGCAGCTGGCACGAAACACCAAAACCTCGGAGCAAGAGGAGGGTTTCCCTTTGGGGGAGCTAATCCTGCAGCTCTTATCTACAGCAGGCCAGGCAGGTGCCTTCAGAGAAAGAGCTCGTCGCTGCGGTGTTTGAGATGGTAAATAAAGTCTTTGTGGAGGGGCTCTTTCTCCCCGTTGCACTCCTTCGTGCGTTCGTGCGCACTGGGGAGCCCTGAACCTGCTGCAAACTTCGGCATCAGATAATGTGCTGGCGTGGGAGTACCCCAACACAGCCCCCACGGGTTGTCTCAGCAGGGCTGAAGAGGTGCTCAGGACTTCACCTAAGGGAATTTGAGGGCATTTTATCTCAAAAATGTATTGTCTGGAAGATGCTGCTTTTGGTCCTGCAGAGCAGCAGGCAGCATAGGATCAAAAGGAAAGGTAATAGAGATTTTTCATCTTGCCTGCCTATCTTCACCCCCCCCAAAAAAGTTAATGAAATGTGTGATTTTCCATGTATTATCCGCACTACAGTCAGAATCCCACTTCTGATTAAATCTATATGCTTGACAATTCTCAGATCTCTGAGGAATCAATACTTATTACCTGAAGAGCCAGTCTCTCTAAAATAAGCATTAAAGGAAGTGCAAGTTTCTTCCTGCACAACATAACTTGGTAGATGTTACTTCTGTGAGGGCCTTTATAAACCATTAATGGCTCCCAAGAGAGCACTAATCATTTTCTACATGTCCTTATCCGCTTAATCCCATTATAAAGATTTGTAGCATGAAAGCCGACCACTCATAATCCCAAACTCAGATGGAAAGCTGGAATAACAGGCAAATGACATTTGGGAGGAGAGAGAGGTACATTTTGCTTGCAGTGCCTGGACACTTGCTACCGCCTTTTCAGAAACGACACAGATGAGGGAATAGGACTTGACTATCTCCAGAAATACAGGAAAGATCAGTTTTAAAGAATTTACCTAGAGATGCTACCCAAAAAGTTTATACTCAAGATCACCCCACTTCACGTATCAAACAGTAAACCTGGAACCATCATTCAGCTCACAGGTACAGAAATGCATGTCCTCAGTAGTCATGCCATCGCACCCGATAAAACATTTGATGACTTTTGGGGAATTCCCAAGCCCCACCTGAGCTTGAGTGCAGAGGTGAGGGTACCCCCATCCTGCAGACATGGCGAGGACAGACCTCCAGCTGCTTGCCCAGTGACACCACCAGAGACCAAACTGGAGACTGCTGGCTCCCAGGGCTCCTCTCTATCTGAATTGAGTTAAAAGGTGCTCTGCTAACAGCTTATTCAATGGAAATCTCATTACCCAGCGCTCTGCCAAGAATTTATTCGAAAGAGAGCCTTCACAAGGATCTTTGCCAGTAGTTCATTGAAAGGGAATCTGTTATGGGGTCAAATACTATTTTATTCCAGTGGAAAACTAACAAAGATGGACTTTGCTAATAATAGGGTCAGTCCTGCCATGATTAAATGAGACCTCCTCTAACAAGCTAAAGCTAAGAAACACATTAAAAGCTGTCTTACTCTGAGAGAAGCACTAGCCCGCTGCCCACCTCGTGAAAATACTGTCTTCGTATGTCAGCAATGCAGTTAAATAAATAAATGAAAACTCTGAATACATATTTAGAGTCTAAAACAAAAGCTTGCAACCATTTTTCAGTTTGTGGACCTCCACAGTTTTCATTGCATCCTTCTTATTCAAGCCCTAAAGACCCCACAGAGGAGCTCCAAGGCTCTCAGGGGATGGCAACCACAATCTGAAACCACAGGTTGAGATCTACTTAGCTCTGTCTGCGTGCTCAGCCTTAGCCCAAGCAGGACAAATCTTCACATCACATACCTGAGCGATGCAGCCAGGATGTCCAGGAAGGTGCAAGCATTAGGTTAAGGACTAAGAGAGATTTGTTTTTGAAAAACTTAGATTACTTGAGTCTGAGTTTAATAAAAATGTAGGGGACCTGACCAGGCTGTCTATCTCTGCAGGAATTTGGATGAAGTTTTGATTTTGTTTTATCACTAACAAATATAAGCTGGTTCTGATTCTGATAGTGGGGGAAAAAATTCAGGGCTTAGCTGGTTTACCTTAAAGATGCTTTTTCTTAGGGCAGCAAAACTCAAACACTCTGGAGCAATTTAGGACTTTGTTTACCTCAGACAGAAAGAGTTTCAAAGAGATTCAGGTTTATTTTCTAATAAAACATTTAAAGGCTTGAAAATGCCAAACCTTCTTTCTTCACTGGCTTCAACAGCAACCAGAAGCAGTTGCACAGATAAAGATCTTAGTTTACTGCTTTTATCTAGACACAAGGCTGTAAATACTAACAGCACAAACGTGTTTATTGCTGAGCTGTGAGCTGAGTGCCTCAGTGGCACAGTGGCACAAGGGGCAGGTAGTCATGAGTGCTGGAGCAGGGAGGTCTCAGGAGTCTACCCAGTCCCACCTCCTGCCCCAGAGATGGGGGACGCACCCCTAGACCAGCCTTGACAAACCCATCCAGAGACCCTACAGCATCCATAGGTGGCACATCCCTGTGTGCCACTAACCTGACAGGCACCAGATTTCCCCCAAACCTGGCCTTGATATATCCCATGACAAACCAACTGGAGAAATGACTTTCCATATAACACTCCTCTTGCCCTCCAAAAATGGTATTTGTTTTTTCTCCTAGCAACTGCTTTGCATTGCTGAGCCATGTTTTTACTGTGATCTGTGATGGACCCCAAATACTTCTAGCACACACTTCTGCCAAGGTCACTCTTCCCCATTTTGCAGAGTTGATTTTGCCCAACTAAGAGAAAGACTTTGCTACCCTTTATGCTGAACTTCATCTTGCGCAGAGCAACAATGCAATGAGCCAAAGTCAATCTGAGTCACAATCCTGGCTTCCAGAGTGCTTGCAACCTCTTCCACCCCTATCATTCACAAGTTTTTAACTGTATCATCTGTTACATTGTCCAAACCACTAATGAAAATAAACAGTGAACAGAAGTGGATCCTGGAGAGACCCATCAAAACCCAGGCTGAGCATGAGTAATAATAACCTGCTTGCATTTCTGGTAATAACGTCTCCTGTGAATAGAGTGATATCCAGCACACTGCCAAATAGCCCAGGATCAGAGAAACAGGACTTCATTTTTTGTTTTATTGAAAGAAATTAAGCTTTTCAGCTGCAGGAAAACTGAGTCGTTTTGCTTAACTTAGCAAGTCCAAAATGAAAAATTAGGGCTGGTCCTTAAAAATGTAAAGATGATTCCAACATACCTTAAGAAGGAGTATGAGCTATTTAAATACCGGAGTTTGGTCTGGACCATCACTAGGTGTTGCCTGGATTACAGCATAGTCCCAAATGCATGCTGACTTCTCTACTTTTACAGAAAAGCCTTTTTTAAGTCATCTCCCAGGGAGCAACTGCAGCACACTCCACAATTTCCAGCTGAAAAGAGATCTCATCTGCTGGCTGAGTGGACCTCAGAAAAATCACCATTAAAGGCTTGATGGAAATCACTTAGGTAGCCTGACTACAAGCCTGCAAGTAATAGATGTGGGTTCTGGGTTTTACAATCTCCAGATGATGCATTATTAGCTAGAACATCAGGCAGGTCACTGATGCCAATGTTTTCCAAGTTGGGGATAGGAAGAAGACCCCAGTTTGGGGTCCAGACCTGGATTTTTAATGGAGCTGTGCATCACCGCTCTGATGGCAAGGCAGAGAAAAAATACTCCAGCGACAACAGTGAAGCAGTTTTCTTGCTTCAGCTCTGGCAATGCGTTTTGCTACGGGATCTTCCAGGCGCAGGGGGAATTCAGTGTCAGACTGACTTATATTTTCCCATTAGGAGCCCCTTTGCATATCTTTTGTTCTCCCCCTTGAGGAGAGCTAAAGACTGCCAGATGATTAAGGGCTGTTATAACAATAATAATAAAAAAGCCCGTCAAGTTAAAACAAAACGTATTCACTGGCCTGGTGGCTTTGCCAGCAGCAGCTCTGCGGGCAGTGGGGATTTAGGGGCACATAGATCAGCCTCTCGTTTTCTGTACCCTGCAGAGAAGCAGAGTGCCTGCAGCAGCGTGGGCAGGAGAGGAAGCTTCTGCACCTTGTTTTGCAACGACTCCTCGGTGGCTGGTGCAGCTGAGCAGCTGCTGGGCTGTGGGTGCTCTATGAGGCCAAGCAGACTCCTCAGTGCTGAAATCCATGTGCACCAGAGGGTGCAATCCCAAATGCATCCTTGCTCTGAGCATGCATGTGATAGGGATGGATAAGACCATCTTATTCCTGGTTTTTATCTTTGTGGTGGGCTGACCATCTTCATGAGGAGCCAAATAGAAATTGAAGGAGAAGGTGTGCTCTGGGCTTTGCTGTCTCCACACTGCCTGCATGAGCTTCATCTCTAGCAGAAACCTGACGTTCACCAAAGGTTTGTGTAACCCTGTGCCAGTGCAGAAATGTAAGGGGGTATAGGGACATGCCTAGCAGCGCCAGGACCTGCAGCCACGCAGCATGGCTCTGCTGTAATGCCCCAGATGACGTGCTGTCGTCATGCAATAGATCCAGGCGTGATGAGAAGCAGAAGAGTAAATTGCTCCATTGAATCTACAGCAGGAGTTTGGCCACCAGCTGTGAAGTCTTTAAATAGTTGATTAGAAGTAACTGTGATGCTGCCAAAATTACTGACAGACAAATCGACGTTTGTCTCCTCCAAACTTGGTGTCATGGGCTGCCTGATAGAAAGGTGCAAGCGAGCGGCGTGAGCACCGTGCGCTGCCTGCATCCTGCCTGCCGCTCACCCAACGTCACGCAGACCAAGTTCCTTGCAAAGAATTTTCTATTAGCAGCTCAGCTACACCTGCGACAGCAAGAGAGCCTAAAAATAGGTTTTTTTTTTTTCTCCCTGGATGGCTTGAAATATTCATGGAAGAATAAGAAGATGAACAAATTATTTGAATTGTATCAACACAAGACCTATCAGCTCTGCCAGAGATACTCCTCGAAGCCCAGATAATTCTGCTGTAGCACATGACATCAGGACTTTCATACCCCATTCATGATCTGCCAGCAAAGAGATGACACTCTGTATTTGATGTAAAATGACGAAAGCAGAAAAAAAGCGCCATTTTCAGACTACTTAGCATCATAATAGAGCCATACAGGCTGAAAATATCTCATGCAGCAAAGAGGGGGAATTAAAAATTCTCGTCACGACTCACTGTGAAGTGGCTCTTAGCGATTTCCGACGCTACTAGAAACGGATTAGGAAACACTGCGTGTCCTCTTTGACCAGTGCAATGCCACGTGTTTAGTATGGAGCATGCAGCAAGGAGTTAAAAGGGCAGGTATGGCACAAAAGCAGATTAACTGCGGCAGCACCCAGCATCTGGAAGAACTGCGGCTCTGGCCATGGTTTTTGATCCAGTTGGGATTATCCGTGGCTGTTTCAGACGGGGAAAGCCAGTCTGTGATCCCAGTGCATGGCTCTCCACATCACTCGACACTTCAAGGGAAAAAATAAAGGACTCAATAGGTTCTGGGCCAGCTGCTTTCTCTCTCTGTGGCAGATTGCCTGTCCAAACACCTCGCTCGGTTGGCACGAGGTAATACACAATTCTGCTGCTTCAGATTTAAAAAACCCACCAGTTTTAATAGCAACTAACCTGGACTCTTCCACAAACTTTAAGGAAGCTCTAGAGAGGCTGTTTGATTACACAGAAAAGGGCAAAATGCTGAAAGAGAGACTGTTAACACAGAGCTAGATAAAGAAAAACAGCTTTGGGCTCCTTGCTGCTGGGAACGGCTGCTGCACGCCATGTTGCTCTTCAAGCTGTGATCAAACACATCCTGGGCAGTAAATCAAGCGCAAATTCTGTTTTGAGGACGAAATACAAAAATTCAGATACATTCCTGGAATGTATCAGGAAATAGTTGTTTTTTCAAGCTGCTCATACAGTGCCTTCAGGTGAGGTGTTGAGCTCCTCCAGACTATCCCCCTCCTAATACACAGCTTCCAGACAACACAAACCTCTTACTCCAGGAATTACTGTTAAGGGAATTAACAGCAGCTGCAAGGCTATGCCTCCAAGTAAAATAACAATGCATGGACTTTACCCTTAATAACAAACTGCTTTGAAGTCTTCCAGACTTCAATCTCTATCACAAGGTCTTTATATAACCTATCTGCCCCACAGCTTCTTATCCTTGGTCCCACAACCCCTCTCCTTTCTAGCTTTTTCAAAATATGAAGTATCTTGGGTAGAAACAGATGAAACCCAGGAGCCGCAGATTCACCCTGACAAAGCACCACAACAATTTGAATTTTTATCCAGAGTTCATTACAGTAGATGAACTTTTCCTGCCTGTTAAGTTGGTCAGAAAACTTCAGGAGAGGTTGAGTTTATTGCATGATTTCAAGGTTCCCACCAGAACAAGAATGGTGTTTCAAGGCGACTGCTCCCCTCCACCCAACAGCATCCAACCTACGTGAAAACAGGAGCTCAAGGAGCTGCAAGTAACCAGATTTCACCTTTCTTATGAATGAGAACTTGTTGAGCTGCAGTGGGAGGAAAGCACTCAAGCTCTTATGAAAAATCCCAGACAGGAACCTAATTCTCTGGCCTTTACAAAGACCTTTCAGGCTTTAGGACGTCCTTGAGTCACCGCTGTGAGTCACAGGGGCTTGTCTGCTCTTTTTCTGAGAAAGTTTTACTGGCTTTGGAGACATTTGCTGTTCTACAAGAGGAGCCGTGCCCAGTCGCCGGCACACAAATGCTCAGCCCCTCGCCAGACCTCACCAGACCTGCTCCGAGCAGAACGACCCGAGCTGGCTGAGCCACTCCTCATTTTCCCCATGCTTAAACAGAGAATAAATCCACTTCCCTTATTGCTAAAGTGATGTTGCTATCTGAGGCAGGCTTAAAAGTGCTGTAATTATTGTTGTCATCCACATAGTCAGGCATGAAACAATTAAATGATTAAAAAGAAAGAGAAATATAACTCATCCCAGCGTTGCAGTGATTTTGCATATTCCCCCAATTCTTGTTAACAGGTCTGACATCAACCCAGCAGCTTTCCTGCTGCTGGCTGATCTGATCCGGGTAGGTGAAATGCTAGAGGAGCACTTACCCAGTCGTAAAAGCCCTGTCTGTCTGACTGTATCTGGATTAAGAAGAATGTGGTTTAAGATGTGTTAGCAACCTACTTGTAAACAAAACAGTTAGGGTTTTAACACACATATTCAGTTTAAAGCAAGCCTTAATGGGCAGTCTAGTATTTACTTTGGTCTACTATCAGGAATAAAAATGTCTTGACCTGTGTTATCTGTGTTGGGATTTTATGTTGATTTATTCCATTGAAAAATATGTCCATTTTCGTAACACAGATGGAGTAAAATTGCAGAGGGCACCATCTACGCCACGCGCTGTTTAAGCCTTCGGAGAATGACTGCAGAAGTTCGCATGTCTTATTCACTAGTAGGAGGAGACATTTTTCTTTATGAATACAAATTTATGGCTGGATGGAGACCTGCCTGTAAATGGAGCCTGCTGAATAAGTGCATCTCTGGTATTTCATAACCTTAAACCTGCCAAGTTTTTCTTTTTCTGTGGCTGATCAACCTTGTCCATCCATATCCATTTCTGTATCTGTGTCTGAAATATCCACCCGACGCTGATGTACATTAGTTAACACGCAACAGCACGTACTCACGGACCACTGACCTGATCACTAGCTCGTGTAAAGCAAACCAAACACCGCTGTCATTACTCAAGGTGTGCAATTTGCTCTTGATGGGCAATATACAGCAACAGCCTTAAGCTGAAGTTACTGGGGGGAAAGCAATTGAGGCCATAGAAGGGTAGAAAACAGTGCAAAGAAAAGAGTTGCATGCCCTGGGGTTATCCAACAATAAATAAATGTGTAATGGTGCAGCGTGCATGAAAGGAGAGGTGCAGAAATAATCAAGAGGGGGAAGAAGCCCCTGACCCATCAGAGGCAAAAGCAAACGGCGCGCAGGGTGCAAGGGTGGGGGTGTGCGTGGGGTGGAGGTGAGCTACATGAGAAAGAAAATGGAAATTGCATTCGCGGTTAAGACAAATACAAATATATTTTCTTTTTTTCTTTTTTTTTTTCCCAGTGTGGAATACAAAAAAGGATCACTGAAAGAGACTCAAGAGGCCTCTGGAAATACGGTGGGATCAGATTGCTGACAGAGGAAATAGATGTTGCTGAAATATTAAGAATGTGTTGCCTTGGTATTTGCTAAGAAAGATGGGCAAGAGAGAGGCTGCAACTGTGACCCTGCAGGGGAGGGAGGAAGGAATAAATTCCACCACAAGGAATAAAACGCAGAGTATCATTTAGCACATGAAATCTCTTAATGAAGCCATTGCCCTTGCCGCAGCAGCCATAGCAGTGAGTTGTCCTAAACAGCAAATTATTATTAAATAAGAGTTGCTTATTTCAGAATTATTATTAAACAAGATGAGGCAAACGTTAAGCAGTCACATTCTTAAGGTGCAAATCAAGCGTGGAGTATTGCAGAGGAAGCAGAGGCCTGGCTGCAGGACCCCAGCACCCGTGGCCACCCCAGACCCCGAGCCTCGGCCAGCTGGGCAGAGCCACCAGCCTGTCCCACCACTCTCCAGCAAAGTGACATTGAAAGAGGTTCAGAGACAGACATCCAAAGCAGAGAGAGTTATCTGAAGCAAGCAGAAATCTCTGCAGCGTTGGAGATTGCACCTGTCACTAGAAATAATTGGAACTGAAACTTGCTTCCGTTTTTTCCCTATCTTTTTTTTTGTCTAACAGCTGTTTCTATAGGTGATGCTGGCAGTATATGTCTGAAAATAACTGCAGGCTACTGATGTGTTCTTCCTGCTTGGCCCAGCGCTCTGCAGAGCACGAGCAAATGCAATCAGCGCATTTTTTCCAAAGGGTGAAAGATTCATTTCAAGGGCTCTCAGATCTCAAGAATATTTACACTGCTCAGAACAAATCTTGCCTGTGTTGACATACCAAGTATATTCCCTTTATTTATGATTATTCTTTTATAAAAATCAAAATAGCTAGATTTTACCCAGGCAAACTGAGAAAAGTGCTGGTATAACAGGAAAAGCACAAACGAGGGAGTGGAAAGAGGATGGACAGGGACAGAAAAAGGAAATGAAGATTAGAAATAAAAAGGAAAAGAAAAAGCCCTTGTCTAAAGCTCAGGAAATGAGCTGGCTGCTCAGAAATATTAGTACAAGAAAAGAGCTAGGACAGATATGGATGACTAAGGAAATCACAAAACCTATCAAGGAAAATAAGAAGGTTTCTGACATTTGAGGCATCATGAAACATGAAGAGTAACAAAGGGAACGTGAATCAAGCCAGAAAGGGTAGAGAAAACAGACTGGAATCCACACAAAGAATGAGATTTTCTGTTATCTGAATATAAAATATTAAAGCAGAGGCAGCAGCTGAGCACCAGGCTGTATATTCACTCCTCCTTCCCCAGGCACCACAGTGGTTGGTGTACTACATCCTCTATCACAAGGTGGAAAGAAACGTACAAAAACTGGGATAATTTAGGAAAAAGTGATTCATCTACTTCTGGAAGAAGAGCTGCTTGGCAAAGCAAAATAACCACGCAGACCTGTGTATTATACTTGGATAGCTAGAGGAGAAAAACCTTCTACTGCTCTCCCATGATTTATCTGCCAGTTCATGGGGTGAAGATCTTTTGGGTTGGTTTTTCTGATCCTAAGTGCCCGGAATCAACGTTTTGGTGCTGTCACACATTATTTTCTGTGCTGTAAAAGCCACCCCCGGCAGCTCTCTGTTCTGGCATTACAGGTTTGTTAAGGGAGCCAGCTGAGCAAGCTGGGATGCAGTTTTAAGCATCCCTATGCAAAATCATGCTGTCCTGCAACACGGGTTTTTCACATTAGACTTTTTTTTCAAAACCGGCACTGCGGCATTGCAGAAATGTTCCCCAAAATACCCCTGCTCCACTTATCCTTCTCTGCCTTTGCATTTAGCTTGGCACTTTGCTCACCTCAGCACTTGTGAAGCGAGCCACGAGGTGGAAAGAGCAGAGCGAGGCACTGCTCCTGAAAATAGGCTGTTGAGTTCGAATGCAATTCCCCAACTGTTGGTGCTTGTTAAAGACCTGCAGGATCAAAAGAGAAAGTGCCAGAAAATGCATTCCCGGAAGCGGTGTTTGCTCTGCTGTGGTGGCCCAAACACCTGAGCGAGGAGGAGCGGTGGGGATTGCACCCCAGGACACCCCCCAGCAATGCGGATTTCTCTTGGAGGACCTGATGACTGAGCCACACGCGCGTTGGACTGCAGTAAAAATTCTCTTTTTCCCCAGGGAGGGTTTGCTCATGAGCACCCGCAGATTTGCAATGGCAGGGCAGAACGGGCATGGCTTCAGGTGGGCATTTCCCGCAGGAGATGTGGAGAACATCTGCATGGGGTCTTTGCATGAGCTTGACTGCGATGAGCTGAGCCAGGGGCCGAGCAGGCTTGCGGGCACCAGCACAAAAGCAAGGCAACGCCAGCAACGTGGCTAATAAAGTGACAGACATGGGGGAATAACACGATTCCTTCCTTGGAAAAAGAAAACACTATTTTTTAGCAGTAAAAGCTATTTGCAAATACCACAGCAAACTCAATTAATCTGCTCAAAGGGATGAAACACCTGCTTTGAAACAAACACCAAAGACTCTATAATTTCCATGGGTTTATCAGAAGGTCAGAAGTTTCTGTTTTATCTGCAGTAAAGCAGTTTGTTCCAGAGATCCCAGAGTTTCCCCAGCAATGTCACCAGTCTGAATAGAAATAGCTGGATAGGCCACCCCATAAACACATATAATTCTTGGTTTAGATGCTTCATAAATCATATTCTTTATCCCTTGGGCATCCTACCAACTTCCATTATCACGTTCTTATTCTAATAGGCACAATCTCAGTACAGCAAATCCCCCATTTTCCACAGCTTTCAATCACAACTAAAGAGTAAAGATGAAAAATCTGCATTTCAAATCATTGTTTGTTGTTATGACAACATAGCATGAATTTGGTCCTTGCTGCGGCTCTTGCAGTCTCAGGCTTCAGAGCATTTCCGAAGATTTTACAAAGAGAGCACATTTGTAAGGCACATATGCCACAAAGCCAAAGAGGTTCACTGCATGTGATGTAAAATATCTAGGAAGAAGCTTCCTGGAATGTAATTCCGGAGAAAATTATCTCAGCAGCTAAGCAGAAATGTTTCCTCCTCACAAACTTCCCCATAATATACCAAACTACAGCCTGGTACAAAAAGACCCAAGAAGAGTCTATTGAAGGTACAACAGACAGTAGTGGCCTTTCTTTCCAGCAGAGGAAGGTTTTGGTGTACAGCATTATTCAGTAGGTGTATGAGTCTCAACTTCTGCACCATAAAGAATGTGGATATACATGAAACAAAGAAAAAGATAAAATAAGCATACAACTGGGACCTCTGAATCCAGTAAGGAACACACATGATCAGAAGCTTCGTGGCTTTTAGGGCCAAAATTGATCATTATGAGTGCCTGAGACAGAACACAGGCCAGAGATTTCACCTGATGATTTCTGAGAATCCAGGTCAATATATCACCAAACAACCCCAGCAACTATTTATCTAAAGTTTAGAATTAAAGATTTTCCTCAATGTCAATAAAACACCCTAATGGCTCTCTCTTAAAGCACCATCTCCCACCCCAGCCATGGTGGCTGTTACCATCCTGCGCTGCCACGCTACCTCCATCCAACAGTTTCACCTGGACAGAGTAGGGATATTATTGGGATATTTTGAACAAACACATGTTGACATGTTGTTGATTAATTATTTTTTCAATTTTATAGAATGTTAAAGCTGCTCAGAAATCCCAGTTACCCTTGTTAATGACATGCCTGGCAGGCAGCAAGCGGCCCAGCCTCTCAGCCGTGCCGCTGGGAAGACCGGGGGAAATACGCACACTCAAGTAGCCACAGCTTTTATTTCATAAAAACAAAATAGTGAAAGATGTCCGTTAGCCCGGCAGGGAGTCAGATCAGCATCAAGGGACCTCTTCTAGGGGGAATAAGCAGGAATTTTCTGCTAGGACTAACAGTGACTATTTCAAGCTACCAGCTCCCTGAAGCTGGAAAGACAGTGACAGGAGGCTGCCCACCATCTCCTGCTGCACTGGTGCAGCTCTCAGAGGTGCTAATCCCAGGGACTTCACCCTTACTGGTACTGTAGTCCCTCAAATGCAACTTAAAGTCCATAGATAAGGGAGAGAGATCCATATCTGGAAGGGTGAAGCTGAAGGATGATGATGCAGTGAAAGGGTTCATGAGGAGCAAAGGGGGATCTCTGGAGACGTGACAATGAGGGGTCTTCAGGAGCAGGAGGAGGACAGATCCACATGTCCAGGGCTGGGGAGGAAGGCATTCCCAAGGAGGGGTCCTGTGGTCATCCCTGGAGTAAAGAGGGACCAAGCTGCAGGAGTGTTAAATATTGGCATCTAACTGAACTAAAAACCACAACAAAGTCCATAATGGTTTTAGTGCACTGAAGAAAAAACAGTGCTTGAACTAAGCTATTGCTATCTGTCTTTAGCTGAATGCATAGCCACACATCAATGGCAATTTATAAATGGATTGAGAGCCTTATTAAAGGTTAGTAAAATTGTCCTGACTCGTCCTCTCTCCTCTCATTGACATGAATAGCTGCCATTCATTCTGGGGAGAGAATTTTGCTTGTACTGCATCAAAAAAAAAAAAAAATCCCAGCAAACAATCCGCACTTTTTATTATGTGTTCACTGCATTAGTGCAGTTATTCAGCTACAGATGTTTATCTCAGCCCGAGCCCAGACTGGGACTTTACTCAGCCCATGGAGAAAATAAAAGTCACCCAAAGCACAGGGAAGGGGTCATGCGGGGAAAAGCTCTTCCCTTGTTTTTATTTCATACTCCCCTGTGCACGAGGAACCCATGGCAATCCCGTGAGTCAAGGCTTATTGATCTGAAGAGCCTGACCACTTGCCACCTTGTGACGCTTTGGTGAGGACCACAGTAGAGATAACCTGTTAACTGCCTAACTGCCATAAACCAACCCCAATTACATTTTGTGTCTGCAACATTCAGTGACTGCTGGAAACTGTATTAAGTGGTAGCTCAGGCTCATGCAGCAAATGCCATCCCAATAAAGCTGTATTTGCATTACCAGTGTGTCCTGGCAAGAGGAAAAGCAAGGAAATATTCTGCTTTTTAATATGACCATGAACATGGCCATCTTCCAAGATTTGTTTAAAACTCCCTTGTACTTAGCTTCTTGTAGACCAGCAGGCTACTAAGTCCCCATCTTGCATTATAGCCACTGACCTACGAGGGAGGGATTAACTGGCTGTAGGCAGGAGGTACAACACACTGAGTGTCTGCATGCTCAGCTGGCTACTCAAGATTATCACTCCGTAAGATGCATAAAATGTCAAGCAACAGCAGCTTTATAAGATTTTACAAACATCCATCTAATATATTTCATATGAGAGTTCATGAAAAGCAGAATAAGAAACTCCAATTTCACAGAAAGCTAAATGTATATATATTTAGAATATGTATTTTTAGAAGAAAGCACTCACAATGATATTTCAATCAATCTAGCAATAGGATTATCTCAGAAACAGCCACATGCTGAGTTTTCATTAGCATGTAGCACGAGAAAGATTTCATCACCTTAATAATTTTTCAAGCTTCCCTAATATTCATGATTGCCCATTAGTTCCACTGCCTCAAAGTGACCCCTTATGTTTTTTGTTATTAAGCAAGAAGACAGAAAACAAAATGAGATGCAACCTGGCAAATACAAACTAATGACATCTGGGGGAAAATAATTGGAAACAGAGATTCAAGGGGGAAAAGATGCCTTGGAGCCACAGTAAATGTGACTTAATTTAAATGGTGGACAATAAATAAGATATGAGTTTGCAGCATGAGGTATGTGCATAAACTGCCGGCAGGTTTTCAAGCTACATAATAACAGGTTCCCATTGCAAATCAGGGAGGATATCACCCTGTTCTTAAATGACCCTGGAATAATCTCACCTTCACCTAGTGCTGGAGAAAAGCAGCCCAAACGACCTGTTACTGGAACACTCAATTACAACAAAGGTTAAAAAGGATCCCTAATATGTGCAGCACAGCGAGATGACATACAAGGCTGAACATGCTGAAAACATGTCAGTGCCAAAGACATGGAGGAAATTAATAGTTTGAAGAAGGAGGACAGAGCTAAAAACAAAGGAATGATAAAGTGAAGTGAAATTCAGGCTGAGGCTGCAGAAATACACCCACAAAGTGACACACACATTTATTTTATATATATGTATATACACTTCTACACTTATAACCATATATGTATGTATATTTTAGCTTCAAGAAGAACAATCTAAGCAAAGGAGTGAAAATCCCCTGGTTTCAACTTTTACAGCTCTATGGTGCTCAGTAGGATTTCCACACAGTGGTGGTACAAAGGGATCTGCAGGAGATCTTTCTGGATTATCAGGGAGATGCTTTGATTTTCTTTTTTGTAATCTCTTGTTATGGATACATCAAGGAGCCATTCCCAGGCTGAGCCCCTTGACCGCAGAGCTGTGGTCAACAGCTCCATGTCCACGTGGAGAGCAGTGACGAGTGCCGTTCCTCAGGGGCCAGTGCTGGGACCAGCACTATTTAACATCTTTGTCGGTGACACGGACAGTGGAACTGAGCACACCCACAGCAAGTTTGCAGATGACACTGAGCTGTGTGGTGCGGCCGACACGCTGGAGGGAAGGGATGTGCCATCCAGAGGGACCTGGACAGCCTGGAGAGGTGGGCCTGTGCAAACCTCATGAAGCTCAACAAGGCCAAGGGCGAGGTCCTGCCCATGGGTTGGGGCAATCCCAAGCACAAATCCAGGCTGGGCGAGGAGAGGATTGAGAGAAGCCCTGAGGGGAAGGACTTGGGGGTGTTAGTGGGTGGAAAACTGACTGTGAGCCAGCAATGTGCGCTCACACACAGAAAGCCAACCGTGTGCTGGGCTGCAGCAAGGGAAGTGTGGCCAGCAGGGAAAGGGAAAAATCACCCAAATAATGCCAAATGGATTTAAATCTTTTCCCTTTCTTCTTGCAGGAAAAAGTCAGCATTAAAAAAAAGTGATGCATGAGACACTGAACAATGTGTTGGATTTATTTTATTCAGGGGACTACACTGGGAAAGGAAACCATCTCCAGGAGGATAAAGGAATTCAGTAGCTGCTTCTGCATGTTGCAGGTCTCTGCCACGCACTCCCTGAGCCTCAAAACCTCTGGAGAACAGCAATGACTGTGGCCACCAAAACTGTAAGATCTAACCCTACCCCTCCTGAAGCACTAGAAAAGTTTCTATTATTTAGGCAAGGCCAGAATTAGACCACGGTCAAATAAAGGCGTAAAGAGAGAAGTTCAGGGATGCCAAATTCTTTCCTTATTATGTTTCCTTATATAAATTATGCTAATGTAAACTGTTTAGGGTTTTGGAAACTCTGTATGCATTAGCTACACCTCATTTGCCACTGAATTACAGCCAACTTTTTTCCAATGTATTTTATATGAGCTTCTTGCAAACCATAAGGAAACATTAGAAAACTCGGTTGGAGTAGATAGTTCACACGTTTCCATTTCACAGACAGGTAAATAACAGAGAGAGGAAGGTAAAGGCAAAAAACCAATCTCCCCTTCTGAAGGCCACTGTTACACCTCTGGGGTATAACAAAATTGCAGCTTGAAATGCGAAAGCCCCAAATTAACAAGTTTTGGTGAACAAAAGCAAGATAATAGATTTTTTCTGACATACACATCTGTTCATTAGAGCTGTCTCCCAGACCACTACAGCTACTCACATTTTAAAGAACAACAAACACTTTACAGAATATTTACAAGAGGAATTAGCAACAGAATGTGCACAAATAAACTCTGCTTATTAATGTTTTGGCAAGAAAATGTATTTAGTACATTTTTATGTATCCTCTTAAGCAAGCAGGAAAATATAGGTGGTTTGATTCTGGTGATGTAGGCAACGACAAAGTAGCCTGACCTGGGGAAAAATTTAGTATTCTGTTATAAACTTTGCCTACTTTTCTGTTTTCAGTTTGACGGTGAATATGTTATTTTGGTATGTCTCACATTAGTTTTAGAGTTAGAAAATACAGAAGCTCTTTTTGCATGACCTGTTTGTTATAACTGAGCATTGAAAAATTTGCCTGATTTTATTAAACTGTCTGGTCTGTACCCTTTTGCCCATGTTAGCTTCTGATTGTATGGGTTATACATCCATAACGATGTTTAGATGAGCCTTAAAAATTTAAAATATCTCCATTAAAATATTAGAATAGCTTTAAGGTGATTTTGCAGTATTTAATCAGTTCATTGTAGCCTTTAAAAACATGTTTTTTCTAATCTTGGTTTCACAGTATTCAAACTGACCAACAGACTTCCAACCACTGGTGCCAATCCTTCCACTTGTCTTACATAGTTTGATGACTTTTTTTTCCTTCATCCAGAGTATTCACTCCCAAGAGAAACTGCTGAACTTGCCAGGTAGGTTTTGAGAAATAAGATTTTGAAGAGCAAAGGAGTGCTAAACAACCCTGCATCCTCTCCCCTCCTGGAGACTGCTTCCTTGCCTTGGGGCACATGTTCCTCCTCCTCCTCTGCTCTTCTCTTTCTCTCTCTCTCTGAATTTTACATAGTCCTCCAGCCTCCTCCTTTTTATTTCTTCTCTTTGACTACTTTGAGACTAAGACACTGTGGAGAAGTCCTCACTGGAAAAAAAAGTGGCATGGGAATGCACAGACCCCTCCAAAGCCCTGTGCCAGTAGAATGTGTTCCTTCAGGATTGCTCAGCCCCGGGCTTTTATCTGAGCCCTTCACAGCTGTGATCACCCTGGCAACGGTCTCCTCCCTCTGCCCCTTTAAATGCACCCCCAAATTTTAACAGCATTTTATGAGAAAAATGAAAACATAATTTACTAAACATACTATCCAAAACAAAAAAAAGAAACTCCAAAATATACACTGCTGGGGAAAAATAAGCCCCTGAAACCCTGAATTTACTTTTAAAAATTATTCATTAGAACCACTGCCACAAGATTTTAAGTGCACAAAAGCAGAAGGATTAAGAAAAAGGGATCTGAATGTCATGCAGAGAACAAAAACATCCAGAAATGAAGTAGATAAACAAGTAATTTATAACCTTTCACGGTTCAGGGACTAAACATAACATTAACTGCTTGTAGGTAAGAAGACACATTTTATTAAGCAAATTATTCCTGCGACCTCTTCATATCTCCCAGTTGTACTGCCTCTGATCCGTACTTATTTGCACTTCCCCACCTGACCCGCGATTTCCTTAGAGAAAATTGTCGAGGGAACCCGTTCCTCACACAAACACATCTGCAGCTCGCAGGCAGAGCGTGAGCCCAGGTACACCAGAGGCATTAAAAGTAGATGAAAAGCTTTAGGAAAAAAAAATGTCTCCTTCTGTGCTAGCACGATTAGCAATGGAAATAAATAAAGGACAAGAAATAAAGAGCTATATAAAGTTAAAGAGAATTGTTTCTGAATTAAACACTTTCCAGAGATCTCACTGTGCCATGAGCAAGTCCTTACAGCAACGGGCAAGTGGTAAACATCAGAAAAGTGCATGGAGATAGCTTTCTTCTGGAGAGGTTCATAGCCAAATTAGTGCTGGAAATGTAACTGCAAAGCCCCCAGTGCTGGCACAAAGTGTTCATTAACAAGAAATCTGTTGCTTTTAATGACTTATAATCACTGATTTTGGAATATACAATTATAAAAGGAGGAAAACAGAGCCCTGGCACCTGTCACTTATGATTCCTGGCATCCATCAGGGAACAAAGAAAGCCTGCCCAGCGATCACTGCAATTTGAAACAAATGCAGCAGTTGTGCTTCACCATGGTCATCTTCTGACCAGGTGGATGAAACACCTATTGTGGCACAGCTGAGCGAGGCTGCAGATGAAGACAGCTGGTATGAAAACAAACATATCAGAGTGTCTTATGAGAAACAACATCCCAGCTGGTGAAATCCACTCTGGGGTTAAGTAGCTTGGCTCTGATTTGCTGTGGCCACAGACCTACAATCCTGAATTAAACCAACAGAACTGGAGCACCAGGCACAGGCTAACAGGCGATCCCCAGCCCTGCTTATCCACATGTGTTCATGCACCGTGTGAACATGCATGGACACGGAGCGCAGAGTTGGGCAAAGCCCCTGAAGTCAGTGAGCATCCTGCCATCCACCTCAAAGAGCTCCACCCTGAGTTAGGGGTGACAGGCACTTGACAGCTCACTAATTAAAACTGTACCGGCAAAACTCTCTTCTCTACCACAGTTGCTTAGATTTGTGTCCAGATGAGGTTTAGAAAACAGGTTCTCAGTCTGGGGGCATGCAGGGGGGAAGGAGACAAATGCGTAATTCTTCTCAAATAATTTCTTCACCTAGTGTTTTAAAAGTGTAGAGAGTCCAGCAGAAACTTTGGTTTTCAAAATCAGCTTTGAAGAACGGTCCAAGCAAGGAAGCCAGCTAATTTCCTGAGCTATGGTTTTGCATTTACCTAAAGAGCTTCCAGTCCCTACAGCCCTGAATCTACAATCTGGGCTTAGAAGGACTTTTCCACCCCAAAGCATCACGTGAAGCCCAGAGGGATGTTTCACCCACTATCCAGAAGCACAGAGGAATCTGGGTGCAGGTGCCCACGTTGCTGCAGGATGTTATGGCACCCAAGTATCATCCTGCAACATTTCTACAACACTGACATCTCTTTGAACATAAACGTTCCTTCACCATCATCTGAGCAGGCTATGAGAAATTTTCTAGACAAGTTGTGATCTCTGGGGCCAGCCCTGCCTGATTTCGCTGGTGATGAGCTAGCAGAGTCCTGTGGCCAATCTCTTCCCTTTTAAAAAAAAAAGTCAATTTATCTTCTCAAAGGCTTTGAGATCTGCAAGTGAATTACATCACTGGTATCTGTGAGGGGTACTAAGCACATACTTCTCATTCTCATTATGCCAGAAAACTCTCATTTGCCTCCCAAATAGTTTAGATTATTTTTAAGCACATGCCCTTCTGTTGTGTTGTATTCCCTTACTAAATTTTTGTTTGTAAATTAAACAGAATCTACATAGTAATTAAACACGAGGTGATAAAATCTAGTCCACGCTGAAAGCTACACTAGTAAAATACTGAGGTTGAGAAGTTTGTAATTAAACAGATGATGAGAATACCCCAGCACACACTCACACGTACCTCTCCTGGTCGCTGGCCTCTGCTTTGGTTAAATCACAGCGCATCACCCCCAGGGCCCGGGTCACTGGGTTGGGAGGTGCCAGAGTGACAAATTCTCCCCTTGCAGCAAACTGCACTTTCGGAGTCACACGTGAGGCAGGCAGCAATTCAAAGGCAGAGCTCAGCCAGACCTGATGGAAACCTCGCAGCACTCCAGTTCATTCACCCAGTTTGTTCAGTTTGGTCTCAGGTAGCTACAGCTGCCTTGCCTAGCTATACCTGCTTCAACGGGACATGAAAATTTCCCCTTTATTTCTGCTACTGTGATGTTTGTGATGTTATGCTGAGGATCAGCTGCACAGCAGGGACCTGTGCAACCGCAACAGCAACTAAAAGGTTTTTATTGCACCTATTCTACCCCTTACAGGCTTGTAGGGGACATTTTCCCTCATGCCATCTGGGTGTCCCCTTGTCAGACAGTATGGCTATCGCACACAGTATTTTTTCCAAGAAGTGTTGTGATGCAAGATGTTGTATTCACTATTATCTGCAAGAAAGCAGGAGAATACAATGAAGGAGAAAGAGCAATTCCACGGAGCATCCGTGGCTGGCAAGAGATATCCTAAAGCAGGATGGAATTAGAGAATGATTTAGCAATGTAAGAATTATGAAGCTGAGGAGGGGAAACAAAAAAAACCCAATAAAACAAGCTGTTCTTTTGTCCTCATATTTCTTTCCTTGGCTTACAGGCCTGAGATAGCAATGACTGTTCCTCCCTGGGTGTGTGAAAGTTAGGATCTGCGGTGCCTGGGGAATGCCAGGGCGGAGAGAAAGGGAAGAAGAAATATTCCCAACTATTCACTCTAGCACTGGAAGCCCAAAGCTGGCGTTTCTCCAAGGAACAGCCCTGCCTGCAGTGGTCCCACATTGGGATGGCCCAGTGCAGCACTGCAATTACACGTCTGTAATTAGAACTGTCTGCCCAAAGCAGCGGTCATGGCTGTGGACAAAAGGGCAGCTGTCCACACGGGAAATCTCCCTGACTCTGCATGTTTAAAGGAAATCTTCCTCCATGCACACTGCCTAATGCACAACATTAACACGCGGGGACCCAGCGTGGGCTGCAGCCCAGTGCAGGGGATTGGAGAGCCACGAGCAAAGAGCTGCCTTTTCCTTCCATCCATCTGGGGAAATGAGAAATGATGCTGGGTATGCAGAGAGAGAAAGAAAAAAAAAAAAAAACGGGAAAGGCAGCTTTGGTGAAACATTTATCAGCTGTCTGGCTCTCACAAACAGAGCTGGAGGAGCTGCGGATACAGCAGCCTTGAGAGCTTCATGCAAGATTAACGCTTACGGGGATACCTCGGCCAAAGCGCACATTTTGATTCCGCAAGTCAGGCTGGCAAATACGCTGAATGAACGATGCTCTGCTCCGGCGGTGGCAGCAGTTGGCGACTGGTCAGGACGTGCCTCGGGTGTCACACTGAGCCCGGCCGCAGCCCCGGCTCCCGCTCCCTGCACCGAATCACTCGGAACCCCCCATTCCGTTATCCCCTCCGGTGGTGGAGAACACGCTGCTGAAACAGAGCATCTCTCTCGCTCACACCCAGCCTGTCCTGTTTGCAGGAGACCCATCCCAGGGAGGTCACTCTGTGCCTGAAGTGGAAAATACCTAAGCTTGTTTAGACGTTCTATATTTCTTCATTTTAGGGCCTTTGCTACAGGGACTTGCAGAAGGACCCACGCACACGAACACGCTGAGTGTGGAAGAAGCATCACCCAGTAGGGTTGGACCAGGAGAGGAGCTCTTCCCACATTTTCTAGAGACTGCACGACTGGAGTCACTCTCCCGTTTTCTCTCTGCTTTGGTAAAACATCATTTACCTTTTATAAACCCAATGTTTTTATCATTTACCCATGATAAAACCAGGCAGAGCTGGGCAGCCTGCCTCTCCAAATTACATGAAAACATCCAGAAACCCCTCCACCATCCCACATTGCTTGCTCTCCTGCAGCACAACCAAACCCAGACCTCCCCAAAACCACTGCTTTTTGGCCAGGGGAACCCTTGAAAGATGTCCCCAATAGAAAGCTCTGGTTTCTTGCAGTTTGTCTTCCATTTTTCTTGCAGCTTCTGTGTTTTCCCAAATGCTACTCAACATTTCAGGGGACACAGACTTTTATTTTTAACTGAATGATTCAGTTCTGATGTGATCAATTGACAGTCAAAGCTGGGACGGTAAGAAAAAAACACACCAAATACCATGAGACATTCTGATAAAATCACAGACGTCGGTGAGACTGGATGAAATAAGATACTTCCCTGAGTTTGCCCTAGATACCAAATGCAAATCAAAGCTAAATGGGCTCTGAAACTTGAAGTGCATGCAGCTCCCCACTGATTCTGTCTGGAGCAGTGGGTGCTCAAAAATCCGATGCAAGGTATTTAGCTTCTTCAGTAAAAATGAGGGCCTGAGGGTCTCCCATCAAACAGAAACCTCGTGTAACAAATCCCCCAGCTCTTGCAGCATATGCCCAGCCAAATGGAGAAAAAACAGCAAAGCAGGAAACCACTTGAAATTGGGCTTATGAGCAAAATTGGCCGAGGATGCAGGAGAGGAACCTTGCCCCCCATGATGAGCCAGCCGCACACCGGTCCCCCGGGGCCAGGAAAAGGAGCCCCTCAAGCAGATGCTGCCTGATGCTAATGCTTCTCATCATGCTCATAACTCACATGGATCTTTAGATGAATAACAATGTGACGCTTTTTTTTTTTTTTTCTAGCAAAGCTGAGGGTTTTTGTCCCTTTTCAGGGCTCTCATTTGCTCCAGCACAGCAGATATCAGGATGATTTGTGCACAGCAAAATGACCAAGGGAGGGTTGAGCACCGCATTAAATACCAAAAAAAGTGGTTGCCTAACCCTAACCCTGCTATGAGGAACTAACTGTCTACCAGTTAAAAGCAAGTAGTTAACACAAGCATAGGGGCCACACTCAAAATACTTGGTTTTTACTTAACAGCTGGTATTAGTTACCTGAATGCTAAAAAAAAGGTTTATCGTGGAAATAACTCTGCACAGACAAACATAAGGAAGATGATATCTACCTCCCAAATTGAAGCAGTTCTCTAACCCAACCAGCCAACTCGGGTGAGTTTTCTGTAGCAGTAGCATTGTTTCTTTCTCCCAGGTGATTTTCTAGCGGGAGAGGTGATTAGAAGAGCTGATAATGTGAAATAAAAGCTGTTCCGGAGATTTTTCTAGTTCATGAGTGCTACACAGGAGCGTCGGCGTCCGTTTACATGGCCTCTATATCCTGTATATTTTACAGAAGGATAGTATCACTAAAGGCATCCTCTGACAAAAGAGATGCCTCTTATCTGCAGGCGGGTTTGGGTACCAGCCGCCCTGCCCGCTCGCCCTGCCCGCACCACTTGCAGCCAGCGTGGAGCAAATGTGTGCGGGCACAGCTCGGCTCTGCCGGGCAGGAGCTGGGTTATTTAAAGTTTGTGAAGTCCAGTTTCTCGGCACGCTGCAATCTAATGAGTCCTGGTATCCAAAGGTGCTGAGATGTAAAGACTTAGTTTCCCAGGGTGGAAGCTGCTCTAAGCATCCAACATGAATCTTCATAAATAACCCCCTTTCTTTGCTTTTTTTTCTATCACCAGGAGAAGCCCGCTAACCCGTCCAAACGGCAGCACCCAAAAGCCTCACGCAGTGTGGGCTTTGCAATTAGCTGCTCATTTCCCAGGAAACAAAGAGCGACTTCAGGGTTGTTTAATCCTTCTGCCAGACTTAACTCGATGGCCTGCAGATACATCAGAGGCACCTAGCCTGAGGCACCCACCGCTAAGATAACAGCGATGTACCAATTATACTTAATAATATTCGTATTTATAAAAGCAAACCAACCATTGTGGGCATTAGCTGTCTTTGACATTGTTTAAAGAGATGAAGGATATAAAATAAACCCAGCAGCTTCCTCTATAACCCAAAAAATAACCAGCAAAGAGTAATATCAAATGCAAACCACCGAGGAACCAGAGCTTTCTCCTGCAGATGAACCAGTACTGAGGAAGAGGTCTCTGTCTCGCTTTATCTTCCTCATTAGCTCCCCTTGCCCTGCTCTCAGCCACCCTCCCATCACCCAGCTGAAAACAAAGACCTTCGACTTCTCAGTGCTCTTTATTTAGGTTCTTCAGGCATAAGGGATGAATCCATGCTAACTAATATGCAGCAGATAGGGATGAGAGTCAGCTCCTGCTTGTAGAGCTGCACAGGTTGGGTGTAGCGACTCTCTGACCCCTAACAGAGGTTTGGTGGGGAAAAACGCTGCCGGTGCTGAACGGCCCCAGACAAGCTCCTGCCTTGGTTCCCAGTCCTGCAGAGACTGCAGTCCCCTCGCCCCGCAGTCCCCTTCACTTTACCTGGTTTATCATGCTTATCTATGAAAAATTATGGGAAGTACTTCTTAAAAATGAAGGTAGAAAAATCCATTGATAAATTAAACAAGGCAGTTACTCTCCAAACACTGAATTGCACCACCAGCCTTTAATTAGATCTTGCAGCCTGACTGTGAAAATGAGGGCCTTTAATTTGTGAGTTATAGTAACTTGCTGGCGTTTATTAACCTAGCATGTTCAAATTCTAGGTTTCACAGTACTGTACATCATCATTCAATTCCTACTGGAGAGCTTCACCGAAGTGGTGGTTTCCAAAAATTCCTGCATCCTCAGGGGGAAATCAGAAACAGCTAACGATATCTGTCTGTTGAAAATGCATGTTGTCAGTGGTGCTCAAGATCATCTGACACATAATCTATAATGACAGGGGTCCCAATACATTGAGTACAAATGCTTCGTTAACCACCCTGATGCCCTCGTGCCCTCAAAGCTGTGCCCAACCCACGGGCTTTCCTGGGATGGACTCTTAACGCATGCCCTTTGCAGTAGGGGCAAAGGCCGTGCTTCTTTTTCAGCCCCGTGGTTTATATTTGCATTTATACTTCACATTATAATCACCGGAGCTGCCTGCACTAACGTGACGTTGGCAAAGGCTGCAGAGAAGGGGAAGCGCTGGCGGGCAAATGAGCTCTGCTCCAAATGAAGGAGAGGGTATCTGGCAGCGGGCATGCCTTCGTTTGTGAGCGGACATGCAGGGGACAAGGGGGCACGGCGAGGACAGCAGCCACCTTGGCACAGGTGGGTTAGAGCCACTGCATCTGCCAAAGGTCATTCAGGACCTGCCGGGTCCGTCATCCCTCCTGCACTTGACATCCAAGTGAAGATCTCATGGGCTCTGCCCGATTTCCTATACGAAGGAGAATAAAAGTCCCATAGCAGGGGGAAAGCACGAGGTGGCTGAGCAACGGGAACAAGCGTAACTCACTTGCTGCAGATAAATCACAGCTAAACCCCTGTTGCACTCCTCCTCCTCTATGGCACTGGGTTTCCATAGGACTGGGGCCATATTTCCATCCCAATTTTCCCCAGTGGTGCCGTCTCTCTGGTGCCTCGCCTGCGTGGGCATCCCCTGCAGCCAGGCAGCCCCAGGTCTGCGTGGGGAAGGCATGACACCCCGTCCTTCTGCTTGTTTTATCGGCTTAGTTGAGTTTCTGTAAATGACTCCAACTGTATTTATGAAGCAACAGACTGCCTTTGTGTCCATTAACTGAACAGAATGGTTCACACCAGACAAAAAGCCACCTTTAAGCACATCTTAAAAACCCACAAATTTTCTATTCCTGTGCTTTCCCTCTGAACTTGATAATTATCCAAGAGCTTCCCGTACATGAAACATGAAGGAATAGTGCAGTAATTACCTTAAATGCTAAATCTCAAGGGAATTCAGGCTCCTACCAATAGATCATGCTTCCTCTCACTGGTGGCTGTTCCTACATGGTACTTAAATTGCAGTAACAAACACACTACGATGCCACATGCTTTTGTTTGATTAACTCAGGAGCTCATGCGTATGGAAAATAATTCTCTTTTACCTTCCGCTATAACATAAAAATAGTATGTTTATGTTACTTCATTAAAAAGGATGCCGGAAAAATCTTACTCCTGATCATGCACATCAGGTTGGAGAAGAGCCTGTTGCTGAAGGCATCAATAAGCATCAATAATCAATAAGAATCAATAACCAAGGTCCCTGCAGGTTGCATGGCGCAAGGCAGCAGCAATGCAGATCTAGGCAATGGTCTACAGACATAAGAAACAAAGTTTTAGCCTGAATTAGTATCTTTCATTAGATTCTCTGGTGTAACTTGAAAAAAGTAGAAAAGCTTTTGGGTTCACAACCCCTTCATCAAACCTGACAGAGATTAGAAGTTAAACATGCGCTTGAGTGCTTTGCTGAATTCAGGCCCTACATCAGTTCAAGGCCATTGCTCTTCAATTTCTCCCTTAATTTTTTTGCTATTTGCTTCCTTCTTGAGATGCTGAATGTACTAAAGAAGATCCTGCTGGATGCAATATATGGTTATCTAGAAGTCTTTCCACTTTAAATCATAAAGAAACAATTTCCTCTGAATACAGCCAGTGGATTACTACCCACAAAACTTCATACACATGGTGAATAGAAAGCTTGGATAGCCTAAGTTAAATGCACTACCTTATTTTAGTTTAACAAAATTGTCGGTACATCATTTAATACTCTATCACTGAGTATTGAAGCATGCTTTATAATTTGGTGGTAAGTCTAAACATACCTGTTACAGACTTTACTTTTGTTTTTTTTCTTATACAGACTATGCCTATTTCAGACTCAATACCTGAAATATGCCAGCTATTAAAAATGATAGCATATGTGAAGTCATGAACATGTCAAAGTACACAAACACTTGGATGGACAGTTAAACAGGCAGAAGGCAGCACTCCAAACTTCTGCCCCAGTTTTCATGGCTTCCTGTTGCTTGTGACCCTGTTTAAGATGTCTACACGTCTTTCCTAACTTTTAGTAGGCAAAAAAAAATTAAAAAAAAAAATAGAATCAGAGCTCAGGTTTCCCAGTTCTAAACTATTCTTGCTGTTTACACTCCAACGTGGTGTTTCATCGCCACAAAAGATTTGGAGATACCACAGTAAAAACTGCTACCTAAGTGAACAGATTATTCTCTCCCTAGGGATTTTTGTAAAGTGTTGATTAAATTAAGAGGTATTACTGGGCTCATATTTACAATTGCCTCTGCCATTTCAATTACTGAACCCTCCTCAATCACCACGTGAAGCAAAGCAAACATAGCATACTGTTTCTCCTGCAAGCTGAGCCTGGGACATTCAGAAAGAAGGCTGGATGTATACTCCCCATTTGAAAATTTCTTGCCTTGATCCTAACTCCAGACTCAGCTTTTCAGCTTACCCCACCCCCAATGACAGTGCAGTGCTATCAAAGCTAATGAAGGAAAGTTAATACATTTTTCAGCCCTCAGTAAAGACTTCCTTTGCCCAATTATCTTGTCTAATTGCATTACACATTGACAGATGAATACATGACCCCCTGACATGTTAGTTTGCCACCTATAAATCCACAGAAGAGATCCCATTCTTATTTAGTTCATTTGATTTAGATTTTCTTTAAGTTACTCTACTGAACGATGCCTTTAAAAATTAACTGTTGGTGTGCTAAACCAAATTTATTTTCCCTGTGCCAAGTGGGAAAAAATTAGTAAAGCTTCACCACCTAACTACTCTATGGGAGATAATGATAGGAGTTACCTGAGTAATGAAACGATGGAAGAGAAGGAAATGGGAGACGTGTGCTGAAATCGCTGGAAGCCAAGAGCAGAAGCCTTTAGCCAGCTCCGACAGGAGCCAAAGCTGTCAGTGGAGGCTGTGTAGTGACAGTGACCCCTTTATTACCAGAAAGAAAAAGACGAAGGAGCTCAACTTGAACAACATTCATCAGGGAATTAACGCTTTTAATGCATTTTTCCACTCAGAAACTATGCCCTATTATAACCAGCATCAAAGGCTTAAGTAGAAGTTCCCCATTACTTGCCAGATACCAGTGTTCACATCTTACCCTGCCTCAGACATGCACCTACAGATTGCACACTTGTCCAACTCCTTAGGTGATTAACGATGATGTTGGGAAATTTACCTCTATTTTATCTGTATTTTTAGCTCAGAAGATTACCCAGAAGTGCACTTTGCTTTTATGTCCCTTTCTCTGAGGGTTACTGGACCACCCATATTGGCTCTTAGCACTAATGTTCCCCACCATTCTTCCCGTGTGAAGGTGCGTGGCCTGGGAGTGCCGTCACCAGCTTCGCTCTGCTTTATGGCCTTAAAACAAACACAATTGGTTTGGTTTGGGGTTTTTTTGGTGGTTTTGGTTTGTTGGGGTTTTTGTTGGGTTTTTTTTTCCTCCCAAAAGTCCCTCTAGGTTTCTTGCTTAATGTCTTCCTCCTTTTATCCTGGAATTATAAAACCCACCATATTTCCAGTAATAAAACTCCACTGCCTGCCCTCTCCCTCTCCTTTCTTTATTTCTGAGATGATGTTTGAATGGTCATTTTACACAGCAAACAATCTCTTTTCTCATTGCCAATTACTTCTCTCAACACACCATTTCAGGCTCTGAAAATAAACCTTAAAAGGAGTTTTACCCATTATATAATATCCATTATAGTCCCAGTTTGCTATATCTGCTGATACGTCCCACTCATACAAGTAATCTTAGGGAAATCTTGCTAATTGGGGTTTGCATAAGGTGGTAATGGCAGACTCCACCGCCTGGTCCCAGGTCATTTTTGGTTGGGTCATGCCTCCTTACTGAGTCCCAGCAGCCTTCACGAGCTTACTGGCTGTGAGTTCGGGAGCAGAGCAAACCCTGTCAATAAGCACAGCTGATCCGCCCTAGGACCCTCTCTGTAAAGTCTCTGGGGAAAAGGAACCAGCAAACCTCCAACACACAGCAGGAGGGAAAGCATCTTGTTAGCACAACGCAGTAAGTACAGCCAAGTATGTCCATTTATTCAATAACGAGCTGTTCATTGCTATTAGCCATCTAAGAGAAAAAGCAAAATTGAAATTCAAGCACGTCTTTTTGACTAATTATCAGAATTAAACTTTATTTTCCTAATTAGAAGTCCTATGGCTTTTTTAACAGTTGAATTAGAAGTTGTAGTCTAACTCAGTACAGCACACCTCTTTCTGATCACAGTGTAATGAATAACAGGGATTGGAGGTGGGGATGATGAACACATGAAATTAGCCCTTTGATTTTTTACTGTCCCAGTACCAATAAATCCATCACCCACACTGCCAGCCTTAGATTTGCAGAAGCGTACACCACAGTTTGCCTTGCAAAAGCCTGCATTCCCCTCTCAATTCTGTCTCTTCTCATACTGGTATTACACCACTGTCCTCCACACAGCTCTTCCTGCCTGCGGCAGAGGAACCAAGACCTGGTCTGTGAACTTCAGACTCAATTATTTCTTTATCCATCTCCCCAAAGAACAGAGCTGCAAAGGAGACAGTGATTTTCACAGGTGCCCAGTGACAAGCAATTAAAGGAGTTCACGGAAATTTGGGATACCAAGGTATACCCAAGCTGTATCTGCATACTGAAGCCTTTGGGACTGCAAGTGGCAGCCCCTAGAAGCAAATATCGCCTCTCTTGTCAGCAGCCTCTCAGATCTGCAAAGACAGATCTACAGGGAGACATCATTTTCATTTGGCTAAAGAAGATTAATGTTGCCACTTGCTGCATTTTATCCTGTCAAATCGGGCTGTCTACAGTGCTTATCAGGCAAAGCAATATACCTGCTAGATGAAAAGGAGACTTTCCAAACGTACCAAGAATTGTTTAGTACAAATTCACCCACCTGTTTTTTTCCCTCCACCCCTGTGAGCATTTTTTGAAACTGAAAAACGGAAAAACACAGGTCAGTGCAGAAGTATCCTCCTCCATGCATTTTGAGAGTTCTGGCACAGTTTGATGCTCACTGATATTTGGCCAGATGTGTCAAGTTATTTAAGCCATTACCTTCTGCCACTATTGTTTTAAAGTGATGAAAGAAAGATTAGAGCAGCCCTTCAAATCATGAAAGCACTGTATAAATAACCACCCTACTCACCCCAAGACTTGCATGGCCAGGGACAGTAATCTTTCTGTGCTTTACAGATGGAAAAACAGACAGTAAGGTGTTAAGCAGTTGGTCCAAGACCACTCTGCAAGATGGCAGCAAAGCAGGGATGAAGAGTCAAAAGCATTCCCAGCTTTTGCTTTGATACTCAACTCTACCAGATAATGAATGTTTGGTCAAGCATTGTACCGAGGGGAAGAGCATTGGGGGCTGCAGTGTGCAAGAGGAAGATGGAGAAAAAAAGAAAACAAGAAAGGAGAAAAAAATGTCCTTCTCAATCCATCTACAGCAAAAGGCAGATGCTGAGTCCAAAAGTCCCTGCACCACTCCGTGGGCAGAAAGGCTGCAGGGCTGGGTGCTCAGTGAGAACCACAGGTACCCTTCCTGCCAACTGCACAGGGGAGGAGGGGATGCACTCCCTATTAGGTCATAATCATCTGATTATATTGTTGATTAAACTGTCTCACTGTTGTGATTATATTATTTGATATTACCCATTACATTCCCTGTTTGTTATATCACCACACAACAATGAGAGGGGCACAGTGTCATTATTAATATTCCCTTCTCTGGAAAATGAAAGAATAATTGCCCTTTTGTCAGCAGGTCTGTGGATCATTCAGAGAAATAATAACATGACCTCCAAGGTTCTTCCCAGGTAAACCAGTCTACCCCATAGCAGATATGCCCTCTGAGCACCAGGACAGCAGCAGCCGTGATGAGCTTTCCCACAGAGATCTACCTGAGTACTCTCCAATCTGAATGGGAAGCTGCATTGCAAAACCCACTGCGCAAAGCTTGTGTAAGTTCCCTCTGACTTCCCACCTCGTGGGGCTTTGCTGCTCCAGCAGGTTTTAAAACACCCTAATTACAACCAGACTCTGTAAATATATCTAATAGACAAACGTGGTTCGGAGTTTGCAAGCACGAAGATATTCAGGCTGATGTTGCTTTTAAACTAATGGGATTAGTAGCTCTCACAGGTTAGGGAAGAGCCAACTGCTGTGATGAAGAGACAGAAGAAGCCACATTAGCCAGTGCACTGCAGGGCTTTCCATATTACAGCATTAGAATAAAAAATAATGCACTAGAAAATGCTGTTTTGCAGCAGATTGGATAGCACAGCATCTCCTGGCATGGCGCTGGATCAAAGCCGAATTCTATAGCATTAATTATTCAAACACCAATGAGATACATTTTGTCAGTTAAAGCAAAGAAAAGTAATCAGATCAGTGTTGTTACAGTGTGAAGAAGCAAAACAGATTTTGTGTAAACGATTAAATTCATTTGTGCAGTCAACCTGCACGTACATTTCCTCCAGATTTGCAAGTTACTGCGCCAGTTTTCTCAAATGTGAGAAAATGTGGAGCTCACACACAATGCCATGTCAGACATGGTGACAGTCCTTAAGTGTTTTTTGTTTGGTTTTTTTTCATAGCTTATCTGATTGGTGGGTCTCAGCCACAGAGAAAAAGTAGTCAGGCACATACATTTATATTGTTCTCATCACATCTGAGAGACAAGAGCAAAATAGAGCCGTTCGTCTTTAACAAGGCTTAGTTAAAATAGTAGCAAATGCAAAATTCAAGTAGAAGGGACCAAATACCTGCCTTCACATAGTAATGAAATTTATATAAAGCCATTTCTTTGAAATAACCCAGCAGCACACCTGGCAGCGTGTAACTTACTAACTGTGAGTAACTTACACACACAGCCTTTCTCTGCAGACCTTCAAATGCTCAAAAGCCATCAGCCCTAGACAATGAACATGTTCAAGGATGACAGCTTTTCTGCTCCACTCCTGTCCCAAAGTGCAAGCAAGACCAAGGTACCAGGGGCAGAAAAAAGAGATGAAAAAAGATCAATCTTTAGCTAAATCAGTTAGGAGCACTGGAGACCCTAGAAGGGAAAAATCACGAAGTCCCTAGTGAAAGACATAAGCAGGAGGCAATTCCTATTTCTCTGGGAATTAGGGAGTTAAGCGTGGCTCCATGGGGTATAATTGTCACACTGAATGTCACCCAGGTTTCTGCCTCAGGCCCTTTTTCCCCCCACAGTATTTTGGATTCACTATGAAACTCACATTTGGAGCCCTGTCCACTTCCATAAGCTTCATTCTGCTGCCTGAGACTGCCTTTGCTTGTCTAATTTTAATTGCTTTGTCAGAAGATAATTACAGCTCTTTCACAACTCTCTCTCTGCTTTCTGGGCTATTTCATCCCAGATCCAGCTCTTGGTTCAGTTTCTTATGAAAGCTCAGAAACCCACGAAAAATATTTCCAGGCAGTTCCTCAGCCTGGGATCATTCACAAATACCTCCAGCTGTTCCCTTGTTTGGGGGTTTTGTTTAAAAACGCATTACTCAGATCTCTCATTTTTACAAGAAGCACAACGCTGAGGTTTCTATCCCAGGAATCTCAGTTAACCTCCTCTGCCTGAGGCAGCTGAATGCTGCAATACCACCAAGTGCTTCGCAGCCAGCCTGTGCCAGAAATCAGGCTGCCTTCTGGCTGCCCTCTTTTTTGTGACACCTACGGAGCAAAGCGTTGTTTAAAACCACCATTATTGTCCTTGATGTAGCCAGGAGGTTTCTTTCTAATGCAGCTTTTTACCAATCTGTTCTTCTGCTCAGGGACTTTGCTGTTTTCTCCGTTACAAACACTGTTTGGCAATCACAGAAAGTCAAGGAGCTGGCCAAATGCAGCTTTTTTCAGTGCCCACATTATGTTCACCTTTCATAACTTGAGTGGTTATACGATGATAATGAGCGCGAGTCCAACCGTTTTAGAAGGTCACCCAAAGCTTCAGAAGTTTGTCTTCACTTCAGAAGTCCTGCTCTCTTCCTTGCAAGCTTGTGTACAGCTCATAACAAAACCTGCCTTCACCGTGAGCTGTCTATGCCAGCCTTTAATATCTGGAATAGCAAGTGGGACCTGGGTCTTTAACATCTGTATGTTTGTATGTAAATACTACTAAAATACATGTTTCTACAAAACTCACGATATCTACATATGGTAACCATTTGATCTCACACCTCTTATAAATACTATGACCATTTCAAAACTATTGACTTCAGCTTTGATCCAATGGCATAGCAGGAAACTGCTGTTTCTATATTGCAACCATATTTGACCACCAGTCCTACTTAGTCACATGTTTTTAAAATGGCAAGGAAAAATACTATCGATAAACTAGCAGCAATTAATGAGGTCTCAAGAGCTTTGCTGTCTTGAAAGAAGGTTGCCTGCTGGAAGCCTCCTTTGCAGAATTGAACGGATTTTCCTTTATGCACCAAAAAGCAGGATGCAGCAAAGCCGAGGGGTAAACACGGTGCACAGCCAATAGCAAATGGTTCAGGCAGCAGCGACACTCCAAAATGTTTAGCATTGCCACCTCACTAACCAGAAACATGGCCTGAATGCCCCAAAATACACCTCAGCAAAGTTATTTCCCTCTTTCGCTTTTTATTGATCCCACAGTAATTGGAAACCGACACTCGGATCTTGTTCAGCCCTGACTTGGTTTGCCATCCTCTGCAGAGTGCACATGGCTGGAGCTAGGCCAAGCACGCAGGATCCTCATTTTCCCCAAATTTCTCCTCGACTCTGTCAGCGCTGTGCACAGCCCCTGCTTGCCTTTCCACCTCTTCCCTGCGGCAAAGACTTCAAGGCTCTAAATTGTGACTAAGACAAACTAATCATCACTTTGTAGCTCCATAAAGGTCCCTCCTTCGCTATCCAGGACAGGTTGCTGGTGAATACTGCAAAATCTGGTCTTCCCGCAGGAGATGGGCACGGTGCCTTCCAGCCCTCCCAGTGCTGGCTGGGTCTCTTGCTCCCAGGACTCTGCCGATAAAGACCATCTGTTTCACAGCCAGGAAAAGATACACAGCTCAGACAGAGCAAGAGCTACATCCAGACGAGCAAAAGGATTTCTATTTTAGCCTCTTCTCTGGTGCTAACCCATAGGTTTGCTCTCAGCTGTTCATTTTCCTGTATTTTAAGTAGGAATGTATGGCCACAGTTCTATTACTCTTTTCAAAGCCAAAACCTTTATGCCATTTTATTCCTTGCATCCTAAAGCAACATCATACAGACACAAGCTACAGCCACCTCCCTATTCCCCACCTTTCAAAGGACCACGTAGGATATACCACCCTCTCTTTATGACTTCCACAATGAACGTGCATAATTGCTCAGCTCTAAAAATTCAGTTTTAATTGAGTTTTAATGCTGCCTTATGGGTCCTTTGTACCTTGAGAAACAAGCTACAATCAGGTCTTACTTCTTTTTATCCTCTGCTTCTGTAATTAACCAAACTTTGCGGTCAAAGCCCCTGTTGTATATAAAGCACCTACATTTCATCTAATAGGAAGCAGCAGTTTCCTAGCTGGAATGCAAGCACCTGCCTCTTGAAGCTCAGTAATCCCACTAATTGGCTCCTCCTCTCCATTTTGTCTTTAAATATGTATTCTGTAGGGTAAAAAGAAGTGCTGCCACCTGCTACCACTTTTTTTTTTTTTCATGATTCCCAGTGGATTGCTTCTACATATTTATCGTGGGCAGAGCAGCTCTTCCCCCTCCAGGTTTATTCTCCACAAGTGTCATGTAATGGGTTTCCATCCTTGCAGGAGGGACACATGTGGGCCCCAGAGCTGCCTCCCAAATGGACCTGCAGCTGCTGGCACATCTGAGGTTTGAGAAGCCTTTAATTATTCCCCTTCCATTGTATCAGTCGAATGCTGCCTCTGAGCACATAATATATTATTTTAGTAGGCTGCCACAAGAGATCTCTTGGAAATATAATTTAATTCATGAGCTGACATAGGTGTATGCTATTTATATTATAACTCACAGCTTTCATAATATTGGACTGGTCCCCAATATTTGGGAGTTGATCTGCTGTTTGCTTTCTGTGAATGTTTGCAGACCCCAGGAATGTTTGTGTTACCGATTATGCAAACAAAAAATGTATAAGCATATACTTCAGAAATTTCAGATACATCATGGAAGCTTTTAAATTAAAAGGTATAGACTCATCAGAAGTGTCCATGGGAGGAGAAGAACAGGGAATAGAAAATAAACCTCAACCACAAAACATTTGGTTTTAAATTAAATTTCTAAGGGACTTAAGTGTCCCTTCATCATTGCTAAGGTCACACATTATGTTATTCAAGTGAAATAGGCAGTTTTCAACTTAGTTTCTTGACAATAAATGTTAGTGGCAAGAGAGCTATTGATAATTCTGGCACCAAAATGCTAATTGATATTGTCTACAGTCACTGGCAGTCCTCGCTGTTTCAGGCAATTGCTTTTGGTTGAATTTAGATATTGCTCTCTAACTTCTAGACAGAATGCAGATAACATTTTAGCTATAGAAGTGAGTTTCAAGGCAAAACATGGAACTTGTTAAGAGCCATTAGCATAAGCATTTTGAAGGTTTCTTGGTCTTCTGCCTGTTCAGCTTTGTCTTATTTGGGGCTCAGCCATCAGCAAACTGCTGAATAAGGCATCTACCAACACCCTCCTTGGTGGGACGCCCTATGGGCTAGCGTGATCGAGCAGCGCGAGGAACATAGCAATGAGACACTGCACCCCCAAAAGACAAGAAAAGACATTTACCTAAATAGAAACGGACTTAGACACAAGATAGAAATCTCAATTATGCACAAGAAAGAAATTTCTCAGAAGTGTCAGAGGCTTAGTCTCTTGAAGCTTACCCGGAAAATGTGGTTTGGCACCCACAGACCCGTATCGCTTCTCAACTCCTGCGTATCTTATCCAAATCTTTACTTCCCTCCCTGCCTCCAGGGGAATACCAAATGCTTTGCAATACAGTACCTCTTGCTACTAAAAGCAGTCAGGAAATCATCCCTTCATGCATACTTAAGAACATCACATCTGTGAATCTGCTGTAGATACAAACCTTACTTTTTTAAAAAATCCATTTTAAAAATAATCAGCATTTGCAAAAATCTGTTTCTCCTCTAGAATGGGCTTCCTAATAAACTCCAACCGCTAAACACCCCAGGCTAGTTTATCATCTCTTTTCCATGACCTTCATCTAACTTCGGCTTTCATACATAGAGTAGGGAGTGAGTTGTTTTGATTAACGATGATTGCTTCTTTGTCAGACCAGTAAATCAACTAAAATAAGAAACTCATACCTTGAAAGATTTAGAGGAGTTGCTGCCAACTATTTTTATAAGGTCTTTATTCACTCTCCATTGTGTGCTCTACTCTCAAATGTGCCACAATAAAATCCTTTGCATTATCAATTCCCTTTCCCCCTTTTGCAAACATTGCATTTTTCCATGTTTTCAGTGGAGCTGATACATTAATACAGCTGTAGAACTGGTTTATTTTCTTGTTTGTGCAGAGTCATCACAGATCATATGAGCGATGTAAGTGCAGCAGGAAGATTCGGGTAGGCTAATAATTCTGGATTTGACAGGAAGGGTTACGTTAACAAGATGAGTGGGGAATGCATAGTTATTTCTATGCAACTTTTCACTGTAAACACTATTTTAAAACCCCTTTAAAACCTTCAAAAAAAGCCCTTATTCAATTTTCATTTCAGATGTGCACACATATGAAGCCCCAGCTACAGCACCTGCTACCAAAGTGCACTTGTTTTTACTGCATTAGACAGTAACCCGGATGTTTTTCCACCTGTGTTTTGGGTAGTAACAGCTTAATTCTCCTCTCAAGTCTGTACAAAAGATAATGAAGTGTTTGGATGGTTTGGCAAGGAACTGTCCATGGGGGACTGATAGCAAAGCAGGTCCACGCTTTGGCTGCAAGGACAATGGCTAATGACTGCAATGAGCAGCTTTGAAGTTTCCCCTTTATTTCTAAGTTTACACCAAGAAATAAGGAAGAATTTGGCTTCTTTTGCTGCACCAGCTTTAACAGGATGTCAATGTGGTAGAGCAGGAACCCAAAACCCAAAAAAACCCCAGTAGAAGTAAATGCCTACAGAGCAACGCTGCTGTTGATCTAGTGCCCCTTTACCAAGTCAGAGAATTAAGGGAAGAAGGTACCAGTAGCACTTTCCAGAGAGCCTCTTCCCTTCTAGGATTACCCAAGAAAGGGCTGTGGTGAACCCTATGCAGGGAGCAGAGCGCCCAGAGCTGGAAGAGCCTCTGGTCCCCCTCACCCCCAGCAGTGTCACAGCTGTGGAAGTAGCAACCAGCCACGTGGAAAAATTATAATTACACCTTCAGTTCCATGCATTCATAAGCGTTACAGCATCGCTGCCACAGCTTTTTAAGAGAAACTCAAGTGCATTATTCATAGGGGTTTTTAAGAAGTCTGTAATCATGGGAACTGCTTCCTTGATATTTTTCACCACACAGGAAGGATCTCCGAGTACCACTTCAGCTCCCGTTTCAGACTGGATGCCATTCGTATAAATGCAACTTCACATGCTGAAATAATTACATTGTAAAAATTCAAAGAAGCTGAGTTTTCAAAATTTGGCCCAAGTTTGGCCTACAGTTGAAGAATTTAATCTGAAATAGTTCAGAACGACTCTGAAGCAGTTTGCTTTGGAATAGCAGCCCTTGCCAAAGGTGTCGAGGCTGACACACCTGCCCTGGGAAATGCCCCTGTTCTTCAAAAGATCCCTTTTCAGTCCCCTGCCAGCAGCTCGAAGCTGACAAAAGAGGGATTGGGCATGTTGGACACAGCTAACTCTGTGGCAGCGATGTCCTTGCAGCACTATGTGTGCATTAACGGTAAGATCTCCTGCACATCTTATCCCAAGACTTGCCTTGGGAACAAGTCAAAACGGAAACACCTTTGACGCCCCTGGTTCAAGAGATCCGCCATGTCACAGGTCACTCCTCAGGACTGCACAGGCAGAAGATCAAACCACCGGTTCACGCTGATGAAAGAGTGGAAAAGCACCTTGTTGCTTCCTGGAGTCCTTGCAGGCAGCTGTATTTGAGGATGGGGATCACAGGGGTTTGCCATAGCAAAGAGGACCGCAAGCAGCGGAAGAGAACCAGTGCCTCTTACAGAGGAGTTTCTGCCCACCACATCCCATCAGCTCAACGACCAAGGGAGCAAGAGAAAAAAGTTTTCAGCAAAGTAATAACGATGCTGAGACCAGGATCTGCACCTTAAATATGACTGAAATAGAGCTGAGCATTCATTGCTATGAAATTCATGCTTTCTTTTAACAGGCGGCTAGTGAAAAATGAAGCCACTGTATTCTGTAAAAGCAATGCCAGACACAAATACTGTTTTCATGTAAAATCTTGGTGGCTTGTGCCAATATAAGACAAGCATCAGCCACAGATGTTAGTTAAGGACATCTTAATGTTGTGTTCACTGTGCATTCTGCAGCCTAATTACACTGCCTTCATTATTAATAATGTACAAACTGAGCAGTAATAGATCAAGACAGTTTTCATTATTTTATTTTAGGTCTTTTGCAACGCAAGACAAAGCCAGATGGATAAAAAGGGAAAGAAAAATCCTGAGATGAGTAGAGGTTGTTGTGAACACAAGAATGAGATAAAAATTTCAGAAAAACAGACATTCCTCTTACTACCATTATGCCAAAAATAATGGCGACTGACATCATTTGGAAGGGAAATGGAAACAATTGGGGAATATTAATTGGGGTGCACATCATGCAGGGATTTTGAATTCCTCTATGTAGAAAGACAGACAGGAAAAAAGTTGCTGTATTCTCTCAGCCTCTGGCAGTCTGGGGCCAGAAAGGGAAGGTCGTGCTTGAAAGAGGAGCCAAAGCTCCCCTGAAGTCAACGGAAGCACATTTTCAAAGGGGACAGCACTCCCTGCTTTTGGGGGATGTGCTGCGCATTTGTAGCTTTTTCTTTTTTTTTTTAAGCTGAAAACTTATGATATCTTGACTTCCCCTAGGCTACCTACCCCTGTGTTCACAACTCACCCCCTTTATAAATGTACTTGCTTCTACCTGTTAAACTAGCTGTTAGAATATTACAGAATATATCAGAGTCCTAGAGCAAATGTCTTTTTAAACCATTGCAGAAAAACATGGATATTGGAAAGGTATTCAAAAAGAAAACCTTATTTTTTTGGCTTTCACGTAGTTCATATATTCTCTTTCCCTATGGACATTTCTGTGGAGATTTCTCATGTATAAATAAGCATTAACCACTAATTCACAGGTGGTGTGAAAAGTATTATTTTAAGAAGAAACAAGGAAGATGGCCAGTGGGCCTGCGTAAATCACAAGTCACTTGTATGGGCCTATTGTTACTTGTTGCGTATTAGGAAACAGCAGCAAGAAATGCTGTTAAGTGTTCCACAGGCCAGGCAGCCTCCCTCTGCTCCTCCAACCCCTCCCTTCCAAAGCACCGCTTGCCAGACAGAAGCACAAGAGCTGCAGTGATGCTAAACTAAGGCACTGCGTCAGCATGAAGAGATTGAGCCCTCTGACTCCACCACTCATTATTTTACCTTGCTTGATCACCTCGTGGTCTTGCTTACCTTCAGTAACTGGAAGATGTTGCACGCACTCTCGAGCCGAGAGGGATGATTTTTCAGATGGCTTGCCACAGACCCCTTGTATAGGAGATACTGAAATGCTTATGATATGGGGGGGAAATTTCAAAGGAATTAGGTTCCTAAACACCTCGGGCTGCTCTGCCCTGGGAAGTCAGTGTGCTGGAGTGGAGAGATCCAGCTCTTCTTCAACATCTCCCCCATGTGGCACCAGTAATGTTCACAGTGCGCTTTGTGCAGCACAATTCCTACTCGGCAACGAATAAGAGGGGTTGCCAGGGCTGCTGATAAGGGGGAAACGCTTTGCTGTAAATTTGCACTTTACTGAGCACCAACTCTCTTATGCATTAAGTTGGTTTTAATTCACTCCGTCCTTTCTCCTGGCTCCAACCTACATGTCATTCCAGGGTTCAGTGCTTTCCCCTTCCATAGAAATAATGTTGATATCTTTGATAGATCAGGTAATTTCTTTATTTACATGGGATACATATTCAGAGCCTCAACGTTTAGGAGAGTAAGTGCTGCATGCTTGAAATCTAATAAAAGTTTGAGCTGGGTGACTGATCAGCAAATTATTGGATTTTCCATAAGAGCCATCCTCTACATGCCAGAGTAGAGGTTAAGTGCAAAGAGCAGGTCAAAAACTACCAGCATTTCAACAAAATAGTTAATTAAATTCAAATATCAAAAGAAAAAAAATCGTGGTTTGCTTATAATGAAAATTTTCGTGTAACATTTAACTCACAGAAAGAGTGGCTAATTCCATTTATGTTAATATTAAACTAGCATACTTTTGCTTTTAGCTTAATCACTAAGCAACCAAGTTACCAGAACACAGACTATCCAGCAATTATCACACAAACATGTCTGGGGCTGAATTCTGACACTGCACCATTAAAATCCATGGAGATTTTCCCGAGAGTCCCATGACAGGAGAGTCAAGGATATAAAAACTGACATATGATTACATGTTAATTGGTCCCAATCCCATTCGTGGTTCCAGTCCTACTCAAAGCCTTTTAATTCATAGAAGAGTTGGGCAGAAACGATAGCACCAATTATTGCTAAGAGGTACCAAGGTGCATTACTTGATATTTATTATTAACAGCATCTTTTAAAGCAATTTTCATCCTAAGGATCTCAAAGCTTTTACACATTAATTAATGAAGAGCCTCACACGATCACTGTGAAGTAGGCAAATATTATTGCCAACTCACAGATAAATGAGGAAAATGGGAATTAAATTACATCCTTAAATTTACACCACAGATAAAAGACACCTTTTCCCAATAGGGACAGCAGATCTTAAGTGATGACGGGATCTTGCAACCAGTGAATCCATCTACTTGCTCGGAAAATTTGCGTCCTGAGAAAATCTACAGTTGCCAAAGCTCTGTGGAAATGAAATCAGACAGAGCTTATTTAACATGGATGCTTTCACTCGAAAGCTTAGCCTACGGCCTAGAAGGAGTTAAAGTATAAAGGATTACAACACCTGGACAAGATGTGTTGCCAGGGTTAACTTGCATGGCTGTTTTGATTATTTTTGCCTCTTTTCAGCAGGAATAGCAGACCAGCAGTCTCTTTCAAAAACCAGCTCTTCCATTTGAATTTGCTTTCAAAAACAAGACAGCTTTTGCTTGCAAAATTAGCTCCCTATCCAGCATCCGAGGCATGAATTCAGAGAAAGAGCTTAATTTTTATCAAGCAAGCGCTTAAAGCAACTGTTGATATATAGGGAAAGAACACAAACGCCCGCTCTATCTCGCAGAACCATTAAATATTTATTAGTCTTTTCGAGACAAAAATACAAATGTAAAGCTTGGCTGGCTCGCACCTCCCAGCTGGGCTCAACTTTGATGACCCCTGAGCTTACAGGTTGGAGGGAAAGTTTGCAGCTGACTCAGGAGAAGTAATTGCTTCGTGATGGAGCTCTCGGGCTTCCCGGTGACTTATTACGGCGGCACGGTATTGATGTAGCTTGCTTTGGGGGCTTAGCAGGGTTTTTTTGCTTGTTTGTTAACTAGAAATGGAGCAAGAGACTCTCCAGGCAGAAGAAAACATATTGAGCATTTGGAGGGAATAAAACACATTTTCCTGAGTCTTCATGTCCTCGACTCGTGCAGAAGACGCTTCCCGAGCACAGAGTGAAGCCAACCAAGGTTTGGTTTCATTTGTTGGCTGCACAATTGGGGTCTTCTTATTAACTGAAAATCTGCATTGCTGATAAACCGCTGCGATAGCAGATACACTCTGGTCTCCCATAATTGCTTCTTCTACATTTATGAAGACACTTTTCGTTTATCTCTCATGAACTCTAATTAAAGCTTGCAGAGCTTTTACACACACACAATCCCCCCCTCATGAATATACATCACGTTTTAAGTGACACAAAATTGTCATCTTCTTTTCTTTGGCATTCAACAGGACTCTGCATTTGAAACGCTCCATCCTAGACCACCTGCTCAGAGGTGCAAGGGCAATTTCTGTGAAGTAGTCACAGAAATTGGAATTTTGGAATTATCTAGGTATAAGCTCGGTTTGCAGTATCTACTATAGCTCCAGAGATCTGCCTGCAGAGATCTCAGTTTCTTTATGCATTTTCTCTTTTAATCAGTCTTGGTTCCCCTCTGGCTTAAAGCAAAGGTGTCTATCTTGTTTTCTCAGGTGCTATACCCCCTTATATATACACACATATATTTCTTCCTCTCAGAAGCACAGTGCTGAGTTGCTGCTATACAACATCCAACTTCCACCTCTCCTCTGGCACGACCATTCTCTTGCTGACCTCCATACCATAATGAAAACATAAAAGTCAATACTAATTTATAAGCAATTAAATGAACAACAGACCTGTCGAGAATCTCACTCCTGCACCCTTTAAACATGAAGTTATGCTATGATAATTTTTTTTTTTGGAGTCTTCTACTCTTGCAGGGTTGCAAACATTGAAAGCGTTTCTAAGCTTTCAACCCAGCAATATCAAACCTAACTCAGGATAATGAGCATTTTCCAGTACAAAGGAGAGCAAAATAAGAAAGAGGGAGAATGAAACCAGAACCAACCCAATGTCGCTGTGCTGAGCCATCTTGTACCCAATACATTACCATCAGCTCTGGTCTGACAGGACTTGGGTGGAGGAAAATGTAATGTTGTTTTTCAGTACCATTACTTAGTGATAGAAATATTTTGTTGCAGTGATGGTAGATGAGAGAATCCATCCTTTGCATGGTCCCAGCTCAGGTTCATCCCCCACCATGACTGAGTTTTCTGTCCCCTCCTTCATTTCCAGAATCAGATCATTTAAGCTGAGCTCCCCCCCGCATCCCAACGCTCAGCCCTGCAATACAGTGACGGTCTCCTCCTTGCCTTGGAAATTGCTTTATTCCACTGCCCCTACACAGCTCCGCAGCAACCAAGCAAAACGCATCAAGAACTGCGACACACACTGCACCGCGCGGGCAAGGAGCAAATTGAGACACAGCCCTGCGATGGAGGGACGGCAAGAGCCTCAGCAACAAGCATCCACGCATGAGGAGCCAGCTGAATTTAGATTCTCTTCGTGATGCTGAGAGTCATGTTCTGTACGGATAAGGACTTAACACATTCAAGATATCTTTTTCTTTCCAGTCCCAGGGGAGGACAGGACCAGAGGCCGGTCAGGGTACAGCTGTAGCTAAATGACCACGGTGACCCTCAGATGACAACCCTACCAAGCAGTAACACTGAAAATTGTACAGCGACAACTATTCTTACTTGGGATCCAAGCACCAGGCTGATCACATGTATTGGTGTCTGACAGAGGAAAACGCTGGACAAACCTGCTCCTCCCATGCCACCTACATGCTGAGAGCCCCGCTGGTGCCATGAAGCCACTCTGGTGTGGGACGTGGGGTGAAGGATGGATGGGTCAAGAGTTGGAATTACAACAAGAATAGCCTAAAGCAGACCCTGAATCAGCCATGGCCACCTTGCCTAGAGTATCAGATCAGCACGGATTTTTTGCAAGGCAAATTTTCCAGATTTAAATATCTGGAAATAAATTAAACTTAAATACTCAGAGAAAAGCTATCTTCAAATCTGGTTCCTACACTGGCAGCAGACACCTGAGATAGATTGGTTTAAACCATACAGGGCTTTTGGCCTCTTCAGTCATGCATCAGAGGTTGCGCAAACTCCGTCTTTTCCTCTATTTATACGAAGTAAGGAAATTTTCTCTGTGACTTAACTCAATACAGACTAAATGGCATCACACATTTCAGAAAGTCTCTCCCTTACACTAAAAAGGAAGGACAGAGAATGTCAGCCTGAAACCCCCCATTTATTTAATAAATTACAGGTGGCTAAAACCAGGTGATGAATAATGAGCGAGGCCAAGGTATAACATACAAGAGGTTCACAGCTCCTACAAGGCCTCACCATTTGTGGGTGACTAATGATACGCAGAGCTGTGCTGGTAAAGACAGCAGTGTGCACGTTACAGCACACTTATTTTAAGCGTATCTTTGATCTCCTCTCATTATACAGCACATCATTCTCCAAATAAATTGAATTAATAGGGGCAGTCCACAAATCAATTCTTCCTCTCCCCGACCACGAAGCGAGGCAGCGGGTTGTCAGGTACATGTTTAGGGACAGGCGCCGCAAACCGGGCTTGTGTAACACATGCTAATGGTGTCATTAGACACAACACGGTCCTTGACAAAGCTTGCTACGTTCTTTGTTTTATCTTCTCCTTCTACAGAAGCGAGAGCCTTTTGTGCTCCCTTTCAGGCTAGACCTAGAGGGATCATTAGATGTGCTGCTGGCTTGGAAGTGGCTAAGATTTCTTCTTACGGAAATGGGATGGCAAGATTAATGTAAAAAAATACAATGTGCAGAGCAGCAAGCTTGTTTTTCAGGCTTTCCCCTAAATACATCCTGATTTTAACTGAAGCTTTTTTCCAAGCCAGTCCAGCTTACAACATGCAAACACTGACATACATGAACACCAATTTACAATTGCATTTTGATAATACTCCATAACAGGAGAATTAGCATTATACCTATTTCTGCATCCTTCGAAACACATCAGTGTGGTGAGGATGCTTTCAGAACTCAAATAATGTAGGTTTATTGAAACAAAGAGCAAATCCTCCCTTCCCTTTTCTTCCTGTTGATACTAGTATGACCCACTCGTGTGAAAATAAAGTCCTGGGGTTTTGCTCCTGAAGCTCAGTCTGCTAAAAGTCTGAAGAGCAGATGGCGGTGTTTAACTAGCAAGCAAAATATTGCAACACGGTTGGTTTTGTACAACAGACCTCCGCAGAAAATAAAAATTATTTTTAAAGGTCAGTTGATGAAATAGCACTACTCTGCTACTAGTTCTGCAGCTATTCTCACAGCCGTCTCAGTAAGAGCCTGCCTTCGAAAGTCAACAGAGACTACTGAAGAAAAGATTGCAATCTAAAAGAGTTCAAGAAAGATTTTTTTTTCTGGGTGAGAAAAGGAATGGAGGCTAACATAAAAAAACAAAGCTAAACAGCTGGTGGGATGTTGAATGGCTAAAAGTAAGACATGCCAAGTAGGTTTTCCCTTTTTTCAAAAACTCTTACTTTAAATGATTTATTTACAGGATCCCAGTGTAAAACTTAAAGGGCTCATGACGGTGACAACTCAAATACTCACATATCTTCCAAAGAAAAACAGGGAAAAATCCTCTACCCAAGCTGGTATCAACTTCCCACTAGTTAATGAGAGCTGGAGCCATTTTATTCAGAGTGCTAGAACACCAGAATTTTAAGGAAAATATTTCTAAATGTAAATGCAAGGGTTCTTTCCCCTATGATTTTTGGGCAATGACCATACTATTTTGTTAACAACTTAGGCTAAAAGTACCACCAGGATTCTTTTCTGTCTTTACCTAAGAAAGAAACAAATCCCTCAGCAGAGAACCAACTGAGTATCTCTACATCCTCACACTCTCATGCCTAGTCAACAACTGAAATCCAATTAAATTTAAGCCAGGTGCCCCACAAGGTTACTAAGCTATCCTTGTTCTTAAGTCATCATTTGTGGAAAAGTCCAGTCCAAACCAAAAGCTTGTCTCTATGTCTACTCATTCCTTCTATAACAACACTTAAGAGGTTCCCAACAATAATCATAACACTGCTGGGAAAGGAACTGAATGAAAAGATGGTATTTCTCCCAAAGAACTCAAAATGCACTTGAAGTCAATTAAACACTTTATGAAGTAACTAAAGGTACTGAACTTCCTGAAAGCTTGACTTTCAAGGTCAGGCATCCAGAAAAATTACATGTGTTCTTTCACATAAGAGAGAATATTACCCTACGTCTAAGGCTGATGCTAGTGCCTGGATGCACCTTTTCAACTCATTAGACAAATTGCTTCAGTGAAGTGCTAGATTAGATCTCATGCATATGACTCAGCCCTTAGATGTTATGTACCTTCTGCTCCATGCCGGTTAAGGCTCTCACAATAGCAATCAGAAACAGAAAGTCAAGTAAAACAAAACAAAACAAAAAGTACTTTAGGCAAAGCTGGGGGGAGATTTAAAGTTTGAAGGTATAATGGATTCACATCACGTGTGTCTCAGAAGCAATAAATCCTGCTTAGGGAAACGTCTGAGGAAAAAACACTGTTAGGCTATAAAATTCCACCTCTGAGGATTATAAAACAACATGCACAGAGCAAACATCCTTTTCGAGCATAATAGGACTGTCAGAAATGATTGACAACAATGACAATCTATCATAGGCTGCCGTATCCCTGTGATAGCATCTTGCACGGGGCTGTCTGGCAGAAATAAAATTGTTTATTCATTCCTATACTATGTGGAGGATGGAACATGTCATATAGAATAAATGCACCCTTTCTTTCCATCTGCTTTTACGCACCCGCATTATCTAAGTACACCTTTTAGTTCATATAACACTATTTCAACTTCCTCTTGGATTTCTCCCCACTTTCAGGCGGCTATGCAGATGATGACTTGCTATTCAGGGGAACGTGATGCCTTTATACCTCCAGACTGACGTCTGGAAGCTGCTGCAGACCCGAAACAAAGATGAGAAATGAGCAATCTGGATGCAAAGCTCCAACCCTCACTTGGAGGGAGGGTAAAGCTCCCTTTCCAGAGCTCTGCCAGCTGCGGGTCAGCGAGCAATCCCTCCAACGGGGTATTTTTGTGATGAGGAAATCCTACCCGGGGTGCGTAATGGATGGAGACCACCGGGGTCAAGAGATCCCTGCAGATTGTAATGACTTTCATTAAATCACTGTCTTCCCTGGGCAGAATTTGAGCTGACAGCCTATTGCTGAGAGACTTGACACAGTTTATTACCTATCCCTGCACGGAGTTTAATACCGCTGACGGGGCTGACATATCAGCAGCCACCTCTTGGCCAGCCCGCACTGCAGCTCCTGGCACCGTGTTCACGCTCATCCTGCCAACGCTACTTCAGTTGACATCAATGACATTTCTGTAGGCAGGAGAAGTGCAAAATATGCAAGGTAATGCCACATTCTTCACAGAGAAAGCCCTATCACATACAGGAGATGAGATTAATTTTTTTCCCCCCATTATACAGCTGTTTGTCTATTCTGTGTTTACCAACAAGTGACCTCCAGCAAGGCAAATTTCTCCTATAAAGCCACAGCCACTACTGTCACAGTTGCTTGTATACCACTACTGCAAAAACTGATGCATGAATACCAGCAAAAAGTAGAGTAAATTGACCAAACAGATGGGGGAAAGAGGTTCTTCCAAGAAGCCAAGGAGAAATAAATACCGTCTAATGAAGGGACTGGGCTGACACTCAGGAGCATGGAGTCCACATTCTGATTATCAGAAGATACAGCTGTGAAACCCTGAACAAATTCCCCCAGTGCCTCTGTGCTGTGGTTCCTCTTCTCCACGCTGATCAGCATCCTTGTTATTTTATCCTCTCAGTGATACACTGCTGAGAGTGGGGACCTGCACCTTCACAGGCACATGGTCCCCCAGCACAGCCTGGTCTAAAAATGCTCACAGCGTTTTCCAAAGTGAAAAACTATGTTTGATTGGTTTCATGATTCATCTCAAGCCAAAAAAATTACTTGAGATCAAAGTTAGATCAATGGTGGATCTGAAGCCTTTGCTTCAGCCACAACTCCTGGCCTGCTGGTGTCCAGGCAGAGTTACTAAAATTTGTACAATTTCTCCCCACACCAGAAAGGCAGCAGGCATGAGACATCATCCTCACAGACTGTGTTTCTGAAGTAGATTAATAGTATCAGAGAACAGACAAATGCCCATTAAGCGTCCCCTCTGATCAGTCGCTTCTGGTGTGTTAGCAGCCCAGCTAATTTCTACCCAAAATTTCAAGCTGGATGTTCTCTCCTCAAATTATCTACCAGCCAAAATCAGGCCCATGCCAAGAGAGGAAGAAAAAGAGTAAAAGGGCCAAGCACTGGATTTCAGCTTATCTTTGTACAGAGCCTCACACAATCAATATTATTTAGAGCTGCAGGGCTCTATCTTCCCATAAAAAACACTAGCTGGAAAGAAATTAGATCAGGTAAGGAAAAGGAAATAATTGCATTGGTGATATTTTTTCCTCCTGTGTAATTAGAGCCATAGGGCACTCTGCAGTCAGGGTTAGTACGTACTTTATATGCACACACTGGCAGTGATATTCCTGTTTAGGTAGCTTGCTGCCAGCCTCATGTTTCTTTCATTCCTCAGAGGATTTATTTTATTGGGGGTTTTTTGTACTTGATGTTGTCACCTGTTTAGTTCCATCCTTTTACTCACCACTACCACTTTCTAACTTGTCATCCTTCCAACCTGAAAATCCCAGGCAAAAAACTGTCCTGTCCTTTCTGGGAAGAGATCCAGGCACATCATGAGAATGCAGGAGCACTTGACATTTCCCCATTGTTATTAGCATTTCCTTAATCAGTCACTCTATCACAGGCACCACTTAATATGCATTCAGGACAACTGATAAGTAGTAAAGCAATTCTCAGGTGCTAAAAAAATAATTCCTGCACACAGGATTATCAATAGGTACCTTTTTGCCCCATATTTATTTTAATCTGCAACATGCAGATGCCTGTAAGCATCTGCCTATGCTCATGTCTGACTCCCCAAAGGTATCCCCACCTGCAGCACAGGCTATGGGAGCAGATCCAAATGCACAATCTAACCCTCCATGTTCTCCATGACTTTGCAGCAGTGTTCCATCCACTGGTTTGGGGTAAACGGAGTCAACTTGGCTAAAGATGTACAAAGTGACATGAACACCATACTCATAGAAGCAAAATCCTGAGCACAGCTGGAATGGTTTGCTCACTGTGTACTCCTCAGCCTCCAAAGCCTGTATAGACTCCCCGTGCAAAAATATCCAATGTTAAAATACGTATGTCACTAATAGCAGGGATTCCCAGGCCACTTCTCACATGCAACAAGATCCTTACTAGCCAAAGTAATTAGGACCAAAGGCTTTGAAAGTGAGAGGAGCAGATAAGATAACTACCAGACTCCACATGGGAGAATATGGGAATTACACATGAAAATGTATAGCTTGCTTTGTTTACATTCTCCATTTAGGCACTTGTAAAATGCTGGCAGCAAGTCACAGGAACCTGGGCCCTGGGGAATGACCAGTCGGTTAACGGAGCGCTGGGTAATTGCAGTAACACTATTGGCACCAACCCATGTTGGTACTTGCAATGGCAACCAGGGTTAGTGTGGGATAGCAGTCAGGAAAAACCCTGAAGAAGATTATTTTGCTAATCCTTACAGGAATAATTCCTTCCTCTTTTATTTTCTTGTTAGGCTTCTAACAAGAGGTGATGGGCACAAGCTGCAATATGGGAATTACCAATAAGATATTCAGAAAAACAAAAAAAATCCCCCATGAGAGCAGGCAAAGCGTGGAGCAGGGGCTGTGCAATCCCCACCCCTGGAGAGCTCTGAAGTGCTCGGGACAGTCTCAGACCTGCTTGGCCAGATTTTAGGGCTTACTAGAGGAGAAGGGAGAGGAGACCACCTTGTTTTCAAAACACCTTTCCAATACAAGCTGTTGTTTTCCATCTAGGCTTTACAAATAAAGACCAAAAGGGAATATAAAAAAATAAATATACTGACTATTTCAAAGGGCTTTTTTATAGGATGGAGGAAGCACACTGTAACACAGTAAACCTACAGCATGAGAGATTTTATGTCAAAGCAGCAAAGGCACAAAGAAACATCTGCACATCATTTTATGACGTCTAAGCGGCATTTTAGAGAATGGCTAAACCAACAGCTCAGTTATGTGTCTGGCACTTCTAAAACTGGCATTCGGCACAGATGCTTAGCAGCAAAATTATTTTCTTTTGCTAGGACTGATGCTGGGTATTGCTCCATTTTCTCCTGAAACTTCAGAGCAATTTTCATCCCTAAATGTGAGATCCAGGCCCATCAGAAGCTGCAACTCCGTGCACTGAGGTGCCCTTCCCTGCAGCTGCAGATTTCAGAAGCCAAAGTCAGTTTTAAACAAGTGTCAGGGACTAATGTTTTCCGCTGCTAAAACCACCCGTAAAAATGCCTCTGATCTGTGCGATGTGCCTTCCTCGTTTCCTAACAGGTGGGAGTTTATTGATTTCCATTTCCTACCTGTGCATCCATTAGGAGGTGCCTCATCAACATCATGGCATTTTTCAGAGATTCCTTCTCGCTGGGCAAAAAGGCATCTTCATCTTCATCCAGTGTTTTTGACTTGTTGACAATAAAATGGGAGATCTGGTCGTTCAAGGAATGCAGCGACTCCACGGCTGCGGAGACAGAGAAGGAAAGCAAAATGGGAATGAAACTGTGCCGGAGGGAGCTGACACCATTTTCTCAGTTTGAGATGAGCTGCAATCTGCTTTTGAGAAGCATAGCTGGAAATTGGTCCCCATTACCTCCCCTGGCCTCTCTGCGGAGAGGGCCAGCAAAGGCACGATTCAGACTGGTGACTACCATGAAGTCAGATACTGATGGAGAACCGCAACAATAGCAACAGGGAGATGTGGTTTAAATTAACACTGTAGTGCTGTTAATTTTTGGTTACTTCCAGATATCAACCAGATTCAGTTAGAATCTAAACACCACAATCTCACTGCTCCCCCAATCAGCCCACATGCAGTCAATTTTCCCTATGTGATAAGGTTTTGCAGCACCAAAATTGTATTTTCAATAGTAAATGCATGCCACAACAGACATGAGGGTGATGAAAGTACTGAGCTATTGCTATAAGGATCAATAATTATAAATAACCTATAGATATACATGCATCTATAGGTAACTCATCTAAGGTTACATCTCAGCAGTAGCTAGGGCAATACATGGGTGGAAACAAGATGCACTGAAACATTCTAAAACAGAAGAGTGGTTGGTTAAAAATATTACTTTTCATAAGTAGCTTTTATAAAATCCAGTTGAAACTGAAGATTCTTTCTGCTAAGAAACAACTCATAAACCTTAACCCCTAGGATATGGAAAATCTAAACAGCAGTACTGTATAGCTGTGAGGAAAGCAAATTGCCCAGGGTCAAATAACAGGTCATTGCTAAAGTAAAACCAAGAAAAAATTAGTCCCCTGACTCCCAGCTCAGAGACTGCTCCCTACAGCACGCTGGGACCCAGAACTTCAGACCACATGAAGGGCAGAAGCCAGAAAAATTGGCTTTTTATTAGCTAGGGTAGGAGAGAGCAAGACCAACAACTAAAATATTGCTCATTTTCTTTCTTCACGATTATCAGTATTTGAAACACTGTTAATCTTTTAAATTCTCCTTTACAGGATCAAACCCCAGGTATTATATGTGGGATTCTGCTCCCAGACATGCACATCAGAAATCACCACCCCCATGGCTCACAGAAGTCCCCCAGCAATTTCACACACTTTATGATGCTGCAATTTATACAGGCTGTAATATACGAAGTAATAGCAGAATTTATTTCTGCCCAATGAAAAGCTTTGCATTTCTACATATTTGAAAAGTCTGCAATGCAATTTGCTTTTAAACCATTGCAAGTTTGGAGTTTTCATTTTTACTGTAGACTCATTAAATAAATGAGGCTCAAATAATTCTTCAGTGTATTTCTTTCTGCCAGTGGTTCATGCAGTGAAACCCTTTGATAAGCTCGTGGCTCAGAGTAACACATCACTGTCACACGCTGAACTGTGCTTCAGTGGTACATATTGCAAATCCTGATTTGTTCAGGCTGTTTATGAATAAGGCGATGTGTTATTTAGGACTCTCTGACACACTGATTTTAAGAACACAAGGCAATTGAAATATACTCGACCTAGTTCTGTCCAAAGAAGATCTTACCACAAAATCTGAAGTAGCAAAGATTAGCCAGAAACCATACTTGTTAAGGAGCAAATCTTCCCCAGACAAAAGGTCCATAACAAATAACAGGTATGTCTCCAAAACGCAGGAGCGAAAGAACAGAATCCTCCTTACTAAGAGCACTTATTTTAATTTAAAATAAAATCAAATCTGTGCCTTACAAAGCCTTGGGAAGAGTCTGAGGGGACTGGGAGGATTCCCTGGACTCAGGGTATTCATGTACCTCACCACTAACAGAAAGGGGATTTGAGGCTCATCATGATGGATGGGTCCATTTTAAACCATACGATAAATCATATTCAAGATACGGACTTTGGAATAACTAATTGAACCAGTTCCAGCTTTCAGAAGCACGCAACAGCCCGGGCTCGGGGTGTCAGTGGGTCACACACATGCACTGCACTGCCTGGTAAAGCACGGAGGCACAGGGCTGCCGCTCGGCTCGTTTGCCTGAGACACTCAAATTTAGGGATTTCGGCTTTGCAAATTGCTCCACTGAGAAAAACAGAGGCTTGCTCCCTCCGTACCAAAGCAACCGAGTCCTGCATCCCTAGCACGTTCAAGGTACAGCAAATCAGCATAGTGACAAGTATTTCACTGGATAGTATACTAAGCTGGTCACTCAATGGACCAGCAGTTCCTCGCATGATTAAGTTTTAAGTAATACGTGAGCATCAACACACTTGGGAACTTTTTCCAACATCAGAGTTTCTGTCTGCACAACACAGTTTATCCTGTTGATTACGTGAAGTCTGGGCCTTCTTGCATAGCACTCTGTCCTGGTCATTGCCAGAAAGAACTCTGAGGGCTTGGATGCATCTCACACTGTTCTTTCTCCCTCTGCATCGCAGTGTTTACAGACCACGTGCATCTTACTCCCACACTCTCCCCCCCCCTCCGCCCCCCCGCCGTTTACAAATATATTTCTTATTTCTTTCTGGCTTTGCTACTCTGAGGTTAAACTGGACAAGAGGAAGAGCTGTTACCGACAATTCTGTAAGGTCTGGTTTTGTTTAGTTCGGTATGTCAATACCTTATTTACAGCTGAACAGAGTAAAGAAGATGAAGGAGCCTCAGGAACACTGCCCCGGGCCAAAACATTTCAGTGCTTCTCTCCAGGGCAAAACTTGCGGATAACACATAGACAAAAGTCACCTGCACCACAAATCCTCACTTGCCTTTTAGCCAGCAGAACCGGGCCATGGGGGACGGAGCCTCCCCAGCAGCAGACCCACCGTCGTGACTGCGGACGCACGAACCGTCGGCAGAGAGGGAGGCAGAAGTGGATCTGGGGGGTATCGCAAACAAATGCATAAAACTGCAACGTGGGTGTGCAAATTGTTCAGCGAGGTCCATGCATTGCCCGTTGATTTCTGGTCTCCTCCTACGTGTATTTAGACAACGCACACATCCTGCACCAATGCCAGGGACTACATTTTTAGTTTTCTGCCCGCAGTCCTCTGGAAAGTCTCTGTATCCATTTCCCACACTGAGTCATCTCAAAGTTTAAGCACTTTCCCTTCCGAGTCCCATTACTACAGCTTTGTTCACACCATTATAAATAAGGGTCTGTCAGCATTTCTATTATAAATCTCTGCAAGTCAAGCAGAAGGATTCATTCCAGCAAAGAGCGTGGTGCTGATGTGATTTCCCCCCTCCCTCTAACGCAAATGGAAGTGAGGAACTAAAACCCACATAGAGCATTTGCCTTCTTAGAGAAATTTTATTTCTTGAAAGAAAGAAAATCAGGGCTTAGCATTCCTCCATTCACAGATGCACAAGGATTCCTCCAGCACCATATCACTTTGTAAAAACAGCTTTACCAAAACTTTGATGGCCTGCAAACAAAAGCTTACTTCCATCTTGACTACATAATAATTTTACTGATAGGTGGGACTTAAGTACATCACACACTATTGTACGTCACAACTCAGGCCAGCATCATGCTTGTAAGTTAAACATCTCCTTCTCGTGGGACGTTGCACATGAAGCCAGGGGTGTCTCAGAGTGATGCTCTGCTGTGGACACTGGGTTTTGGGGAGCGGCACGGCACATAGGTGCAGTGGCAACCACAGTGAGCTTGCCTATGCCTGCGTGTAGCTAGGTTTATCCAAGTCATTGTGAAGCAATCATTTTATCATCTGTCCTCACACCAACCACCCCTCAAAAGCCCCAGGAAGCTGTACATTGCTCACACAGAATAGCAGCAGGTATAGGGCTGCATGCAGGCTGCAGCGGGTGACGCCAGGTTTGATTTTCTGATCACTCCTAAGCTGCACTAACATTGCCAACAGACACGTCAGTCCTGAAAATCATCTCCCAGTGCTAAAGCAGGAGTATTGGTTCATCCCATCCTTCCTAACTAATGAAAAATTGAGGATAGATCATTTTTTATATTCCAAAATTTTGGCTTGAGCCATAAGCCCACATCTGCTTTCAGTAATAGGAATGTATACCAGAGTTATCCTCCTCGAGCTAATGGCTTCCTTCCAGATTTACACTGACTGTGACCACAAACTGGTATGTGGAGCAGTCCTCCCAGGCTTTATGATTAAAAAGTAATTCAAAACAAACAAAATTATATCATCCTAAGTTATTCTAACCTCTTTATCTGAAGCAATAGCTCTATATTCTCTATTTCTTCTCTCACCCTTTGGGAAGTTTAGTGTTGGTTGAGCAATATGTGGCACATTAAGCTCTGGGGGGCAAATGGTTCTCTCATTTGTAATTCTCTAGGTTTAGAGAGATGCAAGAGAAATCATAAGACATATTTTCCAGTAAGATTGAGGAAAAAGCAGATCAGTGTTTGACTTGCACTGATTTTTATAAGCATCTGCCATAGTGCTATGTTTAAACTCTGCTCACCAAAACAAATCTTTTTCCATGCAGACAATGGAAACTGTATTTGAAAATAAAATCATCTGAGTCTCCCTCATGAAAGTAAAATATGCATTTGCAAACCTCCGGCCTACACACAAAGTAAAAACAAAGGAAGCCTGAAAAACCAAACAACTGCTTTTCTGGATGTCCTGTGTCAGTCTGCAACACAACTTCCAAAGGTCACTTCTCATAAGCAGAAGATATTTGATATTTCTCATTTAAATCAAGAGGAATTTCCTGCCTTGTGCCCACTAAAAATCTAAGCAAGAAGGATAATGAGGCAAACCTTCCAACCCTTTCAACGTTAAGCCTTAAACATTTCTGCTGAGCAACACTTCAACTAAAGCCAACAATTTCTTTGCAAACACATAAGACTTTGTTTTTTTAAAAAAAATATTATGGACCTCAGATATAAACACAGGTATGTTCAGCTCAGATTAAAAGATACTCCTCAATCCCCTTAAAAAAAAAAAAAAAAAAAAGAGAAAAATAGATGACAATTTTCCCTTGCCGTATCAGTCGTCTTGGCTTTGGGTTGATAACATATCAGTAACGCTGCAAGCGAGACAACCAGCTAAGTAAAAGTTACGGCTATCAAAGCCCCATCGGCTTCCCAGCTTTTCCCTTTCCAATTTGACCATTTCCTCACTGTGAGTAACCATTTCAAGAGGCAAAGAAACCATAACAATCTTCCATTAGTGCTTTGATATCACCTACGAGAAGAGAGAAAATTATGTATTTTGGAAGTGGTGTTTTTCACTGCTGCTATCAGTGATGACGTGCTGTGTTGGGTTTTTTCAGTTGAGGACCATTTGCCACTCCCAGAAGCAAGAATGGGTCAACAAAGTTGGTTTTCTGCAGGATGCTTTGGGGTGTGAATCACCAGAGCCTGAAGGACGTGCAGGGGAGAAAGGAAATTGCTTTCTGTCAGAGATGAGGGAAAAAATATACTTGTGTCAAAGACTACTTCAAGGAAGAGACTGAAGCAATAAAGTTGTTCCAGGAGACCCCACTTTGTACACTCCAGCTACTGACCAGATGAGTATAAAATAAAATAAACCATAGATAATATATCCTGAGATCTGACAAAAGCCAGCAGAGTCTAAAATTAATTCTCGGTAGCAGGAATGACTAAATGAAAAAGGACAGACACTATCATAATTTTATCAAGGGAACGGGATAAGGATTCTTGGGCTCATCGTCTGACTCTGCTGCAAAAAATTAGAGAAGACGTTTAAGTTGGATTTCTCAGCACTTGCCACCACGACTGGAGATTTGCTCCCATGGAGAGAAAAGCCAAAAAGCCACACTGCATGCACAGATCATTTGAAAATCTGTCCCAGCCGAGCACGGAGCAGTCTTTAGAGCTACGGGCTGCCAGGGAAACCTCACCTGCTAATAAGTCTTTCTGACTATCCAGCAAAAGGCAATGATGTGTGTGGGCAAACTGTGCAATTCATTATTGTTTAATAGTACCAAACAGCTTCTCGAATAACGTCTATGGGTGTTGTTTTCAAAGAGATGAAAAGAAAAATATTCAAAGCATTTGAGGCCTTTCCTTTACGAGCTCTCCCCATTTTATCTGCACTACCGCACCAGAGTCAGGCACAGATTTCTGCGACACGTGGGGCGCCTGAAGCACCTGGCTGCCTTTCAGCAGAGGATTTCAGCATCTCCCACATTCTAAGTACCAGTTGATACTTCTTTTGAAGAGCAGTTAAAACTGATTTGCTCAGACTATTGACTAAATTTCTTAGGTTTTTTTTATAATCAATAACCTTCTGTGTGACTTCAATCTCAAGAATAATGATCCCACTCACAAAGAGGACGCTCTCCAAACGCATTTGCCAAAACTGTAAGAGGAAAATCCAGGCTGTTGCTGCTCTGAGGTTTCACTTCCGTGGCCATTTGGCCACAACCCTTATGAGATGCTCTCAGCAATGAGCCAGGTGATACCAACACACACACCAGAGACCACTGAGCACAAGGCTTCCCCTTCCAATGCCTGGGCAACCCGCAGATTTGGGGCATTACAGGCATGGAGAGACTGACTGCATGCAGATCAGCAGGGTGTTTTCTCCTTCCTTTAAATCACAGCCAGCTCTCAAGTACTCCCTCATCACCCCAGCAATGACTGCTTCTCTCTGCACAGGTTTTGAGAGATACTAAGAGTGTTCTTGTGAAAGCTCCAAATCCTGGCTTTGGGACCAATATACAGCCAGCCCTGTGGGTGTAAGCTTGGAAATTCAAGGCATTTTGGGGTTATGGCAAGTAGACACATACAATGTATAAAAAAAAATCTTTATAGAACTAAACTATAAATAATGCCCATCCTTATTTATGTTACTGAGGTTGGCTGATGGTCTTTTGCTGAGTCTAAAAAAGGACATGCAAGACATGTAACACTTCACTTTTGCCTGATGATTCTGATTAGGAAGCCTTTCCCACTGTAGCATTTGCTAATTGCATTTGGACACATCAACTGAGCTATTCACTTAGCAGTAGAAGAAATCACCCTTTGTAAAAGTCAAGCTCATGAAAATCGTTCCCCCCTCTCTCATACCAGTATTGCACTGGTTTAACACCTCTCACTTCCAGCAAGACAAGAAGCTGATTTGCAAAGCCCATGGCCATCGGGGTCACAACGTAGGAGCTCTCCCTGAGCAAACTGAGCCCATTCTCCTTTACCCAAGCTGTCCCACATCTCTGTGCCTGGAAAATACACCTTGCAGCATCTGCCTCATCCATTGGCTTTTGCCAGTCACTGTTTACACAACACCACCTTACACTCGTACCTGTCTGCAGAAACACTGGGAAGATCTAGATCTGAAACACTTCATAAATATTTTCTCCAGTTACTGGTAAGATGAGACCTACAGCTTTTTCTTTCCTTTGTGGTCTTTAACTGGTTTCAAAGGAGGCATTCAATGAGCCCCCTCGCAGGAATAATTTACCACACCATTAACTGAAGAAAAAATATCTGGTGTCTGCATTAGGGGCTCAATCACCTTTCAGAGAAACACTGTGAAGAGCTCATTACAGTAATTACTAACGAGCTGGCCTCTTCGGGCTGTAAATGTTTTGTGTGTAACTGGCAAAAAGCTGCATTCAGAGCTTCCCAGATGCAAAAGTAAGCCATCAGACCAATAAATGGCCCTACAGTTCCAGAGGAAAACATGCTCAGAAATGAAGCTGGTTATTTTTTCAGCTTATTAGTTTCTCCTTACAAATCTGACCTTTTTGGAAATGAAAAATGACATCAAGAAGTGGAGGTCTGAGGAGTCATGGCAGCTCTTTAACAATCAAAGTTTTTCACTGACACCTTTTTTTTTAATGCCGTAGGAGCTTCTTTCAAAATTGGATTTTTTTACCATTTCAATGAAAATTTTGATTTTAAACTGTCCTTAAAAACATATATATGTTTTGAATCCAGCAACACAGAAACAAATTTTGTAATTTCTCATGACATTCCCCCTCCATCAACAAGCATATACTTTAGCAGACAGTAGAAAAAGGATGGGAGTTTCAGAACCATGCTCCAAGGACAGATGTCCATATTTTACTTGGTGAAACCACCTGTTGCTCAAAAATTCCAGAGATTATGTATCCAAGATAGGCCTGAGCTGCATAGGGAAAGAAGAGCTGTTGTATTTTGCTGTGTCTTTCTGTTTCTTTTATCAGTCATTTGGAAAGGACTTTTTGTCTTTGCTTCAGTTTCTTCATCTCTAAATTGTAGCTAATGCCTCACAGTAGCAAGCTGAAGTTGACTAGAGTTGGCCAAAATCTTAAAAATTAGAAGGCTCAGTATTTACTCTAGCTAAAATACTGGCAGGGGTCATTTAGAAAATAAACAATACATTTCTCTTTGGGTAATAGTCTCACTGGAGCTATGAGAATATCGGCGAGCTGAAGAAGTGATCCCATGCCTAAAAACTTGCCTATTCCCCCCCCCACTGTATTAGACTAATAAATATTATTACTACTCACCCTAAAAGAAAAACCCCAAATGAAAATAAATTCCTCTGCTATGTTTATGGTTACAATGGGGAGACCGAGTCAGAGCACAGAATAAAGCAGCCAGTGATGGGGCCCTGATGCTTTCGGTAGTGCTTTGAGCCCAAAGAGCCCATGACTCCTCCAGCAAACTGGACTCCAACATTTATGGCTGGACCACCGTTGTTTACAGAAATATTTGAGACGTTTAATTCCCCCAAGAGCTAGAAACTTCCACGCCAGGAACAATGTCAAACTTTGAGAAATACAGAAGGCATGGCACTAAACCAGTAAATCTAACTTTTGCAAGAGAAACTCCATTTACATTTGCTGAGAACCAAAAAAACCTTTCCAAAGATGGACAAGGCATGGTAGCACCCAGCTTTACAGCTGCCATTTTCTTGTTTCTATCGGTAATCATTTATTTATTGCCTCTTTAGCTAATTGTGCAACTATTATATTTCATAAACAATAGCTACTTGATTTAGGCAAAAAGGAAGTGAACAACAGAAATTACGTATGCCAACACATAGACAGCATGGGCCAGATATCCAGCTGCTATGAGCTGACTTCAGAGGAGCAATACCCATCTGTGCTTGCACACAGACAGTGGAATGGTCTTGCTGGGCTTTGGATGAGGTACAGGAGGACTGGTTCCTACTTTGCCCAAAATTGGCTCCAGGATCTTGGATGGATCACTTAAACCCTTAGTGCTTCAGCTTCCCGTCTGTAAATCCAAGCTCTGTAGTCCACAGAAACATCATAAACCACAAAGGCAAGATGCCACCACTGGTGAGGGACTCATTCGGCTTTTCCCTGCTATTCAACTACAAATTAGGAATTGCTCTGGTTTAACAAGCAGCTCCTGGTGCAAACAGGATGCTCCATCTCCTTGATGTCGAAGGTGGAAGAAAACACTTCCTGAAGGGAATTTAACAAACTGCAGGCTTTTCTGAGGTTTGAATGAACTGAAATTGTTCAAAGACAACTGAGCTTGATTTGTTTCCCAGCAAATATCTGAAAGAGAGTGAAGCAGAGTTATGTGGGTGTTGAGAGACTAATTAATATTGCCTTGCCAATCTGCTGGGGTTACAATAATCAGAGAGGGTCAGCAGAAATCCTGAAATTGGCTTAAAAAACAAAATTAAACAAACTGGGTTTGTTCACATCAGCTCTTGAGAACTGTGTTTTGCCTTTAAGATTGCACTTCTCTTAACCAGAAATGTTAGAAACTTAAAAAAAAAACAAAAACAAAACCAACAGATTTGTCACATAAGAAAAATGTCAACGACTATGAGACTTGCAATAAAGTCATGAAAACTGGCAACCTGCAAATTTCTTCTTGAATGTGTCTATATTTGCTGTTCGTAGCTGACAGAAGGGATGGAGGATACTGTTAAAACAAGTATTTAAATTTTCTTGGGAGCTGCCTTCTTGAGCAGCTCTGCTGCTTAAAATTGTAAGATGTGACACTAACAGAACACTGGGCTTAACAAGTCTGTCTTAAAAAAAACGCTATACTGGCAGAGCATCATAAAAAGCTAAAATTCAAACACTGGAAACATACAGGTTGATAAACCGTGGCTGAGTACAGCGGATCAGAGGGTCAAGTTTTATCAAGCACTTGCACAAAACCAGCTGTCTCGGAGAGCCTGGGAGGGGGATTTGGCTCCCGCTGCAGATAAAGGTGACACTGAGGACCACACCAGATGCTACATCTGCACTGATACTGCCAGCAGAGCCACACGCTGTCAGTTCTTGCCTGCTAATTGTTTTACTACTGCATTTCCTTCTCATGTAAGACCCATTAATCCATGATGTGCAGAAGTAGCATTACCTCGTTTCGTGGACTGAGAATTCCCGACCTTTTTTTATTCATTTAAACTATTCAAGTCATGGGAGAATGTCATCTGCGGATGTATAATGCCATGGATATTTTGGCTTATTTGTAATTTATGCAATTTTGACATTACTGTGTCAATTACTGCCCAATTCTGACCTGTAGCATTACATCCAATATCACCAACCCTATTTATGTGGAATAAAAATAAGCATCTAGAAATATATTCATGCAATTGAAGTTAAAATGAGACTATATTCAGCATTTAATAACCCCAACACGATTATATCTTTGGAGCAAAAGCTTCATATTCAAGACACTTCTTCAGTGTGTCATTTATTTTTATGAGCACAGAACTGAATAAACTCCTCCTAAAATAAAGCAGATTTTTCAGACCAGTATTTAAACTTGTTATTTCTGTTAACTATGTCTATAAAAAGCAGCAAGAGTGTATTCTTTGTAAAGAATATTATCCTATGATCAGCTGTGTTTGTATCCACAGCTTCAAACTTAACTTTCCCTATAAGTAAGAACAAGTAACTCAAGCAGTAGTTTTAGAAAATCTTACATGTTTCTATTTCTTCAGTACAACAGTGCACTGGCCTTTTTCCCAAGCAGTCAGAAAAAATGACAGGCCTAACCTTCCAGAAAATGGGATTTCATCATCTTTAAAAGTAATAAATTTTGTCTTTAAATATAATTTATTATATAAAAATAATAAATGGAAAATACAAACTGCAGCAAAGGAAACTACTCTTTCTATGCCCCTTTGCAACAAGTACAATAAAGCAAGTCTTGCTTTAGGTTCACGAGAGGCTCATGCTTCATCACCAGAACAAATGTACCTGAAGCTCAAAGTGGACGAGGGATGACTGTGGAGTAGCTGCCCAGATCATGGGCAAAGTGCTATGCCTTCTCTCATCTTACCTAACAAGAAATTTTGGAATAGCTCCCTGATGTGATCAGAGGTAAAAAGGGATGGCAGGAAATGTGTCAAACTCTTCTTTGGTTTGTTGGGTTTTTTCTTCCTACAGAAATGCTGCTTTCACTGGGGAAAAAAAAAAAAAAAATTGAAAGGCATGTCAATTGTGACATTTCATTTAGAAAACACACAAGTCTCGATGATGTTTAAGCATATCCTCTTCCTGTGTTCAGGATGGCATTTTAATAGAATTTCATGGGCACTTCCCATCTCTTTTCAGTGATGTTCTCTTCATTCTACCTGAGCATGATCGTTTGTCAAAATTATGACATTCCCAGCAAAAAAGAGCAAGTAGAGCATTCAATAATAATTACATAGTATTCAAATGTTTGCCTCAGTTGGAATTATTTTTTATTTATTAGGTTTTCTAGATGCTCCTGCTAAGGTGCTTTTACCTCCATTGCAATCGACGGGATTTTCAGTAGAGAGGGAGCACGTCATAACTTTTTTCATGTGGTGAAGCCTCATGGAAGAGTTTAAGTGCATTTTTCTTGTTAATGACCTGTGGGAAAATCATTTGTTTCTAAATTTCCCTAACTGCAGAAGACAATGCCTTCTTTGTTCTGACTTTCCTAGGCTTTGTAATTTAGCTTTGAACCTTGACTTCATGGCTGACCTCACATTTTATATCTAAATTACTCATGCTGCATTTGTAAACATTTGTTGGTGGCATTTATTTCAGCAATTGGAAAGCAGGAAAAAAACAAATATCCCTGTAGACAGGGATAACACATATTGCATTAATCCCTCTTTCTTCACTTTCATCTGTAGCCTTTGGAGCAAGAGTGTTTGGCAAGGGAATGAAATTAAACTTTAATAAAGGACAAGAGGAGTAACTGTCACCAGTATAAAACTGGGGAAGCAGCATTTTGCAAGCAATGCTTGGAAGGACTGGGATTTTCCATCAGTCATGTTCCTGTGCCAAGTCCAAGCGAGGAGTTCGGACTGCAGCCAGGCACTTGGAGAGATGAGATCATTGCAATACCCCAGCGGTGTATGAAGCAGGTAAAACCAGAACAGCAGCAGAGCAAGAGAGAAATAAAAACGCCCTCCTCTCCTCTGTAACACAAAATATTAGGTAAATAGAAAAGGGTTTGATTAGAATGTTCAAAACCCTCGAAGTGACTCAGACACTCATTTCATTTTCAAACACACCCACGGTTCTTCGGCTCCTGAGTCTTGGAGTAACTGTGGCATCTTGGCATCTAACTCGCTTTTGAGGATGGAGCTGAAATACTTCTGAAGGTGCAGGTCAAGGAGGGCAGCAATTCTGGGTGCCCAGCCCTCGATGGGTGGGAGATGCCTCAAAATGAGAGACCTGGAAGCACATTTACTTTCTGCCTGAGCTGCAAATGTAATCAGTGTAGACACATCCTACCTAAATTGGATATCACCTGCAAAACCCACCCGAGATCCTCAGTGGATAGGTGTGTGGGTAGCATCATCTGAACCTTATGCTCTCATGACCACTCTGCCCTGGATAGACACATGGTACAGTCTCACTTTAGGGATGCCAGGCAGCTTCAGCTCCGACTGCCTTTCCCTGTGTGAGAATCTCTTTCGGCTAGCAGTGAGAATGACTTAAGAGTTCCTGAGAGCTTTTCATCTTCCTGAGGCTCCCAAACAGCTTAAACATTAAAAGTTAATTTTCCCTGTTAATAACCCAGCCCATCACTTTGTGTTCTCCCCTGGCAGCTGCCTAAGAGAACAACCATTCTCTTCAGCACAAGCATTTTGATGGATGAAGGGAAAGCATTTCATTTTGACATTTGATTGACAGAAAGTGTCCCTGTTAATTACAACCAAAAAGACAGAAAGAGAGGAAAATGATAATACAGCTCCATAAACTAATTTTGGTGTCATATTTAGGGGGTTCTTAGAAGACACAGAGGATGAGCTAAGACTGCAAAGTGCAAGAGGTTTATTTACTCTATTTCTTACAAAGTCAGGGTGAGATCAGCACCAAAGCTGCTAGAGTTCAATAGCAATGTAAAATATTATATGCCTGGACTTATGCAAATAACAAACTACCTCCCAGATAGCTCCAACTGCATAAAGGCCACCTCTACTCTCACCAGAGTAACTTCAAGGTCTCTGGTGGTCATCCTTATCTACGTCAGTGTAACGCAGAATCGTGGGTCTCTCCTCTGCATTGCTTTTCCTCAATGTCTTGCAATAATTTCAGGCTCCCAGAAAGCCAACCTGACAGGGGTTGAGTCAGCAATGGCTGGGCGAAGCGCTCAGCTCCAGGTACCCAAGGGGCTCCTCTACCAGGTTGGGGAAGGGAAAAGCACTGTGAAAACTTAGCAGAAAAAGGACCCTGGCCTTTTGAAACCCCTTCCTCTTCTCCAGCTTTTCCCTTCCATCCATGTATCAGGAATCACACACAGAAAGGGAGGGCCTACAGCCTACGTAGAGAAACTACATCGCCTGCCCGGTGTCACACAGCACACCCAGAGCAGAGACTTGGGCAAAAATCAACCCTTCAAATGAAGTCTCATGAAGCCTTTAAGGACTCGACTCAGTGCAGGTTTCCTGGGCTCTCCCATACAAATCTCAGACCAACAGATGGTGGTGGCTCAAAGAAACTCCCACAGGACAGGCCTCCGGTTTCATTCCCGTGGATTTCTGCACCTCATTAAAAAGAAAATGACCCCAAACCTCTTTTCTGCCTCCCCGCCGCAGCAGCATTCCCTCACCTGAACGGCTCTCTCTGCTCTTCTTTCCAGGTTTGCCATGGCAACAAGAAAACTGCATATTACCAGTGTAAAACAGATGGGTTATGCTTTTAAATTGTCCTTCTGTCTCTAGCCGGGTTACGACATCTCCTAGCTACAAGATGAGCAAGACCGGCAATACACTCCTGCCATGAAAAGCTGCAGCACAGTAAATCCCAGAGAGTAAATACATAATGGGCTGGCAGCACGTGCAAAGGGCAGGCAGGAGTTTCGTGACTTCAGAAACCAAGGGGGTAAGGTGGTTAGAAAATAGGGGACATTGGATTCCCATTTCATTTTGTCAGGGCACTATGGGGCTGAGCCAGGCAAGCTGTGAGCGAAGCACACCCTCCTCTGGAGAGGCTGAAACACGAGCGTTTCCATCAGGGAGGCACTCGCCAAACTGCAAAAGGACATTGCAGAGGCAAGCCAGGGTATCTTAGCAACAGCTTCACATATGGGTCCATTAACTCCAAATTCCTCCGCGAGCAAATCCTGAGCTAGAAAAATTTTCAGACGCTTATTGATAGCGTGAGCATGTGTTTTGTTCAGTCGGTTTTTCAGGGGAAAATAAAAGGTAACCATTGAAAAGCAAAGACCAGAAATGACTTGCTTTTTGGGGAGGACTTTTTGGACATCTTAGAGGTGTTGGACTTGCAGCTGGCTCATAATTAGGTTATGGTGAGCTGCCATAATGGGTCTCTACAAAAGCCTCAGCTGTAGAAATTGCTCTTGCAATTCTGAGAGAGGATTGCTTTGGCCAAGAAGGCAACTGAAAAGCAGCCCATAAAACACAACAACAAAAAAACAACACAGAGAGAGAATCAGAGGGCAAGAAGTGATTCACATATTATAGCAGTTTGATTTTCCCCTTGCAAAGTGCTTTGTATTTGTGGGACTCCCTTGACTCATTTCAGCAGCATTACTCCTGATTTACTGATGGCACAGCAGAGCAAACAACAGTGAGACCAGACAAGGTGGCCAGGAGGCTCCTCCTCTTCCTTTTTAACCACCATTTGCAATATTTCTATTCTGATTGTAGCTGACAGCAACTGTGACTTTATTTCACCCCCAAGTAGCTCTTTATTTTCTCAGAGCCCATCTCTTGGAAACATGCAATGGTTTGAACAGCTCCACTTCAGTTTTGGAAAGCTACATCTTAAATGCAGCTGAGCACAGACTGAAAACACCATAGTGAGAATCAAAGTGTGTATTTTAACCACATTTCAAAGATGATTTTAAGACACTCTCAAGAGAGGTGGGAGACGGATGCTGTTTGAACCATCACAGTGTTTGAATGCGTGGAGCTGGCAATATCGTGCTTACACATAAAACACAAACACACGCAGGTCACCTGTCTGCAGCATTTTAAATGTTACATTTTCACTGTCTATTCAGACAAGACGTATTCTTCATGTTTCTCATTAAGAGGGCTCTTTTGCTGATGATCATTAAGTTATCATCAGAGGTTGTGAAGTTAACATGAGAAAAAAGCAAGATAAGTACATTTATAGTCTGTATCAGTGCACTGGGAAGTTCCCTTGCTTGAAAAGGTCAGCTCATTTCAGATTGTCTATTTGCATAAATTTTCAGCAGTCAACGCTTGCTCTTCCTCTGATAGAAATGGGAAACCTGTATCTTATGTAGTTCTCAGACTGTTACACACAGATACTGTTTTTATACTAAGACAAAAAAACCCACCTTATAAATTTATTCCTACTGTGATTTTTACTCATTTTACAGTATTAATAACTTCAGAAGTAAATAGGTTAAAATATTACACTTTAAAATACTTTCATTGGTATTCTGACAAGAATAAAGGCCAGATTTAAATCTACGAAATAATACACCGAAGAGAAGTAGCTGTGGTCAAGAAGTAATTTGCTTGCACAATCTACAGCACCATCTGTCTAAAACATATTTAGGTGCCAATTACAGTGCATGGGTCCACTGGATTCACCTAATAAGTTCTTCAGCAGTGGATCAAATCCTTCCAACCCCTTTGTGATTTGCACGAGGAGTCAAAACGATAAACTCTTTAATAATGCCAACAGATAGCATGCGCTGAACTAGAGGAGAATAGATACAAGTTTCTTTAATGAAAAGAACATGAGGTTTATCATGTTTTCGCTATTAAACTCAGACGAGATTAGGCTAATGAAAAGCAAAAGCAGCCTCCCTTCTCCCAGAATTGCTCCTCAGCCTCAGAGATGTTTGCGGTGAGAGTATCAGACACCTTCTTGCAGTTTTTCCTCCTCATGTGACATGTCACAGCACTACTACTACCACCAGAAAAATAACATTTAGATCTAAGACCTCCATTTTTTTTGGCTTTTTCCACACCCTCCTCCTGTTACTCTTTCTAATGGCTTTTATTTATATATTAAATAAGGAGAAGCTACACACGTTAAGGCTTCTTTTGCCACATCTTAAACCCTCAAATATCTCCCATCCTGAAAAGAGCCTTCATTAGTGTGCATTTCCATACCAAGATGAAAGAAGTATGTAAGGCTAAAGTTTTCCCTGGAAAAGAAGAGTATCTCAAGCTGTTAATATGTCATTATGTTTCTGTTCATTAGCATCTCTGGAAGCTGACAAATATGTTTTTAATGACTTTTTTTTCCCTTAATGCTTTTTAAAGTATTTTTCCCTTACTGCAGTGCTAATAAGGTGTAAAAGTCTTGTCCTGAAACTATACACCATACCGCAGCTCACACTCCGCTGCAGTTTTAATGGGAAAATTTTCTCGCAAATGCATATTAAACAAAGTATTTACTGGTATGCAGAGTCAATTTGTTAACACATTAAAACTTTTCCCAACTTATTTAGTCAAGATTCATTTTCTAATGTGGTTTAAATAAAAATGTATAGGAAATTTTCAGTGATAACGTAAGAACTTTGCTTGGACCCAGGCAGAATTTTTCACCGTCACAACTCAGCTGGTAAAGCCTTAGATAGATACATATATACGTGTGTGTGAGTGTATATATATATATAAAACAGCTGTACTGGCTGCAGCACTACTCACCATGTGAAGCAGCATTCAGAATGAAGCAATTCTACTTAATATTTCTTCTGCATTTAGTTGTAAAAGAAACCATTAAATAAAGAGTGCTTCAAAGGTATCCACCAAATACTGTGGTTCCCTCTGTTGTTCTCTAGCAAATCAATGATCTTTGAATTGAAATAAATCTTTTTGTATGGTTTGGACAGTTTAATAATTTAGAGCCAGATTCCAGCAGGAAAGACTTGCGTCAATGCAACACAGTTTCTGGAAGATAGATGTTAGCAGAATGTCAAATCTAATCAGGAATGACACGCTGCTGTTACTTGATTCTGCTTATCAAATTTATTTATCTCCAATTGTTACTTTTTGCAAAATGCTGTAAGGTGGGAACATTTGTCAGTAAAGTCAGTAAGGTACGATTAGTACACAACTTCCCCCACCTCCAGACCATTCAAGCAAGTGCTTATTTTAATTCTTCCTAAGTAGAGCATTTTAAAGCACATTTAAGTGTTTTGCTGAAGTGGGTTCTGGATAGTGATAAATGAATCATTATGAGGACAAATTACCCAAACTGGGTCATAATTGGCCATGCTATGCAAACTCCAAAAGTGAAGTGGGGAAGCAGTGAGTGACTCATCCAGCGATAACAGGGAAGAGACTGATTAGCACAAATGAATACAAAGGGCAAATGTGAAGTTATTCCGAACGTAATTGGAAGAGTTCACAGCTCTCACTGACCTCATACAAGATCTTATGGTTTGAGGAAGACTAGGAAAAACAAAGATTAGTAATCCCTGTTTTGCCAAGTCTGTGTGTGTTTAGCATGTAATGGACAGTGCAATTTGGAGACAGCAGTTAAGCTGGGGAATGTACCATAAACCACAGCATGGTTCTTTTTTATGTGGGAGAAAGGTGCAGGCAGGAACAGGGAAATTTGTAGGAATAATGTTGATTATAATAAAAATAAACACTCCTTGCTTAGCATGTGAGTTCCTGGGGGGCATGCCCTGTCCTGTACATCTTTAAGGTACCCCACACTTTGGAAACATAAGGTAAGAATACAAAACAGAAGTGCAGATGCTCCTTATGTCAGTTATTTCCATGGTCTAAATTATCATAAGATAAAGCAGAGAACATTCAATGTTCTAAATGAAAATGAATAATGAAAGCTTTTATACAACATACAGTATAGCTTCTTCCTTTAATGCACATGGTTTTGGCCATGCATAGATGCATAACACTGAACAAGACAAACCACTGTTCCGCTCCTGCACTGAAATGTCCCTGCCTGTTGGCAAACCCTGCTTTTGGCCAGCGCTCAGCAAAGGATGACTACAAAAGCACATGAGCATCCACTCCCTCCCTGCTCAGTTCCCAGGCCAAGGTAATCCTTCTTGACTTTGAAAGGGAAACAAAGAGGAAAAACATCATCCCATCCACACAACTTAGTTCAGGCCCATGGGTTTGACATCTGCCTGATGAGCGAGGGGCTTTTTTTGGCTTCACACAAAGCACAGATGCGCCAAAACCCGCGTCTGACTGTCACTGATGGAAAGCAAGATTTGGAAGAGCTTTACAACAGCCCTGGGCATACACAGGAGAAGGATGTTGTTACAAAAACATTAAGAAATAAAACAGAGAACCAGCTTGAGAGACAAACCCTTTCATCCCTGCCCTCCCCTAATCACATACAGAGATGACACAGAGTTTCAGACAGAGGAATTAATTATTCGGTTAACCCAGCTCCATTTAATGTGGCCATTGCTTTCTGTTGATAAGGAGCGAACAATGAGATTTCTCCTTTCTTGAGAAAGGCTCCAGCCTGTTTTCCTTTTCTTACTCCTACACGTTGCTTTTCCTGTAACAGAAGTATCTGACTTTTTTTTTTTTTCTTTGATGGGGTAAAATAATAAACACAAGATGAAAAAGGAGAGGGGCACCCTTTTGGCTGGAAATCTGAGAATGTGGCTTCCTTCTGCTTCCAACCACATCTTCTGAAGTTGCCTCAAATGAGAGGAAAAAATAAAGCAGGAGTTGTCATGAATTTATAAAAAGCACTACAATGGGTTTAGCCAACATTAGGTTGCTTTTATACTCAGTATAACCAATTTCTGGTATTTTCAGTAAATTGGTTTCACTGTAGATACATCAATTCTCATATGACTTAATTAATTATACCACTTCCAAGTGGTATTGAGATGGGAAAACACAATAGGTGAAATTCTCCTCCTGGTTAAACTGGTGTTAACCCAGAGATTGAGTATTTCTCAGCTGGTGGGTTATGATTTTCAGAATGCACAGCAAGGCTGTAAGGTGTGGAATATTGTATTATAATTTCAGGCAAATAAAACTTAAACTAACTCCTACACCTTTCAAGGTCAAACAAGCTCAAGTAGCATAAAATTGCCTTATCATTAATGCAGTTTTATGCATAAGAAATTAAAGAGAATTAGAGGCATTTTCATTTTAAATAAGGGGTTGCCAACCTGAGGGGGGAAAAAAAAGATAAATTCAGCTCTGAATTAACATTTGGATAGGCCAAGGGATGACCTCTTCATCTGCCAAGTCCCAAACGTAGGATGCTATATGCAGCAATGAAGCAATGCATACACACACGTATGAATTATTCACACAAGAATCTTTAAGGGGGGAGGTACCTTCTTATAACTTCATGCTTTGGTCATTAAGTTTCAACAAAAATAAATAAATGAGTGCAGGTGGAACTGAGCACCAGTTCTGGGTGGAAACTGAAAGGCAGGACACAATTTTGCATCCTGAAAGAGAAGTGGAGAGGACATGTTTAGAGGTCAGCAAACCTTCAGTGGTAGCACGCCAAACTGTATTGCTGCTTTCCAAACACGAGGGCAAGGTTTCTGCTGGAAATTCAGCCAGGGAAATGGGTGCTGTAAAGGGGTTTATCAGATGGTCCCTGGCTCCAGCTGAATTTGGGACTCTTGACGGCACAGGTGTTGAGACCTGCCTGCACACCTGATTCACCAGTAAAAGGACATCACCTTGTATATAACATTTAGAGGTCATTAATATATCCAGAGTAAATATTAAATTAGTGCATGCAAACTGCCCACACCGCTGTTCTCTTGAATCACAAACACAGTCTTTGGTGTCTGGGGATCAGTTCACTAATCTTCACCACCATTCTGGAGTCAATAGAATAAATCATCCCACATTTAAGTATACAAGCTGTCCCCAGCACAAAGGAAAGTAGCTCAAAGGTATGTGTTTCTCCTTTAAATTATTTCTGCAGCACTCAGTGTTTGTGGAGATATTTATGTCTGAGCCTGCAGTAGATTGAAGCTGCTCTGGAGGTCAGAGCCTGTCAGGCTTCCTTTCTGCAGAGGATGCTCTGGCCTTTGGAGTGATAGATCGGGAACAGTCTCCTCCATCTCCCTGCCACTTGCAAAGAATTCATTTACTGTAAGGTAAGAAGCGCTGGCAGTCACAGGCAACGTCACTTCTTTCTTTCTACATTGTTGGGGTTTTGGGGTTAGGTATTTTTTCCCATCTTTGATTTATTCCATTGTATACAATTGACCTCTCAGACATAAAAGAAACAAAACTGTCAAATTCTGGAGAATACTTCAGGCACAGAGGAAGCGTCAGAGCTCAGAGGCAATGGGGAGACAGCAGGAATTCAGAGAGATGAGCATCTCCTCACAGAAGCAATCAGCTTCGTAACAATTTAGGGAGGGAGTCAAAGAAAACAGCAAGGGCAGGTCCCCCCCAACCCTAATTGCCCAGCAGCTCCTAAAGGGAGTCTTCCCCACATTCTGGAAGGGTTCAGCTGGGATCACCCCTTTCAGAGGAGCAGTGAAATTCAGCTGTGAATCACCTCAAAATTCAGATAAATAAATGTGCACTACTCCAGACAGCCCTTTCCCCATTTATTTTGTCCTAATGGAGAGCTGGACAGCATATATTAAAGATAAAAGCAAAGAGCAATCGGAGAAAAATTAGAGTTTAGGGAAATTTTGTGCTGCTACTTTGCAACATTCTTGTGTTACTTCTTGTGGAAATTGAGAATCTGGCCTTGTGTGTGGCTGTAACATCCATTTCTATTCAGACGGGTGTTTTTCTTGACCAGGTTGCTTGCCTATAGGGATTTTTTAGTGCCCAAACACATTGTTGAGCTAATATCTTCTTTGCAAAATTTAGCGAGCGAGCTCTAAGCTTTGCCCCAAGTCATGCTTTCTGTTAATTTTTCTCACAAACATTTCTGCCAACGGCATTTCTCCGTCTCCTGCCATAAATTACATTTATTAAAGAGCAGCAAGAAAGAAACTCGCTTTAAGTTCCTAAATACCTCCTCTAAAAGTGAGAGCAAGCAGACGCCCAGAATCCTGTTCCTTTTATTTTTGCAAACAACATACCAAAGGCCTGACACCTTTTTATAGCTTCAGTGTGACCTCTCTCGCTTCCCTCAAAGAGTGACTTCATTTCTAAGCTATGGTGGAAGCTCCGCTGCAGGGTTAGGCAGTGCATTAAAATGCAATATTCCACAGGCTGTGATTTATGGTCTGTCACTGAGAGCAAAGCATTGTGCATCTTAATTGTCTGCTCTTTTCCAGCTACTTGGTTTGGTTGGGAGATTAGAAATTTTTCATCCACCATGAATTTTCATGGAAATATGGATCTTTGAAAGGCACAGGAGTTAAAGATGCAAAAATAAAACAGTCACAGCTGCATACCTAACAGTATCTCTGTGCAATGCATGAAAATGTATCAGAGGAAGTAATTATGCATTCTTCTTTGCCTGATTTACAAGTTTCAAGGATTTCCCCAATGGGATCAGCTCTTCAAGTCCCTAGGAAAAAACCCACACCTTTGCAGCCAGCCCCAGGGAGCTCACAGTCAGCAGAATATCTCCAAAATCTTCACCTTCACAGAGATTATTTGCTAATTACAAGAATCCATATGGACCCACTGAAAACTAAAACAGCTTCAACATTTGATTTGGCTCACAGCTGACACGCAACGTACCTCTTTCAGGGTATAAGATCCTGTAACTTTTAAATCAGACAGAAATATTGTGTGCACTGGCAGTGTCCTACTTGAAGAAATTTCAATCTTCTTCAGCCACATAGATTTTCAGTTAAAAGCTACAGATTTGAGATTATAAACACTGTACAGATCAAAGAAATACATGTCCAACATCAGTGGAAAGCAGTTAACTGTACAGATGATGGTTCCATAAGTCAATTATGGGGCTGTTATTTACAGATTTGTACCCAAAACCCACTTCTGACCCATCCTGTGGATGTCTGTCATAAATTTGTGTTGTGTTTTCTGTGACCTTTTCAAGCCCCTTCCTTCTCACGACATTTTATTGTCTCTCAGAATTTTTCTATATCCACCTAATTACAACCATATCATTCTATTGTCTCTCAGAATTTTTCTATATCCACATAATTACAACCATATATCATTAAGTCACCTGGTGTGAAAGCAATCTCATACCACTGAACCACATTTTGCTGAGGCAGTCTGTTCTCAGGGCAGAAAAACATGAACAAGTTTGCAAGACACCAGAAAAGAAGGTTTGCTGTGGCGGTCAGACGGTCGCCCCATCACCGACACTCGCACACCCACCTCACCACCACAGACCATCCATTTGTTTTTTCAAGTCTTGCAGAACTGCCACTGAGATGAAGAAGGTGCTTCCAAAAGCCCACCCTGCTCCAGCCAGCCTTTGGCACATTGATGTCTCCAGAGCTGTGCCTCTCCACCTTGTCCGATGAGTCTCCGCAACTCAAACATTTATTTTGTATTGATTTACTCTCTCTGTTAGATTATTTGATTTTTTTTGTGTGTTTGTTTAATCCTACAATATTGGTATTTTTCAGGCTGGCAGCCAAATAAAACCTTTGGAGACATACGAAATATATATTAAGAGTCTCCTTGCCCAATAAATTAAGGGCGCAAATTATACAGCCAAAACTGATGAGCATCTCATTACAGACGGCACGTTTTGGCATCACAATGCTTTGTAAAAGAGACTTATATTCATATATTCTTGTGTGGAATTTAAAATTCCAATCAGCAAAACCACAGAGGGGGATTACATTACCTTGGACTTGAATTCAATTGCATTTTTAATTCCATTAAAACTCCAAGCTTGCAGAATAAAATATTTGTATGTATTTGATTAGGATCTTAATTACATGTTTGAATATCACTTTATCTGTTAAAAAACTTATATAAGCTTTCTATCCCTTGGAAAATTTTGGGAAACAAAATGGTATTTATAGTACTGAGCAGAAGTTTAAATACACGACACACTAAAGTGAATAGTGGGATCCTGACACAAAGATAACACTTTCTCAGTGTTTTGTCAGAGTCCTGCTGAAAAATAGAATTTACTAATACAAGCTGAAACTACACTTGACCTCTGAGGTTTTGCAGTGGTCAGTTTAATTAGGCCATTAAAAATTAAATGTTAATATCAGTTTGAGTAAGCTCACACTTCGCTGTGTCTAGAAGACAGCATGTAGTGGCGACGCATCTAAAAGTATGTTGTAATGCCACAGTTGCTGACAATAAGTAGCTTTTGACCTGGCAGACTGATCCATGCTATTACTCAGAGGCTGTTATTAGCCTTAGGGGGTATCTTGGGGCTACTTAACTGGAAATCATTGACCCCATGGAGTATCACTCTTTAGCGAGAAGCTATGTCAATGCACATGCTACTTCGTATGCAAACCTAATTGGAAACAAGGGATAAATCAACTCATTTCTTCCATTACTTTGTGTCCACTTTAATGTTGCAAGTTTAAAAGTGCATAAAAAAAGTTTTGGAGGAATAATTACTATAAGAAAAAGAAGTACTGCTCTGAGATTGGGGATACTGCAAACCTAGCACATGGCATCCCTGAACAAAGCCAATTCAGTCAGGTGTTTTACTGGCTGAGGACTAAAACACGTGGCTGTAGAAGGTCTATGCTCTCATGTCTTTCAAACCCCAAAACTTGGGCAAATCTGAGAGTTTATGAAACTTCAGGAAGCAAGTCGATCACTATTCAAAGTCTTACCTCCTCCAGACTCTCAGCATTGGGAAAAACAGCAATGACGCAGGTAATGCACAGCTCATTAACACCGTACCTCGTATATTCAATCTCTTACAGCAACAGTTCATAGTCAGAAAATATTTAGCTTACACACCATTAAAGATGAAATATTGAGAAGCGATTACCAAAAAGCAATGTGTGGAGCAGTCAGATAAGCATCCAAAATGGTAGATTAATGTACAAAACTCAGTCTAATACTAGCAGATTTCCAGAAAACGTAGTCCGCTAGTTAAGTCATACTTCTAGAAATGTTATGCTCACAACAACCCTGTCACCTCGGAGGGCTCCTGCTCCTCACCAACCTTCTCCGGTGAGCTCTAAACTCCTTTTTTTCCATTCCAGTTTTAGAGACAGAGAAAGAAAATCTAAATAAATGAACCTAAGGTTTTCAAAGCTTAGCAAAGGTTCAGGGTCACTCCTTGGTCTGTATAGGTACATCAGTCATCTAGCTTTAATAACTCAGATTCCATGGTAGGTAGTTTATAAAGTCAGAGAAACCCAACAGACATAAATCCTCATCAGGTTAACTGTCCTATTTTCTTTCTGCCAGACACAGTTTTGCCCAAAGTGGAGAAGGCTTTGTTTACAGCACAACCTCAGCAAAGAAAACAACTTCCTCCATCCTACTGTCCCCAGTATATCTCCAGACTCGTAATTTTTAATTATCCCTTCTGTCAAACAAGTAATCAGATATGTATGGAAACAGGTTCAAGAGCAGGTAATTCACAGAGCCAAGCTCTTCTCTAGTACAACTCAAAAATTAGCTTAAAACAACAAGAATAAAACCCAACCAAACCAAACACAGCTACCTCTCAGATGTAGCAGCAGGTGTTCTGTTGTATTATATCTGAAAAAGGGCAATTTTGTGGTCTGGGAGCTAGAATTGATGTGTAGAAATTTTTCCGTAAGTCTTTGCTTTCCCAGTAACCCAAGAAGCATCAGAGTGCTGCCTCATACCCTCTGGCCAAGAAGCACACTGGGTGAGTGCTGGTGCTTACATGGGGCACCCTGTGATGCCAGAGTCAGTTTAGAACCAACACCACAGTGATTCAGAAGAGTGTGATCAACTAGCAGAAAAATCAACCATCTCCCCCATTTGCAGAGCACCAAGAGAAGACCCAAGGACAAACAGGGCTCCAACAACTGAACGACCTGGAGCACTCACACCAATTTTAAGAGGATTAAGCAAAGCTCTCTCCTCCAGAGACTTCAACAGAAACTTCCTCAGGTTGGAGGGATACAGTAGGAAAACCAACTGAATTTCTTCCTTGGCATTTATTAAGTAATAAAAGCAGCACCAGGCAGTTTACAAACCCAATTGTCAGGTTTTGCAAGGATATTTCTGGGATATATGAGAGGCACCCCACTTTTATAATTTCTTTGCAAGCAGGGCTCTGCTCCTCTAGCTCCCAGCCTGCAGTTTACATAACTGGTTATAGGTGGTGGGGGTAGTATGAAAAAACACAAAACATAAAAAAACCCAAACAACTGCAACAAGTGTTTTAAAGCATTACGGCAAAAGCAGTCCACTGCAAGAAATAATCTTGTAATCTGAGTCCCTGCAAGACTCCTCACACAGAGCACAACCAGAAACTATTCCCACCACCTGAACTAACAGCAACAGATCCATTTGTAATTTTTTTTTTTTTTTAGAGTGTATTTTTAATGCAACCATCACTACAAAATCTGGTCACCACAATTACTGAAAATATGCTCCCAAGATGAGTACTGTTTCATTAACCCTCCCACTTCTCACAGAGCTAATGAAAGCAGCAAGACAGACCTAATCTATTAGCACACAGATGTCTGATAGCTTTAACTGGCTAATTACAGTTACAGTGAGCAATAGTTGAGAAGCTCTGCGGTTGGCAGATGCATTTATTCAGCTATTACTATTAGATTTTAAATCTGTTTCATTCCACAGATAACTGTGATGTTTGAAAGAGTTAAGCATCCAATGAATAGCATCCAATGATAGGAGGAATAATGAAATTCCTCTTTTAACAAGGACAGTTGTATCTACAATTACAATACATGTAGTCCAGGATAAAGAAAACAGAAAACTTCTTACAGACTACCAAGGTGAAACTCTGCCATTTGTTTCCCTGGTTCCTGAGTGTAGCTGTTTGCGAGAACACAGACCTGTTTTGCTGTGTAAAATACAGAAGATACTTCCTCTTCCAGAGTGCTTCTGTTACAAGGAAACAGAGTGCGGAAGCTAAACAGCAAAAAGGAATTTGGATGCGAGAGAGAATAAGCAATTTGCTCAACACACAGGGAGGGAGTCCTTGGCAGGATGAGTTATGGAAAGTCAGCAGGAGGAAACATCTGCCTTTGGTTTGGGGCGGGTGGGAGGGGTGGAAGTCTGTCCCTGCAGGCAGCTCTCCCATGTCTCAGCCCAGGTCCTCACCCACAGGACAATTCCTCTTTTTACTGCACTCAGACAGAAATCTGACAGTGACGCTTATTTAACTTTGGGCATGCTTATTCCAGTTTTGCTGCTGAGTGAGATTTTCCAAGGCACTGCGAATCTGTTTAGCTCTGCTCCTGCTGAAGAGCTCAGTCAGCATGGCCCACTCCCGAAACACGGCCTGAGACGAGATACCCGACACTGGGACTGTCGTTTATTAGATTCCTCTGGCAGCGATCGCCAGGCGGTGCCATTACCCAGGGGTTTGTTCAACCCCCCTCTGGAAGCAAAGTGCGATCAGAAAAATTGCTGCACTGTCATTTTGAAATTAAAGTTTCTTCTAGAGTTTCCTGTAACAAATAGCAAAGGGGATTTTTCCTTGGCATTAGTAAGTACAACCAATTCCTGAAGACCATCTGAGGATTTAGGAAGGATAACCTCTGCAGAAAGGGTTACCTTCACGCACCCTGCACAACTTGAGTCTAGCAGGACTAGGTTCTCTCAACTCTATTCTTGATAGCAAACAACAGAGTCATCCAGAGAGCAATTCAGAGCAGAAATCTGATTCAGCCCCTTGGGCATCACGCCCGGCACAGCACAGCTCTGGACTGCCAGCACCTTGATGCTGTTGAAGTGCAAATACTGAAAGAGTATTTCTGGGATATAGAAGACAGGTACCCCCCATTTATGATTTATCACATGCCAACAAAAGCTTGTTGTTGGGAGAAAACATTTGCAAGCATCTGGATGCTTAAACAAGCACCAGAGAAAGTTCATTAAAATAGAAATTGAAGTTAATTAACTGATGGACTCCTCTGTTCCATTCGCTTTAAAGCCATCCACAACCTTCCCTTGGTCTACTGACTAGCTTTATTCAGCTCCAGTTAGTATATCAAAGTGATGTATTCTGCTTACAAATTCAAGGCAAAGCACATTTATCTATTACAGAACGAGAATGGATTTACATTTAAATGGGTGTTCTTCATGTATCTAATAACTCAGTTGAGTAATCAAAGAAGTACAATCTAAGCAGGAACGTCTTTGTGTTTGGCATTAATATAGCCCCCAAGATTCACTCCACACATTTCTCCCGATTTATTTATTTCATGGGTGGCGAGGAACAAAATGGGAATGTTGTCATTCTCCAGCTACAATCAGCCAGCAAGGTTAGCTAGGAATTAACAGACTGCTTGCTTAGGCTTACATTTCAGTTAAAAATTCAGGCTCAACAGGAGAGCAAGAAATCACCATGGTGCATGGACTTTCATTCCTTTAAAAAAGTAAATAAACAAATAATGCTTCAAAGGTGCCAAGGGAAGTCTGGCAACAAAACTGTTGCCACTAAGAGCCACAAGATATCTTAGGTTCACTGTATTCAGTGAAAAATTACAAGGATTGCACTACCCTGAACCAAGCAAAACAATTTGCAAAGTGAAACACACTTGGAATAGGAAAAGTCAGATAGGAAATAAAATTCAGAATTATGATAATTAACGTTTTTATTCCTTTTCATTGCGCTACACTCTATTTATCAAACCATATGCAGAAAAATGTGTGCATGCATTAAAAAACAAGTAACTATAGCTTAACCTAAAAATGCTAGTAACTCTCCTAATGAATGGTTTTGAAAGTGCGGAATTTGTTATTAAATGTTGGGGTATAATGATTTCAATGGCAACTTGACCCCAAAAGCCTAGCAAAATCCAAGTCAAAGATACGGAATAAGAAAGAAAATGCATTTGTTTCAATCAGACAAGAACAAAGCAAGTTTACGTGCAATATGTGGTTGTAGATGATATCCTCCACCAAAGCAATTACCCCATCTCCCAGTGATGTGTGAGGCATAGCTATGTCATCTTGCAGGTGCAGAACAGCATTTCCTAACTCTGATAGGGGTTATCTTGCAATGTACAACAAAAGAAAACATAAATATGATGTGTCCCAGGTGGCACCACAGCTCTTGTTATTCTGGGGGGGGAGATCTCAGGGGACGAGGAGGCTAGAAGTCATCTCTTAGTGAGAGAAAACAAACAGCTCTCTACACTCTTTCTCACAAAAGCTTACAAACTCCAGTTTGTGCACCCGCCTCTTCTAAAAAAATCAGCATTCTCTCCTGCTATAGTCTCCATAATTTTGTTATCCAATGAAATCCTGGAGGAGACAAAGAAAATTCCACTTTCCCTCGCATGTTGATTATCAGCCTACTTTCCACTGCAGCAAAAAGTTACAGCAGCTGAAGAGGACTAAGAAAGCATGCCAATTAGAAGAGTTTGTAACTCAGCATATACCCACTGCTGTTTTACTGCAGGGACTGTGCAGTTTCCCACCATGTAGAAAGCATATGGTCTAAATAAGGCTAATAAAGATACATTAATGTTTCTGTTGCCTTCCTTGTAAATAAGATTTCCCTGTGGGCTACTAATTTATCAGCCAGTTTCTCTACAGCTTATGACCACAGATCAGAAAGCTGTATATAAAATGTTTAAGTCTGCTACATACATTCACCACCTTTTCCTCTTTGTCTTTCTTTAGGCTAATGCTGGGCACAGCAAATATTCTGCTCCAAGAATTCTGAATTTTAAGAGAAAGCCTACTACTGTATGGTGCAAATCTAAGCAATGGACTCATTTGCTGCTGAGCTCTCAGAAAGTTTAGAAACAACTCTTGCATAATCTTACAGACTTTTTAAGTGACCAGTTCTAAATTAAGTATTTTCACAAGTCCCCACTGCTGACTGAATGTACACAAGCAAAGCACAGAGCAATCTTGTATCATTTGCCTGCCTCTGTGCCAAAGGATGCTCTTCATCCACTCTGCACTACTCTACCTTTTATTGCCTTAATGCAAAACAGCAATACTGGGAGGAACCCAAACCTCTTCCCCTCCCGCAGCAGAAATGCGAAGAGGAGAGCACGACTGTGCCAGCACTGGACAAAATGCCTCTAAATGAAAACCAACCTCCCCATGAACGCCAACAGATGAAAACATGATGTGCTAAACAAAAACAGTTCCATTATCAGCTTCACTTTCCACCTTCAATTACAGTACATTTCAGCTGAATATTTTTTCCTGGAAACTGAAACAGTTTCACTACAGCTTAAATATCTGACAAGACAGCTGACTACAGGCTTGTGAAAAGCAATTATTTTGGACACTGATTACTTCCCATGCAGGCAGTGAGTATTATAAATGCAGATAGCTGGGAAAGACTGCAGCTTTATGCAATGGACTACAGTATCTGGAGGAGTTAATTAATGTTGTGGGGTGAGTAGGAAGAGAGAAACTCTGCAAATACCCAGCTTAACATTCAAATTAATTGACATGAAATAACTTCATATGTTTAATTTAAATGCAATTAATTTATTAGAAAAAAACAGCCTAGGGACAGATAGCTGGTGCATCTGGCGCAACAGCTAGAGCAACATCAAGTTCCCATAGCAACATATTTGTTAGAAACAAGGCAAGCACACTTAGGATGATGTGGTTTTGTTTTTAATCCACCAGAGCAATGACAACTGCACCAACAGGATACAAAATATTCAGATAAAACTGAAGAAATTAAGAACAGATATGAAGACTTATTTTCTTCCTCTGAGCTGGGCATTGCAGTGAAATCTGAACTAAATCTGGAAATGCAGGTGCTAATGTGGGTAATTGCAAAAACAACTCGGCACTGCATTGCATCAGTACTTGTATCTATATCATAGCCCACGTGTGGGCTCTGTACAGCTCAGCCATAGCAGATTTTAGCATCCCACCCCTGCAGACAGAGGTTATTACGTTCATGGCTGCTCCAAGGCCAGCTGATGTCTTGTGTCAAAGGTCCTCCTTAAAATGACTTCATTAATAAGGAAGATAAGAAAGGCAGCAAAAAACAAGAACTTGTCAGTCATTGCTATAATCCTTTATGGATTTCAGTGAACTATGTCTTAATGCTGTTGCAAAAAGATGAGGAATCCTGGTACATATGAGCTCACATATTACTATTATTTTTAAAAGAAGGCTGCATGTAGATTTTGTTTCCTAAAGCCTTTCGCAGATACCGTGTTCTTTGTATGTCATTTTATAGGTTGATCACTGAGCCATGGGATGGCTTAAAAACTTTGCCCAAGTGAAACAGGAGATGCAAGATCAAGGGAGGGATATTAATGTAGATCCAGGAGTCCCATGAGGTTCCTGAGCCACTGCCTACCTAGTGCAGCTTGTTCTTCCTGACATGAGCTTTCAAACCAGTTTAAGTCAGAAATGGGACAAAGAGAACACCTAAAATACAGCAATATACAAGAAATGAGTAGATCTTCCACTTCTGGTAACAGACATTTAGGTGTTGGGGTTTTTTGAACCAATTATATGCATATTTGGGCTTCTGAAACAGCACTGAAGAATGAAAGAAAACAAACAAGCTACTTGTAATGATGCTCAAGAAAGGAAAATAAATTTTGACACCTGAGTGATGGGAAGCACCTTTGAGTCTTTAAACACCTTGCCTTTTAAAGGTCTCCCCTGAACAGCCTCTGTTTATCTCCACAGGAAAACAGCAGGTCAATGGGCAGGATTTGACCTCTGGATCCAGAGAGTATTTACCTAAACTTAATGCTTAGTTGCAATTTATTCCTCTACCTTTTCTTGAGGAGCAGTTATAATGCAACCTTTGGATATTTTATTTCCAAGTCCTCAGCAGGGCACAAATCTGCATCCCTCTGGACTGATGAGGTGATACTCTGAGCTGCTGGCAGCAAATTTCTGTTTACTGGGAGGTGAATGCAAACACGCAAAGCTCTTATTCTCAATAAGCAGCAAACTGGGATACTGGCAAGCAACTAAACTCAGTCTCCTCCTTAGATTTTCCCTTTGCATTAATATATAAATGGTAAGACATGAGCCTGGACATGGCCAAACTGCTTTCCTGAGGGACTTCTAGTTTGCCATGTTTTAGCTGAGATTGAAACTCTCTTGTCTTCCTGGGTTGCTGTTGATGCATTAATTTTATGCAGATAGTAACAGGAGCCTTTTGCCTTTCTAAAAAAAGTGCAAAGTACAGGGAAATTGAGTTTAGTTTGCTGATCCAAACCAGAAAAAGTGTAGATTTTTCCCTCTTCTTCTCTCATGCCCTGCAGGTCCCTCAGTCGCTGGGCTACCAGCCAGTCTGGGTGTGCTATTCTCAGCCATTCCTCCTCTTTGTATAAATAATTTAATATTTACTGCAGCCATGATTCAAACCTAGGCTTTTCTCCAATTAAGATTGGGAAAGAAGTTCCATACAATCCTAGAATGGTTTGGGTTGGAAGGGATCTTAAAGATCATCTAGTTCCAACCCCCCTGCCACAGGCAGGGACACCTCCTACCAGACCAGGTTGTTCAAAGCCCCGTCCAACCTGGTCTTGAGCCCTTCCAGGGAGGGGGCAGCCACAACTGCTCTGGGCAACCTGTTTCAATGTCTCACCACCCTCACAGTAAAGAATTTCTTCCTTCTATCTAATCTAAATCTACCCTCTTTCAGTTTAAAACCATTACCCCTCAATCCTGGCTCTACACCCTCTGATCAAGAGTCCCTCCCCAGCTTTCCTGTAGCCCCCTTTAAGTACTGGGAGGCTGCTCTAAGGTCTCCCCAGGCTGAACAACTCCAACTCTCTCAGCCTGTCCTCATAGTTTCTTCTTCTTCCCTAAAGGACCACCCTCTAACCACATCTACTCTGCCACTGAGGGTAACGAACAGGCAGCATGCTGTCCTGCTCTCTGGAACACCACTTATTGTCACATAATCTATGAAACAGAATGTATTTGTTTGGTACTGTGTTCATACACAATGTGCATTATTTTATTCCTCTTCCTTCTTAATTCAGTAAGGTGCAACCATTCATCATTTTGACTTCTATTCCCCAAACTCAGCTATGCCTTAACTAGACATGTGGGCTTTAAAGCTATGTATAAGGAATTCATTCACTGCTTCTCACTGGCAGGCAGGTGTTTTGTCATTGTAATTATTCATGCATCATTATCATCTCATTCTGCCCTTGCCTCTCAGGTGTAAGGCAGAAGGGAGATGGACAATCACCAACCCTAATCTATTTTTTTCTTTTTTCTCCTGTTACATTCAAGTCTGCAGTGCTGCTTCAACCATGCCCATTTCTCCTCTGGGACTACCAAACAAGCCCCTTCGCCCTCCCAGCTCCCTCACTCTCTGCGTTCTCCCTTCTAGGGAGATGACCCCAATCTACCTTTCACCCTCAGTAGGTGGCTATATCTATTCTGGGACATCTCCAGGACTTCCCCCAGGTTGTCTTATTGATGCTTTGTGCAGATAAAGCAGTAGGAGTTGTTTGATTTCTCCTGAACTCCACCACCCCTAGGGAGATGCTTAGGAAATGGTTTCTAAAAATACTTATTTGGGTGATTCTTGCTACCACATCCAAATTTCACAGTCCACAGAGTTTTTTCAAACATTGCACTTGTTCTGCCTAGGTCTGACTTTTTACATTATACATAAAGTATACATCAGGATTAGGAATTACAATAGCTCAACTACTTTTCTGAGAAAAATCAGGCCTGAATTAAGCATCTCCATGAGAAACTTCTCATCACTAGGAGTGGGGGAAAACATAGAAAAGCACTGGAAGACACATACTAGTCTCAAGTCCGTCAAACATATGAAATTACCTTACACCAAAGACTTGAAGCGTGCTCATAACTTTTTTTTTTTGACTGTCCCTTTATACTGGCTCCCCAGCTACAAGAAGTATTTTTCCATATAATATACACATTAGCTTCCAGCAGGGAAATGTAATTACCATAATAAGATTTCTTAAAACTTGGCTTTTATGTTGTCAACTGCATTAAAATTTGAATCTTGTGTAAAGTTCAGAAAATGGCTCTAAAAATGCAAGAAAAATATACAGTAAAATCAATATTAAGAGTGAAATGGACTAAACTGGAGGCAATCAAGCCTTTCATTCCATATGAAAAAATACTGTAAAATTATAATAAATTACTTTTATTTTATCGCTTGGTAAACTGCTACAATATTGATGTCACTGTAGAAGCATTGCACTCACCAAAGGAGCACTTCACCACTGAGTATTGTACGAATCTGACAACATCTGCATTTCTTGATGATGCATCTCATGTGTAACTTATTTTACAATGTTAACACATGTTTTAAAACCTCTCCTATTATGTTTTTCCTGATATCATTTATTATTTAGACACTCACCCACTTCTTCCTAAATCTTCAGGCCACTTCATCTTAGAACATGTAAAATCCTATTGTCTTGGCACTCTCATATACCAGTTCAAAAGCAAATCTAGAAAAACATGGGTGGGCCTGTTTTATTTTTTAACAGCCTCACTTATGCTCGATTACAGATCATCCTGATGGCACCAGCTTGATTTATCAACAGTTTATCAGGATTAATTTTAGGAATGATGAAAATTAAGACAAATGATCAAACTACCAAGGTTTAAGGATGGCATTTGGTGCGATGTTGACATCAGCCCTGTGCTCTGTTGCACCAAAGCAACACAGAGAGCATTGCCCACATATCTACGTCCAAAACTTCCTTTGCTCCCATTGCAAAACCACGTAATAATTTACATTCTTGTTCTCTTATTACACCCATCCTAGCAGCATTTGTGCATGCACTGGTAGCTGCTTTCTGCCCCAGATTAAACTGGAATTTAATAGTATTGCATTTTATGTATTCTGGACAAAATTTCATCAGCCACATTGAACAGTAAGCTGGAGTGACAGCAATGAATTGAGCTCGAGAGGGACGTGCTACTTCCACCCAGGGACAAGCCCCTTCTTGTACAGCTACCTCTTCCCTCTTGGTAAATACAGCACCTTTGCAGCCCTCCCATGTTTAAGACCATCTATTCCTTACAAAATCTGAACCAGTTCTGCCATAAAATTAAGGTGGTAAGATGTTATTGTTAACCCTTATTTCCTTCCACTGCCTGTGCTGACTAGTGAACAACGATTTCCAAATACCCGTGGGTCAGCTGCATAGCACTCAATCCTAAAAGAACATGGCAATAATTTCACCATGAGGTCAAGACAAAGGCAGTCGTTGCTAGTGAAACAGCAAAACGTCCTGCCCAGGGGTGTGCAAAGAGCCCATGGGGTCACACCACTGTCTCCCAAAACCTCTCAGGCAGTTGCTGGGTTTTAACTGTCAACCCTACGGCCAGGAGATGGCACTGGGCAGCAGAGCAGGACATCTTGTTGAGAATGATTTCATTTCTCCACAGTAAGTAGGCAAAAACGGATTGATCACATGATCACAGAATCATCTAGGTTGGAAAAGACCTTGAAGATCATCTAGTCACAGAATCATTCAGGTTGGAAAAGACCTTTGGGATCATCAAGTCCAACCATCAGCCCTACTCTACAAAGTTCTCCCCTACACCACATCCCCCAACATCTCATCTAAACAGCCCTTAAACACATCCAGGGATGGTGACTCCACCACCTCCCTGGGCAGCCTATTCCACTCTCTGACCACTCTTGCTGTGAAAAATTTTTTCCTAATGTCCAGTCTAAACCTCCCCTGTTGCAGTTTAAAGCCCAACCATTGGACAAGATGAAAAAGACTGAATTATTTTTTACCTCTGCAAAAAAATACCAGGAGTTAGCGACCACCTGAACAAGCTTTTTTGCACCGTTTATGTGACCAGGCAGTTTGCTGCCACAAGAGCCCTGCACTGCTGGTGAATCACATGCACTATGTCTTCCCACTGAGGACAAGCAAAGGAGAGGGTTTGTTGTTGTTTCAGGTTTTTTAAGTAACAACTTGCTGCATTCACTCCTTTCTCAAGCAACAGTAGCATAAGGTTAATTAACAGCAGAGCAAAGCAAATTGCCTTGGTGCAAACACTGATTTTATTAGAGAGCAGAGCTGCTGCGTTACCTCCTGCTCCTCCAAAGGCAAACTCAGGAGGCCGCGCCACAATCCCTCTGCACACCCAGCAATGCTCATGGCAGGTTTAGGCTCAAAACCCTGTCAAACAAGAAACCCCAGAGCAATCCTAAACCTGGATCAGCCAGCTCCGGGCAGACCACACCAGTACATAGCTGCTGCCTCTCAGGCACACTGGCCCCAAAGAGGGGACCATAAATGCAGATTTTCAAGGCTCTCATGCTGGGGAGAAGGATGTGATAGTAACAATGTTTATGCAACAAAAAGGTCCCATACATATCACAGATAAAATATATAGTGCTACTGTCACATTGTTCCTTCCCTTTATACTTCTCAAAGTTATATACAGGAAGATTAAATAAATACAAAAACATTAACTTTGTCACCGATCTGTAAGATAGAACAATATAATCATCTCAATTTTGCCTACAGAACACTGAGGTACATCAAGACAGATGTAAAACAAAAAATAACCATTATTTTCTGAAATATTTGGAAAATATCTCACTTGTCTGAGATTATCAGGACCAGCATTTTCAAAGGACTTTGCATTATACTGAATGTTAACTGATTTCCAGGGCACAAATGCAAGTAACCTCAAGTGTCACTGCAAATTTCTCAGCACTTCTGCAAATAAACTGCACTAAAGAAACTGACTGTTGTTCTTGGAAGGTATTGCAGGTTTGATTAAATTTGACTTAATACAAGGACATAAAAGTTTTCAAGAGAGAAGAATTCCCCCTGTTTTACCCACAAAATTATAGCTAAGAGACAATGCAAAAAGCATCCCCATTGAATTCTCCACTAAAACTCTCACTGAACACAGCCACACCTGGATATTAATCCCACAGGCTTTTGGAAAATAAAGTGATGGCACAAGAATTCAGAGCTACTGGCATTTTGTACCCTAACAAACCCATTTTAAAATAAAATAAAAAAAATCCTTACGCGACAAACTTGCATTGTACTTTCAATTGGTTTCAGACAAACAGAGATAAATTGATGTTCTGACCTTTCTCAGGGGTGCAAGACAGAGTGATTTCCTTTCTCCTTTAAACACCATTAAGTGGATGTGACATTCAATCAAGATCCTATTGACACGGGAATATTCCCCACGCAATTACAGATCCCGCTCACTCAGCTGCTGCTCCTGGATCAGGGATAATGACAAACCAGAGCGGGTGAAACACTTCATATGCACTTAACTACCAAATAAAACTGCTACTTCACTTTTTAAATTTCAGTTGTTTCATAGATCTGGTCCTTTCCTTCCTCTCTTTTAAAAAGTAACAGCACTAGCATTCGCCCAAGATAACAGTTTTAAAAGGAAATTTTCATCCTTATGCTGCACTCACTCATTAATTATTTAACAACACATTCAAAATACAACAGCATTGATCGCAAATTTGTAATTAAGGCTGACTTGTACTTCGCACTTAAAGTAGATGTTCGTATTCTTTGTTCCCCCCCTCCCCATTTTTACAATACCGATCCTTTGAATATTTTAAGAATTTACTAGAATATTCATCAATTAGTTTCATGTGTGGGTCCTACCATGGGTATGGCTGTTTCTTGGCTGCATGGTTTCAGTAATAGATCACCACAGACTCCGATATCAATGTTTTTTCTGAGAAAAATGCAGTTGACTTTAAGTTAGCATTGTTTCCTGTAATGGCTATGATTATCTACTGTGCGAAGGCTTCTCTACCCCATCGTTGCATTCTCTAGAGATGATACCACAGAAAGATAAAAGGCCAGAGGGTAATTATACTGCTTTTCATTTCCACTGATCTCAAAGCATTGTGTAAAATACATAAATGCCTCCTACACACAAGCATCAGATCTAAAGGATTACCTGGTAAATACAGAAGGAAGTATGTTTGGTTATTTTTCAAGGATTAGTATTAGAAAAACTGCTTTTACTTTCTTCTGAAATATTTTTCCTTTTGCAGCTAACCTATTAACCTGGATGCAGAAGGATTTGATAATGGATAGAAGTACCTCTACTACAGTAGCAGAAGTACAGATAAATTTGGAAATACAACCAGAATTATTGTGGCCATTTTTGCATATATTCTCCCCAACTTTCATCTAAAACTTGCTAAGCTTCCAAGCTAAAATAATTTATTCCAGAAATATGCTCAAAGCTGCTCAGACAACGGTGTTTTGGGGATTTTTAAGTAACGTGATGGATAAACTACAAGAAGAGTCCCAGCTTGTTTATCCACAGCTGTACTGCCTGTGTTGCACCAACAGTAAAAAAAAGCTGCTTTTGTTGGTAAACCAAGCAGATCAGATCTCTATCTAAGCTTGCAGTTAAAAATGCTTCTGAATAAGGAGGTGCCTTTTTACGTAGTTGTTTTGTGATTTACAACTCCGCTTCAAGAAGCCAACACACAACACTGTAATTCCAAGGCCAGCTGTCAACATGAAAAAGGGGAATGTATGCACTGGCACATATACGGGGAGATCCATGCCCAGTTTTAGCACATCAACCAAAAGATATTATTGTCTATTCTAGCATAATGGTCATAATGTTTTCATCCGTCGTCACGCAGATGTTACTCAGACTTCTTACACCTGCTCCTCTGCAACTCAGAATTACTAAACAGCCCCTAAAAATAAAGTGCTCTTACAGAGAGAGGAGAAAAGAGAATATTACATTTTCCCAAAGAAACAAAGGTCAATCAGATTTGCAATGAGGAATCGTAAAACTCTTATATTTTTATATAATGATTCTTTTACTGGCATATCTGGAGGGGATAATCAATAGAAGAAAGTTTCTCTTTTGTGGTTACTTTACCATATGGAGTAATTTTTCCTTAACATGAAGGGGATTTCTTCCAATAAGCAAATGCCCGTTACTCTGCTCAAAAGTGTCTTTGATGACAAAGGACAACCCGAGTTATTTAAAATATTACATTACTGATTTTTATTAATTGGTGTCTCATTTGTTCCCTTCCAAAACCAAGGCACAAGCGCATTTGTAAAGTCTCTCCAGAACTAGAAGTTTAGATTGAAGAGCGTTTATTTTTGATTGGAAAATAAGTCACAGATAATTATTCTAGATCATTCTTATTCCCTTTAATAACTAATGTCTGTTACAAGGCTATTACTGTCAACATTCCCAGTATGTTTCTATAGGCAATACGTAGAACCAAAAAAAAAAAAAAATTATAAATCCACATTTTGGTCAGATAGAAAAAAAAAATTATCAAAATTATCTATAGTTCTTCAGCTGGCAAAATGCACATTTGCATTTCTTGCTTGCAACATTTAGCTATCTTTTTCCTCCCGGAATGACTAGGAACACTGAAAACGTGGGGTTGGATTTTCTCTTTCATTCATGGATCTTTTCCAAACATGCTAGAGACCCTATGGTATTACCATATTACTCATTTAAGATGAGCAGCAGCTTATAATCCTTGGCTAGATAAGACCAGAGAAGAGGAGAATGAAAAAGGGAAAAATAGCAACCACAAAACAATTATATTCCAGGAAAAATGGGAGGGCTAGTTGCTTTATTGATTTTTCTTTAGTTATGTGAAATGATCTAGTGAATTAAGCAAAGATGACCCTGGAAGGCAAAATATATGTTGGGGGGGCGGGGGGGAAAGTACGCAATAGCATAAAAGCCCTTGTGAAGCGTAATCTCTCTTTGACCTGGGGAAGGACAGGGGACAGAGTCACTCCATGGGCCCCAAAAAACACACACACTTTTTCCAGCTGATGCTGTGGTGCTGCTGGTGAACTCTTCCATGGACTTAATGGAACAGTGAGATCCATGTGCTACAACTGGAGCACCTAGAGGCACAGCAAGTAATTTCCAGAAGTGTGAGAGAGCGTTTAGGGTGCTCAGCACTTCTGAAAATAAAACACAATAACTAGATGCAACTTACTTTTTTTCTGAAGAGGGAAAAAAAAAAAAAAAATCACCTTCAGTTTTCCTGGTTCTATTCTTTAAAACATGAGGTTCAATACTGTTTAGAAACCTCCATGTTGCAAATCATATATGCAAATTATTACATAAATGCTAACTTCTAGTAACATCATCCCCACCTTCTTTTTCATGTGCAGTATTTTGAAAGACAGATTAAGATTCTCACTAGCAAACTCCATTTGAATTTCCAATCAGATACAGTGCCAACGTTTCTGCACTTTTACTGTTAGGCTTTCAAGCATTTCTAACATTATGTGTGTTTTAGACATTTTTAGGAAGAAAGATGGAGTGAAAAGTAATGAAATACTTCGCTGCAGCTCAGAACTTCATGCTTGAATGGGCTCCAAAATGTAGAAGGCTTCACCTTGTCTTAAAGTAGGAAAAAGCATTTTAAATAAGCTTCTGAACTATCCAGCTTGCATATCCTCCACCCAAAGCAGTGTCCAAAAGTTACAAGACTCAGTGCTGCATGGTCATTGCCAGGAAGCTTTACAACCACATATATTTTTTTCCATATATATTTCCTGTGCAGCCTGCAGACAGGGTGCACGGTCATGGCAAAGGACAAACAGCATCTGCTGGGCTAAATTTATTGGGTAAAGAGAGAAGCACTGTGGTTTATGCAGATCCAGAAGAGAGTGTCTCTCCACCCATGGGTGAGGATTTTTATGGACTGGTCTCTGAATATTTATGGCTGCGAAGCGCAGCTGCACTGGAGCCGGCTTGTCTGCACTGTCTCACCCTGAAACATCCCTCAAGACTTCCCCTCGTCTTTTTTATTCATGCTTCAAAGAGGACATGCTACTCAAAATGCAAGTTGGTTTATATTAAACACGTGTACAGCCTCTGTTATTACAGTGTGAAATAAATGTAGCTTAGTACTACAGACCCTATTTTGAACCTCAGGACTCAAAAGCACACAATACCTCAATGAGCTGCAAAAAGGCATTCAGGAGAGCTGTGAACGTGGACTTCCCACGTCTGGAGCAGCTATGACTGAGTTATTGTAACAGTATAGGGAAGGATGGAGCCGCACATCCACAGATAACAGTATGCAGATGGCAATACCACATGGACATAAAGCATATTTTTTACCAGCATGGATTACATCTTCAAAACCCGCTTTCTTTCCAGGCAGCTTGTTTTCAGAGCGTCGCTGCAAAAGCAGAAGTGCAAATTTCTCTAAGGAGGAAAGAGCCGTTCCTTCCAGAGCTCTGATTTTACATGTCATTCAACAAATACCATCTCTGCTGCCTTCCTGGCACCCCACCGTTGGTGTTCCCATAACAACAGAGGAGATGGCTCCAGACACTCGCTCTGCTGGCTGCTCATTTACAACCCAAGCAAAGGGGAACCAGATCTGCAAAAATACTTCCATGATCTTCAAGGACCAGATCCTTACTCAATAATTCTGTCTCACAGAGAGTGAAGTACATCTGCAGTAACTCTTACATTCATCCAATATCCATTTAAGGGGTTTTTTATATGAATGAAAACATAAGCTTATAAAAGCCAAATAAAAATTTTAGGTGCAAAGCTGGAAAAAAAAAAATTAATCTAAGAGAACCTCAGGTTTTGTAGCCCTTAATTTCCCCTGAATCACAGCGAACTTTACATTTAATTCCATGAAGAAGTTTTGTAGCTCTCTACATCATTTTCTATGTGGAATAATACAGTATACAACAACACAGTGAAGCTTAGAGCATTGTACATAAATCATGCCATACATGATGAGCTGTAGGGGTGAGATGTAAGTGGTAAAATAATAAAGGATATTTGTAAAATAAATACAAGCAGAAGAAAACCAAGTTAATTGAAAATTCAGCATGGAAAACAGCTAATACTTGCTCAAAGAATCTTGCTCTTCCATAAAGATAGGAGATTTCTTCCAAGGGCCAATATAGACACTTTGACAAAAGGTGTGTCCAATTTGGTCATATGCCCACAGACTGCAGAGCTAATTATCTAAATTTACTTAATTATTCATTCATTTATTAGCCATACCAGCCCTAGAAAATATGGCACGTGCTCCTCTTCAAACATGTTAATCTTTACTACAAGGCTAGCAACCCTAGCAACTTCTTTCTCATCATATGCTTATTTCTGTTTATTAAAGGAAGTAATGGCACTGCAACTTGAAAAACATTTCATAACACAGGCAAAAATACACCCTGTGAAGAAGTATCTTACAGTGGACACGTTCTTTCCATGTAGTAAAACAAATGAAACGAGCCATTCATCAGCCTAACAACCCCCTCCAGCACCCAAGACAGTCCAGAAGATTATGAGTTTGAGGTTTTAACAAGAGTGACTTCCAATAAATGCCTACTGTTCCTCATTTTTGGTGTAGTCTGTCACTAGATCAGGTTCATACTGTGCCTATGTAGGTACCTAAGGGGAACGCAGGCTGGGTGCTGCTCCTTATCGCATTGACCTTTCAATCGCTCAGCACTCTGATTAGCTGTCCTTAGCAAGAGAGTCATGAAAACACTGTCACATCTCAGTGACTATAGAGAGGTCTGAGTAGACCATCAAGCCACAAAAAATCATCATCTAGATGATGCATTAGAGTGCTAATGGTTTAGACTTGTAAAGAGGAAAAAAACTGGTAACGTAAGCAGAAAATGGCACATGGAGTTTACTTCCTAACAAGAAATGTCATAACTAATTCTCAGGCTGCTTATGGAGAAAGGTTAGCCTAGCCTCAGGTGCATCTGCTGACAAAATAAAAAAGATCAGCAGGTTAAAGAAGCACCAGCTCATCAGCTTGTTTGGCTCTCAGCCTGATCCCACCACAATCCCTCGCGCTGCCAGCCAGCAGTGTGGTGCACGAACACCCACACCACAATCTGTGCGGCAGGAGTCTCCCCATGCTCCGGCTTGGAGTCAGGTTGCAGTGGTTTTCAGCAATACACCAGCTAGTTGGATGAGTTCTTTCTTTCAAGGTGTTCAATACCACTCCTTGCTGGTGCAGACCCAGAGGATACCAAGGCCTCCTCACACACAAGACTCACATTTGGCCTAATTCTTTAAAAAAAAAAAAAATAAAAAAAATCAAGAGGCTATCACAGCTAGCTAAATGCCTGAGTATCTCCTGTATAGATGAACAGAGTACAATGTTGGATGAGAAACTGGAATAGATGCCATGCTCTGTGCTGGCAGACGAGGGATGACAGAAGAAGTTTCCGGATGTGCTATCAGTGTGAAAATCCCCCAGGTTGAGACCTGGCGGCTGTGTCTGAAAAGTGAAACAGTACCTCTGTACCCACCAAAAATGAGGAAAAACTTTCATTCCTCAGGTATGCCATGTGTAAAGTGGGAATAAACAAATAACATTTCATCAAGAGTGTTGCAATATTTATTAATCCCTCATGTTAGTTGAACTAATTAATAATATAAGAGTTACTGAGAGCAATTCCCCAACAGGATTACCACTGAATTATGAGAGTAATTATTCACCAGAACTTTATTTAGCTAAAACCTCTTCTCTGGCAAGAAATTCTATGTGCAGCTTGCCCTAAGCTTCAATCACGTAATTATTTTAGGGTGAGTTATTTCGGACCTGGGTAACTCCATACTTCCTTGGGGTACTGCAAGCAACACTAAGCAGTCATTTCATTTTCCTTGCACTTACCCATGACACAAAGGCTTTTGTAATTTCTTTGGTCACACTGTCCTAGCATCAATCCTAAACATGCACCAGGCAAAATCCTGTAATAAGCACAGTACACATGCTCCAGGCCAATCTGAGGTCATCTACTCTAATATGAAGCTGAGTTAAATCAAATTGATGCAGTCCAGAAGAATTTTCAAGGTTGCCTGGGACCTCAAATAAAACTTTTACACAAGGCACAATTATATAAAAACTCATTGATGAATTTGGACTGATCCCCAGAAGCATGAGAGGCCCCTTGATGTGATTTTTGTAAGAGTTACAGTTTCACAAAATGTTTTTTATTTCCTTGAAACGCCTTTTTTTACAGCAAAATGGCAGATAGCAGACTTATTGCTAGAAGACAACTAGTTTTTTTCTTTTTGGATTTTGCTATTCAGTTTGGGACACTTCAACATGTGAAACTAAGTAAATTCTCACAATAGAAGAAACCATAGACATAAAAGCTCTGTTTTTCAAATTTTGGTTTCTTTTTAATTTTTTTTTTTTACTCAAGTGAGATCACCACATGATTCATACAGCTGAACATTTCTTGGGCCTACATTCTCAGGACACATTTGATTAATACCAAATGTGGCCTACTTGATAAACCAAATGCTGTTGCTTGTAATCATCAAATTACATTACATTAGCCTAATTACCCTGAAATGAACCTAAAGCTGTACAGATTAGCTAACCTGAAACAGCTACCATCTCATGGAATTAGATTTCATCCTAGGATCTGCCAGACTCATCTGCAAACCGCCGTGAGGCCCCACCCATCTTTGGGATAATCATGAGCTACCAGGAAAGGAGAATTTGACTCCAAGATCTGTACAGCTGGTATTACTGCAGGCTGAACGAGTGGATGAGAGGTTACCTGGAGCACAGAACAGCTTCACTTGATACTGCAAATTCGGGAGAACCATCAGCAAGCAGTTTGTATTGCAAGTGTACGGCCACAGCAAGAGGCCAGCAATGGCTGGGAGACTGCAGGGAGCCCAGGAAGCCCCCGAGCTGCTCCCCGTGTGGGGTTGTGGTTTTGATGCAGTACAAACATTTCTGCATCCATGAACTCAGACAAATTTGAATCCAACTCGAAGGGAGCTTTGCTTTGCGGTGTACTCTGCCTCCCTCTCCTGGCCTGTTCCCAGGCATTGTATAAATCAAAAACTTTGGTGCAAAGTTAAATGAAAGCAGCATTAGCCAGATTAGGATATTTGTCCATTCAAGATGCCCAAAGCCTATGGACAAAAACAGCGGAGCCCTGAGGAAATCCTTTCCGTCATTAACCTACTGACCTTACACCGAGACTTGCAAAAGCAGATTTTGCCATGGGCAGCTGTAACAAATGCCCAACAAAAGGAAAGATAACAGACAAGCCAAAACACCAATAATCCCCGTTTAAGATCACAAACACGGGTATCAAAGCCCAACAATTTCTACTCAGCCTTTCTTAAAAGATTACAGTCACTCTCATTAATCATTTTAAACTCATTACAAAATGCACTTCCCAAGGGAAAGGGGGGGGGGGGGGGGGAGCATCAATCTTAAACCATGATTCCCTAATTCAATCAAAAAGAATGAAAGCAGCAAACCTCAAGTGAAACATTATCAAGCTCCATGAAAGTTAAGCATAACAAAATCCCTCTCTCCACAGGGAAACCATAACTTTCCCACAGCAGAGTCAAACAGCATTGGGGCATTCCCAGGTAACTGAGGCCAGCTGGGGTATAAAAGCTAAAAGAGAAGGGGAAAAAAAAAGAAATAACTTAAAAAACTTGTTCTACTTACAAGGCAAAACAGCAGCTTCAGCTTCCATTTGCCGCTTTATGTGGATAAACATAAATATATGCTTAATTGCTGGCTACATGCGCTGGGTTTGTGTGGCGGGCTTCTTGGTAGAGGGGAGGGGCTACAGCGGTGGCCCCTCCGAGAAGCTTCTCGAAGCTTCCCCGCCTCCGGCCGCGCCTCTGGGATAACAGGGGAAGCTGAGAGGAGGAGGAGGAGGAGGAGTTGTGAGGGAAACCCTTCTGCAAGCACGAGGTCAGTGGAATAAAGGGGCGGTGGGGCGGTGCGGCGGAGCAGAGACTCCCCTCAGCCCGTGTGGGACGGCAGGGCCACCCCCCGCCACCATGGAGGTCACCGGTGGAGCAGAGACCCACCTGCAGCCTGTGGGAAGGACCCACGCCAGAGAAAGTTCGTGAAGGGTTGTCTCCTGTGAGAGGGACCCCACTCTGGAGCTGGGGAGGAGCGGGAGGGGTCCTCCCCCCGAGGAGGAAGGAGCGGGGGGACTGACGGCTCCCCCCCCCTCCCAGTGCTGCTGTGGGGGAAGGAGGTAGAGAAAGCTTGAGCAAAGCTGAGCCGGGAAGAAGGAAGGGGTGGGGGGAAGGTGTTTTTAAGATGTGGTAATGCTTCTCATTGTCCTACTCTGGCCTACTCAGTGGTGGCGGTGTTTGAATCGGAGTCTGGTTTTTGCCCATAACTATTGGATAAATCATCCCTCCCTGTGCTTATCTCGATCCTCAAGCCTCTTCCTCCATTTTGTCCGTCCCACTCCTGAGGGGGAAGGGGTGGGTGAAGGGCTGCCTGGTGCTCAGTTGCTCTCAGCACAAACCACGACACAACATTTGAAGTATCGGACTTCTAGATGTATCTGGAATACTGTAAAATGCTCAAGATCAATATGATAATTAGCATTAGATGCAATTAGATTCATGCAGTTAGATTCTTGAGAATGTAATTTGTATTTTAAACTTTGTGCGGACTTTACCATCAAAGCTGGTGATTATGTTTTCTTCATTTTTTTTCCAACATGGTGAACAGTAGATATTAGATGGTAGAAAGACCCTCATGAAACAATGGCACCTATTTCAGCCACCTCTGATTCTAAGGAATATAAAATTTTAAGTAAAAATGCAGAACTTCATGGAAAAAATCTCACTTCTGAAATGCCTTTTCTGGGGTTCCTATGTGTGTATAAATCTTTACAGCAGTTAATTAAGTTTAACCAATCGTGAATGTTAAATTACCCTTCTAGTTCATTTACAGTTTTGCCTTGAAGATGAAACCTTTTTTGTATCTGCAAAAGCAGCATTCCGCTGTTTACTGAAAACAAATCCTAGTTTATCAATTCAGGTAGCTGACACTTAACAATTCTTGATTTATTTGCTGTACTTACCACATTATTTACTAAAGCCCTGGTTCTTGCGGGGGGAGGGGGAGCAAGAAAATCTCAGCTTTCAGTTAAGCATCTATTTATAGAGGACATTTAGAAACATAAATCCAAGCCCAGAAAGTCTTTTTCCTACTTTTATTTTAAACAACCAACTGGTGCTGCCCATAGCAGTAGCCTGACTCAAATCCATAGGAATCTGTGATGAAGGCTCCTGGGTTTTCAAGTCAATATCTTATCAGCATAAAAAAAAATTATCAACAAAAAAAAAGAAAGCAGGCTTTATGTTTCTTTGGGAACATTTGTGCTATCTCTTAGAATACAAGAAACAGATTTTTTTTTTCCCCAAAAACTTTTTACTTAAAAAGAGGTGCTTGATAGGAAATCAGGATCCATACACTGGCTGCTCAAGGAGCTGCTTTCCCCCAGCACAGCAAAAGGAGACACCAGCACAGCGGCCACCGGGGGTCAGCACCACAGCAGAAAGGACATTTATTTTAAAAATCCCAGCTTTTCTAGAAAAACAGAATTATTCAATTTGTGGGTACTGGCCATAGCCACATACACATTGATGGAGAGCCGTGTCTGAGAGAGAGGCTGGTTTATTTAGTGAGATTTTTTTAAAGTCATGGATAGAGCTATTTTTTAAAAAAGTCCTTTGCCATCATTACCTGCCCGCAGATGAAAAAAAGGAGGAGGCCCAATTCCTTTGTAATCATAGAAATGACATATTGATTTAACCTGTTGTTTGACACATAACTGGAATCTTCCCTGACTAAACAGAGCCCTTCAAGCACACTGTGCTGGAGATCTTTACCACAGCAGGGAAAATAAGACAACTCTCTTGGCAACCTGCTAATGCAATACCCAGTGAAGCTGTAAACCTTTTTAACAGTTACTGGAAGGAATATCCCCAGAAAATGCCCGGAAAGGCTTTGCTACCTCTAAATTAGGAGGTAACTTTGCAGACAGACTGCAATTCACTTGGAGTGCAAATCTGCATGTCAGAGGCGGGGTAAATACCTGAGCTAGCATGGGTGCTCAGAGCTCCACCTGCAGCAGCTGGGAAATGAGGGTAAAAAGAGTAAATTAACCTACCCAGAGCTCTGTGATGGCCACAGCCAGGTCACTCAATATTTCCAATTAATTTAAGGTAACTGAAGTATCTTTGCAGCACATTGCACCTGCCTTGCAAAGCTCACAGTGGATTCAGGAAAGCATTAAACCCTTATTTAAAGCCTATAGAAATCGCATGTACACTCCCAGTTAAGCACACAAGTACTGTTTATAATGGAAACACAAGGTTTTTGTGTTAGACATTTGTCAAAGCAGCCTTGAATATTGAGCACCGACCAATAAAACCAAGGGATCCTCCACATACTAGAGCAATCCTGACAACCACTGCTTTGGAAGATTTAAGCAGGGTTGGAGGGGTATGTAGGATTTGTCCTGCCTTCCTCTGCTTGTCAAACTGTAGCTGGAATATAGAGCTGTTACCTGTAATTCCCAGCCCCTCCAGGTATAGCTGTGTTTGGATCAAGCATTACAGAAAATGCCACATAACTGGGTTCTGGAGTGGCAGCTTGCAAAAATTAATTACATCCACCAGAGGCATGGAACAGATGGAGAATGGTATATGAACTGAGAATAATTCCTGTGAGTTCTGCAGGCTCACTTTCCTTGCTGTGTGCAGCTCAGGCCAGGCTCTTGCTCGGAGGAAGAGCAGAGCTGACCCTTTTTCCTCTCCCCTCCCTGGCTGCACAGAACAGAACATCCCATCGCTCTGGGATGGCCTGATGCTTTGTAAGCTTTTGCGTTGCCCACTCTCACTGCTTTACCTTTCCCAGAGGTGTTGCAGAGTCACCACGCCATCAGTCAGCAATCCTCAGGGCTATTTCTGGCAAATCTGAGGCTGAGCTGATTAATTTTGCAGCCACTGAAGCATGCAGTACCATTGTTTCAGTGTCTGCAAAATGAAGCTAATAATAAGCACCTCTGTAACATAACCTGAAAAAGCTCAAATGAGGGGCAGAAACTATTTATATCCATGCAGAAAGATGCTGCAGGGAGAATGAAGTTTCATTTTGCTGCAAGCTCTGTGTACGCTCACCGAGCATCAGATGCCTTTTGTTTTGCCCAGCCTTTACAGACAGTCTGAGTTTCCTGAAATTTAACTTATTTACTTTCTTAACCATTTAGTTGAGGGCAGCAGTTTTGGCCTCCTTAGCAAACAATGGCCAGTACTGTGCAGGCAGGAAAGGACATACTGTGCTGCAGGCAGCGGGAACAAGGGCACTTGGTCCCTGTCACCCAGACCCAGCAGTGGATCACAGCACCAAAAGCCACTGGTGAATGTTAAGCACATCTACAAGAGATCACGTAGCATAATTACATTGCTCAAGTAATTGGGTGATCAGGAAAAAAGGAATAGTAGAAATTCAAATAAATTTAATCACCTGGAACTTACTCTCAACACAACAGGCAGCGAAGCCCCATTGGCAGCGCAGCGCTGATGCAGAGCTTGTACCGAGATGAATGAATTGTGTAATTAACCAGGCTGTTGGCAGTTTGCTCCAAGGTCACCATCTCTAGCTGCTTTACTAGGAGCTGTTAAAAAGTACTTTTTGGATCAATTCTTACAGAATGATATTGCGAAAATGCAATATTCCTCATTTGCAACCCCTCTGCTGTGACCCTTGGGACACAGCAACATTTTCTTTCTTTTCAGCAGAAAAAACATTGATTTCTTTATCCTAACCTGTTTTCTCTTTACACGGGTGTTTGATGACACTATACTTTCATTCCCAAAACTAATAGAATCTAAACATGGTTTCCCCATCTTGTACAACTTCATATATTTTATTTCATTCAAAGCCAGGATAACGTACAGATAGTTCAAGACTATTATATTTTGGCCCTGTAGAAATGTTTTGTTTTGGAAAGGCTCAAATGTTTTTTTAATTTCATCATTGCAACCATTACATCAGGATGATAAAGTACAGAGGCAATACCTCAACCTCGTTCAGCTGATTTCCCATTTAAAATGTTGATGGCTTGAATGTATTCTAGTAAAATGCTTTCATTATGTCATATCGGAATTCAGACAACTTAAAAATATCCACTTACACAGTTCCCAACTAGTATATCAAAAATCCCCACCTTCCATAAAACAGGATAAAGCCATAGTAAAGGCAAATACCTTGCTTAATGCCTTTCATTCCGTTTTACTTTCAACAGTGCATGGCCATTAAAATTTCCTCAAAGACCTCCAAAGAAAGAAAGGATGACTAATTTGTGTTTGTAGCTGCAAATCTAATCATACACATGTTTTCAGTTCGTTATTTTGGTGTCATAAAAATACGATGGTTGCTTTCAATTTGAAGGAATTATTATATCCTTATACTTTGCTACTCATGAACGTTAATTGACAAAACCAAATTTGTCCATCAGGAGTGCAGATGAACACTACCCATAATTTAATCAGGAGTAAATCAGCTGGCAAGTGGTTACTACACAGATGCTGTAATAATTGAGTCTCTCTATTGAGGTGACAGGGAACAATTTATATTTAATTTATGCAAAGAGAAATATTTACAGTATTTTCTTTCTGTTTTCTGTTGTTGGGGGAGGGGGGATTGTCAGATACTTAATGGATATGGCAGTCCTAACACTTTGGAAAAGCTTTTCCTCTCAATTTGAAGAATAAACCCCTCCTGCTGTGTATTATGTATATATAGATGTAGGTACATATACATAATTTCATACTTACTAGTATGCCCACAGTCACTGCCCCCTCCTCCCCCAGTGGCTACTCTGTGCTGGTCTGGTTTTAAGTAGATTAACCACGACTAGGTGGATTTGTCCAGCACAAGGGACTCTCCTGCAGGGCAGACGTGCCAGAGGAGTTACCTGGCCACGGTGAGAGTGGGAGGCAGACCCACAGCACTGGGCATCTCACTCAGCTGTTGTACCTGTTTAATCAGATCCCAGAAATCCAGAGTACTGCTTTGGGGAGCATAGCACCAAATCCACCACTGGAAATGTAGATGTAGCTGCAGTCTAAGTCCAGCTTTCCCCACTTTTTTAATACCCAGACACCAACATTTCCATTTTTGGAAAATACTGGTTTTCTCCCCTCTTTCAAGCAGGTACAATCCATCACCCTTGGGGCACAATCTACTATTTGGTGTTAGAAACAGCTAAGCTCTGCCATAAGACACCCCCGACCCATCATCTCAGCTACCCACTGCAATTTCCATGAGCTTTTCAAGACTGAAAAAACCCAAACCAGGAAAACCACTCAGAGATAACAAACCCTCCAATCTGTTATACCCCATTTTGCTCACTGAAATGCAGTCTCCATTAATTTCTCAAGCACTTCACATTAATATTTGTAGAGTATTCCCTAGTCATTGTCTTTTGTCCCCCTGCCCTTAGGAGCCCTGTGCTGCACCCCTGGGTCACCTGGGGCTTCCTAAGCAAGTAGCAATGGCACAATATTTGTGTGTTTAAAAGGAGAACATTGTAAAGCAATAAAAGGTATAAACAGCAAGTGAACTTCCATCCACAAGGCACTAACCGTTGTTTTCCTCCTGGGGAGCACAAGTGAACAAAGTGAAGAGAGAGATAAATGTCATTTTTTTTCATCTCTAGTAACAGCTCATTCCGCTGGATGGAAAAGAAAAATATTGGTGATCTTCCCATTTCATTTCTGTGGCCCCTTAATCTGTTCAGCTCAGGCAGGAGCACATCATCTGTCAAGGAGGATTTTTACTTAGTGCTTTTCTGGGGAGAGGTAAATGACTTTTCCTCCTAGTGCTGGAGCTGGCCCCGGAGAGAATCAGATTATCCTGTTTTCCCCTAAAACACAAAACTCAAAGGGCTTTTGGAGTAGTTTGTTTCCAATACATTTCTTGTCATCTCAGAAAAATAGGGTTTTCATTTCAATAAAAATGACACCTCTTTCTACACCAACGCACACAAGGTTATTTAGCATGACAATATCATGCATGGGAATTTGGCAGGGATCTCATCTACATGTTCTCAAGCACCATAGCAGTGAGCACACAGATTTATGCCGGTTGCTTTCAAGCTACTGAAGCCTGCCATAATACCAGGACGTAAACCCAGATGATAACTCCATCCTAAGGGAACAGAAATCTTCAAGAGCAGGCAGTTTTAGTAAAAGGGAAAAAGCAGCATCCCCACCCCTGCCCTGAAATTTCAACAAAATAACAGTCAGGCCTTAATTTTGTAAGGCTGCAGTAAATAATTTTCTATTCCAGATGTCTGCAGAGCTGGCCAGCAGCCTTAACAGCTTCTGATACCTGCACTGAGCATCACAAGTCTATCACCCAGGAGGACCAGACTCTTGGGGATCATTGAATTCATCTCACCCCACTCACCTGATACCTGCTCCTGCTTCTTATTTCCCCAAAACTAGGAAATCTGCCCCTGCACAGACCTCACCTGTGGCACACTAATTAAAAAGACTGTTGCAATCATCTTTGGAAACAGAGTCTCTTTGCTACACATCATCTTCTCTTGGGACAGGAAATCAAACAACTTGTTACCATAAAAAATTTATTACTGACTAATGCACGTAGGAAACCTAATGCGCTAAGTACCAAGGAACATGTTTCCAGCCCTGATTCTGTGTGGTCTCAGACCAACTGATCCAAGCAAATTTTATGCTGACTGTTTTCTCTTGTTGTCCATGGGAGGAAAGAAGAGCTGTCACAAAAGGTTTGCTCAAATGCTCATATGCTTATATCTGGAGCCTGAGCTCACTGCAGTGTTGTAGTTAAGGAAACCCAGGACCAGAAAGGATCACAGCTTTGATGTGAACCCATTAAATCATCTTTCACTTACCTATGTGGCAGGAAATAAGAGAGGGACCCAGCTCCCTAAGTGCCTGATGGGCACTGCTAACCTCAGCTTTTGGAAAGAAGTTGAAACCCTATGCTGCTCCATTTCAGCTCCAGGTAAAAGGTTTGAAACCAGATCCTGTTTGGTTGGTGTTTAATTAAATCACAGAAAAATGCACAAGGGACTAAGGGACAAAAAATATGAGAGCACAGATGGTAAACATTCATCTCCTCAGCCTCATTTTGAAAGGTCAGAGATTTCCTTCAACATCTTACAAGGGGCTGAGATTTTCCCATAAATTCTTCCCCAGTTGCCTGATGCATGCTTTAGGTCAGCAACGATATCAGTAAAGTTTTCTTATCGAAGGACTTGGCTGTAAAAGGAGTCATTAGGCAAAGAAATGTCCCACATGGAAACGCAGTAGGTTACAGACAAGCATTGATCTGTGGTTTTATTTTTAAAAAACCCTCCCTGCTCTGCTGTGACTCTGCTCCTTTATTAAGCTGTCAGTGCTGGTTTTCCCTTAGACCTGTCTTGTGCACTAGAAAATTTGTCTGCTCTGTGACTCTGCTTCCTTTCTCATCAGGCAGTGCATTGCTGCCGACTCAACGCCTTGTAGTCACTTAAAAGCAAATCAGTGCACCTATAGCGTCCAATGCAACCAATAGAGACGTTTCCTTGAATAAATGTTCAGTGTTCAAATTTGTTCAAGGAAAATTTGCTGCCTTCTCCAATAAAAAAAGTGAAAACTAACAGCATCAAGGGCCAAATTACTCCTTGACTGGAGCATCAGTAGGAACAGCAGTGCTACTGCTACCCTCCGAGGTGCTTCACTCTTGACTCTTACCCCTGCTTGCAGTTTCCCCATTCGTTGCTGACACTGCTGAAAACTGCTTTTGCTACCCAGCATTTCCCTGGTGCAAAGCAGCAAGGGGGGTGGGAGCAGCTTCCCCCAAGGGGAGGTGGAAACATTACATCTGCAAGGACAGGAAAACTTGGAAACAGCTTGGGAGAGGAGCAAGGCTCGGGCCCCCAGGAGGCCGGTTGTTCCTTGTGCTCATCACAGCTTGAGGTGGGAGATGTGTTGCCCAACATGTGCTGCCACGAGAGAGCCACTACTTCATAGCACAGCCATAAGTTTTGTCCGAGTGCTGTTCAATGTCAAGTACACTTCTTTCCCCTCCTACGTACCTACTCAGAGAAGCACCTTGTTGTTGCAGAGAAGATGCTAAAGGAAACATCACTGTATTTTGAAGTCTTAAGATAAAGTTTTGCTCAAGCTGTGCTTCACAGAAGGAAGAAAAAAAAAAAAAATCTAGTGACAGGGTATCTCCATACAAATGGACACACAAATGCAACCTATAATTCATCAGAGCTCTAGGTCTGGTTCATGATTCAAGGATTCAAGGCACATTTTTATTCAGACTCAACACACATCAGCTTTGCACTCTTTGCTTCAAGGAGCCCAGCTCCTGAGGAAAACTTCACCCAAATCAGAGGGTACATAGATTTTTATTTTTTTTAAATGCTATTTTCTTTGTTTAAAAAAACATATTCAGGCACCAGACAAAGGAATCCTATGTTACATATTCAACGTTTTGTTTGCAATAAGATGCTAGACCAGATGAGATTCCAGGGATTTCATGCTGCAGGACAAATATATTGCATAGGCAATGCTGCATCTCTCTTACCTCACATTCCTCTTGAGAGGGACTGGATCAAGAGCTAAACTACAAATCTAGGGGAGAAAGGCAGAAACTTTGAACCACATTACATTAATTCCCATAGAATAACTCCTGAGAATTTTGCATCATGTCCTTAATTTTCTACTTGATAGCCAAACCAAACTCACATCCATTTGTGGATCAACCATCAGAGTAGGATACAAAATACACATAACCGATAATATATATGTAATTGAAAGACAACATGTAAAAGTTTCAGGGCAGCATCTTAAAGTCTGGATGATTTTCAAATTACTTAAGCTTTCTTGTTCATTCTGGTCACATCTTGAACCGAGTTTCTTATTTCATAACCAATGGAAAATTAACTGGCAAGATACAAAAAAAAAAAAAAAAGGGGGGGGGTGAATCTTAACAAATCAGCAGCATCTGAGAGCCAAAGAATTAATGGAAAATGACAATTAATCTAATGGAGCAGTGAGTCAGAGAATAACACATGGCAGCAAGTCCAGAAAACTGCATTATGCCAAACAAGTTGCTTGGAATATGCCCACATATAAAGTGGTTTCTCTGCTAAGCCTAGTTCTTCAAGAGAGCCCTCAACTCTCCTTGAGATCAGGTCTCGCTCCATATATTCAATACTTCATGGGAGGGCAGAGGGAAAATACCCTTCAAATTCTTAGTCTCACTCGTTTTTAAGTTTGGTAGTGCCAATCATAAATCTTTCAGACGATTTTTCTTTTTTTAATTCAGAAACTGTCAAATGGAAAAAAACCCTATAGCCTTTCGTTTTGGTATTAGCAAAATTTATAGCATGAGTCAGGGCCAGATTCAAATTCATGCTTCAAACAAGAAAAATACTCCAGCATTGCCTGGCAGACAGGACTTTCAGCTGAGATTGAGAAGATTTAGGACTGGGTTTTGAAGACAGTCTCTTTCTCAATTACTCCTTTTGGAAATCACCAGCCTTGTAGTTAAATTGGAGCAGGTGAAAAACCAGCCAACCTGCATGGCTTGCCCATGAAATGAAAACCTTATTCTATGAGCAATCCTAGATAGGGATTACAGTCCCTCTTTTGAAATCACACCCTCTTGAAAGGTGACTGCGTCCCCAGGTGACACTGACAGATCTTTCAGGCATCAGGCAAATTTAATGCCAGCAACAGCAAGGATCTACTGCCTTGAGAAACTGGAGTTCTGTCAGTGAACTCCCAAACGAGGGGGTTAAGCCAGCTCCAGTCCTCCATTCTGCACTATTCCCTGTGCTCAGTGCAAGTAAAAAAACCCCAGGTAATTGCAAGGAACACATCCCAGGAAACAAACTTATGGAGGCATTGTAAACTAAACTTGGTAAGGTAGTGGCAACAGTACAGTAGGGTAGAAAAGGAAGATAGAAAACATTTTCAAAAGAGCATCCTATGTAATGTACAAGTAAACAGTGCTTCAGAGGTTAAGTTAAGATCAAGTACTTGTGTAAAGGGCAAAACAGCTTTGGAGCAGGGCTCCCATATGACAACATTTAGACTAATATTGTGATTACCATAGTACATTCTAGGATATTATGCAAATCTACAAAAACTATGCATGAATAATCAGCCAATTATGCAGAATCAGCTGCACAAAAAACTTTTCAAGTCTTCCATCAAAGGGGAAGACGTGCTGGCAGGAGAAAAGTTAACTGTCAAGACATTCCGTATTTGTTTTTCAGAGCAAGTTACTGAGGAGCAGCATTAAGCGAGAGGGGACACACGTTTGCAGTGGGGTGCCAGGCACCCCTGCTCTCTCCCTCAAGGACAGATGCTGCTACACAAAACCTACAACATATTCTGCAAGCAGACCTCAGCTCTTCTTGCAGGTGCTTTGGAGGAAAAAAGTCCTTAAAACAAAGGCAGAAGCTATAGAAAACATGAGATCATTCCAGGTGGTACATGAAAGTTGTGCTGTCAAGACTGTGATTTATTTAGAGTTCGGCATTTCTCCAGGCACATAGTCTGACATTTAATTAAGGCCAGGACTTTTATCATTCAGGCACATCGCAGTGTTATTAAAAAAGCACAAATGTCACCACCAACAACAATGCAGTACCGGGTGTCTACAATCTTGCTTGTGAAATTTGGACTGTTACAGCTCAGAACTTGACACCACCTAGCTCCTCAGAAATTGTTGTTGCAAAATACTTGCAGGGGGCAAGATCTGGTTTTGTGGTTTGTAAAGGCGCTTGCACAGCCCTACATGATGTAGGTAGGGCCCTTTTATGGCTCTATCCCAAATGTCATGTGTTTGCGGCATAGGACACAACTAGGTAACTGGAGCTTGGTGTCCCAAACCTGTACCCACTCCTGTTTCCCTAGGGCATCCTTCCTGCTCACGTTAAAACCCCGGAGTACGGTGACAGCTTGGGCAGCCAAGTTTTGCAAGGCCCTGTGAACACAGACATGTCTACAAACACACCAGCTGAAGTTCTGCTCTCAGCTATGCTGACTATCTTTTGTTATTGCTGTAAGAATAGAAAGCTCTCATAGATTTAAAATCACGTGCACACATAATGTATTCATTTGCTTTGAATGTCAGTGATGTTCACGGCAGCTATCCTTACATTGCACTGCACCTTGTACCTGAGGAGACATCTAGAAAGCCCTACCAAAGTGATCCATCAGAAGGAGGAAAATATTATGGTTTAGTTACTGAGGTGGGACTCCTAAGTCCTAGGTTCACAGGTTTCCTCTCTGGTGTTTCCCTGTAAGAAAGGGAAAGGAAAAGCAAACCAAACTAAAATTACCACCTGTGTTTTCTCACCTGCTTGGTCTTACTTGTTTGGAAAACAAAATGCTCACCCAGGACTGGGGCTTTCTCATACATCTCTTCGTGTAACATCTGACCTAATGAATCCACAGCCTTTGGACTGATCTCAGGCCATATAATACAAAAGATTAATACCAAACCCTCCTGAAAAACTGCCTAATGTTTTCTTGGAGGCAGCAGCATGATCACAGGCTTGATTAACTGAGTGCAAGTCATTAACAAGTCATTCTCCTAGCTCACCCTGTGAAAGTACAACAGGCACAACAGAAGTTGCACAGAGATCTGCAGCGAAACCCTAATACATAATATTTTGGATCTCACCATGTAAATAGAAACACTACAATCCAAACCAGAATTGGTTGGGGATAAAAGAGAGGAAAGAGGGGATGGGACGCTTTGGAAAACATATTTGCTAAGATATATGCACCATCACAAACAGCAATAAGAAAGTACCAGTAGGCCTGAGTAAAACGAGGCCTAGAAATTCAGAGCAAGTGTTAATGGTATCATTGAAAAAACCCAGGCTTTCTCCACAGCCATAAGTAAAATAAATACATCCATTCTCAGAGCTACCTGTAAGCACGGACAGAAAAAAGAGAGCAAGCCTTGTAAAATTCATTATGCCAATCCATTAGTGTTGGGAACTCGGGTAGGAAGGAGGATGCCAGGACAAATCTCTGGGGCTATGAATGGACCAGTGCTTCAGAGCACTGTGCGGGGCAAGTGAGACAAATGAGTCAAAAATGGAAAATTTGGGATTAGTCATGTTACACACTTCCTCCTGAATATCCAAAAGACACAGATAACAGATAATCAGGCCCATCTGTAGAGGCATTACAAATGTATGAAAACCACTGGGAAAAGCAACAGAGCTTCTAGGTGCCACAGTAACACGAACAGCTATAAAAAGCAAAGGAAAAAAACCCAAACACTTTGTAGAACTGAATACCAAAGCAGAGATCTGCACACCTAGAGATGCTCTGTACTGCAACAGTCACCCTCCAAAACAGCAAATCAACCTCCATTTTGAGTGTCATTGGTTTGAAATTGGAAAAGTTGCTATAGATGTTGTGTACACATCTAAACATAATGGTAACTTCCACTGTCAGGCAAAAAGCAGCTTGTTCAGTCCACGTTAACCCAAAACACACAGGCATCCCAACACTTGCCTCAAATCTGTAACTAATTGGATACAAAGCTTTTAAGTGGTTTTGGGAGAAGTTGAGGCAGGTGTGCAAATGCAACACGGGTCACTACAACTTTCCCCTTGGAAAACACCAGGTTTTGGGAAAAACTTGGGAAAGAGGACAGGGGAGGGAAAATATGAAGGATGTTGTGGACCAGGAGGTGAGATGTAGGATGTTGAGGCTGTACATGCGTGCTTTCCCCTCTTACCTGCTTCCATCAGCTGGCACTGCTGCCCAAAAACTTGCGAGAAGGTGACGGGGCCTGCCGCAGAGCTGGAGGTCACCGGAGGGGAGTCCATAGCTCTCTTCGGGTCCTTTGTGTTAGTCATGGGGCAGAGCCCAGAGCTGTGAGAAGCCTCCTGTCCCCCACAGATCCTCAGCAGGCAGGAGGAGACCCACACTGAGCAAGGGTGCCTCTCCCCGAGCCCAGAGGATGCTCCTTTCCCTCTTTTCAAGGGGGAGTAACAGCACGCATGTTTTCAGTTGGGTGCCACCAGTATTTTCATTGAGACCTGTCTCTGCCTCTTCCAGGAGTTGTGTGGTGCGTCCTAGGCAGGTCTGGGGGCCTCAGCCACAGATGAGCATTAGGCAGTAAGGACTGACCCTTTCTGGGGTATCTGCCATAGTTACAGCAAAGATACGAGTCTCTTTTCTTCTCGTGGAGCTGAGATGTCTCAGCCCAGCCGCTCCCTCGTCCATCAGCTTGGGCACATCTCTCGGGGAGTCAGAGGGGGCTTTCCCCGGGCACGGCCGGGATGCCGAGCCGCGCTCCTCCCGCCGCCGCCCGAGGATGCCGGAGCACCGGGAAGATCTCAGCCTCTCTCCGGGGTTCCGAGCCCAAGCTTCACGTCAGGAGGTTGGAGGCGGCTTCCAGCTGACGGAGCCGGTGGCGGAGGAGCCCCCGTCCCTGCCGCCCGCTGCCCAAGATGGTACCCGCTGCTCGGGGCGCCGCGCGGCTCCTTCCCCGGGCGGACGCCGGCAGCAGCCCGCAGCCTCCCCTCCTGGGGGCTCGGCCAGCTCTCGGCATTAGCCCCCCCCCGTGGTTTATTCCTTCCTTACAGCCCTCTCTCCCCTTCCCCCAGCAAAACAGGCGAAGGGGAGGAGATTGGAGCGGCCGTTAAGTAACATCTCTCCGGCCCTGCTGCAGTGGCCCTCCCTCTCCCCCTGCCCTGCTGCAGCGGCTGCTCCCGGCAGCTCCTCCGGGGGCCCGGGGAAGCGCTGCCTCAGCCGGGCAGCGGAGAGCCGCCTGCCTTAACCCCCTCACGCCTGCCTCCCGAGGTGCTCAAGGGAAAGGGGGAAGGACTGCGAGGGCTGGCACCCGAACCTGCCGCCGGGATGCCCAGCACTTTGCCGCCCCCCCCCCCCCCCTTCCCACCCCAGGGCCACCGCGCTGCTGGAACTCCTCAGGGTAAACACTAGCCAGGGCTGTCTGCGTGGAATAGGGGCCAGGAGTTAACTCCCAGCAAAGTCTGACACAGCTGATTCATCTTCATTTTAAAAACTCCCTCTGCCAAGGCAAAGGATGCTGACTCCAGGAGCTCTGGATAATTTGGGCCTCCATGAGTCATCGGGGCTTTCTGTGGGAAGCTTGCTGGGAAGAAAGGTTAGTGCACGGCTAGGAAAACACACCGTGACCTAGATGGAAATACAGAACTGCCCGATTATAGCAACAGAAAGCCCAGGGTAGAGCATGCGAGTCACCTGCAAATAGCTCAAAACCCAGGTGGGGCCGGGTGCTGTTCATAGCCCCTTTCTGCAGCCAGCTGAGGCAGAGAGGGGCAAAGTGGCTTGCCCAGGGACACCTGGAGAAATTTTAGCACCAGGGAATTGCAGTCCCATCTCCTGGCCTGTGCTGCAGGCAGCACAGCTCGTCCGGCAATATCACTGCACAGGGTGGGCACTCAACCTGGGACCAGTGTTGCCCCAAAAATCCCAGCTTTATCCTTTTATTGGATCTACTCCCTCTCCCTGCTTAGTCCAAAGAAACTGGTAGATTTAGCACTTAACAGCTGCTAAATTGGTCCTGTACTGTGAAAGCTATCACCTCCTGTGAGACCTTTCCTTCCTGTAAGGATTCCTATAATGAATGTCTTAATCAGTGACATGGACAGTGGGACTGAACACACCCACAGCAAATTTGCAGATGACACTGAGCTGTGTGGTGCGGCCGACATGCTGGAGGGACGGGATGTGCCATCCAGAGGGACCTGGACAAACTCCAGAAGTGGGTCCATGTGAACCTCATGAGATTCAACAAGGCCAAGTCCAAGGTTCTGCTCATGGGTCAGGGCAACCCCCAGTACCAATACAGGCTGGGAGAGGAAGGGACTGAGAGCAGCCCTGAGGAGAAGGACTTGGGGTGTTGGTGGATGAAAAGCTGGACATGAGCCATGTGCACTCGCAGCCCAGAAGGCTGCCTGTGTGCTGGGCTGCATCCAGAGCAGTGTGGCCAGCAGGTCAGGGAGGGGATTCTCCCCCTCTGCTCCACTCTCGTGAGACCCCCCCCTGCAGTGCTGGGTCCAGCTCTGGGGGCACCAACATCAGAAGAACACGGACCTGCTCGAGCAGGGCCAGAGGAGGCCATGAACATGCTGGGGGGGCTGGAGCAGCTCCCCTGTGAGGACAGGCTGAGAGAGTTGGGGGGGTTCAGCTGGAGACGAGAAGGCTCCAGGGAGACCTTAGAGAGGCCTCCCAGTGCTTAAAGGGGCTACAGGAAAGGGGGGAGAGACTCTTGATCAGGGGGGTAGGGATAGGATGAGGGGCAATGGTTTTAAACTGAAAGAGGGCATAGATTTAGACTAGATAGAAGGAAGAAATTTTTCACAGTGAGGGTGGTGAGACACTGGAGCAGGTTGCCCAGAAAGGTGGTAGATGTTCCATCCTATGCATCACCTTGGGCAACATGTATTCCTGATCATGTACCAGGAAACTCTCCCAGAGCTGACTGGCAACTTGTCTGCAAAATCCACCACATGGCTGCATCTAGCTCTGAAATATTAAAGCATAATTTTAAAAAAAATAAAGATTATGCAAGAGGCTACCTGAAAGTCACTTTCTCCTATTTCCTTAACAAAACTTTTCTAGCTCTTCAAGATTTCAGGGGGTTTAGTGTTGCAGAGAAATTCACAGATCTATTTTTCCTTCTCTCCAGTTCCATTATGCATTAGGAAAGCACATTGAAGGTTCTTGAAAAGCAAAAAAAGCCCCACCCAAAAGTCTTAGAAAATCTGTATTCTGCAGTTGTAAAGGACTCTCTCATTAGTAGGGTGGGTACCCTGGCTGTAAGAAAGCTTCCCAAAGAAGGACTAGAAAAAGTGGGGAAGTGTTAAAGCCTGTTTGCTATTTGATTTCTGGAGCATGTCTTGTAGCTCCAGTGCTGGGGAGACGGCCGGCTCGCCCCCGCCGCCTGCTCTCTGCAGGGTTTGATGGGTCTATATGGGGCACTGTGCAGCGCCGCAGTGGTTACGCAACACGCTGAGCAGCCACGCTTCATTTAACACCATTGTTCGCAGCTTGCAGCCGTTAGATCAAGTCAGTACATGTCCCTAAAAGACAGAAAGTGAGAAAGCAAGCCCTCTTGTTTGGGCTGGTTTGGGAGGTGGGTACCTGCTCAGCATCGATCACCTTCTCGCCCAGCGAGATGCCGGGAGCAGGACAACAGTGCAGTTGCACACGTGTGCCTGGTCTTTGAACAGGAGGCCAAGGGATGCTCCAGTTTAGCTCAGTACATTTTGCTCCTAAGAAATGACCCTCTATGAAGTACAGAAATTTTCCTATGACATCTACTTCACTGCTGCTCACCTGAATTTTACTCACACAGCTGACAACTGCCTTGCTGTGCCCTGTCCTGTGCAGGATCCAATGGCAGATTTCCTCCTCTGGGCTTCTGTGCTTACCACAACAATCTGAGCTTTATTTAACAATTTATTTAACAATTGCAAGGTTCCTTAAGGTCCCCCCCATTCTGCAGGTGTTCATCAGCTACAGCAATTGACCCCACATAGAAAATTACTACTAATAAAATAGACAAATAACCAGACTCAAAGCTTAGCTTTTTAGGTGAAAAGGAAAAATATTAGGATTAGGAATAATGTGATCCTTGTTAAGACACCGGAGCTCAATTTAAGAGGTGCTGTGCTTGCACGCAGTGAATGAAACCTGTGCATGGACTGCCCTGGCAGCGCGGGAGGAAGGTGAAAGAGAGAGGGAAGTCAATCCTATCCATTAGTAAGTAGGAGCTTATTCCTAACACAAGCTGTGTGCTAAACCAGGAAGTTTCAGCTTCCTTTAAGATTAATGAGACATAAAAACAATGGCAGCATTCTCAAATATGTATGAAAAGACTTCCGTTGGCAAAAAAAATACCCAGACCAGGTAACTTGATTACCTCTGCCAGCCTTTCTCAACACACCAGGCGTTTCCTTACGTTGCACTCTGCCAGTGCCTGCAGGGCTTGCCAGACCCGAGTCATCTGCCTGGCAGCCTGGCTGATGGGAAATCCCATCCCCGGCAAAGAGCATCGCTTGTGTCGGTACAGCGCTCCCATAGCTGCCCCGTGGCCACCAAAAGGCAACACAAAAGATGGCCAGTGACCGTGACAACCTCAGACTGAGGTCGCATGCTCTGATGGACCTTCACTTTCTCCGTGGGAGTTCTGTGCAGTCGTTAAGGCTGATCATTGGCTCTGAAAACCTGTGTTTCTGACAGTCATCTCTAGAAATGAAAATTCACTCTCTTTATCTGAGTTTGCTTCCTGTGAGCTTTGTCACAGGTAAAGCCTTAGCCAGCTAAGGGGCGGATTTGGTCTTGTGTGCCTTTTGACTGCCAAGAAAAGAGATGTGATCTCAGCTGGGTGCTTGCTTCTTTTTCAAAGGAAAAATTCATGCAAATAACACTTCAGGAGACTTCAAGTTGTTTAATCCCTTCATCTCAGATCTACCAGAGCGCTGCATGGCATCCCTTCTTTGAACAGCCCAGGCTGATATCAGCTTCCCGGTCACAGACAATATGGTTACAGCATCTCTGCTTAGCAGAGGAGTTCATGGATGGAGCCAAACAAATTTGTTCATCAGGAAATTTCCTCTGATGCAGTAACACAAGCAGCTTAATAACACCACAGTTGAGTTACCATCAAATCACCAAGTGCAATAAAAAGTCCATCTAACGAACGCACCTTTATTAGCACTCAGTCTGGAATGACGAATGTCTTTGCTGATAAGTCTCCCCATGTCATTTTATGAGGATGTAGCAATTTTCTCCACACTGCTGATCAGTCGATCTGACAGGGAGTTCAGAAGTCCTGAAATGCAAAGGGGGTGGCTTTGTGCACCTCCAGCACCCCTTCCCCAGTGACAGCAACACAGAAGCAGTTCACATCAGGACAGAAAGGCCTTGGTAAATGCCAGCTGAATGGGTATCTGCTTCTCTTCCACATCTAATTATCTCACTGAACAGACAATGTCACGTGAATATGTACAAAAGGGAAAGAAACTTGGTTAAACTCATTACATTGATAGAACAGGTGTTTCATTACAGGGACATTTAAAATCCCTAGAAATACCCTGTGCAAGAAATGGGGGTTATTCACAACAATGTTCTTAGTAGCAAAGGATTCTGGAATGGAGGAGAGCTCAGGAAAGAACATAGAAAAACTGGTATTATCGTTAACGAGATGTCATCAGCAATGAATGGTAACAAGTGAGAACTCATCTCTTGTGTGTCAGAAGTCAGTGTTTCACTGTTACAAGGCAGAGACTCTGGGAAAAAAAAAAAAACAACCCACAGATAAGAATTTGTGCATTTGCTTCCAGCACAGCACTGTCACAAGGAGGGCTGGCAAGATCACTGGCTGGATGCATGGGGAAGTATGGATGCAATTATTTCTCCACAGACAACACTACTGAGATCAGTTCTGGAACATTTATCCAATTCTGATGTCTGGGTCATGCAAGGAAAATCGAGTATTTTGTAGAACTCATAGTGAATTTGAAGCAATGCACTTAAGGTTTGGCATCAGAGACAGCAATCAAACATATTTCTCCCTTCCTTCAGATTACATCTCCATCAATTCTTGTCTGAAAAATAATTTTATTTGGTTGGGTTTTATTCTTTAAAAAAAAATAAAAGTTTGAATGCCACAGGAGAAAATTATGTAAGTGGTACAGAGTGAAAAAGGCCTACTCTCCAAGACTTAAGAGAATTCTCCAGGTAGTTTTTCAAAAGTATGGCTTAATTAATGTATAAATATCCCTGTACAAAAGAAATACCAACTATGAAAGGGCTCTAATCAGTTGGTGCTAGGCACCAAGAGAAGCTGGACTCAGATACAGACATTATCTACTAGAACAGAGTACTAAAGGAAATAGTCTGGATACTTCACTTCTCAAGGTTAAATTAAGATATGTTCCTAAATTGATACACCCTTGGTAAGCCTTAATCACTGCACTTTAATAGAGAAGCCAAAGAACGAAGTTCAGAGGGAGTCTGTCAGTTAAGCTCTCCAGCTGTAGGAAGATGTAGTAAATGTATTGTGTAGATGATGGGATGTGAGTATAATAATGAGCAATATGGTTTAGAGTACAGATTTTCTGAGGTAATGCTCGTCCCCAAACAGTCTATTCCACAAAAGCTCAGCTGGAGGGATGAGGAGGAGATGAGCCTGGAGATAACACCCTCTTGCCTAGTTCTTTGCGCAGCCATTGACACTGGCAAAGCAAGGGGAAGGAAAAAAAAAAAAGAAAACCACCCCTGCTAAGCTCTGCTAGAGTCAAGGTGACCCAAAACTTAGCAGAGCAGCAAAAGGGGAGAGGGGGGGAGTATTTGCATTAGCATCTCATATCTAAGATAATATTTCCAGAGCAGTCTAATCTTTAACAACTGCCTCCTCTTCTTTCAAGGCAGCTGCAAAGCAAATCGTAAAACAAATGCAGCACAGCTCGAAATTCTCTCCTACCCCCAAGCACCTGTCTCCCTCCCTCCTCTTCTTCACTGGAAAATAAATGATGATTGTTCATGATCAGTAGGCCAGAACGTGCTTCTCTGTCAAGTTCCCAGGCTAGCTCATCCCCAAACAGAGAGAAATGTCTCTTGCATCAAAAGGCACAGCGCTATTTCTGTATGTCCTCTGGTGCCCTTGTGGGACCGGGCTGGGAGCATCCGCTGTTCACCCAGGCTGCTGGTCTGCAGCCACAACAATTTCTGAGCAATGACCTTGGCTTGGTGCAAGCCAATGGCCACCAAGGTGAAAGGCACCATTGCTCATAATCCAGGAAAACGTTACTCGGCAGTGCTTGATGTACATTTCTATTTCTGCTGTTCTTCCACGGCTGACCCACCTCACATCTGAGATGACAAGATGTTGGGGATCTCGGGTGTGATGTACTTGTCTCCTTCATGTCCACTAAGGGTTTGTCTTGAGCACACACAATACCCTGTATGTCCTACAGCCTTGGAAGACTATTTACAATTGGCACTAAAAGACTAAAACAGCCTAACTGGTTTTCCTAACTGAGATTCTGTGAGGGGATTCTGCCACTGGTGTGTCGTGTTGTCTGCATCCTTCTGCCTCCTGGCAGCTGCAAGCAGCATGATTGCTACAGTGCTACAGTGAACAGTATTAAGGCAGTAGCTTCATTATGAGAAATTTTTCCTCCTTACCTGTTCCTGAAGGTAGTCTTCTCCCAAAAAAAGCCACAGCTCTTACATAAAGGAGTAATTAGTGCTGCTTCAGGTGACAGCTCAGACAGATGAATGGAAGTATGCAGCTGTTTAGGTAGAGAATATTTCAGGATATTCTCATGCAGGGAGAGAATAATAGTTCAGCAAAATCTGATCATTCAAAACTTAACTGAAACTGAATGCCATTTAATAAAAATCAGGCAAGCTGCAACACTGCAAGAGGAGGTTGACTCACTGTTTAGGCTGCTGCAGGCAAGGCAACGATGTGCAATGGTGACAACAGTGATTTTTTACTAACAGGTCAGATTTATAATGCAGAAGGAATCTTCAGATTTTCTGGGGTGAAAGAGCCATTTTTAGCCTACATGAAATTAATACCTATACTTAGGTATTAATACCTAAACCCCAAACCTTTCAGCCATTTCAGAGGTAGAATACATTGGATCTCCATTTTGAAGACTTCCTCTGCTGAAATAATAATAAATATTTCCATGATGCGGTTTGTCACATTAATTTATTGTTGTTCTTTTTCTTTACATGGCAGACAGACAACAGAGCTTTCAGTCTTCCAGAGCAATTTTCAGAACCCAAGCACCAACCAGGTAATACCACATCTCCACACAGTTTATTTTTAATAAACTTCTCAGTATCAGCATTGTCATGAGAGCACTGCAGAGCTACCAGTGTCAGCCTTGCAAATTCCTACATGCAAAACCTGAGCTTTTTCCCCACCCTCTCCTTGAATTTTCACAAGAACTTGTGATATTAGTCAAGGGCAAAATTTCACGTTTCATCAGCAGGCACGGGGGAGGTTAAAAATTTGCTGCAAAACTGTGAAATTCTGCCTTGGAAAAAAAAAAATGGCATACTTTCCTGAATTTACTGTGAATAAAATATCTTCATCGTTCCAGAGAATGACACCATTTTGAACTGCTTCTTTTTTCTGCAAGAAAAATCAACTCCCCCACCCTCCCAAAAAAACTGCATTTGTTATCTGAAGGAAAATGATGAAAAGTCTGGTGCAACCACGGGTTATTTCTTGTTGGTGGCGTGGATATTTTTCTGCCACAGCTTAGACCGTAATGGATCCTTCAAATAGACCAGTACAATATAAAGCTGTGTGCTGTGGTCTCTTGGTTGAGTAACACATGTTATAAAACTTTAAAAACGGAGCATTTACATCCAGGGACATAAAGACGTGCTTTTAAAATTGTAAATACATATTTACAGGCTTGTGTGATAAACCAGAATTTCTCTGGGAAAAATGTTCATATATCACAATTTACACACTTCTCTCCTTGAGTTTGTCCGTTATAATAGTTACTACCACTCTTAAAAAAGCAGCAAAAATAAATTGCACAAAAGTGACCTCTAATAACCTCATTGGTATGCCTTAAAGGCACTAAATTCAGCAGCATCCGTGCCAGAAACTCTGTATTTAATTTAACTTGCTGGAAGCTGAGTGGGTCTTAGAAGAACTGATTGTTTAAAGCAGAGTTTGGGCTGCAAACGGCAAGAAAGCTCTTCCTCAGCAACAATCCTCAAGTGACCAGTGAAAATTTATACAGTAAGTGTGATCTTCGACAAAATGCCTAACAAAGCTGCACTGGGAAAATCAAGGGTATATCATACTGGTGCTTTAAGACAGAGTACGTTGGAGCTGGGTTTTATTAGCACTGTATATTCTTCATTTTTCAAATGATCTAGATGCTGTCCAGACACACAGGAAGACAATTCCTGTTTGAACGAACAGGGTTTACCATACTAATACTAGATGATGAGAGGAAGGAGAAAATATGGAGAGAGAATTAAAAGAAAGATAACGTGCAAAACTAAAGTGAGCCAAACTGATTAGAGAGCTGCATGTGCATGCCAGCTTCTTTGAGATATACATAAGGCCAGGAAACTTAATTTCTGTGCTTTGACCAAGATTTACCAAGCTGCCTAGCAGATTTGGATACTCACTTCCGACTAGTTTTAATGAATAATGAGAATCTCAGTCTTCCAAGGCTGCTATGAAAAATTTCAGCCTTCGTTTGGAATTAGTACATCACATATTTCAAGAGGAAATTATTGCTCGCAAAAAGCTCAAGAGGGGACAAATCCTAGAGCCTCTCCACTCTAGGAAAGCGGCAGAGCAGCCAGCAATGGCAGAAGCTCTCCCCACAGAGCCTGCATCAAAATGGTCTCACAGTCTTGAACTGGAAGCATCACTTCCAACATGGGAGGGATGTAGCTTTTTATGGCTCATCTAGTTCTCAGCATCTCAGCCTTCCCCCAAACCACAATTGCACTTAGAAAGCCTCCACAGGGGTTCATCCAAAAAATCTGGAGCTAGGATAATACAAGGTCTGAAGACCTTTTCTTTCCAAATCTAACAACATGTAGCTAACACATTGTTATGGTGAACAAAACCAATGTTTCTTGTTTAAAGCTTTTGTATTCATTTTGAACAATCTGATTTTCATCAAAACTATAAAAAATTAACTGTTTTCAGCAGTTTCATACATATATATTAATATATGTCATATATATATATGAAGATATATATAAAATTGATCCTTCTTTTGACTTTTTCAGGGTGGTGGGGAGGAGTATCAACTGGGCACTTGTTTTTTCTTAACACGTGCATACACAGATGTGTGCTTATCCGTGTGGAGTGCAAAGACAATAAATGGACTGAAATAAGGGGGAAATAGGGCAATCAACGCCCTTGGCCTCCTTGAAAAATCTCAAACCTGGACACTACATTAGCAGGGATCCTGCAAAAACTTGTCTTGACAGAAGGAACCCTTCATCTTGGAGGTGAACTCTGCAGGGCCCAGAGAAGCACCCCTGCCAGATGGTGCACCTGCGTGTGATTGTCACTGTTTTGGAGCAAGAGGTAAGAGACCTTTTTGCACTGCATTTTACCAACTGACCTGTATGTTTCTGCAACTTGTCTCTGCTGGCTGCCAGCTACCTTCATGGATGCCCTCTCTACAGGACCACGGAAACTAAACATGCTTGTATTGAGGGGCACAAACACAAGCTCCGTATTTAAGGAAAAATGTTGCTTGATACCGCACAGCAACATGCGTGTTTGATACTCTCACTAAATCCATCAATCCCGACTATAACAAGAGTGCCAGGCTGGCAACAAATGTAATGGCAGCTTTGGAGAAATGGATGCTTGTCCCTTTATGAAACTGGGCTACCAGTGAATTTCACAGCGATCACTCAACAGGTGGCCTTCCAAATAAATGTGGGTCCTGATGCACTGCGAAAGCAATGGCATCATGCCCCTTAAAGCTAATGGCACAAAGTCAAGAGACTGGGGTACCCACAGACTTCAGATGTGGAAACCTCAGCAAAGCCTACCACTCCCTTCAGTGGATTTTTGTGGGATGCCCAGTTCTTTACCCGTTAGGATGTAAAGTAGGAACTAAAATGATGTAACAGTCTTTACAGAATTTAATTGCATAGTATGTTAAACCCCTCTGTGTTCTACCAGAAAGAGGAGACTCATCCAGACCCATCGACCCTCTGAACACAGTTAATCTGCCTGAAAATGTCTGAACATTTCTCCATGCTATTCCACTGGCTGTTGATGCACAGACTCCGCGCGGCAGGGGACCCCGAGATCACCCTCTCACCAGCATCCACAGTTCATCCCTCTCTGGAGAAGGCAGGAGCCCTGCTCTGCGCTCTCTCCCTCTCCCTCTGGAAGGAAGGACAATATAACAGAGGTGCGCCATTGCTTCCGGCAGAAGAAACCGCTGTCCCTGTTATCTACTGAGGAACCGGTCTCACCTCATCTGAGAAAAAGCAGGAGAGGATAATGCTTGAGGATTACTTCACCTCACCTTTTCCAGTCAACAGTTCCTAGTACCTGAAAATACAGAGAGTTGCATTTAATCAGAATCAGCTTTAAGATTAAGTAGTCAGAGTAACTGCCCCGCTATGCCGAGCTGGAAGCAGGAAAAGTCATTCAGTGAGTGCTGCACACGAAAGAGATACCCATGATTTAACTTCTGCTTGGGTTTCCCACAACTAAATGGTCTATGCTGCAGTTAGGGATGTTAACATTTCACTAGCAACCACTTCCATTATTCAGGAGGTAGTAAACTTCAGAATTTTAAAAAAATTTTTCACCAAGTGTTAGTTTTTTTAACATATTTAACAAAGAAAAAATTTCAGGCTGCAGCACCTTGATTTTGCTGGCACTCTTTCTCACCTTTAGCTTTACACATGTAAGTATAATGTTCCTTAGCTGTTCCATCAGTATAAAGGAGGTGATTATCTGCACGTTACAGGCAGGGAAATCAAGGAGCAGGAGACAGCATCTTGTTTAAAGTCAACCAACAGGAAATCAGTCAGCTTCACCAATAACACCGGACCAGGTCATTAATTTGTCCAAGCCCATATAGCCTCACTACACTAGTTTCTCTCACCACAACCCCAACTAATGTTTTTGTATGTTATCATGGCACTGCAGTTTGCATTGTAATACAGTCTTTGAGCTTCTGGCATTCAACCAAAGCAGCCAGCCATAATACACATTCCCAGCCGTATTTCTTTTGGTCAGAGTTAACATTTGTTCAGCATTTACCCATTCAGCCTAAAAGATCTCAAAGCGCTTTGCCCACTACTACGATCAGATACAAATACCACTCCTTCCAAGATGGGGACAAACCCCATCCTTACAAAAATTACCACCATTTTCAAGCTCCCCACAGGAGGCAGAAGAGCAACACTTCAGGTTTTAAGAGCTCATATATGAAAGAAAACTCTCCTTACATCTTCCAAGAGGCTAAAGAGCAGACTCTGGCTTAACAGATCCTTTTGATCCAGAGTATGTAAGTACACATCACTAGAGAGGACCTTGTCCCTTGTGCTTGATTTAACCGAGAGGCCCTGTTCTGACACAGTTCTCCCCCTCCACGCCTGCTTTCTTATCAGTGACCAGTTACAACAAGAGCAACGACACCGTGGGTTTTCTGAGGCTCGGATAATATCTTTAAAGAGCTTTGCACTCCTTGCCCACAGAAACCCAAGACAGGCAAGCTCTGCGCATCCTGCATCCGCTGTACCTGGTTTGGTCGGACACGAAGAAGAGTCTATTCCTTGAAGAAGTGGGACGCGGCGCAGCTGGGTTTCTTGCATTGCCTGGTGCTGGCGTTATGCGAAGAGGCGGAGGGACATCTAGAGGCCATGCGGAGTCTGTAACTGTACAGAGAGGCAGAAGAAACTCACACACATGCATCAGGGTATCGGGGGAAATAAAAGCAGAGATATGCTTTAGGGCCCTACAGGGGCTTTAGTAAGCGATGAGAAAAAAACCCTACACTCCACCCGCACTGCAAGGAACGAGCCACTTCTGAAGGCAAGAGGGGGTTTTGCCTTGTGCTGAACTTAACCTGTTAGTTTGTTTAAGTGGGAAACAACATCACTGGAAGCAGCATCCAGCCTCCCACCCAGTGTCCCAGCCCCTCCAGCTGGGACAGACAGACAAATCCACAGTCATGTCAAGAACAACTAAAAGAGTCACGGTCTATTTTCTCAGGACAGTCCATATCAGGTTTTAAAATACATATTTATGGAAAAGGAATTTTACTTTACATAATACCACATCTAGTCGTTTTTCCAGGGTCAGACCTGCAGTACACTTTCACCGCTATAGCACTGACAGACTTGACCATGACACATACAGGATGCTACCGTGAGCACGGCCACAGTGCCTTTATTGTAGATGATACATTATTTCACTTCAGATTTTAAACTCCCTCCAAGAATCCCCATGTGAAAGTGAAAATCAGAGATTTTAACTCACAGTATTACATCTCTGTTGTACTGTGATTTCAGGAAGAAAGCCTGAAAACATGAGTCAGAGCAAGGGAAGCAGAAAGGCTCATGCCCTATTCCAAACATACAATCTCAGTTCAAATGTTACCCAAGCTAAACCTCCTTACGCTAAAAGATAAAAAAAATTTCCCTGTTTGTTTTTAAATTCAGCACCTTTCACTATCTTGCACTACTTGGTGCATGCAGATGCACGTCTGCTCCCCCTCGCACCTGTGCACCCCCCATACTTGCAGTAATTACATACCTACCTTGTACGTACAAATTCTTCAAAAGTCTAACCAAACCCAACTACTTATGTTCTTCCAAGGGAACATCTTTTGAAATATTATTTTATTACACAACAACATCTCTAAGAAAAGTTAAAAATTAGGTTTTTCTCCAGGTTATATTTAGAGTTCAATATACAACCTTTAAAGGAGATTTCAGTTTGTCCTTACATACGGATTTTGTAGTGCAAAACTATCTAACTGCAAGTTAGACATAAAGAAGTGCAAAACTATGTAACTGCAAAGAAGTGCAAAATTTTCCATTACAACAGAAAAACAAAACCACAGAAATTTTGAAAAGCAAGCAATTCATTTCCAAATTAAAATTTGTGGTTAAAATCGCCTGCCAAAGTTTTGTTATTGTTCTATGTAAATCAAACTCTCCAGCCTTTGTGAATTTAATACTGAAGGATTCATCTAGTGTGTAAGAATCAGAAAGTGGTAATGAAGTCAACAAAAGCCAGATTTTGTTGTCCCATATAAGGACTGTTACCAAGGGAAACAGCAGAATATCCAAAATAAGTTTAGTTTGTTTGG